>NC_138870.1:39627368-40267079 GCF_965194805.1 Balaenoptera borealis
TATCCTTTGGGTATCACTGAGATTTTTAAAATATGTAGCTCTGTATCTTTCACCAAATTTGGGAAGTATTTAGTCATTATTTCTTCAAATAGTCTTTTAGCACCAATTTCTTTCTCATTTCCTTCTAGGATTCTGATAATACAAATGTTGACTTTTTTGTTTGTTTTTGCCACATATGGTCACAGCTCAGTTCTCTTATTTCCTTCTCTCTTTCTCTCTCCCTCCCTCCCTTCTTTCCTTCCTTCCTTCCTTCCTCTCTCCTTCCTTCTCTCTCTCCTCCTTCCTTCTTTCCTTCTTCCTTCCTTCCTTCCCCCCTCCCTCCCTCCCTCTCTCTCTCCTTTCTTTCTTTCTTTCTTTTTTTCTTTCTTTCTTTCTTCCTTCCTTCCTCTCTTTCTTTCTTTCTTTCTTTCTTTCTTTCTTTCTTTCTTTCTTTCTTTCTTTCTCTCTTCCTTCCTTCCTTCCTTTCTTTCTTTCCTCAGCCTCTTTCCTTCCTTTCTGTTGTTCAGATTAGGTGAATTCTATTGATATTTACTCAAGTTCACTGATTCTATCTTCCATCATCTCCATTCTACTACTGAGAACAACCAATGTATTTTTCTTTAAATTTCTGTTATTGCATTTTTCAGTTTATAATTTCCATTTGGTTCTTTTTTGAACTTCAGTTTCTTTGTTGAGATGTTCTATTTTTTTCACTCATTTCAAGAGAATTTATAATTGATCATTGAAGCATTTTTATGATTGCTGCTTTAAAAGCTTTGTCAGATAATTCCAATATCTGATTCGTCTCAGTGTTAGCATCAGTTGATTATCTTTTTCAGTCAAATTTTAATTTTCTTCATTCTTGGTATGACAGATGACTTTCAATTGTGTCAGACATTCTGTCTATTTAAATCTTTTACTGTAGCAGGCAGTCATTCTGTTTAGATTTGACACAAAGGTCCTGGCCTACTTTGTGGCTGTAGTACTAAGCACAGTTTAATGTTAAGAATCTTTGTTGTTTTATTTAATCTGCTTGGTTTATATGATTCTGCTGGGGCTTCTGCTGATCCCTGCTTTTTCTGTGGTAAGAAAATAAAATATATTCTTTTAAGTCACTAAGTGTGTGGTAATTTTTTATAGCAGCAAAAGAAATCTACTACAGGGTATATGGAAGGTGTGTGCATATATGTGTGTGTGGGGGTGAGTGGTCAAAGAGAGGAATCATGTTCTTGTGCATATTGCTTGCTCTTGTACTCCATCTCTTTACCTGATAACTCCAATGTGTACTTTAGGATTTAGCTTATGGAGTATCTGTTGCTAGCAATCCCTGACTTCTTCTCTTCCCCAAGGCTGACGTGGACATTCCCCTTAGTAGTTCCAGGGAATCCTGGGTATATACTAAGGAATTTTCCATTTTATATTGTAACTATCTGTATACATGAGCTCCCTCCTCTAGACTATAAGCTCCTTAAAGATGAGGACTACTCTGTATCCTTGTACCTAGTGTGGAATCTGGCACATGTTCCTCACTGAGTAGATGTTTACCTGTTAAATTATTCAGGCTGAATGGCAAGGCAGAGTGTTCTTCAGAAGTATTTGACTTATCTACTCATTTCCAGGAACAAGCTGCAGAAATCATTGCTGCATGGTATGCTTTGGAATTCTCCCACTGGAGAGAGTTCTTCCATCCCTTATTCGTGATTATTGCCAAACGTCTGAACTAGAGTTGTGACTATGTTACAAGAAAGAATCTTCTGACATTTCCAACAATTCCAAGCTAAATGATCTTGGGAATTGCATTACACAGAAATTATTCTAGCAAAAATGAAGAAACTAAAGCTCAATAAAATTAAATGACTTGACCAAAACATGTATATGGGACTCAAATCCTGGTCTACTGACTATGCTACACCCTTTTCTTCATGTCATCCCTATCTTGTCCCAGCCCCACCTCTGGCCATGGTCTGCCCCATCCTTTTAGGTTCTGCTTCAGTCATAATGACTATTCCCTAATTGTGAATTGCACTTTCATTTAATTCTGCCTTTAGACTCAGCTGAAAATATAGAAATTGGCAGTATGCTTTCATTCTTTTTCCAGAAAATATAAATAGGCAGAAAATTTTTTTCTTCTGAAAAGTTCTTCCTAATGATAAAAGGAATATATAGTCTTTGTAGAAAATTTAGAAAATAACAGAAACATATGAAGTTGAAAACTAACATTGCTAATTATTTTACTACTTACAAATATCTACTTTTAACATTTTAGGTCTCTTTCATTTTTTTCTATTCTTATTTTTTCTATTCCATGTATTTTTAATATGTAAACTTGGGATAAGAAAGCATTTATTCTTGATTTTTTTTCACTTAATATTATACCATAGTTTTTTGTTTCATTGGTGATTATTCAAAAACGTTTTTAATGACTGTGTCATATTCCAGCCTATGAAGGTCCTAGAATTTATTAAATCATTCCACAATTTTGGATATTTGGAGTATTTCAAAATTGTAACCCATTATATGTTGAAAGAATACATGAGTACATATTAGTCAATTCACTTCTCTGATTATTTCCTGAGAATAGATTCTTATAAAAGAAATTGGTGGATCAAAAGACAAGAACATTGAATTTCGTAGTTTTATGTTGCTGCCATAGCAAATTATCACAAATTTAGCAGATTAAAATGACACATTTATTATCTCACAGATTTGGAGGGTCACAAATCTGGCTGGCTCTCAAGGGTCTCTCAAGCCTCAAATCTAGGTGTTGCTGCCCTAGGCTCCTATTTGGAGGCTCAGAGAAGAATCATCTCATTGGCTCATTTAAGTTGTTGGAAGAATTCATTTCTTTTTCACAGTTTCCATGTGGTCTCCTCCATCTTCAAGCCATCAATGGCAAGTTGAGTCCCTCTTACACTTTGAACATTTTTGACTTTAGCTGAAGAAAGTTCTTTGATTTTAAGTGTTTATGTTACTAGATTATTCAGGATAATCTCCCTGTTTTAAGATCTGTATTTCAGTTATATCTGCCAAGTCCCATTTCCCTACATATTTTCAGGTGCCAGGGATTAGCGTGTGGATAACTTTGGGGGACCATTCTGACTACTACAAATATTTGTGAGGATCTTTATAAGTATGGTCAGAATGCTTTCCAGATAAGATTAGCAAAACAAAGATTTCTGTCACCAGAATGAGACTGAACCACTCCCCACACTCACCAGGGCAGAATATTACTTTTTCTTTATCCTAGTACTCTGACGGACAAAACAATTTTATTTAATTATGTTTTTACTTGCCTGTCTTTGACTCATGGCGAGGTCATACTATTTGTAAATACTCATTCACCATCCATTTCTTGTCAGTGATTTCATGCCCGTTGCCCGTTCTTCTATTAGATTCTTGGTATTTCCCTTATTAATTTGTATTATCTTCATACATTAAGGATATATTGGTCTGTATTTTGTAGTAGCTATTATTTTTAATTGTTTATTCTTTAATGTACAGAAGTATTTTTTACTGTTGTGTAGTTATGTGTATTCACCATTGCCTTTGTGATTTCTTCCATTGTGTTTTACTTTCACATGCAGCTATCAAATAGTTTTTCCTAAAATGTCTCCTGGTTATGTTTTGGATTTCATATTGAATTTTTTCATTTTGGTGTGTGGTGTAAAGTTTTTCTTAAACTTTTAAAAAAAAATCAGTTTCTTCAACAGTAATAATTAGTACAAATTTTTTTTATTGGGAAAAGACAGTCATGAAGATGCATGCTACAGAAGCAAAGGCTATGCAAACTGGTTCTGCACATGAAGGAAAATGCAGAGAAAATGGCAGAACTTCCAAACTGGTAAATAAGAACCAAATGAAATAATTTCTCATTCCCTCTATATGTGCCTGTAACAAGGGCTGAGAGAACTAATAAAGTTGATTACAAGTAGCCAGAAAGGATTTTTGATGTTCTGGGCTTATCTAGATAGTTCTGGGCCTCCTAATGAAGATTTAAAGTGACTTAGAAAAAGTTATTTTTAATCAAAGCTGTATAAAACAAGAATTAAATTAGCATACATTAAATAAAGCTAACTACAAGGCAAAAATACACCAACATAAAAAAAAAAAGAGAGAGAGAAAGGAAAGAAGACTCTTACCCTCCAAATTTGAAAATCTAAAAATTAATTATGACAATACCATTCCAATTAATCTTATCCCAGTAAGAGAGGAATTGCAGAACACCTTTAGGAAAATGAGTAAACATGCCATAGACTGGGAAAATATATTTGCAATCTGACAGACGATATGTATTCAGAATACATAAAGAACTCTGACAAATACACAATAAAAAGACAAACAACTTAATTTTAAAAATAAGCAAGAGATTTGAACAGACCCTTTACAGAAGGATAGATGAATGGCTATTAAATACATGAAAAGTGTCCAACACTAGTCATCAGGGAAATGGAAATGAAAATCACAATGAGATAATATTTCACACTTACTTGAAAGGCTCTGCAGTACAAAAGACAATGTCAAATGTTGGCAGGGATGTGGAGCAACTGGAACTTGTACGTATTACTGGTGAAAATGAAAATGGTGGAACCACCTTGGAGACCTACTTGGAAGTTTCTTAGAAAGTTAAGCATAAACTTAGCATATGACCTCTCAATCCCACTACTAGTCCATTTCTACCCAATCCTCATCACTCCCATGTTGTTTTCCCTTCTCCCAAATCTTCCATGTCTTTATTTTACTATTCTTATTTTCCTTCTAGTCCCTCTTTTTCCATCCCAAATGAATTCTCCCTAATTCACCATAAAGAGTCATTTCTTCCACACTCATTCTAGGATGATATAAAATAAGAATGATTTAGAATTAGCTGTGTATTTTGCCAAAATAAGATGGCAACTATATTTTTGAAAGCTATAAATGTATATGTCAAGAGTAACAATAAAAATGGAACATATACCAAAATAAAAGAGACAATATTTATATTAAAAATGTTTTTTCATGTATAAATAATTCACAGCCTTCAACAATAGAAAGAAAATTACGTCACAGTCATTTGAAAAGTTCATTTATTATATACCAATATACACTTTCTGTAATAAAAAAGCCTCCCAATACATTGAACCATCTTATAAATGAAATAAGAAAATAAAGTTTTCATCTGTTTATAAATGGGGCTAAATTAACCAGTACAAGATGCCATATGTATGTCTGCCCTGCAGTCTATGAGATCTATGATCCTGAAAAAGGCCATGAGAAAAAAATGGTGCTTTATTATTTGGCACTGTAGTATTGCTCTTGAATATTTATATAATTACACATGTTGATATTTTCAAGTCAGTCATTTCACATGTAAAGCATTCAAAATATATACAGATTTTACAGTTTTCAATTTTTTGGATCAATCTTTGTTATTTACATTTAAATACATTCAGACCAAACATTTTTTTAACACTCAGAAGGTACCTTTTTTCACTTTCTATTTTGATACACTCTTTAGATGAATGAAAATAGAAATATATCTTAAAAATGCTACTTGGCAAATTTTTTCCAATAATAGGAAGTCAGAAGTTATGATAGTTTCTAGTAATGCTCAATTTCCTTAACAAAGTGCACCATTTTACAGTATTATGACTCTAGAAAATAATACAGAAAACAAATATATATTTACTTAAGGCACATTCCAGCAAAAACTATTGAAATATGATTTAATTTTATCATACTTATATATACCTATATTTCATACTTGGCTGCACTAAAATATACAATAAATGTGCTTGATACTGATTGAGAAAAAAAAAAAAAAGGAGCAAACTCCAGAAATTCTAGGCAATGAATACTAAATTTTAAATCCATTTCATGAAACTATGTTGTAGAAGTGAGCAAGAATAATCATTTGCATCTCTTTGTAGTGTTGGCATTTTTATTTTTATAGAAAATGGCTCAACATTGTATTAAATAGCAAATGAATGTCAGCAAATACCTGTGCAAGCTAAAATGAATGAAATCCTATTTTAGACCTGCTAAATTAAAAGAACAACCTTAGTATTGATAATTATTTGCAAATAGGGAACTTATTTTCTTCTAGATGATTACGATAATATTGTAAACATTGAAGAAGAGCATTACTGAACTATATAACTCAGATTTCAAATTTAAAATATCCCCAATAAACAGATACATACACATGGATTTTTGAGCCCATCAAATTAATTCCCTACTCCCACCCCCAATAAGATAAATGTTTGACTGTGAAGAGAGAAAACTACACATGTAAAAAATAAAAATCAAATGTACCATACATTAAAATTCTGATGACTACAGAATAAGATTATATACATAAACATATAGCAATCACAGTTTCCTGCACTGAATGTTTATCAAATAAAAATGTATCAAACAATACTGGGTAGTGTAGCTCCACGTGAATCGTGGTCTTCTAAAAATTCTGAATGAGAATGGAAGACGAGAGGGAGGGCATTGTTCAGTGACAAAACTATGACAAGAGGATTGGGAATAACATTGATAAATGCTTCCAGAACACGCAGTTTAGCTATAAGCATTGTTTTGCTGTTGCTCTATAATTTAAATAAAGCCCCTCTCTATGTTTCGTAAGATGTTTTAACATTTACAAAAGATCTACTGAATGAAGAAGTCACTAATTCAATGTCACCAACAGGATGGGCAAAATATTCCTTTATTGTTGACCATAAGATGTTCTAGCCTGGTGTCTCATGTACCGTACAGAGACAGTTCATAAAACATGCCTTTTGCCTCTGTTATTAAATACACCCAGAGTATTTGGTGCAAGATTGAGGGAAGGCATTAAATGGTAATAGCTTTGCCACCAGGGCATTTTTGTTTGATGTTCTGAGAATACAGGAATTTGGTACTTTTGTGGGGGGAGAAGGTGGGAGGAGAGGGAAGAGGGTATTATCATGCAGCTACCCTTATTCTGCTTGTGCAGAAGCAAAAATACATCATCTCACACTGCTCTAGTAAAACCTGGGTAGAAATGTGCACCACAGATTTTAAACACATAAACAGCCATTTGTGACGAAAATGATGACTTCCTCTTCTGCAGGTGCCTGGTGATATTGCTGGTAAACATCTTTGGACTCTTCCTGTTATTTCCTGTGAATAACATTCCAATCGAGATAACTCAGAAGTCTTTGGGAGCATAATTTGCAACTGTCTCCAACAGGAAAATATAGTATTTTTCCTTGGGTTAGTGATGCTTGGAATTTGGGGGATTGTAAATCCAGTCAATTATAATGAGTGCCATGCTTCCAATCATAAAGATGATTCCAACCACAAGGAAAATTAAAGCCTGTAAGTCAAAGAGAACTTGTCAGGGAACACAGAAACTATACTTCCTTAGTACAGTTGCTTACTTAAGGCAGCCATCTGATTTGCATATTGAATTGTATTATGCTTATAGCTTAGATGTCCATGCCTAGCAGTTCAATCAATTTAGAACCCTAGCTGGGGAAAGAGGGTGAATACAGTAGTAGAGAGATTTAACCCAAATGTTCAAAATAGAAAAATGGTTAATTGATTTGGTACATCAAAATGCTGGAATACCCCGTAATCATTACAAACCAAGCAATAGAAAAAGATTTAATGACCTAGGGAGTGCTCACAATCTTTTAGGTGAAAAGGGTCAGGTTATAAAAGAGTAGTATGTATGATATGATTAAATTTTTTAAAGCAAACAAAAACAAAAGCCTAATATAATGCATGTTTCATATTCCTTGAACAAAACTTCGAAGTGTATGTGTGTGTATGTAATTACATATATACACATATATATACAGGTACATATAATTACATACAAATATTTCATAATTTTAATGCTAGAAGGAGCCTTATATATTACCACACAGATCAACCTCCTAATTCTACATATGAGGAAAGAGCAGCTAAAGTTTTTATTTCACTAGAAAGGATCTAGGAGATAATTTTACTCACTTTTATATCTGGTCAAACTGAAAATAAAAAGACAAGTAATTTGCCAAGGTCACACTGCTGTAAAAGTCCAAGCAGAATGGACTACATAGAGTGGAAATTATGGGGCAAGATGATGGGGGGAGCTTTTGATACCAAAGTCCCTGAACCATCCGGAGAGGAGAATGATTCCCAGGCAAAATTCAGGGTCAGTCAGTCAGACTCAAGCCTTAATATAAGACTTTATCAAGCAGTCATTGATAATAGTTAATATTGGAAAAACAATTATTTCTAGTATATATTTTTGTAGTACTATCATGGGAAAGAAATATATACTCCCCAGGTTAATAAGACTGTAAATGATACTGTAAGAGATTAACTGGAAAACGAATGGTTCTGTTTCTTAGTCCACATCAGGGGACAACAAGGTACTAAGGAGGGGAAAACAGAAGCAACATTTTTTTTTTTTTGGCCTTACAAACCTAACGAATATGACCAAAATGTTTAAATTTTTTCATCACACTGCTAGGGAGCCTAATTCCTTTCTGCATAATTTCCTGTGGGTAGTGCAGCAATAGCTTGGTGGTGGAAACTGGACTATATGGAAACCTGTGGGCAAGCTCCATTAGCATTTGACAGCTAGGAAGGACTCAGCACAAGACATTTAATATTTGAAGAGAAGAAATCCTGGAATCATCTGAGTGACAGAAATCCATGCCCCCTTTCTCTCCACCAGAGAGTTCCAGCCCATCTTTGATTTTTGATTCTTGTGCATCAATTCATTTTTTGGAACCATGTGCATGCATTTCCTGGTTTACTCTATGTAGTCAAAGAGCAAGTTATAATGGGAAACATTGCAAACCTTACTTACCCCGACCTTTTGGGGTGACCTAAGAGGTTCTTTCTTGACAAGTTTAAGATAAAAAACTGCTGGAAGAATGAAAATCAGCATAGTGGCAGAAGAAGCCCCTGAGGAGAGACACCGGACAGGTCAAAGTCTTACTCAGCAGGTCTGACTCAGCAGGGCAGAGACCCAAGGGCATACACTTGAAAGAAACCAAATCTAAAGCGACCCTAATCAAAGCATGAAAAGCTCTATAAGCTCATGGATGCTTATTCAAAGAAGGTATGTTTATAAATAAAATTTAAATGCACCTAACATCGTAGCTGGCTAGTAAGTATACATCACATAAAATAAGCAACAAAAAGGCTGAATGTTACAAATTTATAGGAAATTAGTAATATAAACACATACTAAGAAGGCTGAACTCATCACACACCCTTCCGATCCACTTCTAACTTTTCAAGTTGCCTACACCTGAGTTTTTAAAGTTTTATATTGTATTTAAAATGTGAGTAAACCCTCAAATCAGCAGAATGGAAAATCAGATATATTACAAGGCCACCCAGTTAAGGGAAATAATATGCTTTACAAAGTCAACCTCCTCTTCCTCCAAAGACATCCTTTAAGGCTCAGCTGATACTCACAGACCTAAGAGGGCATCCTGTAGATAAAATCTATCTTCCTTCCTCTTTCTGATGCAGAGTTAAGACCTAGGTCCAAATCCTGGGTTCACTCCAAGGTATATGACTTGACTTCTATGGGGCTCTGTTGTCTTGTCTGTCAGAAAAGGCAGCTAGACTAGATGACCTATAAAGTAGGTTTTAGCACTAACATTTTCTGATCCTATGAATAACGTCCAGTGTCACCTGGGAGGGAGGGACGGTGACCAGCTGGAGCCCAGCTGGACTACTAGGAATTCTGTGAGCCTGAGATGGGCTGGGATGCTTGACCTCCCATCACTGGCTCCCTGTCCTCCATTTATGGACAGCTTGAGTTGATTAAATAAAAACCATTCTGAAACTTACCTATGAATCCAAAGATGTATTTTATAGTTGGCACCAGGATGACCAAAACATTATCCAGTGCGATAAGTATGGCTGCAATCAGGAAATGTCTTATCCAGCTGAAGGGTCTTTTGGGAAATAACAGTGTGGTCACTGATGTACGAATCTACAAGAAAGTGCAAAGGCAAGGTCACTGCTTTGTTTTGTTTTTTTTTAATTGAAGTATAGTTAATTTATAATGTTGTGTTAGTTTCAAGAGCATAGCAAAGTGACTCAGTTATACACACACACACACACATATATATATATATATATATGTTTTTTTAGTTTTTCTCTTTCAGATTCTTTTCCATTGTAGGTTATTTCAAGATACTGAGTATGGTTCCATGTGTTATATAATAGGTCCCTGTTGGTTACTTATTTTATATACAGTAATGTGTGTATTTTAATCCCAAACTCCTAATTTATTTCTTTCCCCTTTCTGTCACTGCTTTGTTTTTAACTTTATCGACTATTTCAAATATTCTCATCCCTCTAAAGCATTTTCTTTGTTTTTCCTTTTTCTCCCAGAAAAGATCTTGATGCTGATTTTTTTTCAAATTTTAAAAATTTTAGTAAAGTAAAAATAACATAAAATGTACCATCTTAGCCATTTTTAAATGTACAGTCCAGTGGTATTAAGTACATTCATATTGTTGTGCAAGTTTGATGCTGATTTTTGATGTTTGGGAAAGTGTCATTTTCCTTGGTGATCTATCTTGTGCTCACTTTCTCGGCTTTCAGAATTTTTTTCTTGAAAATAATCTCAGTCAGAAAGAGATAAAAGAACAGATAAGATATATAATTCAGAGACACAGTAAAACCCTTGTTGATTTCTAATCATGTCTCATCAGCCTGGATTAAGTATGAAGGGCAAGCACTGAATTTATTTGCATGTGATTGTGAGCAGAATTTTTACAAACCTGGTGTTTCTTAGTTTTACATTTGATTTACCATTTTTGCCACCTAATATTTTTAAAAATATCATATATTTTGTGTTTACTCCTTTCTTTTTTCCTCCTTTTACCTCCCCACAAGTATAGATGATAAATGCACAAAAGGCAAAGAACAAGACCTAATAATCTTAACACTCCTCATTTCTACCTTAGTGTCTTGCACGCAGGAGGCACTCAATAAATGTTGACTTAAGTTGAACAGAGCAAAACTTTTCCCTCCCTTTGAGATCCTTGACAGATTTCAGCCCTATTTCAGCAGCTGAAATAAGTAGGGGAAGGGTCAAGAGAGGCTCCAGTTGTAGCACCTGCTCAAGTTACCCTGATGTAACCGGATAAAAAGATCCTTGCGGGTAGAGGGAGGGAGTGCCATTTATGTTTGAACAGCTTAACAAAGTTGGAAATACTCTTATCTTTGGAATCTTTTAGAGGACACTTTTGGACTTAGTGGAATTCGTTTATTGGCTTTTCAATAAGTGAGCACTTGAGTTAAGCTAGAACTTCCCATTTTTAGAAACGCTAGGATTGATTTTCACTTTAAAATTTTGCTTCTGAAGTCTCTTAATGGTGTGGAGATGGGAATTCACTTAAAAGAGAGAAAATGTAAAATATATTTTGAAACACACATATGAATGACAAAAACTTTGAGCTGAATTGTTTACAGTGTCTAATGTGACATTCTCTTCATACCAGTCCAGCAAAAATTAAAGCCATCTGCTTAGGTTTAAAAGGCAATTTCACTTCCAGAATGGCAAAGCCAGATAGTCTCTGGAAACGGTTTGTTTGTAATGGATTTTAAAATTTGGATGACTGAAAATTATGAAACTCACTCTGAAAAGTAGACTGAGGAAAACAAATGGTTTGATTTTGTTTTCCCCAGCAGCTTGGAAATTCTACATTATGTCCTACAATTAGGGCTTATTCAATATTGTCCTAACTTAATAAGCTTAAAATAAGCTTTCTATGGTTCATACATAGTGCTTAAGGATTTATTTGTCTGAAAGTGATAAACTTATAGCATAAACAAGTAGAATACAGGTTATTTTCAGGCAGGGGTCACAGGTATGTGCTTTTCAGCCCTTTGTTGAAATAATGCCTTTAATTCTATAAGCTGAGTTAGAGGCAAACTTATATGTACAGGGCCTCTGAATGTAAATAAATACAGTTTCCTAAGGTCTCATGGCTCCCAGAAAGACGAAGATTTGGCCTAATGATGTAACAGTATAGAAAGTTTACAGGAATAATGGTTGAAGTAAATGGTGAAATCTTGCTCTTCAGAATGAATAAGGAATAACAAAATCCCAAACAGAACTGAAGGCATATAGAGTTGCCAATGCATTCCTAAAATGGGCAACAGGACAAATAGGGAGATGGAAGGCTGCTGATGGTGGTAGTTGGTGGAAAAGAACAGAATGAAACTTGCTAGTCATTCCATGTTAAAACGCTGCCTTGAGGGGTGAGCCTGGGATCGAGAGGTCCCCAGCAGCTCTATTTACCTGTGTCAAGATAGAGGTGACTCTGACTTATTACCCAGAGAGCCTTGCCTTCCGCCCCACTTATCTCAGTGCCCTTTTCTCTCTGACACAAACTGATAAGAACCTGGAAATGTGGGTCAGATGCTGTGCGTGGGGAAGTCCCCAGCCACAGCCCCGTGAATAATTCTAGAAAAGTTCCATGCAGTTCTAGAGAACACATCTGTTATTTCCAGAGACAGTGTTCTGAGCCTGTTAGGAGGTGCTGTGTTCTAAAGTGGGGACTCAATGTGAAGTCAGAAACGTGGAGGTTGAGTAGAAATTGGGAGCCTTAGTTCTGAACTCGAAAAAAAAATCCATTCTGTTGTTGAGAAGTGAACCATACTTCAGTAGGATTGCGTAGGACAAGAGTGTAGGAAATACCTATGCATCACTATTCTATTCCAGTTCATAGCAACATCTGCCATATTTCTAGGCCTATATCTATATTCACTTCAAAACAGGAAGTCTGAAGGCAACATAAGTGAAAAGATTGGTTTTACTAAAATAAAATGAAGAGGAAGTAGCCAAAGAATCTGAGACACGATCTCCTTTCTTTTTTTAAGGTGCGGTAGGTAGAATTTGAGTCTGTGTGTTCTTGATAAACCCATTAGGGTTATTGGGCTTTCTGTTTTTCATGGTAATGTGTGCATTTTCTGCATAAAGGGAAGCACAAGCTGAAAATAGCATTATTCGTCCTTGGGAAGGAGGTGCAGTCCCATAATAGACATCCCACTCCATATCACCCCCTCCTACTACTAAGAAAGAAAAAACAGTATTGAGTGGCTTGTGAAAAAGCTAGAGTCTTAATTCTCTTTATTTATTTATTGTTCAATAAGCACTTCAAGCACTTACTTTGTGCACTTTCTAAGAAGGACAAAGCTAACCTGTCTGGAGAAAAGAAAGATAATAAATGGAGAGATAAAAGGAAAAAGCAACCACCACCATCAACAACAACAAAACTCTTGTCATCTCTTCTTGGGCTCCTAAGAAAAAGAACCAACATATTTGTTGAAAATAGGAGAATACAAAATAATACCTAAAACTGATAGATTTTAATCCAGATTAAACCCAATACATATTAGGTTTTATTTGTTTTATTATTTGTATGCGGGGATATCAAAGCAAAGTAAATAAACTTATTAGTCAAGAGTTTTCTTAATTCAAAGAAACTTATCAGGAGAACCATGCTGTTTGACTCAGCATTTGACACGTGGAAAATCTTCGTTCTAAACTGTAAGAAACAAACAGATACATCACAACCAACTTCTGTCACTTTGGGAGAGAAGTGTCTGAATGTAGCCTTGTGGCACTTGACTGGGACAGGGAGGCTGGACCCACTTTTATGTCATCCATCAAAACCATGGAGGCTTGGTTCAAATAGCCAAGATCCTCACCCAAACTGAAGTTCGTGGCAAATGTCAGCGAGGGGACGAACCTATGCTTTTGCTAAAAAAGGCAGTTCATACACCTCAAGAAAGGGCAAGATTCATTTGGAGACAATTTTTCTTAGCAAACCTTGTTGAGCTCATCTTGTGCCAGTCACCATGCACACCACTTACCTCCAGGGGAAAATGTGGACAATTAAACAGATCATCTCAATGTAACATTGTAGGGGTGAGGCAGAATTACATGCAAAATGTTTCATAAATGATAATGTTGAGTTTAAATACATAATGAAGGATAGCAGTTAAGTTAGTCTTCTGAAATTTGGTTCTAATGGTCAATTTTGGTTTTAATGGGCATCAGATGGGAAATGTTTCCAAACTACTATGGGAGATACAACTAATGGGAAATGTGTTGCCATTCCTGATGGTCAGATTTATGCCACTGCCTGATCTGTTATACAGGGGAAGAATTTCTGTGGACGATCTGGATTTTTAATGTCAAAGTGAAATGGTCATCACTAAATGAAAGGCTGACTTTCACTTCCCGTTATCATGACCGCAGCCATCAGTGTCACGCTGTGAGCAATGCATTAGTTCAACTATTACCAACTAGCTGAGTAACGACAGCCAAGTCCATTAATCTCTTGAGACCACGGCTTGAAAGCACTGTATTTAGGGTTTATGAATAAAGCAATACAGAAGCACATAACAGATTTCTTTTACAAAATGCTTTGATTCAACAATGATATGAGTGCCCACTGTATGCCAGAATTTAATCAGTAATATCTTTACACACAAAAAGAAGGGTTCCAGATATTCTTTTCTTGGCGATGCTGTTTGCTTGGAAATTTTACCCTATGGTACCCTTTCTGTCTACAGCTGTCTTCTGCTTTGTCCCCACAATGGAGCTGATTTTAGGCTAAAGATGAGTGCATAACATTTGAAATACTTTCAGATATATGAGAGGCAAGACATTATTTAAAAGTAAACTCTTGGCCGCCATAGTAATAAGGATCTGATTTCATGCACTCATGAAAAAGGAATGTGCCAAAAAATAATTCAGCACACAAGCTGCATTTAAAGTGACCGCAGTGTCATTATATGAGCAGTCCTCATCTGCTTGGCCCTGTATGGAACATTCTGTGCAGGACAGTGCTGGCTACTGTATCGTTGATTTTTCCCCCTAAAATGAACGGTAAGTTCAGTGCTTATGAAAGTAGAAGAGTTGGCAGGAAAGTGCAGACTTGTGTTTATCCATAGGTGGTGATTTTAACTCATGCAGCTCAAGTCTCTATGACCAGCCCTGCTCTGTGATCCCAGAACAACTGGCACCAATGGCAAATGCCATGTAGGGACCGTCCTAGTACAAGTCTGGCAAGAGGGTGTGTGTCAGTCTTGGGGGCAGTAGAAGAAGAGACATGTGATGGATAACATGACTATTTTTCAAGAAATTTGGTTCTAGTGTGTACTTTACTTAACATGAATCTCCTTCTCATTAGCCTTCAAGAAATCAGATTAAATAGGGTGACTTTTGGATGTTTAGGTAGCACAATAAACTCGGGGGAGAAAATGAAATACCTTCAGAACTGTGGTGAAAATGTAATATGATTTGAAGGTGAAAGTGGTTTCGGCTTTCAAATTTCAGAAGTTATATGAATTCCTACTCATTTCTACTAATCCACAAGAGAGAAGCTCAAGATCTGCTTTTTTGAATTTGAGCTTAAAAATTAATTTCAGTTTTATTAGGTCCCATTTGTTTATTTTTGTTTTTATTTCTGTTTCTCTAGGAGGTGGGTCAAAAAGGATCTTGCTGTGATTTTGCACAGCAAAGGAAACCATAAACAAGATGAAAAGACAACCCTCAGAATGGGAGAAAATATTTGCAAATGAAGCAACTGACAAAGGATTAATCTCCAAAACATACAAACAACTCATGCAGCTCAATATCAAAAAAACAAACAACCCAATCCAAAAATGGGCAGAAGACCTAAATAGACATTTCTCCAAAGAAGATATACAGATTGCCAACAAACACATGAAAGAATGCTCAACATCATTAATCATTAGAGAAATGTAAATCAAAACTACAGTGAGATATCATCTCACACCAGTCAGAATGGCCATCATCAAAAAATCTACAAACAGTAAATGTTGGAGAGGGTGTGGAGAAAAGAGAAGCCTCTTGCACTGTTGGTGGGAATGTAAATTGATAGAGCCACTGTGGAGAACAGTATGGAGGTTCCTTAAAAAACTAAAAATAGAACTACCATACGACCCAGCAATCTCACCACTGGGCATATACCCTGAGAAAACCAAAATTCAAAAAGAGTCATGTACCAAAATGTTCATTGCAGCTCTATTTACAATAGCCAGGACATGGAAGCAACCTAAGTGTCCATCATCAGATGAATGCATAAAGAAGATGTGGCACCTATATACAATGGAATATTACTCAGCCATAAAAAGAAATGAAATTGAGTTATTTGTAATGAGATGGATGGACCTACAGTCTGTCATACAGAGTGAAGTAAGTCAGAAAGAGAAAAACAAATACCGTATGCTAACACATATATATGGAATCTAAGGGAAAAAAAAAAAAGGTCATGAAGAACCTAGGGGCAAGACGGGAATAAAGACGCAGACCTACTAGAGAATGGACTTGAGGACACGGGGAGGGGGAAGGGTAAGCTGGGACAAAGTGAGAGAGTGGCATGGACATATATACACTACCAAATGTAAAATAGATAGTTAGTGGGAAGCAGCCGCAGAGGACAGGGAGATCAGCTCGGTGCTTTGTGACCACCTAGAGGGGTGGGATAGGGAGGGTGGGAGGGAGGGAGATGCAAGACGGAAGAGATATGGGGACATATGTATATGTATAACTGATTCACTTTTTTATAAAGCAGAAACTGACACACAATTGTAAAGCAATTATACTCTAATAAAGATGTTTTAAAAAATTAATTTCAACCTCAATAAAGCTGTAAAACAAATACATAAAAATAAATTTTGTGATTTTCCCCCTACATTTAAAAAGTACTTAACATTTAAAGATACTTGCTCTAGCAAGTATTCCCTGGCAGTCCAGTGGTTAGGACTCTGTGCTTTCACTGCCAAGGGCATGGATTGGATCCCTGGTTGGGGAACTATAAGCCTGCAAGCTACGCAGTGCAGCCAAAAAGAATTTAAAAATTTTTTTTAAATTAAAAAAAAAAAATCTTGCTCTGTCTACATAGTCAATTTTAAGTGGGTTCAAAATGCTATATAAAAAAATAGGGGGCTTCCCTGGTGGCACAGTGGTTGAGAATCTGCCTGCCAATGCAGGGGACACGGGTTCGAGCCCTGGTCTGGGAAGATCCCACATGCCGCGGAGCAACTAGGCCCGTGAGCCACAACTACTGAGCCTGCGCGTCTTGAACCTGTGCTCCGCAACAAGAGAGGCCGCGACAGTGAGAGGCCTGTGCACCGCGATGAAGAGTGGCCCCCGCTCGCCGCAACTAGAGAAAGCCCTCGCACAGAAACGAAGACTCAACACAGTCATAAATAAATAAATAAATAAAAGAACGTGAATTTCTTTAAAAAAATAAAAATAAAAATAAAAATAGGGCTTCCCTGGTGGCGCAGTGGTTGAGAATCTGCCTGCCAATGCAGGGGACGCGGGTTCGAGCCCTGGTCTGGGAGGGTCCCACATGCCGCGGAGCGACTAGGCCCGTGAGCCACAATTACTGAGCCTGCGCGTCTGGAGCCTGTGCTCCCCAACGAGAGAGGCCGCGATGGTGAGAGGCCCGCGCACCGCGATGAGGAGTGGTCCCCGCTTGCCGCAATTGGAGAAAGCCCCCGCACAGAAACGAAGACCCAACACAGCCATAAATAAATAAATAAATAAATAAAAATAAAAAATAAAAAATAGCAAGTCTTTAAAGATTAAAAAAAATAATAATAAAAAATAATGTTCCTGGGCATTGCATTATAATTAAATCAACATCAAGTCAGAACGTATGTACTAATCTGTGGTGTCAAGCAGGATTCTTTCACCAAAGCCATGTACTTACAGGGAACAGCACTATGGGCACAGTTAGTGTTACTGCCACCAGGACGGCCAGGCGTACCATGAGGAGAGGGGTGTCAAATGTGTACACTTTGCTGTAAGCGTGAAGCAATTCATCTTCAACTTCTCCTGCAAAGAGGAAGAGGAGAATGAGTCCACTAGGTGTAGTCAAATCGGCACTGCTTACCTAAGACAACGTTTTACAGAAGGAACACAGTATAGTAGAAAGAACCCAGGTCTGGGAATCCAGACACCTCTGTTTTTATCCTGTCTCTTAGCTTATTAGCTATGTGGCCTTTGTTCAAATGAACAAAGGGGTCCTGAAGCTTGTAAAGTTGCAGGAGGTAATATAAAATTGCTAAGGCTCTTCTCTAGGTCATTTGCATCGTGACAAGTCTTTCTCTGCTATACAGAAGCATCACAAAACAGAGGACAGGCTGAGGTCCTTTGGTTGAAAGGGATGAAAGAGCCAAGCCTCCTCAGCCTGTCCCTCATGTCTTGCCACCTCCCTCCACCCTCACCTGCCCAATGAGCCCCGAAGCAGCTTCTCCAAACCCAGTATGGAAACCCTAGGACAAATGATCTTTAACACTCTTTCAAGCTCAACAATTATGACTCCATCATGACACTGACAGACACACTTCTGGGCTTTTTCAAGTTTTTGTTTGTCTCACTGAGTTGAGACTCATTAGATTAAGTAACAATGATGAATTAGTAACAATGAATTAGTATGATTGCTATAGGGTCTCCCGATGAATACTGCTATAAGATTAAGATGCTGCCCTCCTGGAAAACACATTTCTTTTGAATTCCAGGCATAAATGACAAGGAAATGCTTACAGAATCAGATGTACTCTGATTTTCCCACTACTCGCCTCAAAACCAGACAAAGGGAGTTAAAAATACCTTCAAAGGCATTGACCCAATTTTCATTAATTCACAACCAGCAAAGAGCTAATGCCCAATCTAAATCAGTGCTTGGTTAAAAGCCAAATATTAGTCAAAAAAAACAAAAACAAAAAAAAAAACAAGCAAATGGTGCCCCCTCCAGTCTCTTCCTACCCAATTTGTCTTGCAATCAATTGAATTTACCAAGTCAGTCGGGAAAAAAAAATGCAAAATGTTAGAGAGGCTTATTTTAAGAACATATTTATGTTGATAACATTGATTTGTGTTAATGTTTGATTCCCTGAAATTTGTCTGTAGGGCCAAGCTTCATTGAAGAGAAGAACAATCCTGCTCCTTTAGTGTTCTGTGAAGATGCCAGAGAGGATATGTTTTCGGCATAATCAAACGTGGCCATAGTCACTTTGGTTTTTGATAGTACGTCCCCAGATCAAAAGGAATTCTGCCATGTCCTTTTTTCTTAGGAAACCATTCACTATAACAGAATAGAATGAGATAACCCAGAAAATTTGTCTAATGCTCCAAGCCCCCAGATTTGACTTGACTGGTAAACAGGAAGCAGGTTCCAACTCAAGGACTTGGTACTTTTTCTGCCATTTGCTTGGTAGTTAGTTATTCCACTGAAAGAGCTTTACAACATGCAATCTGCTTCACTCTCACAGAATGTATGTAGCTTTAGATGGCTTAGAGAGTCAAGCCAAAGAAATATCCTCTATCCCCTAAGGAAAATAATTAAATTAGAGGGACGGTTTTTACAAAATATGTGTGAATTCACAAATTATTATAACCTGTTAGGCAGCCTGGTTCAGTTTCCATTTTCTTAGGTGAAATGATGAGACTAAAATAGCATGTTAATTGAGCATGTGCATCTACAGATCATGCTGTTTATTGAGAGTAATTAAAAGAATTATACCTACCCGGATTAATGGTCAGTCCAACTAGGATTTGCACAAAGAAAATGACTTTGACAGAGTGACCTACCATAAAAAGTTAGGTAACCAAAGAGGGCAGCAAGCAGGTACATGACGAGCATCCCCGTGATGGAAACATTTGACACAGTCTGCATTTTCCTCCGGGACCGACTGAAAAGAAAAAGAACACTGAGCTTTGGTTTTCTGAACAGATGAAAATATCACCACTTACAATTAAAATTTAAAAAATAATAAAAGAATGTGTGCCTGTGTTACTCATTATAAAACCACATTCCTAGTGCAGAAAAACAGCTTATTTAAATTTGCCTTAGGGAATTATGGAGGATTTGTTTCCATATTTCTTAAATGCTACTTCTTTAGTCTTAGAAAGGACTGTTTTCCTAGATGAGGATCAGTTTATTTTATGTTGATAAGTATGCTTGTCTATTGAGTATTTAAGAATGTAATTAGCACAAAGGTCAAACTGGCTCCTAATGTAGAAAGACTTCATATTTCATAGTGAGATAGATTTGAGGACCAGAATCCACTAGAAACAGCAAAGAGTAACTGCTACATGGGATTTTCCAAGTAAATCAAAGACATCAAATTAACTGAAAGTGCTCTATGAGTTTTTTAAGAGGTAAATCTGAATATATGGGGCAAGTTATTGTTATTTAGTGAGAACAAAGACTGAGGTTATTGATGTCTGGGTAAAGAAGATGAGAATTATAGGACCACCTCCCCTCAGGGTAAAGGAAGAAGCTGCTGTAGTGGGCTCAGACCCACTCATCCCCAAGGGTATGTTAACAACCTCAAAGGGAAAAGAGTATTAAGGAATCATAGAATATCAGCTGGAAGAAAGAAGATTGTCTAGCCAGTGTCTCCATTATACAGATTAGACGATGAAGGCCAGATACGGGCACATCCCAGTGGTGGAATGTCTTCTAGGCAAGGGTTAAAGACTGACCACAGGTGACATCAGTGGCTTAGCCAGGCCACCCTAATCATAATTTTTGGTCTTCATGGGTGTGGGTCATTTCCAGGTCAGGTGACCTCACTTCTTGCCACCAATATTCAAATTCAAATTCCCCATGTTTGCCAAAATCCTTACAGACATTGGCTCACCCACCCCCTGTCCTGAACCCCTCCCCTGGATCATTAGGGTGAAGGAACAGGAGAAAAGGAAGCAGTGAGGGGGCTGATTCACACCTTTGTGGTAAAAGCACATTACTGCTGAGTGGTTATAGCATAAACCTCCTGTGAAGACAAAGCTGTAAACTATGCTTCTGTATAAAGCACCTTTGAAAATATGAGCACATTTTCAAAGCAAATTAGAATGCTAAAATGATGACTGCCTTACTCTTTAAGTTCACTGTAGATGGGAAGGACCTCAGGGTGGCATACAAAAGCAAATGCTAGGATGGGAATTGCGTAGGCCGTCTGAAAAACAAGGACAACACCGCATGTTTAGCATTCCAACACAGAGAGCTACCCCAGGCCATCTCAGCTTGTGAGATAGAAACTCAGAGGCCACGTTGCTAGGTTCTTAGAGGCCTAGACCTCTCACTTACCCGGGAGTTGAATACAAAATATTTGGGCTGACACTTGTCATCACTGTGTGCTTCATACTCTACTCCACTGCCATGAATTGAGCCCTTGGCCTGGTTGTCATCCAGCCCTGCAGGATTCTGGTGGGTGTAATCCATCATGAAGTTTACACCACTACTCTCAGAGTTGTTGGGTAACATCATCACGTGCATTGGAACTGTATTGTTGAATGTCAGATTCCCAACATTGTGATCCAGAACAGGCAGAGGGCAGGGTATTTGGAATTTCTTGTAAATCACCTAGACCCGGTCATTAACACAACAACAACAAGTCAGCCTTTTGAGGAAAACAATGAAACAAAAATCCCTTTGGGTGGTTTATGGGGTAGAGGTGAGGGAACTCTGCTGAGGATTCCTTTTAGACTATTGGATAACGGAGACTCCCTCTAGCCTCAGTTTGATGTAAGGAGTTGGAACTATGGTTGGCAACTCTCCCACTTAGAGTCAACCGGACAGTATTTTGCATGAATCTATCCCAAACTTCATGCATACTCTTCCATGAGAAAGATGTTCATTTTCTTGCTACATCGCATCTCTTTCATTTCTTCAAACTAATGAAAATACGGGTCATCAAGAAATTCCCCCCTCCTCCTTTGCCTCTTTGGGGAAATGCTATATAAATGTTGGCATTCATGATATTAGCAGAAATTCCCCCTTTTGGAGGGGAGAGGGAGTGGGGTGGGGAGAGGATTTCTTTCTTTAATTCCACTGTGGTCACCTTCTCTTCATGGGTAGAATGAGTAAGAGAAAATGGCTGATTCATGTAAATATGGCTAATTCTACAGCCTACTCATTTATCTTCTGGGACTCTTCACTTCTTTTTCCTCCGCCTGTCTAAATACTGGGTTGTTGTCACATTTCTGCTTGAAGTGTTCCTTTCATCCAAATATATATTCAGTATGCCTAGAACATACTATTAGCAATGGTCTTGACATTCTAACTCAACTATTTTTAAACTCATGACTCTTCTTTTCTCATTCCAAATTAAAATACAAGGAGATTGCTTGTGATGCAAGAACTATTTCATGCCAATGATGTGCTTGAACAAAAATGAGGACACCAATTCAGGCACTGAAAGCATCACACGCCTACCAAGTTACAAGGATCATGCCAAAAATCACTTACCACACTGACAAAAAACACCATGCAGGTAAGAGAAAATCCGCTGGTATAACCAAGGTAACCTAGGAGTTAGCAGAGAAATTCCGGAAGGTGAATATGGCATCCACAATCAGCTTACCTCTTGGAATACAAAATGAAAATAAAAATGGAAAATGACTTTACCTAAATTTTTAAGAAGAGAAAGTGGAAGAATGATTCCAACTGACACAAATATGACGAGGTAGTTGCCATTGACATACCATTCTCTAGAAAAGAGAGACCAGAATATTAGGATCAGAAAAGACCAAGGAGAATGAGTCTCTTGATGTTACAAAGAGAGAAGAAGACATACCCAGTATTTTCTTCAAGTCCCATGAACGCTCTGATTACTTCAGGTAGTTCGTATTTAATAATGAAGAGGTAGCTTGACATGGCTAAAATGGAAAACGTGAGAGCTCAGTTGTGTGCACGGCACCAAAGTCACAGGCAAGTTGTGAGAAGTCCAGGCATTGGTACACCCCTCCTTCTCAGTGATTCCCAAACCAAAAGAAAAGCCACCCACTATGTATTCTGTACTGTTTCCAAGTTCTTCTCATAAATAGACATTCGGCCCTTTGGCTCTTGCCTATGGACCTTTGCTAACAGTATCAATGCTGATTCTGTGTTAAATCCAGCTCTGAGGTTTTCAGTGAAGCTGCAGTTTCAAAGTTTTTTCCTCAGTTGTTATAAGTCATCATGACCTTACTGAGTGTGCCTGTTTTAGTATCTAGAACTCGGGCAGGGGTCTGGTGGCCACAAAAGAAGGGGGGGGAATTGCAGGGTGGAGCTGGGTAGAATACATGTCGCTCTGCCCTCCCTAGGTGGGCACCAGTTTAGTCCTCTGTAATCTCCCTAGGGGGCATACAAAATCTCAGACCACTGATTCTCCAAACTGGAGTCATACTGGATTGATAAAGAGAGGATAGCTTCTCTAACCTTTGTCAATGAAGTTTTTTCTATATCCTTTGTCCAAATAAGAAATCATACAAAGTGGCAACATTTCTTGAACATCTAGATAAGTGATGTATGTGTGATCATGTACTCTTCTGAATACCTGATCTATAAAATCTATAAACCCTCTCCCTGGAAAAATATTTATGCATACATATGCATAACATACAATTTTGCTTACAATTGTAGGGATTTATGCAACATCCCTTTCTCAAGTCCATCCACTCAGTGAAGAATAATACTAACTTGCTATTTCACACGTGATCAAAAGACTCAATTGAAAATAAAACTGACAAGTTTCGCATTGCAAGGTTTAAGTGTGTGCTATATCCTTCTGGTGAATTTTTGCTAACAGACATTTAAAGCAGATATCTAAGTTGCAGATTGAACTATTAATAGTTTAAAAATATTTCCTTAATCTCCAACAAAAGTAATAACAGTGATAACAATTCCCCACATTGTTTAGTTCTGCATGTGATCAGCTGAAAATCCACGTGAAAGAACAAGGTGCATCTTATCATCTTCATTCCACAGCTGAGGATATAAAAATTTTGAGAGCTTAACTGACATGTCCAAGATCACACAGCTTGAAAATGACAGACCACATCCAAAATATAAGATCCTTGATTTCAGGCCAGTGTTTCTTCTCTATTGTGAAATGAAATGATTTTTACAATACCTGATGTGTCTTCTGTAAACATGATTTGGTTAATCTTTACAAAGACCTTGGCTAAAGCTAAATCTTACAGAGGGTAAACAGAGGAGATATTTCTGATTAACTGGTTCAGTGAGGTACCATTCAATTTTAGAGCTATTAGTTGCTGACTCTCAGTGATGTCACCACTGTTAATGTGTTTGGTCTTCGAAAATTCAGAATGATCCAGACCTGTCTGGGTAATGTCAACATTATTCTGCTAATGGTCAGTGTTAATTTTTCAGGGGATTGAGAAAATTAAACGTTCTAAATGTGGAGTTGATAAGTACAGAAATACAAGTGATTTCTTTTAGGCCACGATAACCACTAATCACATAGCATAACCGAAGTGAGAGATTTTCAGGAAAGGTGTATGAAATTTCATCTCACTCCCTTAAAGCCACACTGTGGGGTGAGGGGCTTGACTGAGAGACCATGTTATAGTTTATTCCATTGTTTAGAAGCATAATAGTAGCTATACTTGGAACAATAGACAATGCTGTTGCCACTCAGCCTGTTGGGCTCAGGGCTAAGCATGTGTATGTCCAGTTAGTTCAGTGGTCCAAACAAGTATATTAGATCACCTATGAAGAGATCCTAGGAAAAGCATGATATTTTAAATCTTGATAAGGCTGAGAATTTGAACCAAATGTAAAGCAGTTTATTTGGTGGGGAATGGGGGACTTATATACTTGGGGCCCAATGCCAGTAAAATGAATGAAACAATTCCAGTGTTACTGCCAAATTCTACCCAGGACTGTAGTCTTACTATACAAAAAATATGAAAGACATAAATACAAATCATTAAGATATGACTGGATTTTATTTATCTGCTTACCAACTATCCGTTATCAGGAGCAGGTATAGTTGGATAAAGGTTACTAAAGAAATTGCTGCATTCTAGAAATGCTAGATAATTCCAGTGATTTTATTAATCAAAAAGAATGACCTCCTTGCAAGATCTCTGTGCAAGTTTATTTATTCCAGCATTGTTTGCAATAGTAAAAAACTGGAAATGATCCAAAACTGTTCATCAAGGGATTCAGTAAACCAATCATGGTGTATTTATACAATGGAAAGCTCAAAAGCCATTAAAAAGAGTAATATGCAAAAACATTCAAGGCATATTGTTAAATAAAAAAAGCAAGCGGTAAATCAGTATTAGAAAATGATCCTGTTTTAACAGTAACAATGTATTTGTTAAATTTGTCATAGAGGAAAACCTGGCATGGGTTTTTCTAAGGATGATTTACATAAACATTTCTTTGTAATTTATATATTTATGTAATATTTTTGTTTTTCACAATTAGCATGTATTTGTCTTATAATTATAAAAATGCCATTTAAAAACATCCAGGAGGGCTCCAGTGACATGGATATTGAATCCAAGAACTGGAGAGGAAGGGTGCATGTACTGAACCTGTATTATTATGACACTGTGAGGATGAACTATTACTCTCAATTGCATAGGTGGAAAAATTGGACTCAGAGGTGTAAAGTGATTTTCCCAAGGTCATAGATAGTGACAGAAACAAACTCAAATTCAGGTGTTATCAGGCGCCAAAAGTCTATTCTCTACTCATGGGTTTTAAAATGTCTTTTAAAAAACAGTGATATACCGGATATATACAAACAAGGCTAAGGGAGTCCAGAAGAGCTAGTACCTAATAGCCTAGAGAACGATGGATCATGGAACAGACAGAAAGGGAGAGCCAGAAAACGTGTATGTGTTAGGGCTGGAGGATTGTAAAAGTAGGAGAACTAAATATGGTTTGTTATAGTATGACACATGACACATAGGGAACAGATGATAGATAGATAGATAGATAGATAGATAGATAGAGAGAGAGAGAGAGAGAGATTGGGGTTTGTAGGAAAGTTATCAGAAACATAGGCAAAGGAAAGATGATGAAAACCCTTATATGTCAGACTAAAGAGTTTAAATTTTATCTTGAAAATCATGAGGGTATGCTGAAGAAGTTTATGCATGTGAGAAGCAAGAGTAGATCTGAATTTGAGACAGTTAATTTGGAAGATGAATTACAGATGGAAGAGGGGAAACTAAATACAGGAATAACAGGTAGATGTCTACTGCAAAAGTCTGAGCAGAAATAGTAATCACCTGAAGTGTGGTAGTGAGACTAGAAGGAGAGGAGAGATTCAAAGGCTAAATAAGAGGAAGAATGGATAAAAGCTGGTATTTGATTGGATTGTCAGGGTTAGGGAGAGAGGGAAAAGTTTAGGCTGACACCCAGATTGCTGGCTTAAGAAACTGGATGCTGCTGGTATTGTTCACTGAGATGAAAGAACAGAAGGATAGAATAACAGGTTTGGGGACTGGGTAGGAGGTGAGGAAATAAGTACCACTCTGTGGTGATATAGTCCAGGTCATGCAAGGAGACTTAGCCAGTAGGACATCTGAAATATGGGTCAAGATGCCTTTTGAGGGTCAAAGACACGATAGGACCAGTGAAGCTGGTGGGCATACATATCACCTGGAACACTATTAAAAATATGTACTTCTAGGCTCTCCTCTGGAAGTGATCATTCAGTAGGAATTAAAAGAATCTGTAGAACCAAGAAATCTGTGCTTTATAATGCTTCCGATGCCTAGCCAGATTTTTGCCTTAGCACAGTTTCTAGGGACACTGTACAATCGGCTGGCTCTGTGCAAGCTGTGTCTCAAGGACCCCGAAATTTGGTTATGTGCCTCAGATACTAAATTTTCCCTTTTATGAAATAAACTCAGTCATACCTGTGACACATCAACTGTTCGGTCAATGAGAGATATAAGCACTAATGCTTTAACTTTTTCAAGTAATAATTAAAGCCATTTGAAATCAAGAAAGGTTTTATTTTATATTTTAATTCTAGAATTTATTTGGTAGGGTTTTATATAGTATTTCATTTCTTAGATATTGCTATTTTCAATTAAAGAGGGATAGCAAATCTATTTAGGAAACTCTACTTTTTAAATTTAAAAATGATAAAACAGCTATTTTTCTGTATTTAAAGGGCCTGTTCATTGCCATTGAGTTTTCTTATTTCTTGAACATCTTTTAGAAAGTTTAAATGGTTTGTTGAAAGCTAGATCCTCTTACCTCCAATGTTCTGCATTGTAATGGAAATAAAAGCTCCGATTTTCCCAGGCCATCCGAATGCCTTTTCACCTAGTTTTTCATAAATTAAAGATCCTATAATCAAAAATGAAAAGAAACTTGTTTAAAAAAAAACTGTTTTAGTGACTAAAATATTTCTACGTAATTCTACACTGGAGCCTCAAGCATGTAAATAAACACCATATAGAAATTACAAACCCCAAATACGCAATCTCAAAAGCCATTACAAAATATGGTAAATGTTCTCCAAACAAGAAGCGATGCCTTCATTCGTCTTGGATCCATGCAGCAAGTCAGAACTGTTATTTCTATCATCCCCCAAAAATCTTTTTCTCTATTTGGCTTGAACCTGAGCAGGTTGCCTTTCACTTGTCTCACTTGCCCAGATAACTAAAAACATGCAGAGACCATGTGATTGGGGTTAGAAGAAAATGAAATGTAAAATTGACTAACACCATCCTATAAGTATAGAGCTAAAGACTGAAATACCCTTTAATGAGAATCGAAATAGCATGTCTTGGGTCTAGGGAGTAGCATACCTCCTTCCTTTGCAGTCTTTAATAAAAGATGAACTGAATAGAGAGATAGGATTGCCACGGCAAGCAGCATGATTCTGTGAAGGGAAGAGAGAGGAGACAATAATGTTTCTATAAAAAATAAGATGCAATAATATTAGATGTTACAATACATTATTACACTGGTCTTTTCAATCATTAACTTTCCAAGAGTATGTGGATTTGGGGGAAGCTGAAAAATTCTTTTCAGAGCTCCACCAATGCCCTTAAATGTCCCAGAACTGGAATTGGCTTTATTTTATGGGCCAAAATGTACTACTGGAAGTTCCTAACACACCTTTTTTAGTCTTAGATTCTACCCAATAGTAGAATCTGGTTTATAACTTAGATGCTAAATGTATAGCAAAATTAGCAAATACTTACTCAGCATATGGGTATATGTACACCATATTTGCGTGATATTCCCATGAACATTTATAATTGAAGGGCTATTCAATGACCTGACTAAACATTAATCTAAAATCTAGAAATACAGAAGTCAAAGCAAATTCTGAGCTCCGTTACTACTGAGTCTGCATATTAGATGACAGTGATCAGATGTGTGAACCAGAGGGTCTGGCAATTGCCTGTATAATAGAGAAAACAGAGAAAGGTTAAGTCTAGGGTGCAGGAAAACCTTTGCTGTACTCAGAAAAATCATTTCTGGTTCAGGACCCTCCACATGTCCACAGGCATATATGATTTCTTCATGTATACAGTGATCAATGCTTCTCCAAAAAACAAGAATTGGACAGCAAAAATAAAGAGTGTAGATAGAAGCATCTATATCATAAATGAAGGCACAATACTAAACTTTACCTGAAATTAAAAAAAAAAATCTTATCCTTTGTTTAATATGATGAGAGCACACCAAACAGTCTTCTGTCAATTGATCTAATTCTTTGGTAATTCCTTGGGAAGTCAATGTTACAAATGTAGATTTAGATCACGAGTTACAAATGTTATAACTATTCTAGCTCTATTGTACTGGGTTTTTTTTTTTTCACAAAACATGTTCACCAGAACTGCCTAATCAATGTCTTATTCATACATTTTTCCATATACGTTATGAATTGACCTGTTTTTAAAGAATTATGTAATTCAGATTATATAATTTTGTTCCCTGGAAAAATAATGAGCGTACCCTGTATTCTAAATACATTTTCTGCTTTGGCAGAAAATACTAAAAGTAACACCGATGAAATCCTGTGTCACTTGTTGGGAATTAAGGGAGATTGCTGAATCCAGTTTGGGCTACTTGGATACACAAAACACACCTCATGATATCTAGCTATGTAATTGTTCTGGCCAAATTAATCTGCTAAATGTTTACAGGCCTGAAATGAGGCTTTCAGTTTTAAAAGTGGAATATTCTCCTGCCATGAAAATGAACTCTAGGATTGGGGGGAGTGTTTCTTACTTCTATTCATCAGTGATCTATGAAAATTTCCTAATTAATTCTAATGGTATGTGTAATTAGTGAGGAGAAGGCAGTCTTTTGTCTTAGAGATAGTGTACATTATAAAAGTGTACAACTATGCATATGAATAGACCTCTAGCCATTAAGAGTCAGAAAATTTTTAAAAACTACTTTATTTCAAACATGGCTTAGAAAAGTAAAGCTGAGATCAAAACCCATTCAGCTAAAAAATACGACACCTAACAATTCAATCAAAGCACTGACACAATATAAATATTTATAGTTCAGCCCGATCCTTAGCCCTCAAATAGCTGTGTGATTACCTAATCATAAGTGATATTCAGAACACAAATAGCATATATTTATAATATAAATGTTGCATTCTTAGACAGTTATTTAAGACTCCAGCCCTGCGTTAGGGGTTGTGATCTGCATTCATACTGATGCCTGACTAACATTAGACTTTATTCTTGTGGAGCATTTCACTGCCACCAACTGTGTCTTTGAAAATACCAGGCTGTATGTAATGCACAGAGATGTCTGTGGCTTGTCTGTCACAGACAACGTGGTGTCCATCCTCCAGGTTGGCTATGTGACGCTGCTATCACTAGGCAGCATTCGACCAAGTTTGGATAAAGTGCACCGGTTTAGGTATAAACTCGGGCCACTCTGCAAAAATCCCCGCGCCAAGCGCTGTTTCTAGGTCTTGGGGATACAGACATGCAGTGAGTAAAAACAGACATGGGCTCAACCCTTTGGAGATGATAGTCCAGCAAGGGAGAGAGACATTAACCAAATGAATCAGACGACTGCACTAAAATATTAACACTGTGATGAGTGTCTAATAAGGTGGTTTGTCCCAGTCACGGAGATTGGGGGAAGGCATAACTGAGGTGAGGCTGAGCTGAGTTATGAGGAGTTAACTAGTTGAAGAGGAAAGGAAAGAAGGTTCCCAGATCATGTGCAAAGGACCTGTGGTGAGAGGGAATGGCACCTTCGTGGGATGGAGAGAAGGTCACTGTGCCCAGTATATCTTGTATATAGGGGCACAGGAGATGGGACCAGGGCATGCAGGACTCTGTAGGTCTGGTTTGGGAAGGGATGTTTTTCCTAAGAGTGTGTATAAAGTCAGATTTGCTGCCGGGAAAGATCTTTTTAACTATTAAACACCAAATTGTTTTATAATGAATTACTTTGTAAAATGGTTCCTATGGACTGTTAGGGTTCCAGCACTTTGGGGGATTGAGCACGTAAACTTTCTGCCATTTGGTTAGGGATGGCTGGTTGAACAAGTATGATGATTAGACTGCTCTGATTACTTTTCGTTGCTGTTTTATTTCAAAGGAAGAGAATATGTTAATATTTTCTCAGATCATTCCTATTCACAAAGATCAAACTTCAGATTAATTGAAAGAGCACCAGGTATGCGCGGGCTTTGAACCAAGTGTAGATATGTCCATTCACTTACATAAAAAGGATGATCCCTGTGTTGGCCATGGCATAGGACAGGCCCAGGATTCCACTGCCCATGATAGCATTACTCAGATTGAATGAAGACATTCCAAAGGAGGTGGTTCCAGGATGCTTGAAGAAAAAAGGATGCGTGATAAGCAAATATTTGCCAAAGGATGAACCTTTTTTTGGATTATTCTTATCCTATATTATCTTTACTGGAGGAGACTACCATCCAATAGTGAAGAATAAGATAAAATCACAGTGAATAAAAGCCTTGACTCAACTTCAATAAAAGTGTGTATTTTTCAGTGGAATGTAGTACTTGATTTAAGCAGGGGTCTCAGTAAAAATAAAAAATGCAGGTTGAGTAATATAAAGAAAGGAAAGCATGTAGGATTGCAGATTGCATTTGGGTTAGAATGATTTCTCCAAAAAACAAATAAATTTCATAAATGATTTATGCAGCCATATGGCGAACAGGAAAAACAAGCCCTTATTCCAGTAAGGGCCTGAATAAACAGAGAATGTGCTGATCAAGGCTTGGAAAATTTCAGTCACATTGTTTTTGCACAGAGACCCAGGTAGATCAGACATCCTCAAGTCCTGTTTACTGCCAGAAAGCAGAAAGTCACTTACATGTTCATCGTCATAATCTGCCAGCTTCTTTTTCCCCAAAAATCCATTTGTCAGAAATTTCTGACTTTCAGCATCTTCATTAGTAAATTGACTGAACACACACACACAAAGGAAAAGAAGACAGTAAAAACATCTAGTAAATGCTCTGAATTATATTTATGTTTCAGGTGATCTGTCACTGAATTAGGAGAGGAAAAACAAGACACTTAAGACTTTTTTTTCTCTTCTCCTCCGCATACTAGTGTTCCTTCCAGACCAATGACTGAGCCCCATTTATGAATATACTTTGGGAGGGAGGGAGAAAGTTATGAAGGAAGAAAATATTTTTTTAGTTGGGATCTTTTTTAAGCCACATTTCTTCTTCCCACATTGACTATGCAAAAAAAAAAAAAAAAAAAGAGAGAGAGAGAGAATAGTTAGAGCTAATTTTGTTGCCATTTCGAGCCCTCCCAAAGAAAGTGAACAGAGTAGCGACTGAGTTTTCTCAACTGCTAATACACCGTGATCAGAGGATCTTATTAATTCAGTAAATATTTATTAAGTGCCTTGGCACTGTGATCCCATCTCACTTGATGCTCAAATGTCTCTGTGAGAGAAACTTCCATGTCTCTGCTCTAAATATGCAGCGACTATGGCTCAGAAGAGTGAGGTAGCGTGTCCAGCCCCACCAGATCCCAGGTCTAGCGTCTCCCACAGCACCATGCAGCCCTGAGCAGGGCACTGTAGCTGGCATTTTCCTCTTTTTTGGCTCCGTCTTTTTATACACATATCCCTTGCTGGAAAGGAGTTGGATGGTAGCTCTGTGTTGTGTTTGGTTGTGTGTGAGTGTGTGTAGTTTAATTACTCTGAAAATGTACTTGGATTGTTAGACAATGAACGAAACTAAGAAAAACATTAAAGAAATCCAATGAATTAGTAGAAGAGTTGGGAGGACTTTAAGATTCAGGATTAAAGAACAGGACTTTAAGATGTCACAATCCATGGAACATTATGACTGCGGTCTACTTGGTACAGGCTGGGAGCTGCACATCCCCTGACAGTACTGGTCGGCTCCTGGAGCTCTATGCCAGAGGTTTTGAGGATATGGATCTAGTACCAGTCACATTTCCGAAAGGCTTGACTAATGAGTTCAGCTGCCACCATTGCATTTTGACACTGCAAGATATCACACAGGCTTTCTTTTTGTTACAGGAAATGCTCAAATATGTATGCTTCTTAAAAGTGCTTTATAATTAGGTAGATCACAATTTTAGGGCATTTCTTGCATGAGAAAGTAAAATAAAATGATTGGAGAGTATTTTATTAAAATAAGCCTTAGAAATATAAAAGGGGAAAATAATTATTATAGATCTGTACAAATGATCTCTTATATTAGAAGCTAATTCTGAATATATCTTATGAGAAAGAGGGATAACAAGGTTACTTTTTGAGAATAGAGAACAATATAAGGTGTAGATAGAACGAGCAGACAAAATCACAATGTTTTGTGTGCTTTTCTAAAACTCAAGAAGTGGATTTTCTTGAACCTCATGGTGTACAATTTAGGAACATATCCTGTCATTTTTCTCCTATTTCTGGAAGGAAGTATAATGCCCTCAGATGCTGTCTTCTTCCATCTCTGCACTTCTGCACTCCCCCTCCCTTTTGTGCTTCATTTTAATGTCCGTAGTTAATATACTTGCTATGTGGAGACTGGTACATAATGTTCATAGTTGGAAACGGAGACAATAAGATGAACTGGAGCCCAAAATGGGCCTAATGATTATAAAAACAAAAGTGTCATCTAGATTTAAACTCTGGAACATCCAACGTTCTATTTTAACCTTAATCAATAAGTTAGAATCCTTTAGTCCATGAATAATTTTAAAATTTTTAAATGTGAAAGTAAATAGACTTTCTCCTTTGAGGCATTTGCATGTTCTTATTTTGGCATGAGATGAGTTGTAGTCACAAAACATGCCAAGACTGTATAAAATATACGAGAAATGTCTGCAGTGTCATCAATGATTTAATACCAAACCCAGCATATATTGAAAACATAAGTATAATGATTCCAAATAAATGTATTATGTTGAACTTCCCTCTAAATTTACATTCAAGAGATCTATCCGAACATAAACAAAACCCATCTTTTTCAAGTGATCATACAATTGCAAAATGATGACCCACTTGAGTCAGGAGTTACAAGCTAGGTCACTGTAAGTGCTCCGGAACACATTATCTGAAGCTAACAAAAGCATTCTTGCTCTTTCCATGATGGCTTTCAGAGGACCAAATGGAATGACTCTGTAGGACTGTTCTTAGGACCATGTCCCCTTCAGCTCTGCCACCTCCATAGAGCTCACGTCTGTGTGCATCCTTCTCAGAAACAAAAGAGCCCTCAGATTTGATCAATTTCCTGAGGGTGATGAAGTGGAGGAGGAAAAACAAAAGTTTACTGAGTATCATCTATCTCAAAGGCACTCACTTAATCCTCAGCAAAGTAGGTGTTGGTTTGCCATTCTGCATTTTCCACTGAAGCTCAAAGAAGATAAATAACTTCTCCAAGGTCAGGTAACTCCTCTGCAGATTCCAAAGCCCTGGTTCTACCACATTGTGCTTCCTCAAGAGTCACCTAACTAGAAAGCATCATGTTTACATCTCCACAGCCTCTCTCATCTGACAACACTAACGTTTACTGCGCTGGCTTCTTGGAGGAAGAACAGTGCTTCCTCCCGACACCCTTCCTGGATGTTGTGAATGCAATAAGATGTCTTGGTTTGAGGATAATATTCTCTACTTTAGACTGAGATTTGGTCAAATATTCACTTCCGAATGTCTTAAGTCATGTATAATTTGTGTTATATAATATTTTGTGAGAAATTAATAAACTTATCAAATAACAGTTGTGCAGCTACAATGTACCAGGCAGTACCATTAACATGTTGTAGTGGCATCGTGAACATCTGGACAGGGAGAGGTTACACAAAGCAGGGGGTGGTCACTTCTAACTGGGGGAAGGCTTCACAGGAGAACTAACATTGAGCTGAGTCTTGAAGGATGAGTGCAGTCAATAGAGAAAAAGGGGAAGGTGAGTGGGTAATACTAAAAAAAAGGTCATCCCAGGCACAAAGAGCAGAGCTAATGAAGGAACAGGAGCTCTGAGTGGCTCGACAAAGCTAGAAAAGAGGGTATCAACAGGGAGCAGGGCAAGAGATGGACAGGAGAGCAAGATGAGGGCCAGATCATGAAAGGCCTTATATGCCAAGTAATGTATGTATAGTCTAATCTTTCTCCTATAGCTAATGGGGAACCACTGAAAGGGTTTACCCAGGGATGGAACATAAGTCAATTTGCAATTGTAAAAGATTACTTTTGCAAGGGATGTGAAGGGCTAGTTGGAAGAGAGCAAAATATAAGACAGGAAGACAAATCAGGGCTGTTCTAGTAGACAGGTGACAGATGATGAGGGCCTATAGTAAGATGGCAATAGAATAGGTACAGACAAGTGGGTAGATTTGAAATATTAATGAGGTAGAACCAACCAGATATAGTTGAACATTGGATGTGTGGTTTCGGGGAAAGGATGAGTCAAAGTTGACACCAAACATCCTTTGATTGAGTTCCTGAATGATAGTGATGACTTTCACTAAGATGGGATTGCTCGAGGAGGGGCAGATTTTGAAGGGAATGGCAGTAGTTCAATATTAGACATTACAAGTTTGACTTTATCAATGAGGCAATTCAGACACATGAGTCATCCAGTAGAGATGTGTAGTAAACACATCTGTGAGTTGAAATAGAAGTGGAACACACGGAAGATATGGCATATGTTCAGTGGGTGAAGCCTGATGGCTGTGAATAAGCTTGCTCATAGGACACTTTTAGCCAGAGAAGAATCCCTGCAGAACTCTGGAGATGTAGCAACAATTACCGGGCAGTCAGAGGAAGAGGAGTCTGAGAGAATAGTCCAAAAGGTAACAGAAGTGATAGGCTAATATCATTTAAATTATTCTATATTATTAATAGGGACAAGAACACTGTAACTGCAATTCTAAATTAATCACACAAAGGATTGACATACAATAATAATATAATAATGTGTACTTCAGGACCAGAGAGTTAATGTGTTAACATCAAAGTCATTGTTATCTCTCAAATAGGTACTGAATCCAATTTTTCCCAACAAAAACCTTGTTTTCCATGTCCATAAACGTCTCTTATTTTTCCATGGAACCGGGTCATTTTAACCCCATACCTGCTCATTGCTGCCTTTTCTAAATTTCCCATCCCGGTGTAGCTATCTTGAATACTTTCTCCACTGATGCTCTCATCATCAGGTTCGATGTTGACATTGCTCAGTTCCATGGGATCCATTTGAGCTGTCAGCGCTTTCTTGTCCACACACAAGCTCCTTCAGTGTAAACAAGATACTGTACCTTCAGCTTGAGGCTCTTTTACTTGGAGTTATGTTCAGAACACTCTGTTCTGCAAACAGAACACAAAATAAACCATTATAATTTATTTTAAATTAGATAAATAAACACTAGTCACCTATTTGTGTATTTTCTCTGTAAAATCATGGAAAGGAAGTAAACTCCTGAAAACTTCACATAAACAAGTCCCCAAAGTTTCCATTACCCAATACAAAAAAAAAAAAAAAGAAAAAGAAAAAAAGAAAATGGAAGAGAAAAAGGAAAATTCTTAATAAATTGCCAAATCAGCAGGTATTTATAGAATGCCTATATGTGGCAGGTGCTTTGTTAGTCACTGTAGGAAGAAAAAAAAAAATCTTAAGACATGGCAGCAGTCTTCAAGAAGCTTTAGCTATTTGTAAGCAGATTGCATGACTTAAAAGGGCGACCATAGTAAACTGCTGATAAAGGAAGATCTGCCAAGGCAGAATCTACCAGTGTCTCTACCAGCAGTAACACAGAAAATTACTGCTTTAATTTGTTAATTGGGCATGAAAGAATTAACACCACCAAAATGCTTGATAACATGCAACACAGGGTAGGATCAGCCTCAGGGAGCCACTTTCCAGGCACTTGGATCATGAAGCCAAAGTTAAGAATAGTAACAAAAGCAAGTACAGATTTATCTTTGAATCAGCCTGAGTCACCATCTATATAAAGTTGAAATGCACTTTAACAAGAAAGGGGTCCAGCTTTTAGGCTCTGCTCTGCCTTTAATTCATTGGATTTCAGCACAAGTTATTTAACTTTTTTTGACCTCATTTTCCTCAACTGTAAAGTGAAAAGGGGTGGACTGGCACTGTGTTAAAAGATGCTATGAGGGCTTCCCTGGTGGCACAGTGGTTAAGAATATGCCTTCCAACGCAGGGGACAAGGGTTCAAGTCCTGGTCCGGGAAGTTCCCACACGCTGCGGAGCAATGAAGCCCGTGCGCCACAACTACTGAGCCTGCGCTCTAGAGCCCAAAAGCCACAACTACTGAGTCCTCGTGCCCCAACTACTGAAGCCCCCACGCCTAGAGCCCGTGCCCCGCAACAAGAGAAGCCACCGCAATGAGAAGCCCACGCACCGCAACGAAGAGTAGCCCCTGCTCATCGCAACTGGAGAAAGCACGCACGCAGCAAGGAAGACCCAACGCAGCCAAAAATAAATAAATAAAATAAATTAATTAATTAAAAAAAAAAAGATGCTATGAATCCATTAATGTTAACGTTCTGAAATTTTTACTATTGAAATTCTTGTTGAATCATTATATCGGTAGAAACACTATCACTCTTGGAATGTGTGGTTCTGGAACACGCACTACCCATTTGGTAAGGAAATCCTGAGCAGAGAAACTAACATAAAAATTGCTCCAGAATTCATGGAATCCACAAATCCCCTGACAAATATGAAACAGCCACATGAGAAGGCCTCCACAATCCAGTGCTGCAGCAGCACATCTGTGAAAGACAACTCACACTCAACATGAGTTCACACCCCAAATCACAAAAGTTACAAATCACACATGGAAACTCATTAGGAGTGTCAGCAGGCACAGGAAATAATAAGATTCATACCCGAGTGACTACAAACTGCAAAGTAACTTAAAATGGGCTTTAAAATTAATATAATAAAAAGTAATAAAAGATTCAAAATAAGAAATAACATCCACAGATTAAGAACATGGTAAAAAAAAAATCAGGCTAGTTTGAGACACAGCCAAAAAAAGAATTCTAAAAATAAAATATATAGTCATATAAAAAACTCAGCTGAAGGGAGAGTAATGAAACTGGAAGATAGATCAGTGGAAATCACTCAAATTATATCACAAAGAAAGAAAGAAAAATATAAAGAAGTTAAGACACATGGGGAAGAAAAATGAGAAAAAGAAGGTTAAACATACCCTAATAGTTATTCTGATATGAGAAAATTATGAGACTAGGGAGAGACAAAAAGGACATAATGGCAAAGAATTGTTGGGAACTAAAGAAAGGTAGTAGTTCTCAGGATTTAAAAGAACACACAGTACTTCAAGCAAGAGGAAGAAAAATGAATATATTCATTAATATGAGGTAGTGTAAGTGTATAACATCAAAGATGAAGAGAGAAATCTTAAAAGCACTAGAGAGAACAGAAGTAAGACACACATGCAGTTAAAAAAGAGAAACTTGTATTAACTGAGTACAAAGGCTTCTCTCAGCATCACACAGTATCAGTTTCACTTCCCAGTAGCAATCACTAACGACAGTTACTGTTTTTAGTTCTTCATTTAAAGTTAGTCATTCTAAATTTAAACTATTCACTAAAACCTCTCTGACTTGGTTTATCAACTCTAGACTGACACTTAGGAAGGATAAGGAAATTAGCATACTTCTTTCTATACTCCTAATTCCTTCCCCCACCCTCTTAATTATTTCAGTTCATGAAATACTTCTACAATGTTGAGATGCATAATAATTTCATCCTATTCTGTAAAACAAATCATAATTTATCTAAAGGATGTTTCTGAACACTAAAAATGAATAATCAGCATTTACAACATTATTATTGTGTAAACAGTATGCCCAAAGAACCTATGGTATATTTGACTACATAATAAAGGAAATATAATCCTATATTACTAAAACTTTAAATGCAAATTATCCATGCTCTTTTACTTTCTGAATGGCTTCCTCCTCCATCCTCTGGGTCTTGTTCAGCTGCCAATGTTTCTTGAATGCCATGCCATCTCCTTTCTTCAATTCATTTTGCATTGTGCTGAAATACTGCCTTGAATAACTTTTTTTCACACAATAGGTCCATGTTTGCAAACAGAATTTCTGAGTTGTGTCATGTTGGAAAATGTCTTTACTTTGCCCTCAAACTTTTTTGATTGTTTGAATTCTAGATTCAAAATCATTTTCCTTCATAACGTTGAAGACATTTGTCTCTTGACTTCTAGCTTCCACTGATGAGTCAGATTCTCATTTCTTTGATTTTTTTTCTTCTGGAGGATTTTAGGATCCTTATCACAATCTGAAATTTCTCCAGGATGTAACTAGATGTGAGTAGTTTTAAAAATTCGTCTTACATCACACGTGGAGAGCCCATTCATTGAAAAGACTCGTGTCTTTCTTCTGACCATGAAAATGTTCTACTATTTTAAATCTGTTTCCTCCCTCTAAAACTTGTATTAGTCATGTATTGGACCACTTGATCTCTATTGCCAAGATTTTCTCTTTATTTCCCATCTCTTTATTACTCAGTGTTCAGGGATAGTTCCTCAATGTCCAAAATAACAAATTTGATCTTCAGTTGTGTGACATTGTGATATAATAATAAATATACATTTGATCTTCATCCTCATTCCTGTCACAGAGCTCCAAATGTAATACAATAAATTAATATTTGGGTTTTGTCCCCCGTTCCTGAAATAGCTCTGGAATGATAAAGGGGTTTTTGTTGTTGTTTTTATTCATAACAAGACCCTTTCAACCACACCTGAGTTTACGTTAATGAAGTGACTTTTGTAAAGCCCGTAAGGATGGGGGGGCTGGTTGCCAGGGGAACCAACCAAGTGATTAGAGAGTTGGAGCTTTCAGCCCCACTTCCAACCTCCTGGAAGAGGAGAGTGGGTGGGGACTCACTAATGGCCAGTGAGTTAATCAGTCATGCCTAGTTAATGAAGCCTCCATAAAAAATCCTAACTAAAGGGGTTTGGAGAGCTTCTGGATTGGTTACCATATGGAGGTGCTAGGAGGGTAGCGTACCAGGCAAGGGCATGAAAGCTCTGAGATCCTTCCCCTCATACTTTGTCCTATGCATCTCTGCCATCTGGCAGTTCCTGAATTATATCCTTTTACAATAAACCAGTAATCTAGTAAGTAAACTGTTTTCCTGAGTTCTGTGAGCAATTCTAGAAAATTATTAAATCTGATTTATAGCCAGCTGGCCAGAAGTACAGGAGGTCTGGACTTGCCATTGCATCTGAGGTGGAGGCAATCTTGTGGGACTGAGCCCTTAACCTGTGGGATCTGATGCTGATTCCAGGAAATAGTGTCAGAACTGACTGAATTGTAGGACTCCCAGCTGGTGTGGGAGAATTTGTCAGTGTGAGAAAACCCCATACTTTTGGTATCAGAAGAAAGTATTAAGAGTAGAGTAGAAAAACATTGTTTACTTTTAAGCTGTACCCATTTTATTTTTCAACCTGCCCACTAATTATTTTTCACACTCATGTTTTTAATGTCTGAGAATCTGTTCAGTCTCTTCCTCTCTTTTCATAACATCTTTTTTTGTTTGTTTTACAGATGCAGTATTTACTCAATCCTTTCTAAGGCTATTGATTAGAAGTTTCCAAAAGCTCTTTTTGTCCCCTAAATTACGCTTTTTTTTCTGGAGTTATTCTGTTGGTTAACCTTGGCCTCTTCTCTTCCATATGCCTGGTTTTCCTTAAACTCTTAGCGATCCTAGGTTGTCTGTTCATATTTGTGAATGAAGAATATATTGGTTAACTTAGAAAGCTGGTCCTTGGGGTTTCTCTGAAATCTTGCAGGCTCATTACACTGATGGGTTGCTCCCTTGTGGGTCCTGGGTAAGTGGCGTCTATGCACCTGGTCTGTGTGCAGAGCACCTGCAGGACCCTACTCACAGACACAGCTGGCACTGTAGCCGAGGTGCCTCTGGAAGAAAAACACAGTGATGTATTTTCCCCTTTTGGTGGAGCTTACATTCCTGCTTGTTATCCCTTTTTGCCTGCTGTGGAGGCCCTGATATTTATTATAGAGTCCATTCTCAGGCTCTCTTTCAGACTAGATTACAGCCTTATCCTTTGGGCAAAAGAGGCAGCCCAAACAGACCAAGAGTCCAAACCAAGGTTCCCTGGTGAACAGCTGGTCATTGGTTGTTGGTGATTCACGCCACCTCTTTGTATATATTGACTTAACTTGGAACCGCTACTGGGGTCCTTCTGGAAAAACCCATTTACCTGGTTTATCCCAGTTCCTTTTCTCTTTCACAGGTTTTCCAGTGCTATCTGCTTCCTGGCTTCTAGGAATTCTTAAAACTTCCATTTGTTTTTGACACTGCTATTATTTTACAGAACTTTTGTGGTTTTGTTTTCTTAAGAAGTACCATTTTGTTTGAAGTTTCATTCTTTGAATCCCTCAAAGGTAGGTCATAAGCCCCCCTATTTTAATCTACTCTCAAAGCTTCATAAACCAAGGACTCCTCAAGTCACAGCTTTGGCCCAGGCCTCTACTGTGATCTCCAGTTCCAAGTGTCCAGATATACACTTGCATATCTCAAAGGCAGTTTAAATTCAATGTGTCTAAAAATCTAACTTGTGACAGTTCCCTTTCTTCCAATATTTCGTCTCCAAAGAATGTTGTCACCATTTATCCAGCTCCTCAAATCAGAAATATTAGTCTTCTATTATAATTTTTTTTATCCCTTACTTCCAGTCTTTTCCAAAGTCTAGTTTATTTTACAAAGAAATTATTTCTCAAATTAGGCTACTTCTTTCCCTTTCTTACACCATCAGTCTTGTCCAAGCGACCATCATTTCTTACATTGTCAATTGCAACAATTGTAATTGATGCCTTGAGTCCTTTCTTGCCTACTTTCTCCCTCCTCATTCATTTTCCACACAACATCCAGAGTGATCTTTTAAAAACAAAACTTAGATCATGTCATTTATTTGCATAAAACCTTTTATTGTCTTCACTTTACTCTTAGGATAAAGTCTAAGATTCTCAGCATGCCCACAAGGTTCCACATGGTCCCTTCACTTCTGGCTTCATTCCTTCCACACTCTCCCCACCTCGCTGTACTAGCTACTCTGGCCTCCTTTCCATTTCAGGGACTTCCCAAGTTCTCTACCACCTCAGGCCATTTGCACATTCAGGTCACTGTGCCCGGAATGATCTCCCCCTCCTGCATGCCACGATTTGCTTAGTCAATCCCTCTGGGGGATTACAGGAGTATATATGTCAGCAGTCCTGGGGACTTCAGCTAAAGTCTATTTCACACTGTACTTATTCATAGGAACCTCATTAATTTCATTCACATTAAGCAATGTTAATCCCAGGGTTAAAAACAAAAGAGAAAATGTCAAACACTCTTATGGTACTTACTACATGCCAGACATTATTACAAGGACTTCACATCTATCAACTCATTTAATTCTCACAGCATCCTACTGAGGTAAGTACTGTTTTTGTTCTTATTCCCATTTTACAGATGAGGTAATGAAAGTCCAGAGGGGTTAAGCATCCTCTATGCTACACCACCTCTGTGCTGCTGTCTCTACTACAGAGAACTAAAGCCCAGACAGGGAACAGAAAATCTGGCTTTGGTGAGAAATAGAACTGGTTGTAAGTCCTGACCAAATTAACTAACTGCTGACTTTCTGTCATCCCATGTGCCAAATGAGAATAAAGCATTGTGAGGGTTTAAATGATATTATGCATGGCAAAGTTTGGTTTGTAGTAAGCCCTCAATAAATTTAAATCCCTCTTCCCTCTCCCAATCATCAGAATTTAATTACTGCCTACATCTGCATGCAAATGTGTATAGTATTTCATATGAATATCCACACACGCATACAATTTACCATAAGCAGTTAGAGGACCTTACAGGTCTCAAACTCTCACCAACATTGTAAGCAAGGTAGGTACTCCTTCACAAATAAGAAAATTGAAACCTAATCTTATACTATTTTCACCATATATAAAACACTTATTTCATTCTCTTTTGAAGATGGTAAGATAGATCCCATGAAGTATGAAATAGTAGTTTAAGACCTTGGCCCCCAAACCTAATATTGGTCCCAGTCAAGGGACATCTCACAAAAGTTGGAACACATTTTCATAGCTCGTGTCTTTAGCTCTGAAAATTCTATTACCTATTTTAAGGGAACAATAGCTAAAAGCACAGTTTTAAAAGAATTAGAACATGACGAGAAACTAGATACTCTGAGTCATTTGCCTGCAACACAAAGTACATCCTTTGAAGCATTTAGACGACAGCATAATTGCTAAAACTTAATCACATGTTTAATCAATATGGAGGTATTTTAAAGATGGTATTTATTTATTCAACAAATACTGAGAATTGAATATGAGCCAGAAACTATGAAAGACAGAGCATGGATAAGACAGAATCCCTGCACCTGATGAATTCTGTTTAGTATAGAAAACAGATGTTTGAACAACTATTATATTATAACTTTTACTTTTCTCTCTGAGTAAATATGTTTTGAACAAATCAGTGAATCACTGCCTGGGGAGGCTAGAAAAGAATGATGTTGGCAAACGCTGTGATTGAAAAATATAGTAATATAACATAGTACAATATAATAATAAATATAATATAATATAATATAACAATATAATATAATATAATATAGTATAGTATAATATAATATAATATAGTTTTCATAGCCATAGATTCTTCTGCTGCTCCCCATCTCAGTACATGGCACCTCATAAGAGGTGCTCATAAGTGGAATCTGGCTGTCACTATTGACACCTCCAATTCTCTGTCCTGAACCCCCCCTCCCCTGTTCAATGATCACCAAGTCCTATCAATCCTTCTTGCAACATTTATTTAAAATTCATCTACTTCTCTCTCCATGACCATTATGGTATTCCAAATGACTACCTACTAAAGGGCCCAAAATGATTTTTCTCAACACTTCTCAGAATAAAGTCAAATTTCCTAATAAGCTGTAAGGCTCTACATAGTTTAATCCAGACAGAGCTCTTTAGTCCTGTATTGAATCACATCCTCCCTTACTCACTAGATACACTGGGCTTCTTTCATTTCTTCACTGCCACCTCAGGACCTTTTAACATGCTGTTCCCTCTGCCTGGAATGCCCTTCCTTGCATTCTTACCCCAAGTGTCTCCCAAAGTTAACTAAAAGAACCTGAAAATCTTTAAATGCCGCATGGTCAGAGAGGCCCGACATCTAGAGTATGGATGTCTCCATGGAGTGTGGTCTCCTCTCCCTCACAATAATTATTACACTTTGCACTTACACTTTTAGTTGTATGATTATTTGATAAATAACTGTCTCCTCCAATAGGTAAAAAATTTCACGAAGGTGGGAACAGGGCCAGGTTTGTAGACTATATATACATAGTCCCATCATCTAGCACAGTGCCTGGTGATACATTCTCATAAGACCAAGGCAACTTTATATGATCTCCTTTATAGATACAAGTACACATTCTTGTTATAGCTTTATAGGTTAATATTTCAAAGTGAAATAGAAATGTTTCCTTCTGGTTCCCAAGAGAAAGAACAGCTTTGTTAGACAAAGAATGTTCAAAATTCTTCTAAAAGAGAAATCAGATTTGGTTTGACACAACTTTTGGTAGTCTAGCCTTTCTAGCTAATGAAGTTAAGTTTCTCTGCAAAGGAGATTCTGCAGAAACAGACTGGATATTCCGGTGCAGTGGTCTTCTGCATTGCCATTTAACTTCACTCATTCATGAAGGTGCAAAATCAAAACTTGAAACAAAAGTATTTGGCACACTATCACCATTTGGAAGACTTTTTTTCGTCATATTTATTAAGCCAGCCAGATGTCCTAAATAGCTGATTCCTTGTATCCAATTTCTAGTTATTAAACATTATGTATAACATTTCTTTGTAACATTATTTATAAGCATTTATTTTACCCGATAAGTGAAAGTGAAAAAGGAGCTAGCATTTCCCACCATCGCTATTTGTTTTGTCTTTCATGCCAACCCAGTTCTGATGAATCTACTCTGAAATCTAGGTTTAGGTGGCAGATTTTACACTTTGGTTGAGTGTGCAGGAAGTAGCTGGTCCTGCAGCTTCTAAAAGCCAAATTACCTTGCATCCGAGGAACTGATTTAAATTCACATCCAAAATATATCTTAGATAAATGAACATAGGTTTGACAATGAAATAAACCTAATATTACCTTTATGTGAAATTCTCTTAAACAATTTCCCCAACAATGCCATTCTAGTCACAAACTGATATTCAGATGGCTTATTAGCCTACGGCATGATTTCTCACAGAAATTAGCTTCCATAAAAGCATCCACTGTCATTCAGTCTGATGTACGTCTTAGAAAAGAAACTGCCAATAATAGCAGGACCATATTCACTTGACTACTTCCTATTGCTGGTGATAATATTTTAGCATTTTTCATTCCCTTCCTCTACTTAGACATAGCTTAGAAATAATATCAAGGGAGAACTAGAAAAGTTAAAGGAAATAACCTTATGCTGAGGTCTTGTCCCTTTGCTAAGAATATTACATGCTTGCTAATATAAGAATTAAAGCAGCCCTTTGATGAGGTATAAAGGATTATTCATAAAATCTGAATACATTATTTTGCTTACAAATTTTCTAGCTCTGCTCTTAGAAAAAGACATAGATTCTCTAGTCATCTTAAATGTTAAGAAATATCTGAAATTCCTGCATAAATTTTAGTTCCTATTTTCCCAAACAATAGTTTGTTTCCAGAAATGAACAGCAATATGTAGCATATATGAAATTAAGGTAGTGAACTGTTTATGCTATCCATGTTAATACATGATGTTTAATAATCTGTCATAAATTATGCATACACTAAGTTCCAAAATGTCTACATTCTATATAATAGATACTGGACCACCCCCAGAGTTACTTTTTTTCTTCTGAAAATAAATTTTTTTTACTTTCTTTAAAGTAACTCATGTATTAAAAATAATAGCTTCAATAACCCATAAAGCACACTGTATAACATGGTTAAAGAAAACTCAACAGTTTAGCTCTCAAAACTACATTTCTCAGTACTTAAAAGTTACTGATATACTTCCTAGGAGTATAAACATAAAGACTTTCCAGAAAATCGCAAAACATTATCTAAATATAAATCTGAACAAATAGAAGATCTTGGCCTGTAAAATAAATGGCCATCTTTTACAGGAAACATACCTAAATTTCTTTAGTTCGTCAAAAATAAAAATTCTTTCATCCAACAAGTTACCCATGAATATGATATATATCATTTCAAATATTTTTCACCGAGTTATAAAACACTCAGTTTTGTTATCACGTGTGCATTTAATTAAAATAATCACCATGCATTCTGTAAGAAGCTCAAAATACAAGGATACTTAAATCCATTGAGAATTCTCCCCATCTGATTAATAAATTTGAGGAATAGAGCTCAAATTTTTAATGATTCCAGTCCTTCCAAATCCAAAGCTTTGCTTATATTCTATTCAATCTCCCAGTTTCTTCTAGTAAATTTGCTGCAAAAATACTCCTTCACTAAAATGGTTACATAAGAAGACAAGGTAAGACACAACTTTTGTTTTTCATTTGACGATGATGCAGCCCTAACATTTAGCCTTTCACATCTGCTGCAGTGATGTGATGTTCCTTCTTTGATTAGACTAAGTTTTCGTGGGTGTTTTTGCTTTCAAGATAAAGAAACTCTTTAATGTTATAACACTGAGAATGCACTTCTCAAACATTATACATCTTCCTAAGACAAATTAAGTTGGCTCCTCAGAGTGATTAACCAGGAAATGTAAATAACTAAACACTTGTTACCTGCTGGTTTTGCAATGTTTCCCTTTTCTATTATCCACCTAAAATTATCTGCAAAAGAAAACTGCAATCAGGATCTGGGTAAATAATTTCAATGTCTGACATTATATTGAATTGATCTTTTTTTAATGAGGAAAAAAAAAGTTACCCAAGTAGTATTTTCAAACATTTTAATTTGTAATAAATAATCAATACCATAAAAAGAAGAAAGGAAGCATTATTTTAACACTGCAAGTTTTCATGTAAAAACAGTTTTACCTTAATTATTTATCCAGTCCTGTGCAATCTTTCCGGAATTGTTTGGAATGGCAGACCCCTGTTGCAGAGGTGACTTATGTGAACCTTTGGGGATCTAGACAATGATTTAAAGACCAGTGGGAGTGAACTAGACAAGCCAATCACCACCACCACCTCACCCCAACACCTCCCTCCGTCCAACTTGCGTCAGCTCTTAAAAAAAAGAGAAGCTAAATCAGTTTACTGTTGTACATTTGGATTAAACATCAGTTACACCAATTTCTATTTGCTTTTAGAATTTTGGCTTTTATGCAACAAAATACTCACTAACTGAAAGTTTTTTCTTGATTGGTGTCATTCTGTATCAAGATTCTATAGGTTGGTTGACTGATAAATCTCAAAATGTTAATTTTTCAACAGGTTTATGAACTTACTTAAGTAAAAGTAAAATAATACCAGAATAACTGAGTCAGACTGCTTAATGAATATTGTAATCAGAATGCATAGACAATATTAATTGAATAGCAAAAGAGTTATTTTCTTTTGAATTGTCGATATTATTCAGAGGAAATGTTATAGAATAACAGACACTCCCAACAGCACCAAGTTACTCAAGGTGCTGTGAGGTTGGAAATCATAAGCCCTGTCAGCCTCTGCTACCATTTCAAAGGCAGTGTGCTGAGTAGGCAAAACACTATTTGGAGTTTTTAAAGAATTTCTAAACAGATATTTTCTCCCTTTCAAAAAAATCTACTTGGCTTTCCACATATTAGAGGAAGAGTTCAAATATGTTGGCAAATAATTCATTCTGTTATGAAAATATATAAAGCAGACATTCTGAAAGTGAGGTGAGAAAAACAGATTAAAAAATCAATCCAGAATTAAGGGCTCTTTGCCTTTTTAATATTTATAACATGGATAAACTATCTGATAACCAATCAGAAGGAATGCTAGATTGCAACAGTTGTGTCAATTGCCTATTTCTAAAAAAAAAACCGACTAAACATTGTTCTTTGAGTAGGAAATTCTTAAGTTGATGCAAGACATTAAACATTAAACAAAACGTCCAGTTATCCATTTCTCTTTTCCATTTTAAATGTGCCCATTTGGTCTATTAACTTTATCATGGTATGTTTACATTCATCTGTCTTTTAGTTAGCTGCTTCTTTATTTTTCAGAGTTACCTTGTAGTTTTGTCCCTTATCAGATAAAAATTATTACGGTCTAGGGGAAAAATGATAATAAATACACTAATTTTAATTTCAGATAAATTTAAAGAATATTCCTTTTCAAATTACTTCCATCATTTAATTATAATCTTTCCAACTTAAGATTTCCTTCTGTTTGCAAAGTTACCAGATGAGTACAAAATTAAGAAAGCAAAAACCTGCACTAATTGTTAGAAAATGAAATACTTGTATTCTAGTAAAAGTCCATTTAATAGTGGAAATCCATTTCATACTATATCTTCATATAAAATAGGGTGGAGAAAAATGTATAAACACCTACAGCTTTATTTCTTTTAAAATTTTAAGCTTTGGCTTCCATATAATTCTGATCTTCAAGTTCACTAAATAATTATAGCAAATTAGCGTGTTGGATTAAAATTAAATGTACACATAAGAGACTTCTATGAAGGGTCTTTTCAGATTTCTTTTTTTTTTTTTTTTAAATTTGGTATCATATTGTTATTTAAAAAAATACTGCTACATTCTGAGGTTGTGAGGAAATAGTCTTCTGATGAACAAAGGTATTTTTTATATTTGAAACACAATTTTCTATACGTGGGTTTGGAGATATTATACCATATCTGTACATTTATTGGGAGGCATAGTTAAATAATGTACTTATAATATTTCTAATAACAGTAAAAGCATTTGTACCAGATACCGTGCTTCATGCATACTTTTTTTTTTTTAAACATCTTTATTGAAGTATAATTGCCTTACAATGGTGTGTTAGCTTCTGCCTTACAACAAAGTGAATCAGTTATACACATACAATATGTTCCCATTTCTCCTCCCTCTTGCATCTCCCTCCCTCCCACCCTCCCCATCCCACCCCTCTAGGCGGTCACAAAGCACCGAGCTGATATCCCTGTGCTATGCGGCTGCTTCCCACTAGCTATCTATTTTACACTTGGTAGTGGATATATGTCCATGACACTCTCTTACCCTGTCACATCTCACCCCACCCCCTCCCCATATCCTCAAGTCCATTCTCTAGTAGGTGTGTGTCTTTATTCCCGTCTTGCCACTAGGTTCTTCATGGCCTTTTTTTTTTTTTTTTCTTAGATTCCGTATATATGTGTTAGCATACTGTATTTGTTTTTCTCTTTCTGACTTACTTCACTCTGTATGACAGACTCTAACTCCATCCACCTCATTCTTTTCTTATTTCTTTAGCACCTACTCTAATTGCAAAATTCTTATCACAGAACTTTCCTAACATTGACTCAAAAATCAAAAACACACATACAAAAACTAATTTGACAAAAGTTGGCTGAATTAAAATGACTTAGGAACTTTTTTGTTATTTAACTATTTTTCCCCTAGATATTTGGCATGTTTAGACATGCAAAAATTAATGAAGAAATGTATGGTCTGGTCTTGACAAAACTCACAGTAACTTTCCTTTCAAAAGGAAAATACAGACTTAAAACATTATAGTTTCATGTCCTGAACATTTCTTAAAATCATATCATAATGTGATTTCATATATATATTTGGTAATAGATTATTCTCTTTTGATTTTTAAAAAGTGCAAATGCTATATATTCTGTTAGGTTCTGATTTGGTTCAAGCATCGCTGTACAAAGAGGTAATGGACCAGAATATGTACAGAATTTTAAAAAATGAATAAAATGAAAATGAAATGAATAAAATGAAAAATATGTGGGTAGTGAATAATGAAGCAAGTCCTTCACATAAGGAATTCATATAAGTGCCACCAACAACAGGTATATGAAACTTGGTCAGGGTAGGGGGGTAGTTTGCAGGTGGTAAAATATGTCCACTTAAAGGGATACCTGGCTTCCCAAATTATAACATGATTAATATTAGCAGAATTGCACCATATGCCATAGGATTCCAGAAGATGAAAAGTCCCCAGGGGCTGAGGCCATCCAAGACGACTTCAGGGAGCCTAAGGACCTAGAAGAGGGCCTTAAAGTCCAGGTGAGATTCCAACGGGTAGAGAGGAAAGGAAGTGGCATCCTGGATGCAGATTGTAGACATGATAAAAGCATATTCTGGCAACAGTGAAAAGTAGTCTGGCTGCAGCAGAGACTTTTCAGAGCAAAACGGAATAGAACGGAATAGTCCAGGCTGTAAAAGGCGTTAAATCTTGGGACTCAGATTTTTGTGATCAGAATCTCTTGAAGGCTTCTGAAGAAAATCATAGAATCAGCAGGGAAGGAAATAAGATGGGATGATAGGGTGGAGCTAGAGATAGGGGCAAGGAGGATGCGGAGGAGGTTGACTGATGGCTGGGCTTTGGTGATATTTGCCTGTCTGAGAATCATGGCAGAACAGAAGGCAGATGGAAAGGATTTAAAGTGGGGTCAGTGGTAGTTTGACTCTTTCTTGCACTACTGTTTCCATTTATCACTTTCACTATCACATGCTGTGAATTTTATGTGATCATTCTATGAGAAATAAGAAACTTGCAATAAAATCTTCATATTTCTTTACATAGAGAAGGAGAATATATGGTGGTAACTCACCCATTTCAGGACCCCTCCCATTAAACTGTGGCTATTATTTTCAAATAGTACAGAGAAGGTCCTAGAATGTATATCCCAATATGTTATCTCTTAAAAGTACAAAATTGCTGACTCAAAATAAACTGATTCAGATCACATCCATGCATTGAATCAGGTTTTTTTTTCTTGCCCATACTTAAAAGCATTGCTCATCTTGTTTCAAATTTCTACCTTCATCGATTTCTTCGAAGGGAAATTTCCAGCTGGATAAAGTTAAAATTGGTCAACAATTAAAAAAACAATCCCTTAGCCAGATCATCATGGCATTTTCCAATGACACTGGGAAAGGTAACCTCTTGTTCTCATCAGGACTGTACCCAAATTTCTAATTTTAGTCATGGGACAAAATAATACTTGGAAATACAATGTGGTTATAGTCAAATTGGAAGAAGATGGGTAGAAACAGTAACAACTAAGAAACAAAATGACCTAATTTTTAATAATTTTGTATTGCCTTTCTATCTGTACTCACTTACTTTTCTTTGTTCTTACTTCAATTTCCCTTTAGGTCACCTACCTTTTTCCTTGCTTCTGTTTCTTTTTAAGTTTTCTGTGTCTTTATGATGTCTTAATTTCCAAGAAGAGAATTTTATCATTTCCAGGCTTTAGATTTGTAAACTCAAAATCTGATAAAGTAGGTCAGTTTCCAAGATTATAGGTCTGTTCTTATCCAAAAGCCAATATTAGTGCTTCCAAATACGGACAAAATGTGCATTAATCCAACTTTTCTTTTTTTTTTTATAGTATTATAGGTAAACGTCTGTCTGACCAAATGACTCCTAGAAATGGAAAACACTAGCACAGCTGCAGTTAGAAACAAGATTTTGATTACTTCTTTTTAACATAGGATTTACTCTCTGGCTTTTGGGTTTCAGGCTTAGAGTGATGAAGAACATTTGTGATCTTTTTTGATGTCACTCTTTGGCCCTCCAAATTCTTCATCTTATCTCTCTTAGTATGAATACATGCAAAAAAGAAAACGAAGAAAAGCCATACAGAAATATTGCAGAAATCTTCGTAAATCATTCAAATAGCAGAATTCATGTTATCCTAGAGGTGACCTGAGCACGTAGGTCCTTCCTGCAGAGTGAGGGAAGCATAGGCATGCTGTAGGTCTCTCTCTTCATGGTTATGAAATTATTAATCTCAATTTACAGAAAAAGAAATAAGGACTACAAAAAAAATATGAATATGACCCCCAAAAGCTATATACCAAATTAATTATAAACATAGAAATAAAGATGAATAATTTTCTAATTCCCCTTCAGCAGAGGCTCTCAGATATCTATGGAAGCTTAGGCCACTTCTATTTTTTGAGGCTCCAAATATACTTTTTAAATTTTTTAAAAATCCTCAACGGGGTTTCTAAATTGTCATACATTTTTCAATGATCCTATTTCACAAAATAACACCTCAACACAAATATAATACAAGTGACTTAATGAATAGCCTTATTTGATGATAACTTCAAAAAGTCTAAATTTGGGACCCTCTCAAATATGAGACCTCAAAAGGCTGCCCAGCCCTGGCCCCTGGGAGAGGCCCTGCTTTTCTGTTCGAAAAAACCTCCCTGACCAAGAGAAGGGCAACACCCACGTGTGCTGAGGAAATTGCTCGGTTGACGGCATCCCCCTCTCTTGAGCCCAGACTAAACCACCTTTACAGTTATACAATGGAGCATTTTGGAAATGTTTGAATAGTCACTGTGTTGCAAAATTAGCAAACAAGTTTGGTGCAGGTTGACAAACTTACTGACTTGGCCGCAGACCTAAATAGAAAATTCCTTTTAGCCTTAGCTGACGAAAAAAAAAAAAAAACTAGTTAGAAGACAGCTCATGTTGTTCATGATATTTTGTTCTCTCCATTTTGCCTTTCAAGCAACTCAAATCTTTCTGGTCCATTTCATTTCTTGATCCCACATGGAAATGATGCAGAGAAAAGGGTATCACAAGTTCATTCCAGGCTTCTGCTTAAGCAAATACACCAAGGTGAAGAAGGATAAAAAGGTCTGTGTGGTTTATGGGTGATTATAACTTAAATAATGTACTGAAATTCTAAATGTTAAATTAGAGCTCTTAAAAGCTGGCCTTAAAGAATGATTCTTATCCTTTAAAATGCCTGCTTGAGAAAATAGCCCTGCTAGGAGATGTATGATTATAATGATTAAGTTACAACAACACTTCCTAAATAACTAAATCACATTGTTAATTTAAGTTCTTCATACAGAATACAGTATTAATATGGTGCTAAATTGAGTCGACTGCCTTTCTAACTAATAGCAATTGATGGTTTAAAAATTACATCCTATTCGGGCAGCAGCACGTTAATTTCCACTGCTCTCTTTCGTAGTCTCTCCCATCCCTTTCCTTTCAAAGCAAATTCTCTTCCAGAACAATTTCTATGCATTTGTTTTTTGTAATTTCATCAGTGATTGGACTTTGTAAATCTGGTGTCATCTTGCTTCAATTCAGAAAACCAACAGTTTCTAGAGCTGGGACCCAATAGGCTGCCTGGCTGGACTGGGAGGAGATAGAGGGCAAAGGAGACAGAAGAGCACACAGTAGAATTTTTAAAGGGAAGGGGCTCTCCGAAAAGGTGATGACATGAAACCATCCTGTAAAAGAATCAGTGCCCCTAATAACAAAAGATATGCTCAAGTGGGCTCACCAGTATATTGAAATAAGGAATGCAAGTCCACCATAAAGTGTTCTTCAAAGGAATTTTTGAGCAGAATAAGACATATAATAGTGATGCTGACCTTTCTTAATGGACTTTTCAGGGAATGCAGAGGTTTTCCTGAGTCAGGTCTCCTCAGTGAGAGGGCAGGTTTCTGCCCAGGGAGCTCTCTCTCGCTGAGCTGTAAGCAACCCCAGGGCCCAGCCATGTTGCGGTCAGAGCTCTTTGCAGCATGCTTGTACAGATGTACTGTCCTTTGCTACAGGTGTTAGCAGTGTCCAGCATGACAAGATTCACTGAACTTTTTGTTCTTTATGCGTTGCATGAGTTAGGAATTATACTTCCTGGATGGCTGGATATAAAGTTGGTAGCACAAATCTTTCTTTAAATATAAGAAAGGCTGATTCAGAAAAAGTAAATGTCTTGACCTTATTCTTCAGGACAGCAGTAGAAGGGCAGATGGTATATTTACAAGGTTTGGGGATGGATTCAAGTATGTCTAGACAGACAATTTAGATTAGTTGTAAGCAATCTGTTTTGTTTGTTTACCTTATTAATATTAGGTTATGCCTGGTTCATAGTAGGTACTGTATAAATTTTGAATGAAAGCCTTTATTAAATGTACTGATTCAATCTGTGCATCCAAAACAATTCTTTAGAATTTATTTAAGGGTTGCAACAAGAAATAGTCTAATAATTATTCTAATTGAGGATCCTACCATATATTAAAATGCAGTAGTTCCTTCTTACTCTCAGAGCCAATTGTGAGATGGTAAAGTGAAAGTCCATGCTATATGTAAGGAGCCATTAGTCCTTTTATAGAGTGCTGCATTCCCGGAATATTAAGCAGTAATTACCAATGATGTGTTCAAAGAATATTCAAAGAATAATAAGGATATCGGAAAATTATAATTATAATAAGTTTTCAGAAGCAAGATACAAAATCTAACAGTAATATGCTCCCTGTGTTGTTTTTAAAATTATACATATAATATATAAAAACATATATTTTTTATATATTATATGTATAATATAATATTTCCCTTTTCAGGCAAAGGGAAAAATGCCTGAAAGAACACATATCAAAATATAGAGTGGATATTTCCAGATTGTGAAAATGTTGATAATGGTTTTTTTCTCATCTATATTTTCCAAATAACCTTTAAAAAGTATGGATTACTTTCACTATGAGAAAAACAATAAACATTATTAAAAACAAAAGCAACAAAAACAAAGAGTTCCTCTCTTAGGTTTTGTAACAATTGTTAATCAATGCCAGACATGAGCCACTAGCTAAACCTCTATTCTTAGTGAGAATATTTTCGGTGCTTGACTAGGAACAATCAACTCTCTTTAAAAAAATCTTCAACTCTGAATGGGCACTTATGAGTTATTTAGGGTCTAGATGAAATTATACATGTCCAGTCTGTTCTGGAGGGATGGATTGGTTTTTTCCCCATCAGCAAGAGGTACTCTAAGAGATCTCAAAATATTGTTGAGAAAAATGGGGTTTTAAATATATTTGGAGCCTCAGTGTTTTCTCATAATGCTGTGAGATAGTCAATTTCTATTATAGCTTAGTAAGCAGTCATCTTCATTTGTGCATTCAATAAATATTATTGAACACCTATGTGTCAGGCTTCATGGTAGGGTCTCAGGCAAGACAGACAGAAACATAAGACCCAGTCTCTGCTCTCAAGAAGCCCTGCTATCTCCAGGGAATCCATTGCTTAAGTAGGTCATGATGCTATAACGTGGCAGGTGAAACGCCCGTGGGAACTGAGGGGTCGGAGAAGTGTGGCACCCAACTCAGCTTGAAAAGGACAGAGAAGACTTACTGGAGAAGGTGACAGCTAGGCTCAGACTGAAAGAATAAACAGGAGCTGGCCAGGCGCAATGGCATTGGGAGCAGACTGCAGACAGAGGGACAGCATGAGAAGGGGCAAGGAGGTAAGAAGCTGCTCCTGGCTGCCTGTTGTTCCTGGAACGCTGAGAAACACGACTGCAGAGGTCACTGGTGGGAACACAGGGGGTCAGGGGGCCATGTCTTTTCTTTGTTCTGTTCAGTTCAAATGAGTTCATAAAAAAGACCAGCCCAGCAATGCCTCATAGAGCTCACAGTTTCAGCTATGTGAAGAAAATGTGCTTTGTTAGGAATGGTGATAATTAAGGTTACTGCAAACAGTCATAACCACCAGGGAAGCACGAGGCGATTCTTGAGTGCATTGCGTCCTTGGCGTGTTTAAGTGGGCTGGGGCCTCTGCTCTGTGTTCGGACTACCAGGTTTGTTGTATTATAATTTGGCTAAGAACAGAAAAATTCGGGTTCATGAGGTATTTTGCTTCAAATTATGTAAAATATATGAAAAAGGAGTTAATTACAAGACTTACAGGAGTTGAATTTTTAACTATAGAAATCTTGACTCTTTAGTTATTCTTAGATTTTTTTTTTTTTTTTTTTTTTTTTGGCCACACTGCGTGGCATGTGGGGTCTTAGTTCCCCAGCCAGGGATCGAACCTGTGCCCCCTGCAGTGGAAGTGCAGAGTCCTAACCACTGGACCGCCAGGGAGTTCCCACATTCCTAGATATTTGAAGATTATTTTTTAAATTAGAATCTAAGTTGCAACCTATTTAAACTTTTCTTAATTATTTTAAAAATACATCTGAGTAAAGATTGATAACTAAGTAAATTATATATGACTAATTTATTCAGTAATATTAATGTCCTGATTTGCAAGCATCTATAGTCTCTAATTCTTTTTTTTATAGTATCTAGTGTAGTATTATAAATAACAATTGGAAGATTGATACTTGCTTTTTAATGATGGGTAATTTGATTTTTACATGGGCATAAGACAATCATATTGATGAAAATAATTTTGCTTGTGGCCTTTTTTCAAGTTTAAAAGGACATTTCCTTTGAAGCCTAAGGCTTTTAACAGCTTTTTCAGAGGAGGTCTGAGAGGAGCTCACCTTTTTTGTGTTGAAACTGTATCTATTCATCCCTCTAACCTCTGACACCCAAAGAATCTGAATGGCTGAACAAGGCCTTCCTCTTTCGTTATGCTGACATTTAGCCTTGCACTTGATTCTGAAGATTTGGGTTCACTCCATCACTTACTAGCTGTGGAACTATCAACTCAGTAAGCTCTCTGGGCCTTGTTTTCTCGTTTCTAAAAAGTATATAATTCCTGGGTGACAACAAGACCATTGGAAGAAGCAAATGGAATTCATTCATTCATTTATTGAGGATCTCATATGTGCTGAAAATACACTTATAAACGTGACTATAGTTCAAACTGGCAAAACTGTTCTTTCTTTCTTCCCATTGAGTTCCTTTTGCCACTGTTTGGACCACAAAACTTAGAAATGTAAATAGATTGTAGCCACACTTATATAGCTATCAAAGAAATAACAAAGTGGTTGTCCACTAGAGGCACATTGGACATAAAATTCTGATATGTTGACATAAAATTCCAATTCTAAATATTTAGAGTTAATTAATTCTCTTTATCAAAATTTTTACCAAGTTAAAAGGTGAATAATGAAATGAACTGCCTTTAATCTTTATTTTTCTTTCCCTTTCCTGTTTTCTGTCAGTCAATCAATCAATCATTCAATTAGGGAGTAAACACTGAACACCTATTATACACCCAGAACGATGCCATCAGGTTTTCCCCTTTAGGCTCTCCTTCTACTTCTGAACATCTGGCACTGTTTTTTCTGACCGACCACAAGCTTTAGAAAAACTGGAGAGCTTTACAGTTGAGTTGAGATACACAAGAGTTCTGTGGTTATCTACATGTATATTACATTATACATTCTATGTTACATATATAGAGAGATTTGTATCTATGTTTATAATTATATCTATTAGGATCCACAGTGCTTTTTTTCCCTATTTAAAAAACTCAGCTTTTATCCTTTGGTTCATATGCTATTGTCCTGTAAGTGCATTGCTGTTTTCTCACGGTAATTCCAAATTCTTTTACTAAACATGGAGTTACCCTATGAAATGGAGAGCACACTGACTCTGGAGTCCAAATTCAAGGATTCAGATGTGATCCCCATTCTGCTATCTACTAGTTGAGAGACTTTACAAAGTAGAATTAATCCCTCCCTCCTCTGTGCTATCTCTGCTTCCTACAAGCTTTGCTATTAGGCCTACATGCTGTACTAGCATATTTGTCTATGTGTCTGCCCTTCTAGATTTTGAAGTCCTCAGGAGCAGACATTTCGTCTTATTCAGTGGAACTGAATCTACTATAGCTTCTAGACCTTGACTACCTAGACTTAAATCTGATTCCTGCCACTTAATGACCACCTGACTTTGGGCAAGTTGTTTGCTATCTCCATGCCTCAGTTTCCTCCTCTGTAAAAAGGAGATAATAATAGTGCCTACCTCACCCTGCTGTCATGAGGATTAACTAAGTCCCTATTTCTAGAACATTTAGAAGAGTATCTGACACATCGTAAACATGTAAATATTTGTTAGATGTGTATACTTAAGGAATTGTCACTAACTTCAAAATCTAGTATGGTACCTACTGAATAAGTCTTTGTTGAAAAGTAGATAAAGGCATGTAAATATTCTAGAACTCAGTTTTCTCATTAAAACTGGGTCTAATAAGAACCATTATGACTGTGAGGATAAAATGAGACAATGGATATTTAAGCATTATAAACATAAAAAGTATTTTTATGGCTGTTTGATTATAAGGGTAATGCGACATTAGCAAAATTGCTCATAGAATTAAATTGGTTTCAACACCTTTTGCTTTGGAAGTGTATTGTCACTGTTTATTAGACTATTATTTCATCTGTTAAAATATTGATTAGCGCTGTTGAAAAGCTAGAAAATGGCAGGTTTTGACCCTGACCCATGGAATCTCAGAAAACAACCTCGTAATAAGACATGGTTTGCAAGCTGTGTTTGTTTAACATTAACCAACCAACCTGTGAAACTGAACGGCACCATGGTACATATTTACCCCTGAACCTGCTCTCAGAGCCAGTGTTTAAACATGCAAACGTGCTAGTAGATTTCGGAAGGTTTGATTTGGCTTTGCTTTGGATTTTTTTTTTTTTTTTCTGTGAGACTGACAAAACACGAAGACCCCCAAACGTACCAAGACGCATGTTCCAGATGCCACAGTAAATGGTCTACCTTTTGCTTACACTCTGGGATTTGAGATGGCTGGCATTTTCATACTAATTCTCAAATTGTCCAGCCACATAGTTTTGCTCTAATCAGAATCAGTTGATTCAATGGTAAGACCTTTTTAGTCATTATGAATCAGTGTCTGGATAAGCTGGCAACGTGACTGGATGACTGGCTCTCTTTGAGGCACCTTCTTGATCAAACCGGACCCACAGCTTCCATCTTTGCACCTCTTAAATACAGGGAAGTCTTACAAGCATGTGCGTATGCTACTTCTCATTCATTTGAGGTTAACCTAGATAAGACTGGTTAGATTTTGAGTTGAAGTCTAGAACACTGTTGTGTCAAATTTTTTAGTACATTCAGGTCAATTTCCTTAGAAATTTAGAAATGAGAAAACATATATGCAGGTGTTTTCAAACAGAAAGCTTTATAGAAATGAAAAACAACATTATGTAAAAATCTTTAGTGTTCTTATCAAATATTCTTATGCTCTTTGGGGAACAGACCATTTTTTTCCCAGGTGCTGTGGGTAGAAACGGGAATAAACATAAAACTGGTAGAAGTTGGTGATGTCCACTCTGATATTTTACTTTCTTTCCATCTCTTCCTCTTTCAAACAGATGGTCTTCCAGTTGCTGACATATGGAGCTGCTCCCACATGAGTGTAAATATACTGACATCAGTCTCTGTCTTTCTCCTAAACAGAATAATGTTTAAGTATATTTACTACATCAATATGGATGTCTTGAGGCTTCATACTTATCCAGACTACTAAGACTCATGGTCTCAACAACCCTGTTTAATTTTTATAACATAAATTTAGCTGTTGTTTTTTTTTTTAATTATTAGCACCTTTAATTATTATTTATTTATTTATTTTTTGGCTGCGTTGGATCTTCATTTCTGTGCGAGGGCTTCCTCTAGCTGCAGCAAGCGGGGGCCACTCTTCATTGTGGTGCGCGGGCCTCTCACCATCGTGGCCTCTCTTGTTGCAGAACGCAGGCTCCAGACGCGCAGGCTCAGTAGTTGTGGCTCACGGGCCTAGTTGCTCCGCGGCATGTGGGATCTTCCCAGACCAGGGCTCGAACCCGTGTCCCCTGCATTGGCAGGCAGATTCTCAACCACTGTGCCACCAGGGAAGCCTAGCTGTTGTTTTTAAATCGGTCCCACTATTTGTTGGTAGGATAACAATAAATAATCTGTTGCATTATTCACTGTCCAATGTGCAGTCACGTAGACTGGTTTTCCTGGGGCAATCATTAAGTAAACAAGATTTTTGTCCGTCCCATGCCCAATTAAGAAAAACATCAACAGGAGCAAGAACTATGATATGAAACAGAAAAAATGAGGCTGCAGTGAGTTGTTGAAAAATCCCCTATGGATTTTACTCAGTGTTTTCTGGTCATGTTTTAGTCACAAGAAATATTATTTAAATATTTCTTTAATATCCAGTATAGTTAGTTTTTTATTGCACTCATATAAGGATTTAGAAATATGTGGCAAAGAGATGAAACACATTTTTAGATGTCTTCTCACTCCAGCTAGAGTGAAAACAGCGAGATTCTGTTTATTCTTTTTTTCCTAGAATTTCAGCAAATAAAAGTATTCAGCTTCTATTTGCATTATCACCAAGTTTAGATCTACCCATGAGGAATGTTTAGGTGTATGTACAAGTGCATTTTCAGTGTGTAGAAACAGATGCGGTCACATGGCCTCCTGGCGCATGAGTTTCCACCAAAAATGTTTAAGCAACAATTTTCTTTCAAAGTTTTGCATTATCTCATCTAATCATACTTAGTTAGTCTATGCTGTGACCACTGAAATTATTTGAGAGTAATTGACACAAGATGTACATGAGACAGTATGCCTATACTGAGTAGATTTGGTGAGGGCGGGGAGGAAATAACTTTTCAAAGATTCTAAAGGGTTAGAAAGCACCTATCTTGCTCTCTATATATAGCTCTATGAATCAAATGGAGATGACCTTTGTTTTATATCTTGAGTAGACTGATAAATTAAGACTTTTTATTTTTTATTCTATTACTTTTTCCTTCCTTCTCTCTTTCCTTCTTTCCTTCTTTTCTTATTTTTGCACAGAACACAGTAACTTACTAAAGAAGGCATGTGTATTCTTCATTTACTTTTCTGAAAGTGGGATCATACATGTACAGAGCTTAGAACAGGGCTTGGGATATAGTAATAGAGATACAGATATAGAAATATTAATAGTTGTTGTTGGTTGTATATTTTTAAATCGGTGAACCACATAAAATAGCCTAGGAACTTAATATTTTTATGAGAACCTTCTTAAACAGTAGATTATTTTTGATTCAGAAGAATAGTTATCATATATTAACTAAACCCCAATTTACACATTTCATTCCGTATTCTTGGCTGAAAACCAGGTGGCAAATTTAGTTCCTAAGCCTACTGGCAAACATTCCAGGAATGGTCCCCAAACTTTCATTATTTGCAATATTCACAGATCCCCAGGAGAAATAGCTTCTTTTCGTGGGCTCCTTAAAATAATCAGCCTCTTAAGCATTAGCATTCATTGCCTCGTGTTAACTTGCTTTGGAGTTAACATTTCGCATGTAGGAAATCCTGAAGACATATAATTTATAACAGAAATGCTGACATGATCTTAATGTTTCCAGCTACCTCGGCCTGCTGTGGTATCTGTTTACTCTGGTCTGGTATTTATTAAAATATACAGAATTGCCATAGCAACCATTGCAACACAAAGCCTATATGTGTTTCTAAGACAAGGAGAACTATTTTTAAAGAAACATACAAAAATATGTTAGTTATCCAGGTCCAGATTAGATATTTTGCAAAATGGAAATGTGTATAGTAATAACATTTTAATATGGGGCCATAAGAACATTTCCAAATATTATACTTAGACTGTTTCTAAGTGCCTATTATTGCTACTATTATTATTATTTACAAAAGAAATCTGAAAGGTGTGGGATATTTGGATGTATGACAGTGACTCTGGCAAAGAAGACACAACCACAGCAATGTAAGAATTTGGGTTAATGACTACCATTTTAAAAAAAACATGATTTGGGACTTCCCTGGTGGCGCAGTGGTTAAGAATCCGCTTGCCAATGCAGGGGACACGGGTTCGAGCCCTGGTCCGGGAAGATCCCACATGCCGCGGAGCAACTAAGCCCGTGTGCCACAACTACTGAGCCTGCGCTCTAGAGCCTGTGAGCCACAACTGCTGAGCCCGCGTGCCACAACCACTGAGCCCTAAGTGCCTAGAGCCCGTGCTCCGCAACAAGAGAAGCCACCGCAATGAGAAGCCCACGCACCGCAACGAAGAGTAGCCTCCGCTCTCAGCAACTAGAGAAAGCCCGCGCGCAGCAATGAAGACCCAACACAGCCAAAAATAAATAAATAAATATTAAAAAAAACATGATCTGTAACTATAACGCCTTATTTTTATTTTGCACGATACTTTACATACATGTTTGAAGTGTATTTGTTAAAAGCGAATCTTGTAGAACCTGGAAAAAATCACTCTACATCTTTCTAAAGAACACGTATAAAACATTTCTTCTATTTTTATGGTGAGAAAATGATTGGTGCTTTATTGTCAGGTGGGCAGGTGACTGGACCTTCTTTCGGCTTCAATATTTGGTATATTTGGTTGCTCAAATTCCGTGAAATTTGAAGCCCAACACACTTGACTATTTCCATACTTTCCGTAATTCAAAAGTGGGCTGTCTTCATCTGTTTTTCTCACTTAATTTTGATGCAGAATAAAGGAGTAAAAAAAAATGTATTCTTACGGGCTATTGATCTGTTTTTCTAATTTTTTTGCAAAACAGAATATTTACAAGTCTAGAAACTCCGGACTTTATACACATAATTACAAAGGGTACAAACTGGCTTTTTTTTCAATTCTGATCAAAATTTTTAAAAAGTGACAGTGTAGGAAGTAATAGTTCAGAGGGATTGGGGGATCTGGGTATAGAATAACCTCTCACCAGTTGAAAGGATCAAATTCCTGAAAAGTCCATGATGGGAGAATTCCAGGTTGAGTAATTAAATAGCTTAAGAGAAGATATGGTTTCCGGGGTTGGGGCCAATCCTGAGTGAATCTGTAAAATATTTTTACACTCATAAAAGTAAAAATATCACCATTGATATTATTACATATTTTAAATTGACAATGATAAATACAATTAAATTTCAACTTCTCACCTTTTGCTCACTAAAATGTTTCTAGAATCTTAAATTTTGCTGTTGCATAGCAGATTATAATTAAAAATTAACTATTATTAAATAAATTAATTAAATGTAGTACTAATGAAGTAATAGAAATTTATTATTAATGGAAGCTAAATGTCCTTTGAAAAGTATTTTCTAGTATATATAGCTAATGTAAGCATAAGGTGTTAATTCTCTTATCTTGTCAATAGTTAAACAGAATAAAGAGAAATCAAACTAAAGTTAAAAGCTAATAGGTTTTTGTAAAGTTTTGCTTTTGACTTTCACCTTGGAAAATAAAACCTGTGTGTTCATCTGGCATAATAGCAGAGAAAGCTTGTAAGTATGACTGTCAAAATCCATCCCAGCATATTTTCTTATGGGATAGTCAAATGGTTTGGGCCATTTCTCTCCAGGGAGTCTTTTGTCAGCTATTGGCAGACCACAGGGGTGTGTCAATGGCTTCTGCATCCTAGAGTCTTAAAAAAGGCAGCTTAGACAAATCACAAAACCTATGAAGCACCTCTGCAGGAGTCATATTTTCAATCACTCCAACCCATTTCCCCGTTCTATTTATATATTATTTAATGCTGATTTTTTTAACCTTAAAACTGACTTGTTTTTAGGCAAACCAGACTTGCAAAATGTAAAAAGCAAGGATATTGTTGCTTAGACATGATTTTTTGATTGTCCTGGGCAAAAATATTACAATAAAGGTTCCCAAAGTGAAATGTTTCATTATATAACTTCGCTTATGTAGTATATTTCATTTTTATTTCTTATTAGGGAAAATTTCAAATTTATACAAATGTAGATGGAATAATATAGTCAAACCTCACATGTGCATTATCAAGCTTCCACAGTTATCAACCACAGCCAATCTCATTACCTCTAAACCACCACTCCCCTCCTCTATTATTTTAAAGCAAATCCCAAATATGTAATTTCCTAGTAAATATATCTTTGCATATCAGTAATAGAAAAGTACTTTTTAAAAAAGTAGTCATGTGGCACAGTTTAAAAATCTAAACAACCCCTACTGTTTACTGGTGATGTCTTGCAATCTTAGAGAAAGTTGAGTAAGCACCGGGGTTAGCAGACCGGTCCACATTTTGAAACCAAACTGAAAGGGCACTCTAGGTTGGCCAGATTCTATCATGAAGAAATGTTAGGTAAATTACGGATACTAAGAGGAAGGATATTTGTGCAAAACTGGGCAAAATGTAGGCTGGAGGATCCTCAAGGAAACAGGCAAAGAAATGGCAACAAGGTGCAATTTTTCTTTAAAACAGAAGCAATTTTATGAGGGTTAGATTGAAGAGGGCAGAAAATTATAGAGTTTGAGGATGACATTTTTAAGGTTGTATAAATCAACAAAATTAAGAACGTCGGAAATTCTATAGGACAGAAGATTGGATTTCATCATCAAATAAATTGCAAGAGGAAAGAAAAAAGAGATGAAGGGTGGTTGAACCTATGTATTAAAACAGATTGAGGGGACTTCCCTGGTGGCACAGTGGTTAAGAATCCGCCTGCCAATGCAGGGGATATGGGTGCGAGCCCTGGTCCGGGAAGATCCCACATGCCGCAGAGCAACTAAACCTGTGCGCCACAACTACCGAGCCCTTGTGCCACAACTACTGAAGCCCGTGTGCCTAGAGCCCGTGCTCCACAACAAGAGAAGCCACCGCAATGAGAAGCCCACGCACCACAATGAAGAGTAGCCCTCGCTCGCCACAACTAGAGAAAGCCCACACGCAGCAACAAAGACCCAACACAGCCAAAAATAAATAAATAAGTAAATTTATGAAAAAAAATAAATGAAGACAATATAAGAAAAAAAACAGATTTAGGAGACAGATCGACCAATGATCGTGTGAACCTGTTTCAATTCTGATTCAGACAAACTAAGGGTAAAATGAAAAAGAGGAGAGAATCAGATATTTGAACACTGCCTGGATATTTGATAATATTAAGGAAACGTTGGTTTACTTAAGGTGTGATGGTATTTTAGTTATTTTTAAAGACTTATCTTTTTGAGATACATCCTGAATCATGTATGGATCAAACTGTATGATGACTGGGATTGCTTAGAAATAATCTAGTAATGATTATGGTAGGGGTAGTAGGAAGGAAAGGCTTGGGTACAGATGAAATGCCACAGACAAGTATTAATAATTGTCGAAGTTGGATGAAGATGGAGTTACATTATACCGTTCTCTACTTTGAAATATGTTAGAAATTTTCCATTTTAAAAATCGTTAAATTGCCTAGTTCAGAACTACTACATGTATTTTCCTTGATATTTCTCCCCAAAGTCTGAAAGCAGAGGACGATACTATAAATTTCTTCAACCAACCAGAAATTTCTATTAACTGGCACTTTTGAGTTTTTCCATTACAGATGAAGTTCACAATGGTGAGCCTAAGGCACTCTGAAGCATAGAAAGATTAAATTATATTCTATAAAATTGTGATTTGATAATGGATCTTGCTGTGTTCTAATTGTTTGAAAATTGCCAATCCATGGCAGGTATAATTTCCTCTTAACAAGAGCACTCCATTCCCCAATCATTTAACAGAGTTTTTCTATATCCTTAGTTAGACAAATGAGACTTTTAAGAAAATTTCCCTCCTCTGTGCCTGTGAAATTTATATATATCCATGTGCATATATGCACCTCGCCTAATTTTGAGGACACCTTTGGAGGGGGTTGTTATTCTGAAACACTTGCACACAAATCACTTAAGAAAGATTAATTATTTAAGGCGTGGCCCCAGGAACAGGAAAATGTCAGAATCTGTATGGGACTGCCCCCCTTATCCCAAACCCAATCTACCTTGCTATTTATTTAAAGTATGGCTGTTCTGTTTGTAATTGCATGCTATGCTCTAAACACATCCTTTTTAGGTCTGTAATTCAAATCAAAAAGGGGTTTGTTTAGACATCATTGTAACCAATAAAAGTGCTAATGGTTATGCACTTGATTTGACTGAAGCCCTGCTTCAGTAAAACATGAACCTATTTGTAGGGAAGTATTAGAAAATCTAATAATTTGGTATTAAGTAGCTCAAACAACCAGTTAATTCATCAAGATTTTCACTTTTCTAAGGCTACAGGTTGTATTTGTAAATAGCTTCAAGGATAGATGATTCATCATGAGACTATTTTAATTATTCTTTGAATCTAGCATTTGTTCCCTTCTTTATAGACATTCATCCATCACTTGATTATCTCTTACCAAAAATAAAATCTGTGCCAAGCCACACATATTTCTGTTAGATCTAAGAAGGGAAGAATCATTCTGTTTCCATCTGTTTGTGTCCAGTCTCAGTGGGTGGGCAGTTGGAGACTCTCTCTTCCTGGTTGACAGGCATAGAAGGACTCTGTTCCTTCTTATGATAACAATTAGGCTTGAAAGACACTGAGAGGCCTAAACAATCAAGTTTTGTGGTCTTCATCTTCCACTCACCCCATTATCCTATTAGTTCTGTAAAGTCTGAAATCTCTTTTTTTTTTAAGTTCTCATTAGTAATAATCAGATTCGTTATAGCCCTGCATGGTGCCAGGCACCTCACATGTATCAAATCAGTAATATCCCAACCTTTGGGGTATGTAGTATTATCTCCCCATTTTCCAAGTGAGGCAACTTATGCTCAGAACGATTGAGTAATTTATCCAAAGACCAAAGCTGGTGAAGGGCTGGCTGAGCAGGACACACAACCCCAAGTCTAGAGCCCAGTTCCATGGCCATCGAGTACCGACTCTGTGTTGGACACTATTCCTAACAGGCTCCCCATCTTTAAGTCATGGAACTGTACTGGAGGGTTCAGAATGAGAGTTGGGGCGAATAGAGCAGGTGTCATGGAGGAAAAATGGTGAGGCTTCTGAGAGAGGAGGTGGGGGGGGGGGGGTTCCAGGCAGGAGAAATGGGATCAGAAGTTTGGGCCCAGAAATATCAAAACAACTAGAGTCTACTTTAGCTCAAACGGAATGTTTGTGTACAGTCTGGCTGAGGTTGACCTTGACCGCCAGGTTAAGGAGTTTGAACTTTCTGGAATTCTGGTATAAAATGTAATGTAAAGCATTGGATTTGGTTTCATTCTTCAAAGTATTGATACTGCTATAGTGTTACAAAATGGTTCGAAAGTGATTGTACAGCTAATGCTTGATTTCTGTCTACCTTGATACAATACATGAGGTATTTCTATTTTATTTATCTTTCAGAAAAGCTCTATTTCTTCTCTTTATAGAAAAAGTTCAAACAACAAACACACCTTCCCATCACACCTTAAAAAACAACTCCTGCAATGTTGAGACCCATAGTCTATGTATGTGCTTATATTTTATGTCACTGCTCCCCTAAGCCAATGACTGTCATCATTAGTCATATAAGTAAATAGCATAAGAGAGGTAAACAAAACTCAATGGGCCTTTTGTTTAGTCTCCCCATTTATAGTGAAGTGTTGGCTCCTTCAAGATTACAGGGCTGAGTTATCTGCCCCACCACATGCTGTGGGACCATGTGGTCCAAGCACAGGAGATAGGACCCAGAAGAAGAGCCTGTAAATCAACACAGGGTATCTAACATTTACACAAAATAAAATAAATCATAAAGACAGCACAATTATATTCCATTTTGAAAGATTCAGGAAAGTAGACTTGCCTGTCAAAGGACTCATAAGTTATTTTAGCTATGACGATCCTCTCTGTGTTTTAGGCTTGGAACCAGCATCCCGTATCTATTCTTCATCCTTAGGCACTGTTTCGGATAAGGAATATTTCTCTGGTAACAGAAATCATTAACATGGAGACTTAAGGCAGTGCCTTCAGTTAAACTTGGGTCTAGTCAGTGTTCCAGACTGATAGTTTGTGTAATTTTGTGAATTGTTATGTCTCAGACATTCCAAAATGTGAAATTCTAAAAACTTAAAGGAGTATGTACACTTTCGGATAGGAGTGGATATTTTGTTTTCTCCTCTGCTCGGGGGTACGGTGGCGTTGCAGGGTAGAGAGCTCTCTAATAGGTGCTGGCTGACAGAGGGACCAAGCCTATCTCTTCTACATACTATTCAGAAGTGATTCATTTCCCTTAGCCAGTTACAGCCACCAGCGTCCAGTTTCCCCATGCTTGTGGGCATTCAGGTGAAGGACAACATCCTCTTTTAAAATCTGACTTAAGTCAGAGATGCTCTTCCCATCGGCAGGTGGGACGAAAGGCCAGAGTAGGGTAACACTGATTGTCTCTGGACCCTTGACTGTTGCCCTGGGGCTAAAGATGCTGTTTTGACTCTTGGTGACCCCTGTCAAACTGAAGGGCTATTTGCTGGCATTTCCAGCCATGCGTCTGTCCCTGAGTTATCAGCTATGTGGCAGGGAATTTCCTACTGCAGAGGTTTTGTTTTTGTTAGTTTCAAGAAATCTGAGTTGTCTAAACTAAAGGTAAAAATCACAAAATACATTATTATATGGGTGTGGAAATTTTAACAGGTGCTAGATTTTATACCTTATTGTCTGAATACATGCTTTCTCTGCCCTATTCCTTTCCTCCTTTCCACCCCTCCAGTGGCCTCCGTTTTAAATGGAGATGTAGTTCATACATCCTTTTGCCCTATCATACAAATGTCATTTTTAAGAGAAAAACAGTCAAATTTTGTCCTCATACTTTTCACTTTACCAAGTGCCTTCAGCACCTCTTTAATCCAACTGAAGTTCTAAATAAGTATATCAATTGAGAGGAAAAAATATACCAGTAAATATAGTCAAGCAACTGGAATACTACTTGGCAGTTAAAAAGGACCCAACTACGGATACAACAATTTGAATGGATCTCAAGAACATTACACTGAATGAATGAAAAAAAAAATCCCCAAAAGATCACATACACTATGATTCCATCTATGTAATATTCTCAAAATGATAAAAATATAAAGAAGGAAAATATCTGGTTTCCACTGGTAGAGAGAAAGAGGTGTGACTATAAAGGTTCTGTATCTCTGTGACATGGAAGCTCTGTATCTTGGTTGTGGTGGTAGTTGCATGAGTCTCTGCATGTGATAAAATGACACAGAAATTATATACACATACTGCACCAATGTCAATTTCCTGGTCTTGCTACTGAAGAAAATTATGTCTCATGTAACCATTGGAGGAAGCTGCGTGAAAGCTATATAGGGCCTCTCTGTGTTACCTTCGCAACTTCCTATGAACCTATAATTACTTTAAAATAAGTTTAAATATATACAAGTCAAGCAAAAGTGTGGACTCCTCTATACAGCACGTATAAATACAGTATAGCAAAACAATGCCCCCAAAGTGTCAGATCTTTTTTTAAAGATGTGCTGTCACTAAAGAATTGCTTCAAAGGCAAGAAGGAATAAAATCGTGCTGAAATGTTTTCTCGGGGCCATCACAGAGGCATCCGTTTCTGCAGTGCCCTCAACCATCTGACTGCTTTTCAGGCATCCACAAAGCGAGACTGGAAACAAGAACCCCTGTAGTTCGATCTCACTAACAATCAAGGGCAGTTTGGTCTTTTAGTTTACAGGAACATTCTGCATCCAGGTACCACATTCCTCTCTCCCATTTGGAAAAATTCCGGAAGATAAGACCATAGCGTGTAGCCCCACGTAGCACGCAGGAAACGTTTCTCAAAACAGAAAGTCACCTTAGCCTCTCTCTTTAACGAATGCCTCCCACTTCCCCCTCCGAGTCCGTCTCACTCGCTAGCCTGGCCTTTCTAGCGAAGCCGTCCGTAGCGTAGGCGGGCAAACCTGTGAGCGGTGCAGCGGCCCCAGGCGGCGGCCTCCCGCGGTCCTCCCTGCGCGCCGCGACCCAGCTGGTGCTCCCCACGCCCCCGCAGGACGCGCGCGTCACCCGCGAGCCACCAGCCAGCCCCGGGGACGCGGCTGGGCACTCGGCACGCAGTGCCAGCACAGCAAACAGCCTGATCAGCTGTCGGCCAAAGTTGCCTCCTGGTGAATTGCATCTTTTTTCCTTTTCCCCTTTAACATTTTTATAGTACCGTGAGTGTGTGAGTGTACCCAGTGTTATAAAATCATGCCAAAACAAAGAGCGAAGTCCTTGTCCTGAGGAGCATGCGGTGTAAAAAGCGCGAATGACGCAAGGCAAAATGACAGGACAAACACTGGGTGGGGAGGAAAACGTAAGGTAGAATCAATAAAACTTCCAATGGACCAAGAATGGAAAGGCTGAGGCAGGGCTCCAACTCCTTTGCAGCACAAAACAGAAAAAAAGATTTGCAATAATAGCAATAGTAACGGTAACATTTTGGGGGGGTTATTATGTGCCATGCGGTATCATCAAATTAATTCTATAAAGTAAGTACTCGTGATTATATCTAGCTGGAAAACCAGGGTTTCTTTTAACTGTTTAATTTAACAAACACCTCTAATGCTTACAAAGGGCCAAATATGCTTCTGAATGCTTTATACATATTAACTCATTTAGTTCTCATAAAATCCTTCTGAAATAAGAATGGTTTCACTCAATTTACAGATGAAGAGAATGAAGCAGTCAGGTTAAGTGACTTGCTCAAGGTGGTTCAGATAGAAAGTGAGCAAGCCAGAATTTGAACCCAGGAAAAAGTCGGAAGGATGGAGCCAAGATCTGAATCCAGGAAGCCCCACTCCATGATGGCACTGGGATTCATATCCACACGCCCTGACTCCCAAGCCTGCATGCTTAATTATGTGCAACAACGCACACTGAATAAATAATTTAGTTTTAAAATATTTATATTGACTATTAACAATGCAGATTTACTTTGTAAAGACCTTTAACATGGCGATGAAATAGTGTTTAGTTGAACAATAAATATTGTTTAAAAAAAAGGTGGGGGGGAGGACAGGTTTTCCTCCTTCCTTCATTCAACAAACATGCATGAGTGTCTGTTTACCCCAGGCACTTATGTGAGGTACCAGGGTGACAGCTGTGACCGAAAGAGACAGATATGAGAGAAAACAAGGGAACCGGAAATGATGTTCATTTTAATGATGGATACACGCTAGATTTATCAGGAGCAATAGGTGCAAATCGCCAACAGGAAACAAGGGAACATTTCAATCTTATTATACAGGGAATGATATTATCTGGGCTGGACTGTCCCTGCATGAGTATTATTTAGCCCTTTTTTCATTTCCTCCCTTCTGTTTCCTTCATTTTAGTTACGGCAGTTAGAGGAAAACACATTATCAAAGAACACTTAGTATAGACATTTGTTAACATTTCAAATAGTGCTTTGGGTGGCAGGAGGAGTAACATTAAAAATAAGAGCTTTCACATGTTGAACGTTTATTATATACTAGGCATTAGTCTAAGAATTTTACATGTGTTAACACATTTAATCCTCATAACAATCTCATGAGGCCGATACTATTATGATCCTGATTTTATAGATGAAGAGATTGAAGCTCAGAAAGATTAAGGAACTTGCCCAAGGACATAATGCTAAAAAGTGGAGGCTTTAATCTGTTAACTGAAGTTAGGTTTTGGATTATTTATAGGTTTCATTTACTCTTTGAATTCCCTTCCTAATGACAGTAGGAGTGAGAGTACTTTCCAAGTGTGGAAATGGTGAAGTGGCATGCAGACCTCTGAGCCTGCAACGAAAAATTGGCATAAAAGACCCCTAAAGAAAGAAGAGACATTGGGAGTTAAGTTTTTCAAAGTCTGTTATCAAAAGCCAGAATCTGAACTAGCATAAACGTCTACTTTGCAGATAAGAGGGTGAAATTCATTACCGTCTCCTCACCTCATTTTTTAAAAATACATTTTTACTTCCTGATTCTTCTCTAGCACACTAAAATAAAAAATAAAACCATTAAAAACTAAAATAAGGAGAGAAACCCCCCCCCCCCCACCCAAGCGACCTCCTAAGAAAAACATAGAAAAGCATTTGTTTGGAAGTCATTTTCATGATTGCGTAGATTGTACCTATGCTAAAATAAAACATCCCCTTGAATATAAGAAAAATAATTTGGTTTTCCCATACAGAGGACAACAAAGTCTGGTCTTTGCATTTGAGCTTAGGTTTTAAAACACTAACATTATAAAAAGTTAAACTATAGTTCTCTAATATAGGGCCATAATAAAACGATAAAATAATAAAATGTATTGCTGACTCCTGTATTCAGTTATTTTGTTACCTCTTAGCACGGTTCACTTCCGACATTCAAGGGGGGTGGGCAGAGCTATGGGACATTTGCAGAGAAACCATTCAAGGACCTCCAGACCACACCTCCCCCCCCCCCACCCCCCTCGCCTCCTCCCAGCAATCTCCACTGAATTCTTAAATTCCCCAATGGCTCCTTCTTTCTCTGTTTACGCCAGTCTTTCTGTTGAGAATCCTCCTCTATTTCCTTCACTTGTTTGCCTGGCTGACTTTCATTTCTGCTTCAAAACCCAGCTCAGGCATCATCCAGTCTAGAAATGTTCTCTGACCCCTTTCCTAAGCCAGGTTCGGTGGCAGAGTGCTCAAATCTGATTTTTTCCCCTGGCCCTTCACATGCTGTTAACACAACTGTTTGTTTATTTATTCTTTCCCCCACTAGACTAATTCCTTTATTCAACAAACATTTCTTGAGCACCTAGTATTTGCCCGGGACTGTGCTAGGTGTTAGGGAGACAAGGATAAAAGAAACTTCCTAATATACTTCCTGGGGGATAATGATACTCAATGGTTGTTTGTGGAATGAATGAATAGATTAGGTCATTACAAACAGAGTGGAAGGAAGACCAGAAAATTAGCAGGCACGTGAAAGTGATTTGGTTTTTGCATTCTCCCACCTCTCACAGTCTGCTCTGTTGTGTACCACCTCTCTGAGCTTCTCGTTGCTTTAAGCTTTTGCTCTCCTAGTAGTCTTTATCTTACTTCTGCCTTTATTGGAAGCAGGAGCTTTTAGCTCAAAAGTTCACAAGGTAACCATAGTTATATTATGCATTTCTCAAATGTCACTTATAAAACAATCCAATCCTGGGGCTGGCAAAGATTAATTCTTAAGGTACATGGTCATGCTTTTGGCTTTCTTAGGATAGGATTAGTCTCTAATATACTAAGAAGTCAGTTTTGGGCCCCTAGATGTCACCTGTCCAGTTCTGACCATGATAAAGTGCAAAGTGAAAGAAAATTGTTCTTTACACTTAAGAATAATGTCCAAATAGAACTTCCAAAGATGTTCTATGTTCCTTCCCCACACCGTGTATCTCCATTTCTTGAACTATAAACTGGGTAGAATAATAGAATCTATCTCATAAGGCTGTTATGAGGGTCAAATGTTAACATAAAAGAAGCACTTAGTAACATATAAAGAATATAATACTTGATAGCTATGTGTGAGCCATTATTATCATGAATCTAGTAGAGACTATCCTTCTTGGAGCACCTAGTACTGCATACTCTGGCAGAAGAGCTCGCCTCCTATCCCCGCCGCAGGCTTGAAAGTTTTTTATCCCTTTACCCCAGTCTTCCTGCTTTTTGAAGTTTTGTGATAAAATCAGACCAATAGAAGCTTTCTGTCTCTGAACACATATGGTAATCTGTAATTTTGGGAGATCAGATATTCTCTTCATTGTCTCTGTTCTTACAACTTTTTACCCAGAACACAGATTTTCTGTAGATTCATTTGTTAGAATCTTAGAGACTATACCACACACACGCACACGCACACACACACACACACGCACACACACACACACGCACACCCACACACACAGATTTCTTGTGTTCCATATGAGAGAGTCCACCAATCTCACCCAATCCTTAGAGACTTATTTGCAGTGGGGACAAAAAAAAATACCCCTGGGCTAATTTACACCTCCTCCCCCCAAAAGATAAGGTCTACAAAAAGTTATAACCAAAGTTGAAACAAACCCAAGCTACCAGGCCCTGGAAATTGTGATCTGGATGAAGGATGCTCTCTTTACAACATAAGACAATTTAGTCATAATGATTATGTCTGCACTGCCGGGAAGCAGATAAAGATGAATATAGGAAGCCAGGAAACTGGGAAACAGACCATTCCTGGTGAAAGGCTGGTCACTCCCTCCTTTCCTTAAGGGTGACAAGGTGCACCACTACTCAGCGGATAACAAAGTAAGCAGATCCAGCAGCTTGGGGGATGGGGCACCTGACCAGGAGGCCGCTGAGGTAAGTGCCTGGCCAGGTCTGCTTACACCTCCAAGGCAGAGGCTACCCCTTCGCTTCGCTTCTCTGCTCGGGGTCTCAGATCCCTCTTAGACAGGTAGAGATACACCTTTTGCATTGAGAGATACACATCAAGAGCCAACCCGTCCTCCTCCGGTGAAACCAGACCCAGGTATTTAAAGGCTCTGCGGAGGACTGCAGGTGGGGATCTCCAGGTCATCGCCAAGTATCTCAAGGCCCCCAGATCTTGCCCCCTCACTCCGCCGTACATGCCCCGGCACACCAGGGACCCAGTCTCCCTGGCTCTGGTTCCCCGGCTTAGTTCACCCCGTTCCTCTAACCAAGTCAACCGCGGTGCGCACCTCCTGGGCTGGTCCCGGGGCACATGAAAGGGGACACTCTCCACCTCTCCCTGCTGGATCACTCAGGGGAGCTGGGGGGCGCGCGAGTTCCCCCCCTCCGCACCTCCACCCCCAGCCCGCGCCCACCAGGGCGCACGCCCACCTGTGCGAAGAGCCCCTACCTGCACCGCGCCCTGAGCCGGGGCTGATCCCCGCGCTCACCTCTCTCCTCTCCCGGACTCGGAGGTGCTCCCAGCTCACCCTCCCAGGGGGCTCCCTGCGTCCCCGCTCCCGTCTCCATCTTCTCTTCCTTTCATTCATTCTCTCCTCTTTTCTCCATTTTCCCTCCTACTCCTACCCCTCTCAGGGTCTGGACCCTTATCGTTCTCTCCTTCTCCGCTCCTCCCCGACGTCCTCTCTGCGTTCCCTCCGCTCCACTCGTCTTTCCTGCCCGCACTTTCTGCCGCGCCCCCTTCCTTCTTTCCAGCGCCCCCCCAGGCTTCTCAGTCCGACGGCGCGCGATGCCTCCCTCGGAACCGCGGGCTCAGTCTTGGGACCCGCTCACTGCCCGCAGCCAAGGCCCCCAGACCCAGCGCTGCTCTCGCCTTCCTCCTCCCCTGAAGGAGCCTCCCCGGGGGTCCCCGGGCCGGAGCCCCCGACCTAGGGAACCGTGCTGGCCTCCTGGGCGGCCCAGCTGTCAGCGACGATGGGTCTATTTTAGGTTCTGCACCCAGTGTCCCCGCCCTGAGGACGCGGGCACGGGTCCCGCGACTCGGGTAACACCTTGCCAGCGCGATCCCGAGCTGACGCAGAGCCAGCTCCCGCAGCGGGGTCTCGGGGCCCCTGGCCAGGCCGGCCGGGCCACGGTGGTGGATGGCGGTCTCAGTACAAGCAGCTCGCGATTCAAGCGCCCAGGGAATCCCGGGCCCGGGGGCGTGGGCGCCCCAGCGCCAGGCACCCCTTGCCCGCCCCCCAGGACCAGGCAGCCTTGGTAGTCACCTGTCCTGGAAAAGGGAGTCACAGGAGCTCTCCCAGCCTCTATCCTTTCCCTCTGCTTGCCCCGGCTTACTTAATTTCTAGTCAATCCGGTCATTAGCCTGCAGTAATGCACCCAAAGGGGATCCTTTGGAAAAATGATAAGGATTTGGGGCCATCAACAAGATATGAGGAGCCACAGCGCCGGACCAGAGCCCCAGACGGTTGAGAGACCGAGCTGCACACGTGTGCGTGTCCCCATGCGCACAGGCGCGCGCGCGCACACACACACACACACACACACACACACACGCATTCCGGCTGGGATACCAGCCACAAGTTTGCACACTGACAAGTCTTTTAAGTCTAACGGAAAATATAAACAGCTTCACTCACCCCACTTTTTCTTCCCTCTCCCGACTGGGATCCAGGGGAAAAGGGTGGATTGAGAGACCCTTCTTTCTTTTCTTTTCGCCTTTCTAAAGAGTGGAAATTTCCATCATGTGATAGGGGGCAGCATCCCCAGTGTCGCGTTTCCTGTGGACCCTCCCTTCCAGCGCAGCCACCAATCGTCAGGCGGCAACCTGAGATGTCAACAGAAGCATCCTCCCAGGTGGGGCTGAGCTGTCCAGCTGTCCCTCAAGAGTGAAGCCTGGGACCTGCCAGCCCCTGCTCCAGCTTTCTTGGGTTCACGATAACAGAGAAGGTCTTGGTGTGAGTTGAGCTTTTCTGTGGGCTTTTTTTTTTTTTTTAACGATTAAGTTTCTTCGTTAGTCAAGGTTGCATTTATTGGATCTGTCCTATACGCAGAAATACCTGTCAGTGCTCACTTTGAAGTCTGTAGAAGAGTCTTTCTTTCAATAGGTGGCTCTAAACTTCCTCCAGGTTTGGGGATGTCAAGCCTGAACTTGACATAAAGGAAAAAAAAAAAAACATTTGGGGAAGGGGTACAATCGAAAAACCTGTCATTCACAGTAAAAATCACTTAATGCAAGAGCAGAGCAGAGGATAGCTTGCTAGCACTTAACCATGGCTAGGGGTCTTTTGTGGTCATTTTTTTCCTGGGATTCCACTGTAAGCATAAGCCTCAGTATATATGAAGAAAGAATTAGGATATAATAAATAGCACTATGATTTCAGTTCTGCTTATTAAGGCACCACTTACCATTTTAAGGAAAACTGTTAATATTTTAAAAATTTACAAGCAGCTCAATATCAAAAAAACAAACAACCCAATCCAAAAATGGGCAGAAGACCTAAATAGACATTTCTCCAGATTGCCAACAAACACATGAAAGAATGCTCAACATCACTAATCATTAGAGAAATGCAAATCAAAACTACAATGAGGTATCACCTCACACCAGTCAGAATGGCCATCATCAAAAAATCTACAAACAATAAATGCTGGAGAGGGTGTGGAGAAAAGGGAACCCTCTTGCACTGTTGGTGGGAATGTAAATTGATACAGCCACTATGGAGAACAGTATGGAGGTTCCTTAAAAAACTAAAAATAGAACTACCATATGACCCAGCAATCCCACTACTGGGCATATACCCTGAGAAAAACATAGTTAAAAAAAAGACATGTACCACAATGTTCATCGCAGCTCTATTTATAATAGCCAGGACGTGGAAGCAACGTTAAGTGTCGTCCATCGACAGATGAATGGATAAAGAAGATGTGGCACATATATACAATGGAATATTACTCAGTCATAAAAAGAAATGAAATTGAGTTATTTGTAGTGAGGTGGATGGACCTAGAGTCTGTCATACAGAGTGAAGAAGTCAGAAAGAGAAAAACAAATACCATATGCTAACACATATATATGGAAGCTAAGAAAAAAAAAAAGGTTATGAAGAACCTAGGGGCAGGACAGGAATAATGACACAGATGTAGAGAATGGACTTGAGGACACGGGGAGGGGGAAGGGTAAGCTGGGATAAAGTGAGAGAGTAGCACTGACATATATACACTACCAAATGTCAAATAGATAGCTAGTCGGAAGCAGCTGCATAGCACAGGGAGATTAGCTCGGTGCTTTGTGACCACCTAGAGGGATGAGATAGGGAAGGTGGGAGGGAGATGCAAGAGGGAGGAGATATGGGGATATACGTATATGTATAGCTGACTCACTTTGTTATAAAGCAGAAACTAACACACCATTGTAAAGCAATTATACTTCAATAAAGATGTTAAAACATTTTTTCTGACATTAACCAAAATTTTTGTTTCCAAAAAGCCCATGTAACAAATACATTCACCATCCCGTTTATCTACTACTCATTTGTCATTCTTTAAGGGAAAAAACGTTCTCCTATGGAGACCCAATCCCCACAGTTTAACAAACTCATCAGGCAGTGCAAATTACTTTCTAAATTCTCACATATGCAATTTAACTTTATTCAGAATGGTAAGGCTCACTGTTCAGACCATGAATATCTAGAACCATCTCATTTTACAGTTCCCATTAACTAATACATCAGCAGAACCTTAGCACTTAAGAAACAGGACAAGAACAACAAGAACAAAAATCCATCTGGATAATGCAGTTGTATATTAGTCAGGAATATTAAAAACTCCATTAACACACGTGCACACATATCAAATAGTACTAAAATCATCCAACAATGCAAATCCAGTAGAAGGATGTTATGATGAATATCTTCCCTGGAGTTATCATTTTGAAACCTAAAAACAAATACACTAATTATTTAAACAGAGTATTGAACAAATATTTTTTTATTAAAGCTGATTATCCCCTGCCTAACCAAATATGGTAAACCTCTTTAGTTTGTCATAAGAGGTTTCCATTTTATGAAATTAGAATACATCAGAATAATTTAGAGGTCCCTTCAAACTTGTTGAAACTAGATTATCTTTATCACACTTTTCCATTGATTCTTATTTAATAAATATAAGCATCTTTTATAAAACTACTAAATTGTCAAAATTGGTAAGATTGGGAGGGGATTAATGGGAGATCACGATAGATATATATTTCTCTCTACTTAAACTGAGATTTAGTAAAAGCAAAATCCAAGATTCTAAAACCAAAAGCCATTCCAGAGAAAATACAAATAAAGATGGGATCAATGCAATCCTAAAGTAGATACTAGTTCACTGTGCAGCTACTCAACTTTTTAATGAATTGCTTATTTATTTAGTCAGTTCTTGGTGTCCATATCTTAGCTAGTACAGAAAAGCTCAGAAGCAGTGGTTCATTGCCTAATTTACTAGAGAACTATAAGTTGTTCATCTACATATGTGCTACTTACTTTAATCATGTGTGGATTGAAACAAAATGAGTTGCATTCATCTATAAAGCAACAAAGTGCTGAGCAAAATTCAAATTTGTCATCTTTTGTAGCTATTGTATATCCTTAGAGTTTTAGGAGAGCTCCAAGCAATGTCCAGGTGGTATGAGATAACTGGCAAGCCATTGTCTTCCGTGATACAATCAAAAACTTGAGCCTTTGATGACTACGCTGGATCTACCCAACAATCCTCAAGGGTTTCTTTAAAACTTGTGTTTGAAAGAATGTGAAGCAACCCAAACCAGCAACATGAATATCCCTGCAAAACCACACTGTGAAACACATTTTGATTTACCATCAGATCATTTGCTGGCTCTGGAGCAGACAACTTGAGTCCTGATTTCAGAGCTACCACATACCAACTGTGTGGCCTTTGCCAATGCGCTTAAGTTCTAAGTGACTCAGTTTCTCCATGAGAAAAATGTAGAACATTCCTTAATACATTGTTTTCCTTACTTATTTTCAGACAGTACTACAAACTCAAGTAATGCTGGAGGAAAATAAAATGTTTGCAACTGAGAAAAAAGGGTGACAGAAGAGTTAGAATTTCTACCATTTTGACAAAGCTGAATTGATTGAAGCTTTCCACTCTAAAATTATACTAACACACTGGTCCTAGGAATGATTATTGGTTTTGTTCTGGATGCTTCTGCTTTAAGTCTCTATTAAAAATATTCCCAAAATATATTCCTTTGCACTAAAGCTAATACTTGAAAACAGAGTTCCATGCTGCTATAAGTTTGGAAAACATTGTGCTAAAAATTATTGTGGGATTCCTCTGGGGTTTGAATCAATCTCTTGAAAGTGGATGGAGCATGTAGTATCTCTCTATCACCATGAACCCTTTTTGGAGAAACATTTCTAAGGTTTAATCATCCAGAGAACAGTCATTACTAAATTTTAGTATAAATAAATGTCTTAGGAAGGAAATAAAACACAATTATTATCCTGACATCATACGTATGAAGTTCCTGGATTTATTGATTTATTGTGAAGTTTGTTGCAGTGACTTTAAGACACTTTTGTTTAAATTCTTTCTTTGATAGTAGATTTTTAACATGGATTATTTTTTCAATGAATAATTATTGCAATTAGTAAAATGACTTGAGGTTACAAAACACCTTAACATATATTATGCCACTTGGTACTAAAATAAACCCACTGTGTAGATATTATTTTCTCCATTTCATGGGAGAGGAAAATGAGATTGTTAAGTGACTTCTCCAAAGACACAGAGCCAATAAATGACAGACTGCAGCATGAACCAGGTTTTCTGGCTTCAAATTCAATGTTTGACCTTCCACAGCTCACTTCCCTTTTTTCTAAGCATTTTCTTTACTGAAACTGATTACTGTTTTTCTTCCTACAAGGTCACCAGCCGTGAATGGCATGCTTAGCCATAAAATAATGATTTTTAAAATAATTATAATACTATAAAAGTAATTATCTTTTTATTATAATTACAAGAGCCTCTACAAACTTCTAATGTCAGTATCATGGTTTTCTTTTCTATGAATTTGAATTTGATTTATGTGAGAAACCAAGTCATACCATGAATTATGCTTATGATTGAGTTTCTTTAGTATTATATTCTCTAAAAGGACTACTATCTCTTACTGGCACTAGGAAAAAGACACTTGATCACTCACTGTCTCAGTTTCACACATGATGAAACAACTAGATACTGGATCTCAAAACAAAAAGTATTATCAAACTAGATCTGGGATCTTAGAAGATCCAACTCTAGCGTCCAAGATTGGGATGTCAGGTTCCAGACTCTGAAGTCCCATCCGGGAGGTGAAAAGGGGAGCAGAACCCATGTCCCATTGGGAAATAGCTCAGAGAGGAGAGTGGGCATTCTGTGGTCAATATTCAATACCAGCCCCAGGGAGGTCAGCTTTTGTCTCTGTTCTGGAAACAGCACTGCTTACAGAGAGCTGGCCAGTCAGATCCACCTTCCTTTTCCAGCCTGATGCTCACGACATCTCACTGACAGTCAATTACATCCCTCCGTACAACCCATATTCTAAATCACTCACTGCCTCCCATCTCCCGATGCGGAAGTCTTCCATGCCTTAGAGCTTTTGAACACACTGTCCCCTCTTCCTGGAAGCCCTTGCTACCAGCTCTGCCTGTCAATTTCACTTTTTACTAGTCTTTCAAGCCCCAGCTCACATGTCATCTCAAGTGAATGAAACTCCGTCCAACTCATCCAGCTATTTTTTTTTTTTTTCTTGGTAGGCTGGGGACATGGAGTAGTGGGGAAGTTTGAAGAGGGTTGGAAGAAAAGAACTAGCATGTTTTGGACATGGAATTTAGTATTTACAACCATCCTGTGAGGTCAGTGTTTTTACCTTCGCTTTTCAGATGAGAAAACAGAGAGTGAATGAGTTGAGGGGCTTGCCAAAGGTAGAATCAGAAGTAGGACTCAGCTGTACATGATTCCAAAGCTCTCGCCATTCTGTCCCATCATTACACTTGTCCTCATTTGGGCTCCAGAAGCACATCATAACACACTAGTCTGGCCCCCACTAGACTTCAAACTCCTGAGCAGCCAGTCTCTGTGTCATTCCATCAGTGTTCCTGGTATTTCCCATAGCATAACTCCATAGTTGTTTATTGAATGAGTGAATGAACAAATGAAGAATACCCCTATGATTTACATATTGTAACAAACACTATCTATGCCTGAGCTAGTTGTTAAATAAAGTTATTTGTGATTTATCCCTAATGATGTTTTCCATCTTCTCTCTATTTTTCCTCTGAAGTTAAGAGGTACCATAATTAGGAGGCCAATTATAATTTTGGTGTCCAGAGAAACAATCACTGATTGAGTCTGCCAGGCTACCAGCTACGCTGACATGGTTTGCACAACTGGTGTTTGAACAGAGACTGACGTTGATTTGACATTGGCAGGTAACGCAATAGCCTGGCAGCTTTCAGAAAATATCAAATTACTCTAAAAGCAAATTTTCCCCTTTGTGACATTCCTCTGAGAGCTAGAAACTCATTCATGTCAAACTTAACTTCATATTTCCTTTATTTGGAAAAATAAAATGAAACACCTTATCACCAAAAACTAGACATGTTTAATGAGAATGACCACATTTAAAATAAATATTATATATATATATATGTTTTCCAAATAAATAAGAGATAGAACATGTAAAGTTAAACACTTGGTTTCTGATTTCTGGAATCAGACTCCCTGGGTTCGAGTTCCAACTCTGAGATTTACTAGCTGAAAACTAGTTATTAGTTATATAATAATTAGGTAAATTGTTAACCTGTCTATGCTGCAGTTTCCTTATCTGTAATTTGAGGATAACAGTTGTACCCATTCTAGAGTTGTTTTAAAATTTAAGTAAATTTCTTGATGCAGTTAAACCATCATTTTTCAAATGGAAAATACTGATTATAGTTATATCATCTGTTACTGAAAAGTTCTTATAATTACCCTAAAACTTTATTCTATTCTTGTGGGCCTGTTTCCTCATTCTTAGTACAAGAGGGCAGATTATTTGATCCTTGTGACCTGTGCGATCTTAACATTCTACAATTGCACAGCTTCCGGGGAATTACTTTTATTCCCTTGTTCCCACAACAAAACCCCAGTTTCCTAAAATTCACTTTCTGAAGAGATGGAGAACAGGAAATTATTAACCTATTACTTAATTTTCACAAGACTAAATCTAAAATTAAACAAAACTTGCACTTTAACTTTGAAACGATGAAAACATTTAAATTCTAGTCTTCAAATATAAGAGCTAGATGGTGTGAAAGAGGTCAGAATTGTGTGCTTATGTCTCCATTGCCCTGTTCCAACGCTGCAGTAGGTTTCATTCTTTCTCATTATATAATAGTTTGTTTGCATGTTTCCCCTTGAGACTGTAAGTTCTGTAGATGTGATATCAAAACATATTTTCTGAATAAATAAATAAATGGATGGATGGGTCAAACAATTGATGCTTCTCTGTTTTTCAGGAGTTGAAAAACTGAGTAATAATTTTCTTAAAGATAAGGATGGAATGTTATCAAAAAAAAACATTTCAGATTCAAATACCACTGTGAAGATGATTTTCAAACTCACTGGTTTTACATTTTTATTCATTTATTTATTTTTAACAACTTTATTGGAGTATAATTGCTCTACATTGTTGGATTAGTTGCTGCTATATAACAAAGTGAATCAGCTATACATATATATAACCCCATATGCTCTCCTTCTTGCGTCTCCCTCCCCCTCCGTATCCCACCCCTCTAGGTGGTCACAAAGCACCGAGATGATCTCCCTGTGCTATGCGGCTGCTTCCCACTAGCTATCTATTTTACATTTGGTACTATATATATATACATGCCACTCTCTCACTTCGTCTCAGCTTATCCTTCCCCCTCTCCATGTCCTCAAGTCCATTCTCTATGTTTACGTCTTTATTCCTGTCCTGCCCCTAGATTCTTCATAACCATTTTTTTCTATATTCCATATATATGTGTTAGCATACAGTATTTGTTTTTCTCTTTCTCACTTACTTCACTCTGTATGACAGACTCTAGGTCCATCCACCTCAATACAAATAACTCAATTTCGTTTCTCTTTATGACTAATATTCCATTGTATATATGTGCCACATCTTCTTTATCCATTCATCTGTCGATGGACACTCAGGTTCCTTCCATGTCCTGGCTATTGTAAATAGTGCTGTAATGAACATTGTGGTACATGACTCTTTTTCAATTATGGTTTTCTTAGGGTATATGCCCAGTAGTGGGATTGCTGGGTTTTATGGTAGTTCTACTTTTAGTTTTTTAAGGACCCTCCATACTGTTCTCCATAGTGGCTATATCAATTTCCCACCAACAGTGCAAGAGGGTTCCCTTTTCTCCACACCCTCTCCAGCATTTATTGTTTCTAGATTTTTTGATGATGGCCATTCTGACCGGTGTGAGATTATATCTCACTGTAGTTTTGATTTGCATTTCTCTAATGATTAGTGATGTTGAGCATCCTTACATGGGTTTATGGCAATCTGTATATCTTCTTTGGAGAAATGTCTGTTTAGGTCTTCTGCCCATTTTTGGATTGGGTTGTTTGTTTTCTTGATTTTGAGCTGCATGAGCTGCTTGTAAATTTTGGAGATTAATCCTTTGTCAGTTACTACATTTGCAAATATTTTCTCACATTCTGAGGGTTGTCTTTTCACCTTGTTTATGGTTTCCTTTGCTGTGCAAAAGCTTTTAAGTTTCATTAGGTCACATTTGTTCATTTTTGTTTTTATTTCCATTTCTCTAGGAGGTGGGTCAAAAAGGATCTTGCTGTGATTTATGTCATAGAGTGTTCTGCCTATGTTTTCCTCTAAGAGTTTGATAGTGTCTGACCTTACATTTAGGTCTTTAATCCATTTTGAGTTTATTTTTGTGGATGGTGTTAGGGAGTGTTCCAATTTCATTCTTTTACAGGTAGCTGTCCAGTTTTCCCAGCACTACTTATTGAAGACACTGTCTTTTCACCATTGTATATTCTTGCCTCCTTTATCAAAGATAACGTGGCCATATGTGCGAGGGTTTATCTCTAGGCTGTCTATCCTGTTCCATTGATCTATATTTCTGTTTTTGTGCCAGTACCATACTGTCTTGATTACTGTAGCTTTGTAGTATAGTCTGAAGTCCAGTAGCCTGATTCCTCCAGCTCTGTTTTTCTTTCTCAAGATTGCTTTGGCTATTCGGGTTCTTTTGTGTTTCCATACAAATTGTGAAATTTTTTCTTCTAGTTCTGTGAAAAATGCTATTGGTAGTTTGATAGGGATTGCATTGAATCTGTGGATTGCTTTGAGTAGTGTAGTCGTTTTCACAATGTTGATTCTTCCAATCCAAAAACATGGGTATATCTCTCCATCTGTTTGTATCATCTTTAATTTCTTCCATCAGTGTCTTATAGTTTTATTCATACAGTTCTTTTGTCTCCTTAGGTAGGTTTATTCCTAGGTATTTTATTCTTTTTTTGCAATGGTCAATGGGAGTGTTTCTGTAATGTCTCTTTCAGATTTTTCATCATTAGTGTATAGGAATGCAAGAGATTTCTGTGCATTAATTTTGTATCCTGCTACTTTACCAAATTCATTGATTTACTCTAGTAGTTTTCTGGTAGCATTTTTAGGATTCTCTTTGTATAGTATTATGTCATCTGCAAACAATGACAGTTTTACTTCTTCTTTTCCGATTTGGCTTCCTTTTATTACTTTTTCTTCTCTGATTCCTGTGGCTAAAACTTCCAAAACCATGTTGAATAATAGTGGTGAGAGTGGGCAACCTTGTCTTGTTCCTGATCTTCTTGGAAATGGTTTCAGTTTTTCACCATTGAGAATGATGTTGGCTGTGGGTTTGTCATATATGGTCTTTATGATGTTGAGGTAAGTTTTCTCTATGCCTACTTCCTGGAGAGTTTTTTCGTAAATGGGTGTTGAATTTTGTTGAAAGCTTTTTCTGCATCTATTGAGATTACCGTATGGTTTTTATCCTTCAATTTGTTAATATGGTGTAGCACGTTGATTGATTTGCATATATTGAAATATCCTTGCATTCCTGGGATAAACCTCACTTCATCATGGTGTATGATCCTTTTAATGTGCTGTTGGATTCTGTTTGCTAGTATTTGGTTGAGGATTTTTGCATCTATGTTCATCAGTGACATTGGCCTGTAGTTTTTTTTTTTTGTAACATCTTTGTCTGCTTTTGGTTTCAGGGTGATGGTGGTCTCATAGAATGAGTTTTGGAGTGTTCATCCTCTGCTATATTTTGGAAGAGTTTGAGAAGGATAGCTGTTTGCTCTTCTCTAAATGTTTGATAGAATTTGTCTGTGAAGCCATCTGGTCATGGGCTTTTTTTTGTTGAAAGATTTTTAATCACACTTTCAATTTTAGTGCTTGTGATTGTTCTGTTTATATTTTCTATTTCTTCCTGGTTCAGTCTCAGAAGGTTGTGCTTTTCTAAGAATTTGTCCATTTCTTCTAGGTTGTCCATTTTATTAGCATACAGTTGCTTGTAGTAATCTCTCATGATCCTTTGTATTTCTTCAGTGTCAGTTGTTACTTCTTTTTCATTTCTAATTCTGTTGATTGAGTCTTCTCCCTTTTTTTCTTGATGAGTCTGGCTAATGGTTTATCAATTTTGTTTATCTTCTCAAAGAACCACCTTTTAGTTTTATTGATCTTTGCTATCGTTTCCTTCATTTCTTTTTCATTTATTTCTGATCTGATGTTTATGATATCTTTCCTTCTGCTCACTTTGGGGTTTTTTTGTTTTTCCTTCTCTAATTGCTTTAGGCATAAAGTTAGGTTATTTATTGAGATGTTTCTTGTTTTTTGAGGTAGGATAGTATTGCTATAAACTTCCCTCTTAGAACTGCTTTTGCTGCATCCTATAGGTTTTGGCTCATAGTGTTTTCATTGTCATTTGTTTCTAGGTATTTTTTGATTTCCTCTTTGATTACTTCAGTGATCGCTTGGTCATTTGGTAGTGTATTGTCTAGCCTCCATGTGTTTGTATTTTGTACAGATTTTTTTTCCTGTAATTGATATCTAGTCTCATAGCATTGTGGTCAGAAAAGATACTTGATATGATTTCAATTTTCTTAAATTTACCAGTGCTTGATTTGTGACCCAAGATATGATCTATCCTGGAGAATGTTCCATGAACACTTGAGAAGAAAGTGTATTCTGTTGTTTTTGGATGGAATGTCCTATAAATATCAATTAAGTCCATCTTGTTTAATGTATCATTTAAAGCTTGTGTTTTCCTTATTTATTTTCATTTTGGATGATCAGTCTATTGGAGAAAATGGGGTGTTAAAGTTCCCTATTATTATTGTGTTACTCTCGATTTCCCCTTTTATGGCTGTTAGCATTTGCCTTATGTGCTGAGGTGCTCCTAGGTTGGGTGCATAAATATTTACAATTGTTATATATTCTTCTTGGACTGATCCCTTGATCATTATGTAGTGTCCTTCTTTGTCTCTTGTAATAGTCTTTATTTTAAAGTCCATTTTTTCTGATATGAGCATTGTTACTCCAGCTTTCTTTTGATATCATTTGCATGGAATATCTTTTTCCATCCCTTCACTTTCAATCTGTATGTGTCCCTAGGTCTGAAGTGGGTCTCTTGTAGACAGCATATATATGGGTCTTGTTTTTGTGTCCATTTAGCCAGTCTATGTCTTTTGGTTGGTGCATTTAATCTATTTACATTTAAGGTAATTATCGATATGTGTGTTCCTATTACCGTTTTCTTAATTGTTTTGGGTTTGCTTTTGTAGGTCTTTTCCTCCTCTTGTGTTTCCTGCCTAGAGAAGTTCCTTTAGTATTTGTTGTAGAGCTGGTTTGGTGGTGCTGAATTCTCTTAGCTTTTGCTTGTCTGTGAAGGTTTTAATTTCTCCATCAAATCTGAATGAGATCCTTGCTGGGCAGAGTAATCTTGGTTGTAGCTTTTTCCCTTTCATCACTTTAAATATGTCCTGCCACTCCCCTTCTGGGTGCAAAGTTTCTGCTGAAAGATCAGCTGTTAAACTTATGGGGATTCCCTTGTATGTTATTTGTTGCTTTTCCATTGCTGCTTTTAATATTTTTTCTTGTATTTAATTTTTGATTGTTTGATTAATATGTGTCTTGGCGTGTTTCTCCTTGGGTTTATCCTGTATGGACTCTCTGTGCTTCCAGGACTTGATTAACTATTTCCTTTCCCATATTAGGGAATTTTTCAACTTTAATCTCTTCAAATATTTTCTCAATCCCTTTCTTTGTCTCTTCTTCTTCTGGGACCCCTATAATTCAAATGTTGGTGCATTTAATGTTGTCCAAGAGGTCTCTGAGATTGTCCTCCATTCTTTTCATTCTTTTTCTTTATTCTACTCTATGGTAGTCATTTCCACTATTTTATTTTTCAGGTCACTTATCCGTTCTTCTGCCTCAGTTATTCTGCTATTGATTCTTTCTAGAGAATTTTTAATTTCATTTCTTGTATTGTTCATCATTGTTTGTTTGTTCTTTTGTTCTTCTAGGCCCTTGTTAAACGTTTCTTGTATTTTCTCCATTCTCTTTCCATGATTTTGGATCATCTTTACTATCATTACTCTGAATTCTTTTTCAGGTGGAGTGCCTATTTCCTCTTCGTTTGTTTGGTCTGGTGGGTTTTTACCTTGCTCCTTCATCTGCTGTGTGTTTCTCTGTCTTCTCATTTTGCTTAACTTACTGTGTTTGGGGTCTCCGTGTCACAGTCTGCAGGTTCGTAGTTCCCATTGTTTTTGGTGTCTGCCCCCAGTGGCTATGCTTTATTCTGTGGGTTGTGTAGGCTTCCTGGTGGAGGGGACTGGTGCCTGTGTTCTGGGTGGATAAGGCTGGATCTTGTCTTTTTGGTGGGCAGTACCATGTCCAGTGGTGTTTTTTTGGGTGTCTGTGAACTCATTATGATTTTAGGCAGCCTCTCTGCTAATGGGTGGGGTTGTGTTCCTGTCTTGCTTGTTGTTTGGCATGGGATATCCAGCACTGGAGCTTGCTGGCCATTGAGAGGAGCTGAGTCTTAACATTGAGATGGAGGTCACTGGGAGAGCTCTCGCCGATTAATATTATGTGGGACCAGGAGGTCTCTGGTGGACCAATGTCCTGAACTCAGCTCTCTCACCTCAGAGGCTCAAGCCTAATACCTGGCCAGAGCACAAAGACCCTGTCAGCCACACAGCTGAAGTAATAGAAAGTGGACTTATGTTTCCTGATGTTATCACTTCTTTTTATTAGTATTTTCTTGTCAACAACTCCCTTGATGTTATTGCTTCAGACATTTGTTCACTCTCACACGCTGGCCCATTCCTGCATGTAACTGCTGACATCAAGGCTCACTGTTACCCAATGCAGCCTTCGTCATCTCTATTCTGCCCCCAGGGATCGAACTCATTGTTTTTAAAATTATAACCTGGCTTTATTGGAGGTCTTATCTTACTTCAGTCTGGAAGGGGGGTCTTCCTAACCTATGTGGGACATTGGAGGAGCTGAGTCTTCCTGGGGTTTTCTGTGCCAATCCATGCAGCTGCCACAGACCAAGAGATATTCTGCCTCTATTCCACCTAGGCAGCCAATGCTTTTCCTGCCTTCTATTCCACCTAAGGGGACAATGCTTTTCCAGCCCTTTCTCTGATGAGGCTCTCAGCAAAGTGGAAGGTCCAGGCCCTTCTCTTTCATGTCATCCTTCTTGGACAGCCTTCAATAGCCCACTAATGCAGGACTATGTAAACATGCCACGTTCTGAAGAGTGAGGTCCATCTCCAAAGGACATTCCAAGGTAGATGATTCAAGGTTGAAATTCTGACTAATTTGACTGAACAAAGGAAGGCTCTGACACGAAGCCTCATAAATGTTGCCTTCACTTGAGACATCTCTCCCCTCTGGACTTTGCCTGCCCACAGGTAGCCCCCTATTTAAAGCTGGTGACCCCATATCCTCCCTCAGAAAATCCAGTCCTATCTGCATTTGTTCATCCTCTGATTTAACAGACATTTATTGGGTACCTCCTAAGTTCTAGGTGCAAGGAACTGAATGGTGAGTCAAAACAGACACATTCCCTGTCCTTGTGGAGTTTCTAATTTGGTAGGAGAAAATATTTTAATCAAAGTGTGACACTAATAAACATAAAATGACAAAGACTGCAGTGAAGGATGGATACAATGATCATAGGGACAGATTTCCCTGAGGAAATGAGTCATGAAGATGAAAGTGAGTGACTTTAGCATATTCCATTGCTTGTGAGAAGCCCATGCCTGTGGTGGAGAGAGGGCAGATCTTGTGCTCCTGAGATGGTAGGATGGGTGGATCCATCTCATGTGAAGTGATCGCCTTCGGTAGCAAGAGGGACACCTTCCCTGCTCAGTTTTCTTCACTCAGTCTCTCCAGGGGCGGAAAAACTCCTCTCTGCAAAATGGGATAAATGCAAGAACCTGATTCTAGTTCTGTCTCCCCACCAGTGAGAGGCACGGGCTGGCCAGTCTGTGTTACTAGGTCCCCTGCAAATTCACACACTTCTCAGAGACATGATTTACTCAACTAGAGATAGCCAGAGTTACCCCTCTTTTTGCTTGATCCTTTAGGAATCGTAGAGAATTCCATCCCACCCCTAACACAGTGCTTTTGGCTCTTTTTATGTCCTGCTTTAAGCCAAGCACATCACATTAAATGTCATAGTAGTTATCAGAGGCCACTCCCTTCGCTTTCTGGAAGAAATGATCCAGCTTGATGGAATCTTTTTCATACCAGATCCTCTGCTGACCCTCTAGTAGGGGAGGGAGGAACCTAGTTCAATCTACCATGTAGAGTTCAAGGTAAAAAAGGGTTCTGGCTCTTATATATAATAAGCCAGACTGTAAACTGGAGAGAGCATCTGAGTGAGATAGTATTGAATGAGCCTCAAACTTGGGGACACTGAGTACCATCATTTTGAGGAGGGTGTGGTACGTGAAACAGAGAGAGTTTCCTTTAAACCTTAAACAAACAAACAAACAACCAAGTGGGGAAATCAATTTGAAACTGAGATTTACAGTCAGTGCCTGCGTTTTTTCTTAAACTTATGTTGACATATTGCAGCATGTAGTATGTTAGGAAAGACCTGTTGCAATATTTAATGTGTAAAGGACAAAGTCACACCTCAAGCCCAGGTTCTGGGTTCTGGGTTTTTTTAATGTAGCCAGTTTTCATGTTAGCAGTTTCACTTATAACTTAAAGGGAAAATCCCACCAGAAAACTTGGCTGTCCTTCTTCAAAGGTATGAGCTAGTACACAAGTGTGTCAAGGAGATCATTACAGTTAGTTTCCAAATGTAAATTTCAAGTATCCTCATAAAATTGAGTCTTCTGCTCATGAAACTAGTATTTTGTTACCTTTTCTCTCACTCTAAAATCAGCTCACCACACAGGGTCCCCATTCTTTAGGTTGGCCTTAGGCAGAGGAGTAAATGGGATAGAATGTGACTGGCACATTGTCTTACTTACCCCCGTTGAGTGTCTTCTGGTCCCTGCCTGTCCACTGTCCTATTTCTTATTTTTTGCAGAACAAGAAAGAGCATTCTATCCATTTAGGAAGTCAAAATCCCTATTTTACTCCCTGAGGTAGTATCCCAATCTCTGGACACCCCATCAAAACTTAATGACCTTGCTCTCATTTTATCAGAAGCTTGTTCTTCTTTAGGGCAAGCAGACCTTTAGGCATCAAATAAACCAAAATCCTCAGAATCACCCACTCTGTGAGAAAGCCCAGAAAATAGCTATTTTATGGCAGCTTAAGAGGCATCCTGATGTGGAGGAGGTATCACCCTTTTAGAACTGACCTCAGCACAAAATATGACTGTTTGACATCTGTCTGATGTGTCTTCAGCTTTCTCTTGCCCCATGTGTTGGTCTGGGGGTCCCTTTGTCCTCACATTCTCATCCTTCTCCATGTCAAAACCTGCTCAGAGGAAAAGGCCTGTAACCCACTGACATTAAGGTGTGAGTATTTAAGGTACTATCTTCTGTTTATTAACATGCTGGATAATGTCTAAGATACAGAGACTAATTAGACATTCTCTGTTCTTAAGAATTTGCAGTCTAATGGAGGGGGGTATACAGGTTAAAATAATTATTCTAAATGAGAATAATTGTTGGGGTGGGTGGAGGACAGTGTTGAGAAGCAAGTATGAAGGAATGTAGAGCTAACCAGCCTCATGGTTACATCTGAGACATCGCTGGAAAATATCTCAATACCCTCCCCAAAGCAACGTGGTAGTGCTTAACATTAATTATTCCTATTCTGCACTTGAAGGGACCCTCTTTCCCAGGAATGTTTGCTATTAACAGAATAACAGAACAACCTTTAGGCCAAAGGAATGAATCTCTAATTGTGGGATTTCAGGCAGCAGGAAGAAATGTGCTATATGCTTATAGCTTCTAATCACTGACAGGTCCACACACAGATTTGTACCAGATTCATCTGGAGCATGGGGTATATAGAAACTCCCAAACTCCATTCTGGAGAAGTTGATTTGGTAACATTGAACTGTGGCCCTTGAATCTATATTTTAATGACATACCCTAGGTCATCCTAATGTGTTTAAAAACCACAGTGCTACCTCTTGAAAACCTGAAATTATATCAGCTCAGAGAATGCCTATCTGGAAGGCCAGCTCTCACCCTTTCCCAGAACCTAACTTAATGTCAGGGAATGACTTAGGCCCCGAACTGATTTTACTGTTTTGTAAATAAGTTCATTTGTATCGTTTCTTTTAGTCTGAAAGGATACATGCACACCAATGTTCATTGCAGCACTGTTTACGATAGCCAAGACATGGAAGCAACCTAAATGTCCATCGACAGAGGAATGGATAAAGAAGATGTGGTACATATATACAAAGGAATATTACTCCACCATTAAAAAGAATGAAATAATGCTATTTGCAGCAACATGGATCGACCTAAAAATTGTCATACTGAGTGAAGTAAGTCAGACAGAGAAAGAGAAATATTGTATGATATCGCTTATATACGGAATCTAAAAAGAAGTGATTTAGTTTTTTTGCAGATTGTATTCCATTATAGGTTATTACAAGATATTGGGTATAAGTCCCTGTGCTATACAGTAAATCCTTATTGGTTAATTTATGTATAATAGTTTGTATCTGTTAATCCCATGCTCCTAACTTATCCCTCCTCTAATTTCTCTCCTTTTGGTAACCATAAATTTGTTTTCTATGTCTGTGAGTCTGTTTCTGTTTTGTATGTAGATTCACTTGTATTATTTTTTAGATTTCACATATAAATGACACCATATAGTATTCATCTTTCTTATTTCACTAAGCATAATATTGCCTAGGTCCATCCACGTTACTGCAAATGGCAATATTTCATTCTTTAATTTATGGCTAATATTCCATTGCATGTATACACCACATCTTCTTTATCCATTCATCTGTTGATAAGCACTCAGCTTTCATGTTTTGGCTCTTGTAAATAGTGCTGCTATGAACATTGGGGTGCATGTATCTTTTCAAATTAGTGTTTTTGTTTTTTCTGGATATATATCCAGGAAAGGAATTGCTGAATCATATGGAAGTACTATTTTTAGTTTTTAAAGGACTCTCTATACTGTTTTCCATAGAGGCTGAACCAATTTACATCCCCACCAACAGTGTATAAATGTCCCCCTTTCCTCCACATCCTCTCTAACATTTGTTATTTGTAGACTTTTTGATGATAGCAATTCTGACAGGTGTGAGGTGATATCTCTTTGTTCTTTTGATTTGAATTTACCTAATAATTAGTTATGAACATATTTTCATGTGTCTATTAGCCATCTGTATGTCTTCTCTGGAAAAATGTCTAGTCAAGTCTTCTACCCATTTTTTTTATTGGATTGTTTGGTTTTTTTGATATTGAGCTGTATGACCTGTTTGTATATTTTTGGCATTTAACCCCTCATCAGTCACATCATTTGCAAATATTTCCCTCCATTCTGTAGGTTGTCTTCCTGTTTTGTTGATGGTTTCCTTTGCTGTGCAAAAGGTTTTTAGTTTAATTAGGTCTCATTTGTTTATTTTTGCTTTTATTTCTTTTGCCTTGGGAAACTGACCTAAGAAAGTACTGTTACTCTTTATGTCAAAGAATGTTTCAACACAACATCATAAGTCAACTCTACTTCAATAAAATTTTTAAAAAAAGAATGCTTCACGTATGTTCTCTTCTAGGAGTTTTATGGTGTCATGTCTTCATTTAGGTCTTTAACCCATCTTGAGTTTATTTTTGTATAGATGTGAGGAAATGTTCTAATTTCATTCTTTTACATGTAGCTGTCCAGTTTTCCCAACATCACTTCTTGAAGAGACTGCCTTTTCTCCATTGTATATTCTTGACTCCTTTGTTGTAGATTAATTGATCATAGGTGCGTGGGTCTATTTATTTCTGGGCTATATATTTTCTGCCATTGATCTATGTGTCTGTCTTTATGTCAATTACATGCTGGAAAAAACAACAATTTAAAGTCTCTGGAAAATGTCCTAAAAGCATACAGCAAGTAAAGAAAACCTTACTTACTCAAGAAAATCAACTAAATTTAAGTAAGAATAGCAAGAGTCTGTGGCTCTTGATCCATGACCTTCTCCCCTACTCCCCAGCTCAGTGTAATGGAAGCTCCACTCTGGGGGCTGTGGCTAAGAAAACGGAGCTCTCCTCAGATCTCAGTTAAGGGATATAATTTCTCACCAGTAGGGCAGGTTGCCAGCATTTCTCATCACTCTTAGCTCCTGGTTGCAGAGGCTAAATTCCTGGTGAGTGCAGTCAAGAAATGAGGGATTCCTTCCTTCATCTAGCTTGAATTTATAAGAGAGATAGTTACACCAAGAATACTGGGAACTGAGAGCAGAAGTTCCACACTGAAAGAGGCAAGCTGACATGAGAGGTTATCACCTTCACCCGGCACCCTGATCATAAAGAAATGGTGCCAATCAGAGAGAAGTAGACATCTGTAGCTCTAGAGCAGGAACTCAGAGATTTTGCCTAGAGAGAGAGGCAGTCAATAAAAACAGCTCAAAGCTCTTCCTAGAGGAACTGATTTTATTTGAAACAGACTTTGGGGAAGTTCAAGCCTAAACACTCTTAAAAATAATGGAGGTTTTGGTGGTAAGCAATTAAGTAGAGGCTAATAGCTTTATGAAGTAACAAGCTAAACCGTAGGTTAGCTAGTTTAATGAAAGAACCAGGAAAAGAGGCAACTGAGAAGATCTCTTCTGGAGTCAGAAAACCTCAGAGACTGGCTTCAAAGACTACCCTTGCAAAGGAGCCTGAATTTAATTGGATCATACTGTGGGACAATGTATACTCCAGGGCATCATCAAAACAATAGAGTAACCAGCCAGCAATTATTGGAGCCTAATATCTGGATGTGATACCAGCAGAGGCAGGCAACTTAATAGTAAAATCAGGGAAAGACAGTCAAAGAGAACCCTGTTAAAAGCACTATACTCCCAGGGTGAATATGTACTTGCCCAAGACTGAACCCTTTGAGGAATAACATCAGAGACTTTACATTGCATGGGAAATAGACTTCACTTAAAATATTCCAGTGAAGTCACTAAATAAATGAAAAAGCAAACAATAAGAAAAATAAACCCTAGGGAAAGGGGAGAACAGTATCCAAAATTACTACAAATTTTACTTAAAATGTCCAGCTTTTAACATATAAAAAATGAGACATAAAAGATGAAGGAAAGTATGACCCGTACACAGGAAAAGAAGTAGGCAACAGAAGGTACTTGTGACTTCTGTTCAGATGTTGGATTTAACAGACAAAGACTCCACTGCAGCTATTATAAATGTATTCACAAAACTAAAGAAAATCATGTTTAAAGAAAAAAAAGTTATGATGATAATGTCTCATAAAATAGAGAATATTAATAAAGAGATATAAATTATTCAAAAGAACCAAATAGAAATTCTGGCAGCAAAAGGTAAAAGACCTGAAAGGAAGAATTCAATAGAAGTGTTCAGTTTATTTCCACTGGCAGAAGGAATGAGTGAACTTGAAGACAGATCCATAGAGATTATGAAATGTGAATAACAAAGAGAAAAAGAGAATGAAGAAAATGAACAGAGCTGCAGAGAAATGTGGGATACTACTAAAGTGCACCAACTTATATGTAGTGGAAGAATCAGAGGGAGAGGAGAGGAGAGAGAGAAAGGAGCAGAGAAAGAAAAGAAAAGAAAACACTCAAAGAAATAATGGCTGTGGACTTCCCTGGTGGTGCAGTGGTTAAGAATCTGCCTGCCAGTGCAGGGGACACGGGTTCAAGCCCTGGTCTGGGAAGATCCCACATGCCGCGAAGCAACTAAGCCGATGTGCCACAGCTACTGAGCCTGCACTCTAGAGCCCTCAAGCCACAACTACTGGGCCTGCATGCTGCAACTACTGAAGCCTGTGTGCCTAGAGCCCATGCTCTGCAATAAAAGAAGCCACCACAATGAGAAGCCTGCACACCGCAATGAAGAGTAGCCCTCGCTTGCCGCAACTAGAGAAAGACCGAGCGCAGCAACGAAGACCCAACAGACCCAAAAATAAATAATAAATAAATAAATAATTTAGAAAAACAGAATTAATGGCTAAACACTTACCAATTTGATTAAAAAAAAATTAATCTGCACATCTAAGAAGTTCAAGAAACTCCAATAAGATAAACACAAAGAGATCTACACCCAGACATATCAGTAAAATTCCTGAAAGCAAAAGACAAAGAGAAACTTTTGAAAAAGCAAGAAAAAAACTATTCATTATATATGAGAAAACTAAAAAGATTAACAGCCAACTTCATTGTTCAGAAACAATGGGGCCCAGAAGGCAGTGGGATGACATACTCAAAGTGCTCAAAAAATAAAAATGTCAAATAAGAATTTTATATTCAGCAACACCAATTTTCAAAACTTAAGGTGAAATAAAGACTTTTCAAGAGAAATAAAACCTTTTTCATTTCAGAAAACAGTCTATCAGTTCCTCAAAAAGCTATACAAATGTTACCATATGACCTAGCAATTCCTCTCCTATGAAAATATACATTCACCCAAAACTTGTACACTGATGTCCATAGCAGCATTATTCATAGTAGCCCAAAAGTGGAAACCACCCAAATGTTCATTAATTGACAAACGGATAAATAAACTGTGGTCTGTCCATACAATGGAATATTATTTCTCAAAAAAAGGAAGTATTGATATATGCTACAACATGGATGAACATTGAAAACATTATACTAAGTAAAAGAAGCTAGCTACAAAAACACATATACTGCATTTCTATTTATATGAAATGTCAAAAAATAGACAAATTGGTGGAGAGAAAATAGATCAGTGGTTGCCCAGGGCTATGGATGGGGATGGAGGCTTAAGATTGAGAGGAAATGATGAATGACTGTTAATGGGTATGGAATTTCTTTTGGGGGGTAATGAAAATGTTCTAAATTTGATTGAGCGCAAATAAAAACCTCAGTGAGATATTACCTCACACCTGTTAGAATGGCCATCAAGAAAAAGAAGAGATAACAAATCCTGGAGCAGATGTGGACAAAAGGGAAAACTTGTGCACTGTCAGTGGGATTGTAAACTGGTACAGCTACTATAGAAAACAGTGTGGAGGATGCTCAAAAAATTAAAAATAGAACTAACATATAATTCAACAATTCCATTTCTGGGAATATATTCAAAAACACTAATTCAAAAAGACATATGCACCCCCATGTTTATACCAGCATTATTTACAGTAGTCAAGATATGGAAACAACTTAATTGTCCATTGATGGATGAATCCACATGGTAGGATTCCATCCTTTTTTATGGATGAGTAATATTTCATTGTGTATATACACCACATCTTTATCCATTCATCCATCCATGAACACTTAGGTTGTTTCCATATCTAGGCTATTGTAAATAATTCTGCAATGAACATAGGGGTGCATATATCTTTCCAAATTAGTGTTTTCATGTTCTTCAGATAGATACTGAGAAGTGGAATAGCTGTGTCATATAGTAGTTCTATTCATAATTTTTTTGAAGAATCTCCATACTGTTTTCCATAGTGGTTGCACCAATTTCCATTCCCACCAACAGTGTACGAATTTCCCCTTTTTGCCACATCTTCTTCAATACTTGTTATTTCTTGTCTCTTTGATTATAGCCATTCTAACAGGTGTGAGATGATATCTCTTTGCAGTTTTGATTTACATTTCCATAATAATTAGTGATGAACATCTTTTCATGTGCCGGTTGGCCATGCGTGTGTCTTCTTTGAAAAAGTGTCTATTCAGGTCCTCTGCCCATTATTTAATCAGGTTGTCTATTTTGTTGTTGTTGAGGTGTATGAGTTCTTTATATATTTTTCATATTAAACCCTTATTGGATATATGATTTGCAAATGTCTTCTCCCATTCAGTATGTTGCCTTTTCATTTTCATGATAGTTGCCATTGCTATGCAGAAGCTTTTTAGTTTGATGTAGTCCCATTTGTTTATTTTTGCTTTTGTTTCCCTTGCCTTTGGCGTCATAGCCATAAAAACATCGCTAAGACTAATGTCCATGAAGTTACTGCCTGTCTTCTTCTAGGAATTTTATGGTTTTGGGTCTTACATTCAAGTCTTTAATCCATTTTGAGTTAATTTTTATGAGAATTGATTTTTGCAAGATAGTGGTTTAGTTTCATTCTTTTGCATGTGACTGTCCAGTTTTCCCAACACCATTTATTGAAAAGACTGTTCTTTATCCATCGTATGTTCTCTGCTCCTGTGTCATAGAGTGTGGATTTATTTCTGAGCTATTCTGTTCTGTTAATCTATGTGCCTATTTTTGTGTCACTACCATGCTGTTTTGATTACTATAGCTTTGTATATAGTTTGAAATCATGGAGTGTGATACCTCAGCTTTGTTCTCCTTTCTCAAGATTGTTTTAGCAGGTCCATTACTGAGCCATATATCCCTTAATATAGGGGCAGAGTAATTTCTTAGAGAAAGCACCTTTCTAAAATCACCTCTTACCCTCTCTTGGGGGTAGTGGATAGGAAGGGATGTTGGTGGTTATAGTAGTAAATGGTACTGAGGAGGGAGTCAGGGGTTTCATTATTCCATTATACTAACAAAGCCACTTGTGATTACAGATCACCTGTGGATCACTACTCTTATTTCAGACATACTTTGCTTCCAAATTTTAAATAATATTCCTGCTTATATAGTCTCACAGGAGTAACATCCATTCATTAAGCCAGACTAGTGACTTTTATGTGCAGCAAAAGCAAATAATGTTGGCCAATTTCCTGTTTCCCATTATTCAGAAATATAAATAGAGCCAAGATTTTATTTGTTATGGTTTCTATAATATTGGAAATTCCTACAAAAATACCAGCAGAATCTTTCACGGTACATCTTATTAGGTTGGGACTAAAACCTTTCCATTTGGGGTCAAGAGGCTCCTTGGCAATACCTATGATCCTTTATTTTTCCCTGAACTGCTTCTGGTGTTTAATTTTCTGGCCTGAGTTTTTATTGCCTTAGACTTTATTTCCTGGAACTTTTTGCTGTTACTTTTTGTTGTTTAATTATGAAATATGTCATTCATTCAAAAAGTACAGAGACATATAACAAACACTCATGTATACACCTCTAGACTTAAACAAGTGCCGATATCTTACATACTTCGGAATTTTTTTAATAAGTAAAAATTTACAGATTCATTTGGGGCCACAGAGATGCAGGGTTTTTTCCACACTTCTTGTTGATGTTAATATTTTTAAATATGGTTAAGAGAAATTTATTTTAAGAAGTTCATACATTTCTTCAGAGAATGTTTTTCTTTTAAATGACTGGAAAGTGAATCCTTTACATGAAAGCATCCTGGCTGCTTCAGTCCTAGGCCTCTTCTCTTCTCACTCTATAGTTCTTCCCTCCTTGACCTCATTCATGCCTGTGGCTTGATTACTACTCTGCTGATGACTCCTAAGTTTATATCTTCAACCCAGATCTCTCCTTGGAGTTCCAGACTCATACATCCAGCAACCATCTTATTATGCCATGAACCCTTCAATCTTAACATAACCCACCAAACCCATGACTTCCTCCAAACCTGGACTTCTTCCTTTCCCTGTCTCAGCAGATGGCACCATCATTCATACAATTAGGCATCTCAGATGCCTAGGGTGTAACATTGACACCTTATTCCCAATTCTTACTTAATCTGTCAGCAAGTCCTACTGATTCTACCTCTTCAAATATGTATCAAATTGCCTCACTTCTCTCTTCCTTCATGACCACCACACTAGTCCAAGCCATCATCATCTATGCTGACACGACAGCAGTAGCTTCCTAACTATTGTCCATGCATCCTCCATGGACCCTTCCAGCAAGGTTCTCTACACTGTAGCCAGAGTGAACTTCTAGAACACAAATTTGATGATAAGATTCCATCAGGTTAGACTGTGATTCTTAAGATTAAAAAGAATGGCCTGGTCAGCATAGTTTGACACAGGCTACCCCTCTTGGCCTCTTTCTGTTACTCTCACTCTACACCCCAGCCTTCTAGGTTTTGAAAGCATTGTACCTCCTCCTCTCCCCAGAAACTTTGCATATGCTGTTCCCTCATCCTGAAGTGCTCTTCTTCACCCATCTATGGGCTTAACTTCTATTCATCTCTCAACTCACATATCACTTCTTTAGGAAAGCTTTTTTGATCCCCCCACCCATCCCAATCTGGGTCAAGTTTCTTTGTTATTAGCTTATATTTAACTGTACCCTTTTCCTTCCTGGGACTTTTCTCAGATATAATATATTCTCTTATTCACTTAATTGATTAAGCTCTGTCTCCCCACCTCCCTGTCCTCTTCTAATATATTGTAAGCTCTGCGAGAACATGAATAAATAAGTGACTCTCAAGCTACCTGATTATAGGTAGCCTTGTCTGGATCATGTGGAAACAAGTGAGATGGTGCTGATAACAGTCATGGAATTCTGGATTTTCATTGGTATGAATCTCTCCCTCCTATGTTTCAAAAATAACATCAGGCCATAGGCTAATGATACTACTGGTATAGTAAGACAAAGGAGGGAAAAGCTCCTGACATAAGATATGCAATGAAAGATAGAATATTTTTTAGATATTTTAGTGACATGGAAAGAGCTGTGAATTCAAATGCCTGGTCTGCCTCAAGAGCTTTAGCCAAGGACAACCCCCAGCCTCAGTTTCATCATCTGTAAAATTACAACATGCTATCTTCTAAGTTAATTTTAATAACTAGAAATTATATATCCATAGTGCCTGCACCATAGTAAGAGTCAGTAAATACTTGCTGACTAAAGAAATAACTTAATGAATAAATAAATAAAAGTAAGCACGCAGTGAAGTTTCTGGCAAATAACAAGTCCTCCATGAGTCATAACCACAAAAATATGATAAGTGACAGGTAAGAATACTTTCCTGTAAGAGAAAGGAAGACTGAGCTGATGTAGGAAGAGAAGACTGAAAGTAAATGGGGAACAGAGCCGGACAATCACCCAGAGGAGGTTTTGTTTCAAGGCGTGGTGCCCAAGCGGGCTGGCTCTGTTAGCTGCCCCAGAATGGGAAGACACATATAGCCAGGTGCCTACCACACAATGTTACCTGATGTCCATAGGCAGCTAGAGATAGAAGTGAGTGGAGAAATAGGGTCTCACAAAGAAAATTTTAAAAATGAGCCAGAGATAGAAGAGCAGAATCAGAGGAGGGGAGTGTCAGAGATGCCAAATGAAGAGACAGCAGTCAACAGCGGCAGACCTCAAGGAGTCAATTCAGCTAGACTTGAAAGCATGTCATTTATAGCTAATGATAGCAATTGATGATTTGACAAGACGGTTTTCAGCAAAGCGGTGGGGAAGAAGGCAAACTCCATTGAGTAAGGCAGTTGGGGGTGTGGGGTGATGAATATAGACAGTGACCTTATATTTCTTTCAAGAAATTTGTCTAGAATTAGCAGAAGAGAGATTGGGCAGAGTAGTCTGAGGGGGAGACAGGGTTGAGAGAAAGGTCTTTTGGTTTTGTTTTGTTTCATTTTTAGGTGAAAGAAGCTTAGCATATTTATAATCTGAGAAAGAAAATTAGAGGAAAGGGAGATGTCCAATGTCCAGGAGAGAGAGGATAGTCAATAGAGTTGAAGTTCTGAAGAGGTGTCAGGGTGCCAGCTCAGCCCTCATTAACCTACTTGTTTACTGCTTAACAAACTTCCCCCAAATTAATTTAAAAACGCATTCTCAGTATCCCTTCTCCATTCATCTATGTGGCCCTGGACCTCTCACTTCATCTTGCTTTGCATTTACATTCTTGACTTCCTGCTGCATCCCCCTGACCTTTTACTTTGCCTCTTATTTTCTGTCGCCTGGATTCAGCCTTAAGATTTGATGACTGATTTAGCTTCTCTGGCACCTGGCCACTGCTCTCCTTGACTACACTATTGCCATCACCCTCAGCTGTTGCAACTCCTGGCCACTATGAGTAAGTGCCCCGCCAAGCCCCCCTCCCTGACTTGTCCATGTGGAGGAGAAGTGCTTCCTAGAGGAGATCACAACAAGAGGATGGAATCTGGGGCAGAGGGGGAAGGTTAGCTCCTAAGGCTGGAGAGGAGGTGAGGAAGAGAGCTAGTGGAATTTACTGGAGAGGGTAATTTTAACATTTCCTCTAATATGATTCTGTACTATTCTGTTTTTTTTTTTAACCATGGTAATATATGTTAAAAACAAAACCTTTGTTTTTAAAACAAAAAGTTATAAATGAGAGGAAGGAACTGTGTTCATTCATTTAGGCAACAGCGTCCTATTGAGCCCCCACCAGACCATGTGCTGGGTGCTGGGGACACTGGTGAACACACTCCGTCCCTGATCTAACAGAGTTTTCTATCTAGCAGGACAGACGCCCATAACAAGACACCTATTTATATCAGAACAAAAGTTGGGACTCTGGGAGAGTTCGACTCTGAAAGCTTCTGTTTTTGCTGAAAGGTAAGAAGCAAGGTCATTTGCTCACAAAGGAGATGGAATTGAGCAGAGGTCTTGAAAGAAATGATGAAAATTAGGAAGAGGAGTTGTAGGGAAAGGGGGAACAGACAGACCAGGAATATGTAAACAAATGCAGAGCTATGCATACTTTTTACTTGAATGTCTCCAAATTCAAGTCCCGGAACTTGATTTTCAACTGCCCACGTGTGCCACATATTTGCCTCAAAAAAAGCAAATCCCTTTTCTTTCAGAATCTGTTAGTCATTGCTCTCTTTTTAACAACACTGCCAACAACAATCTCTTTTTGAAGAATATCTTCAATTCACAGTAATTGTACTGGTAATAAATAGCTCATCCATGTCTTCAGGACTGTTAAGTGACAAGATAGATTGTAAGATTAAAAGCAACACAACCGTGTCCTTATTCAGTTCTTAACTAGAGTTTAACACAATACCCGGAAGAGTCACCTGTAATTCCAAACCTCTTGAGTCTTGGTTGGTGGGCCAGCTCTCTTCCCCTGGGCTTTAGCAAGCTTGGAACACCACTTTCCTAGGGCATAGGCATCATAATCCTGGTTAAGCTTCAAAGCGTATCACTAATAATTCCAGTTGTATCTAGCATACTGAAATAATAACATCTTAAATTCTTGTAAATTATAAGTGCATTAGAACTTTTTTTTAAATCTTAAATGCACATTCCTTAATATCTTTCACTATTTGATGATAATATATTTGCTGAATATTGGGAAAGAGAATCAAAAATAAAACAGGCATCTCTAACATTTTTCTCTTGTATGAAGGGTGCTTTATTTAATTTATCCACAGGTTTTATCTTCTATGTAGTGAATTTCTAAATGCATTTAAATTTTGCTGTTGAGTGGTGTACTAAAATCAGGGTGTTTCAGATATTAAAGAATAACGACAAAAAAAGAATACTTCTCAACAAAGAGAAGTATTTTACTGATATTTTATGGGTAATAGATTCATTTGTTCTGTGTGTATCTTGCCTATATCCTTCCATTCATCTCATCTGTTTTTACAGGATATCTATCTGCGGCAGCTTGGTCTGCTGTGAGCTGTGGAGAGGGAGACAAAGATAAAAAAGATGTGTTGCTGAATTTTTAATAACATCTGTATAAGTTGCCAATAATAAGCAAATAATAAATATTTATTGACTTGAATGAAACTGAGCCAGGATCAAGGACATGCAGCTGATGGTTGAAATATATGTTGCTGTGGGATCAAGTTGAATCAATAGTACTGGAGGAAAAAGGGTAAAGGAAGGAGGCAAAATACAAAGCAAAGTGAGAAAACAGAAACAAAGTGAAGAGAAAATGATTACAATGATGATTATTGCTACATATATACTTTATATATACTGTTACATATATATATACACACACACACACAGGCTTATACAGATAGCAATCTCCATCTTTGTGTGTGTGTAGCGATAATAATACAGGGTCAAACTTTAATCACTAAGAAATGGAGTTAAACTTAATCATATCTAGTGCTTTCATTTTAAACCAACAGCTCAGTTTCCGCATCTCCTCACACCACGCAGTGATCCATTGTGTTGGAATGCATATCAGTAGCCCAAAGGACCCTACAGTTAGCAGAAAACTCTTTTCTCCTTTAAGTTAAAGTTCTCGCTATCCATGGGCTGATCCCCATTTCAACTTTGTGCTGACTTCCTGTAACCTTCCATTGCATGTAGGCACCATCTCATTTGTCTGTGCTTTAGAATGCCAGGTAAAGTCAAAATACAGGGTAAAAGAAACAAACAAGGACAGGAAACAGCAAGAAGTTACTGCTGGCATTCTCAGCTGCCCAGCGGAGTCTCTTCCTATGTTTGGGAAATTTCTCACCTCCTGGCTCTTGGTGGATGGCTCATACACTGCTGTTATCACAGCAGAATATGTCAGGGACTTGCTTTCCCCACCTTCTTTGAAGCAAGGGCCAAAAGCAACTCAGGAGTCGCCACACCTTGGCACCACTGTCTCTGCCAGTAGCAAAAGGAGTGCCAGTAGTGTGAGCTGAGCCCCTGCTTGCTCTGTCACCCTACAGGCTGCAGTGCTCAGGGAGGTGCCAGTGATGGTGTCCCTAGACCAGCCCTCTGGAGTGGTAGCATTGTCTGAATCTGTCACCCTGTATCAGATTCTTCACCCAAGGCCTCTGGGAGCCAGCTGAGGCCTTTGTGTGAAGAAGAAAAAGGCGCCCCTCCTGGCAGGCGCACGGCTCTGCCGGCATATTGTGGCTTTGCCTCTCCATTCCATGGGTCCCTGAGGTATCCATGCTCCTTTTCATTTCTTTTCTATCTAAACCAGTTTGCCTTGTTGCTTACAGCTAAAAACTCTTGCTAATATAATAAGACTACCACACTGTCCAGTTGTATCCATAGCCTCTTCATAGTGTTATGCCCCTTTTAACATAGGTCATATTCCTAAATAGACATTTCTCCAAAGAAGATATACAGATGGCCAATAGGCACATGAAAAGATGCTCAACATCGCTAATTATTAGAGAAATGCAAATCAAAACCACAATGAGGTATCACCTCACACTGGACAGAATGTCTATCATCAAAAGTCTACAAATAATAAATGCTGAAGAGGGTGTGGAGAAAAGGGAACCCTCCTACACTGTTGGTGGGAATGTAAATTAGTGCAGCCACTATGGAGAACATTATGGAGGTTCCTTTAAAAACTAAAACTAGAGCTACCATATGATCCAGCAATCCCACTCCTGGGCATATATCCAGAAAAGACGAAAACCCTAGTTTCAAAAAGATAACATGCACCCCTGTGTTCACAGCAGCACTATTTACAATAGCCAAGACATGGAATCAACCTAAGTGTCCATCAACAGATAAATGGATAAAGAAGGTGTGGTATGTATATATAATGGAATATTACTCAGCCATAAAAAGAATGAAATAATGCCATTTGCAGCAACGTAGATGGACCTAGAGATTATCATACTAAGTGAGGTAAGTAAGTCAGACAGAGAAAGACAAATATATGATATCACTTATATGTGGAATCTAAAAAATAGTACAAATGAACTTATTTACAAAACAGAAACAGACTCACAGACATAGAAAACAAACTTATGGTTACCAAAGGAGAAGGCGGGTAAGGGATAAATTGGCAGTATGGGATTAACAGATGCACACTACCATATATAAAATAGATAAGCAATAAGTTTTTACTGTATAGCACAGGGAACTATATTCAATATCTTGTGATAACTTATAATGGAAAAGAATTTTTAAAAATACGGTCATATTATCTGGCATTTCCACAAGACTATTATACCCCCCCCTAAATAACACAACTAGCAAATGTTTAGCCTTGATCTACTAACTCGGAGTAAATAATTAGCTTACGTATACTTTTAAGTGTTCATACTCAGGCTTAAATGTTTCAACTTCTAGTATTTAAATGAGATACATTAAAAGCTGAGCTTATCCTGCCTTGGGAAAGGAGGAAAGGACAATCATTATCAGCTTGTACTTGGAGAACCCCTTAAAGTACGCAAAACACCAACCCATTCCTGGGAGGAGTAAAGTGGGCCACCTGGAGACCCCACTCCCTCCTCACTGGGAGACTACAGGCTCACATTTACTGCACATGTTCTCCAACTATACAAACCAATCCTGAAAGCCACACCAGGTCCCCACTATAGCCACTGGACTTACTTCAAGGACACAGCCAAATTCCACTAAATCCAGACGCTCACCTCCTCCATTGCACCTTCTAATTGAGTTTATGTGGGTCACATAAAATGCATGCAGGCATCTCTGGTCATCTACCATCCGTGGAGTCCTCATCCCCAGGCTGCCTTCTGTGTCCTATCTGTTCACAGAACCCCAGATCCTCTCCTCACTCTCACACCCATACCTCTGACCTCTATACTTCCGGCACTGCAATCACCAATCTTCCCTAGATCTGCAACTTCTTTCCTGGACATGTGTTCCACCTCCTTGACTTCACTGAAATAACCCCCAGATGGCACTATTTCCCCTGCAGCCTTCGCACATGGGGGTTATTTCCTTTTGTGCTCTCCAGAGTCACGTGGGTTGCTCTCCATAATTTCCAGGCCTGCATCGAGATTAATGGTTCCCTTCCTTCTTGTAAAACTCTTGCCATTGAGGCTCATGCTCTCCTGGTACAACACCTTTTTCCTTCTAATCACCTGCATCTCACAACTTCCTAAGCCCTCTTGTTCATTGACTGAGACAGCTCCTTGTTGACAGTTTTCTCCTCCCCAGTCCAGAGGGTTATTGGGCATCCATGCCCACAAAGATGTCCTACCCAACATCCCAGTCTCTTGCTCCTTGACCTCCAGTGACCTCCTCTTCTTCACCTCAGACACCCCCTTGCTTTTTCCCTGTGCCATGTCATCACCAGAAACACTCCTTCCCTGAAATCACTGATTCTAACATTCTTCTTCTATCACAACCCGGTATCTTTCTGGTTCTTTGCTCAAGAACTCTCACTGAAATAGTGTTTTAACCTCATTAAGACTTCTAACTCATTGACCATGCCCATTTCTCTCATAACCCCCCTTCTACCTTCATTAACTCCTTATCTAGCCTTGATGTCCTGGTCCATCACTACAACTTCTCTCCCTTGGTAATCTTCATTCCCTTGGTCAGAATTCAAATCCTGTTGCTTCATCTTTAAAATGAGAATAATATTAGTAGTATTATTACAACTTATAGGGTTGTTAGGAGAATTAAATCTTAGTGTATGTGAAACAGTTGGAAGTTCACCTGAAACTTAAATAGTACTAAATGTTATTCTGTCATGTCTTCCTGGAAAAACCCCACTCTGGATAAATCTGTTCACTGGCATTCTCAGAATATGTGTTCAAAGACTGAACATTACCAGAAATTTTTTAAATGTAATTGTGAAAAATAACAGCTGTAGATACTCTTGATCATCAAACTCAAATTGGCCCTCAATACTGCTAGAAGTAAATTCATCCTTCCTTCTACAAGTGTTTCATATGCTTTTCCCTCATCTTCAACATTGCATCTGACTTCCCTAAACTTACATGACTATGTTATGACTACCTCATAAATTATAAAGAATCACTCATGAGCACCCACTTTTGCTCCAGCAAGTCTAAAACTATTCCTGTATCTGTTCCTTTCTTCTTTTCATCCTTTCTGCTAAGAGATAAGTGTTCCCACAGTTATCAAAAGCAAGTGTCTCCTTGAGTGTTCTGATCTTTTCCTGCCTTCCCAAAGACCTCCATCTTTTAATTATCCCATCCCTGTCCTTTGCCTTCCCTTTTATGTAGGTCCTTCTTCTCTTAAGAAGAAACTCTAGATTTACGAATTTTATACATGTGTTTCAATACCCACTCTCAGTTTGTGGATTGTCATTTCACTCTCTTTGTGGTGTCTTTTGATGAACATGGGTTCTTAAATGTAATTAAACTCATCAACTTTTCATACCTTATGCTTTTATATCATATTTACAACATTCTCCCATACGCTGAAGTCATAAAGTGTTCTATTTTCTATTTTTAATGTTTAATAATTTTGGTTTTCTCATTTAGTTTTTAATCTATCTGTGATTGTTTTTATTTACAGTGTGAGAAATGCATCCAACTTTATTTTTTCCTGAAAGTATAGCTAAGTAAGGCACAGAATGGTTTAGTGAAAAAAAATTGTTTCCTTATTGATCTGCAGTTCTACCCCTGTCTTATTTCAACAGCCCACATGTTAATGGGTTTATTTGGGGAGTCTCTAATTTTTTTCTATTTGTCTATTTCCCTATGCCTGCATCAATACCTTATAGTATTAATTACTTTAGCTTGATAATACCCTATGGAAAGGATGTCTACTTGGGTGTGATCCCCACCTGTTTTTTTCTTCAAACATGTCTTAATTATTCTTGGCCCTTTCCATATATAAAATTTTCAATTAGTTTATCAGTTTTCAAAGAAACATTTTAGGTATATATTATATTTTATTAAATTTATTTAGAGAGACAAACTTTTTAAAATATTGCATTTTCTAATCAATGAACATGGTCTATCTTTCCACTTATTTAAGCCTCCTTAAACATCATTCAGAAAAGTTTTATACATTTATCCAGAAAAGTTTTGCCTATCTCCTGTTATATTCATTATTAGGTACCTCTTTAATGTTATTTTAAATCATATCTTTTTTTTTTTTTTTTTTAATGCTATTCTTGTCTGCTTACATTCTTTTTTTTATTTATGTATGTATGTATGTATGTATGGCTGTGTTGGGTCTTCGTTTCTGTGCGAGGGCTTTCTCTAGTTGTGGCAAGCGGGTGCCACTCTTCATCGCAGTGCGCGGGCCTCTCACTATCGCGGCCTCTCGTTGCCGAGCACAGGCTCCAGATGCGCAGGCTCAGTAGTTGTGGCTCACGGGCCTAGTTGCTCCGCGGCATGTGGGATCCTCCCAGACCAGGGCTCGAACCCGCGTCCCCTGCATTGGCAGGCAGATTCCCAACCACTGCGCCACCAGGGAAGCCCAAATCATATTTCTTTAATTTTATTTTTAAACTGCTGCTGGTATGTGAAATGCAAATCAACATTTATTTGATTTTTATTTCCAGCAACTTTGCTAAACTCTCTTGTTATTTCTACTAATTTTCTGAAACGTCTTTTGGAGTCTTTATGTAAAAGATCATATCATTTGCAAGTGATTTCAGTTTTGTTTCTTTCTTTATAATCCTTGTAATTTTACTTTCCTCTCCTTGTCTTCTTTTCATATAGGTATGCTAAATTCAAAAGGAACTGTGCTGTGTTGTAAGTATGTACTACACAAATTCCACCTTTATTTGTATCCATTTGCTATAGTCCTTTGGTGTAGAGGTAAATATATAATGAAGAATGTTCAATAAACCTGTTAGGGCTTCCCCGGTGACGCAGTGGTTGAGAATCTGCCTACTAATGCAGGGGACACGGGTTCGAGCCCTGGTCTGGGAAGATCCCACATGCCGCGGAGCAACTGGGCCCGTGAGCCACAACTACTGAGCCTGTGCATCTGGAGCCTGTGCTCCGCAACAAGAGAGGCCACCACGATGGTGAGAGGCCCGCGAACCGTGATGAAGAGTGGCCCCCGCTTGCCGCAACTAGAGAAAGCCCTCGCACAGAAATGAAGATCCAACACACCCAAAAATAAAATAAATAAATAAGTTAATTAAAAAAATTAAAAGTAAAAAAATAAACCTGTTAATGTCAGGTTAATAATGACTTCTAAGATGTTGCAATGCTATATTATCTTGATGCCAGTAAGTACAATTTACAGAGCTATCAAATTGTGCCTCATTAAAAATGCCATTTGAAGATCGGCAAATTGCTAAAATTTTGACTAATATGATATCTGATTATCTTGAACTAGCAAGCAGAGCTTTGATGTTAATAACATCACTTTTTACAACACATTTGAGAGCAGACACTGGCATTTATATGGTTGATGTTAAAAAAAAAAAAAGAAACAGGCTGCATCTTTCAACTACTAAGTCAAGCTTTGGCAATTTAGCTTCTGCAAAACAGCATCTTCTGTAATAGTATATTAACGTTCTAAATTTGAGTTATATTTTTCCTAGTGTTTAATTTGTAAATGTATTGAATTTAAAGCCATAAGAACTATAATTATACATTGTTTATGCCTAGTTTTATTACATATTTAAATAACTTTATAATTAAAATAGGTTTAATAAATCCTGGTAGCCCGTGTGCACTTTTTTCCTTTGAAATAGTCTCTCATTCTATTACTTACGTTTGAGAAATTCTGTTCTAATGAGTAGGAGACTCCCCTTGGTCTCACTTTGGGGATCCTAGCTTTGCTGGTCTTTCTAAATGTGTAAGTTACCTACTTATATTGGGTGATTGTACCTCACTACATCTGTTTAACCACAAGGGCTCCTGAGTGCTCTTTCTAAGAGGCAAATTGATTCTAAACTTTGTCTACTTAAAAGTATTCAATAATCTTCGTTTATTTTTAAGATAATATTCAAAAATTCTTAACGTAATTCAGAAAGCTCTGTATAATTTTTTTCCTACCTACCTCGGTAAATGCATCTTTGCAAACTGCTTCTCCCACAGTTGACTCTATTCCAATGGAAACACCATCTTTGCAAATGCTCAGACCAAAAGCCTTGGAGGGACACTTGGCTCCTCTCAGTTGTACACCAGATCAGCAAATCATCCAGACTCTACCTTAAAAACATACACAGACTCACCACTTCTCATCACTTCCATACTGTTGCCTGGACCATGCCACCAACATCTCTTACTAGAATTTTGCAGTAATTTCTTGATTAGTGTTTATGCCCTTCCTCCTGTATTAGTTTTCTGTTGCTGCTGTAACAAATTATCAAATAAAATGTTCAAATATTTTGCTGTAACAAATTATCAAAACTCAGCATCTTAAGGGACTTCCCTGGTGGCACAGTGGTTAAGAATCTGCCTGCCAACACAGGGGACAAGGGTTCGAGCCCTGGTCCAGGAAGATCCCACATGCCAGAGCAACTAAGCCCATGCGCCACAATTACTGAGCCTGTGCTTTAGAGCCCGCGAGTCACAACTACTGAGCCCTGCATGCTGCAACTACTGAAGCCCACGCACCTAGGGCCTGTGCGCCACAACAAGAGAAGCCACCGCAGTGAGAAGCCCGCGCACCACAACAAAGAGTAGCCCCCACTCGCCGCAACTAGCAGAAGCCCACGCGCAGCAGCGAAGACCCAACACAGCCAAAAATAAGTAAATAAATTTATGAAAAACAAACAAACAAAAACTCAGCCTCTTAAAACAACGTTAATTATCGCTTCACAGCTCCATAGCAATCCAATCGGCTTGACTGGCTTTCTGATGTGGAACCTACAAAGTCGAAAGTATTGGCAGGGCTGCTCTCCTTTCTGGAGGCTCTGAGTCTTATTCCACTTTCAAGCTCATTCAAGTGGTTGGCAGAATGTAGCTCCATGTTGATATAGGCAATGCAATGTTTCTGTGCTGACAGTCACATGCAGGCTGAAGGTCTTTGTAGCACGGAGAATCATGGTCCGATGATTGAGCTGGCTCTCACTGAGCATGGGGGGAACACATGCATCCACAGTGCACTGCAATAGAGTGTTTTATATATAATGTGCTATGTGTGTGTCTTGTGTGTGTGTATTTTTAAGGAAACAGTTTCAAAATAAATGGTGTTGTAACAAATCAATGCTGCATACATAGGCTGGCTTTAAAGGAGGTATGTGTGCACTTTCAGGACTGTTTATTATTAGGCTCTTCCCCTGCTAGACTGTAAGATTCGAGGGCAGAGGCCCTGCTTATGTTGTTTATCATTCAATCCTCAGGGCCAAACACAGTGCCTGGCACAGAGGAAGTAGTCAGTAAGTACATGTTGAAGAAATAAATGAACAACGGTTTTATATTGGTCACCAAAACGAGACTACAAAAATGTTTTAAATCTTAGTTAAGTGTTATATTCATAAGCAAAATAAAACCATTGAGCATAGCTGTAACCTGTACCTGAGTGAGTTTAGGAGAAAATAAGTCTATGAGAAGTAAATTTCTCTTCCTGATGCAGTAGCCCTGGGGTGGATCAACCAGAGATGAACAGGTCCTGCCCTAATGGACAGATATGGGGTGAGACCTGAGCCCCAGGCAGGCCAGGGCTGCTGTTTTATCTAGCTCACTGGTTTAGGTGGTGCTTTGAGACCGACCTGACCGACCTGTTCCCGATGTCTTCTCCCTCTGGACAAGATTACAAGGATGGAGATGCAGCAGCAATCAAGCCTTGGTCCAAGAAGAAGCCCTAATTCTTCATCTGTCCCAACCACAGCTGCCCCAAAGGAGACCATGTAGACCCTCAGAATACACTACCTTAGAACTAAAAGAGCAGGCTATATGGGGGATGGGCTAGTCAGTCTTCGTGAATTTTCGTTATTGTATATGATTCCCTTCGAGTAGGTCCTTCTTCCTTGTGTAAGCGCCTGTACTGATGGCTGAAACTGATCTGACAATGTGGGTGGTTTACAATGGGTTGTCTTTAACTCCACTCAACTACTAGAGAAGAGATCCAGGTGAAACTGTGCAAAATAAAGAGAATGAACTAGTGTCATTTGTGAATATTTTTCTCTACTTCCAATATTATAGAAGCTGGAGGAATGATTATACTAATGTGTGGAGTCTATTCCATACACCAGAAACTATTCAGTAAGCTAATGACATGCAGGATTCATCATGAGAGTACCTCTTTAAACAGGAATATTAGTTCCATATCTAAAAGTTAAGAACGTATTTGTTCAATTCATACAGTCAAACAGACATTTAAAATAATCATCATTCAATTTCTGTTAATCGTCCAAAAAAGAAAGTTGTATTGGAGAACCCCCTCTGAACGTTCCCAGGGTTTTGTGGATTTCCCTAGTATAGTTAGCAGTTACACGTCAGGGTCAAAGCCAAGGAGACAAAGACACTTTGTGGTGAGAGCTAATGATTTGCCACATGACTTTAGATGCGGTTTTCTGATCTATCTGGGCTCAGTCCCTAATCTCTAAGAGAGGGTGAACATTTCTCCTTAAGGGTTTTGAGAAGCAATCAATGAGCTAATTATAAAACACTTTGCCAAAATACCATGCCACACAAGTGCTCGAAAATAAAGGCTGCTTTGTAATTGCAGAATGTCTTGAAAGCTGATCAGAGATGATGAGGGTGATGTTCATTTCGAAGCTAAAGTTTTGGTTAGATTTGTTTTCATTTTTTGTGGGGTGGTCCTGTGGGGAGGGCTGCAGTCCCAGGGTCTAGTGACTTAGGTCTAGTGTCCTGTGTGGTGGGCATTTTGACAGGCAATGGGAAGACAGCAATGAATAAATAGCTCTTGTCTTCAAGGAGATTAGGGAATGGGGGAGGCAGGAAAATGGGCACTTACAAAAGCACTTTGTGTTGTGTTTGTGCTGTGAAATAGAAGAGGGTAATGCCACCGTAAAGCAGCTAAAATCTGGGGAAAAAAATTGTTGAGGGGAGAAGAGGAGAAGAAGGTCCCAGGAGGAGTGAAGAGAGAGAAAGCCAATCTTAGAGGAACTAAAAGTAGTTCCTGTTTGGCTAAAGTGCAGAGAAGAGTAGCCTCATGGCAGGATAGTGGAGGGCTTTCATCCACATTAGGGATTTTAAACTTTATCCTAAGGGAAATAGGCAATCAAAAGATTTTAAACAGGGAAGCAACATAACCAAATTTGTGTTTTAAAAAGTCACTATGTCATGTATATTTTGCCACTATATATATATATATATATATATATATATATATATATATATTTTAACAGCCACTATGAACACAACTTTCCAAAATCCATGGGACATGGCAAAAGCAGTTCTAAGAAGGAAGTTTATACTGATACAGGTCTACCTCAAGAAACAAGAAAAACCTCAAATAAAAAAAAAAATGGTCACTATGGATAATTTTTTCATAAAAGGAAAAAATTGGACCTCATCAAATTAAAAACATTTGCTCTATGAGAGTGTATATGGAGGGGATGAAAATACAAGCTACAGACTGGGAGAAAATGTTTGCAAACCAAATATCCAACAAAGGTTTAATATCTAGAATATATAAAGAATTCTCAAAACTTAATAGTAAGACAGCAACAGCAACAAAATAATGCAATTAGAAAATGGAAAAAAAAAACCCATTAGCTGTCATTTCACTGAGGAGGATATACAGATAGCAAATAAGCACATGAAAAGATGTTCAATATCATTAGCCTTTAGAGAAATATAAATTAAAACCCCAATGAGATATTACTACACGCCTATCAAAATGGCTAAAAGGAAAAACTATGCCAATACCAAATGCTGGTGAGGATGCAGAGAACCAGATCACTCATACTTTGCTGTAGGAATATAAGTGGTAGGAACAGCCACTCTGAAAAATAGTTTGGGAGTTTCTTATAAAACTAAACATGCAACTACATACCACCTGGCAATTGCATTCCTGGGTATTTATCCCCAGAGAAATGAAAACATACACTCACACAAAAACCAGTACATGAATGATTCAATAGCCTTTTTTTTTCTAATAGCCAAAAACTGAAGTCAGTCTAGATGACCTTCACCAGGAATGATTAAACAAACTGTGGTACGTAAGTACCATAGAAATTACTCAGCAATAAAAAGGAACAAACTGTAGATACACACAATTTGGATGAATCTCCAGGGAATTATGCTGAGTGAAAAAAGCCAATCCCAAAAAGTTATACACAGTACGTTTTCACTGGTGTAACATTTTCACAATGACAGTTTTAGAAAAGGAAAACAGATTAGAGGTGGTCAGAGGTTAGGGACGAGGGAGGTGGGTATAGTCATCAAAGGACAAACTGAAGGATCTTTGTGGTGTTGGAACATGCCTGTGGTGGGGGATGCATGAAAGCACACAGGTGATAAAACTATATAGAGCTTAATACACACACACAAATGACTACTAGTAAAACTGGAGACATCTGAACAAAATAGGTATATTTTATCAGTGTTAAAATCCTGACCTCCCAAAAGGCAAGAAACTCCCCACGTACCTGGGTAGGGCAAAAAAAAAGGAAGAACAGAGACAAAAGAATAGAGACGGGACCTGCACCAGTGGGAGGGAGCTGTGAAGCAGGGAAAGCTTCCACACACTAGGAAGCCCCTTCACTGGTGGAGACGGGGGGGTGGCCAGGGGGAAGCTTTGGAGCCACAGAGGAGAGCACAGCAACAGGGGTGCAGAGGGCAAAGCAGAGAGATTCCTGCACAGAGGATCGGTGCCGACCAGCACTAACCAGCCCGAGAGGCTTGTCTGCTCACCCACCGGGGCGGGCGGGGGCTGGGAGCTGAGGCTCGGGCTTCGGTCAGATCCCAGGGAGAGGACTGGTGTTGGCGGCGTGAACACAGCCTGAAGGGGGCTAGTGCGCCACAGCTAGCTGGGAGGGAGTCCGGGAAAAAGTCTGGAACTGCCTAAGAGGCAAGAGACCATTGTTTTGGAGTGCGCGAAGAGAGGGGATTCAGAGCACCGACTAAACGAGTTCAAGAGACGAGCACAAGCCACAGCTATCAGCACAGACCCCAGAGACGGGCATGAGACGCTAAGGCTGCTGCTGCCGCCACCAAGAAGCCTGTGTGCAAGCACAGGTCACTCTCCACACCGCCCCTTCCGGGAGCCAGTGCAGCCCGCCACGGCCAGGCCCCCGTGATCCAGGGACAACTTCCCCGGGGGGACGCACGGTGTGCCTCAGGCTGGTGCAACGTCTCGCCGGCCTCTGACGCCGCAGGCTTGCCCCGCATCCGTATCCCTCCCATCCCCCCACCTGAGTGAGCCAGAGCCCCCAAATCAGCTGCTCCTTTAACCCTGTCCTGTCTGGGTGAAGAACAGACGCCCTCAGGCGACCTACACGCAGAGGCAGGGCCAAATCCAAAGCTGAACCCCTGGAGCTGTGCGAACAAAGAAGAGAAAGGGAAATCTCTCCCAGCAGCCTCAGGAGCAGTGGATTAAATCCCCACAATCAACTTGATGTACCCTGCATCTGTGGAATACCTGAAAAGACAATGAATCATCCCGAAACTGAGGTGGTGGCCTTTGGGAGCAACTGTAGACTTGGGGTTTGCTTTCTGCATCTAATTTGTTTCTGGTTTTATGTTTATCTTAGTTTAGTATTTAGAGCTTATTATCATTGGTAGATTTGTTTATTGATTTGGTTGCTCTCTTCCTTTTTTAATTTTATATATATATATACTTTTTTTTCCTTTTTCTCTTTTTGTGAGTGTGTATGTGTATGCTTCTTTGTGTGATTTTGTCTGTATAGCATTGCTTTTACCATTTGTCCTAGGGTTCTGACTGTCCGTTTTTGGGGGTTTTTTTGGTATAGTTCTTAGCACTTGTTATCATTGGTAGATTAGGTTTTTGTTTGGTTGCTTTCTTCTTTATTTCTCTTTCTGTTTTCTTTATTACTTTTTTATTTTTTTATTTTTCATTTTTTTCTATTGTAATAAATTTCTTTTCCCTTCCTTTCTTTCTTCCTTTCTTTCTTCCTTTCTTTCTTCCTTTCTTTCTTCCTTTCTTTCTTCATTTCTTTTTTCTTTCTTTCTTTCTTTCTTTCTTTCTTTCTTTCTTTTTCTCCCATTTCTTCTGAGCTGTGTGGCTGACAGGGTCTTGGTGCTCTGGCCAGGTGTCAGGCCTGAGCCTCTGAGGTGAGAGAGCCGAGTTCAGGTCATTGATCCACCAGAGATCTCCTGGCCCCACGTAATATCAAATGGCAAAAGTTCTCCCAGAGCGCTCCATCTCAACACTAAGACCCAGCTCCACTCAATGGTCAGCAAGCTCCAGTGCTGGACACCCTATGCCAAACAACTAGCAAGACAGGAACACAAACCCACCCATTAGCAGAGAGGCTGCCTAAAATCATAATGAGTTCACAGACACCCAAAAAAACACCACCGGACATGGTACTGCCCACCAAAAAGACAAGATCCAGCCTTATCCACAAAGAACAAAGGCACCAGTCCCCTCCACCAGGAAGCCTACACAAACCACTGAACCAACCTTACGCACTGGGAGCACACAGCAAAAACAATGGAAACTACGAATCTGCAGCATGAGAAACGGAGACCTCAAACACACTAAGTTAAGCAAAATGACAAGACAGAGAAATACACAACAGATGAAGGAGCAAGGCAAAAACCCACCAGACCAAACAAATGAAGAGGAAATAGGCAGTCTACCTGAAAAAGAATTCAGAGTAATGATGGTAAAGATGATCCAAAATCTTGGAAACAGAATGGAGAAAATACAAGAAACGTTTAACAAGGACCTGGAAGAACTAAAGAGCAAACAAACAATGATGAACAACACAATAAATGAAATTAAAAATTCTCTAGAAGGAATCAATAGCAGAATAACTGAGGCAGAAGAACGGATAAGTGACCTGTTAGATAAAATACTGGAAATAACTACTGCAGAGCAGAATAAAGAAAAAAGAATGAAAAGAATTGAGGACAGTCTCAGAGACCTCTGGGACAACATTAAATGTGCCAACATTTGAATTATAGGGGTCCAGGAGAAGAAGAGAAAAAGAAAGGCTCTGAGAAAATATTTGAAGAGATTATAATCGAAAACTTCCCTAATGTGGGAAATGAAATAGTTAATCTAGTCCAGGAAGCGCAGAGAGTCCCATACAGGGTAAATCCAAGGAGAAACACAGCAAGACACATATTAATCAAACTATCAAAAATTAAATACAAAGAAAAAACATTAAAAGTAGCAAGCGAAAAACAACAAATAACATACAAGGGAATCCCCATAAGGTTAACAGCTGATCTTTCAGTAGAATCTCTGCAAGCCAGAAGGGAGTGGCAGGACATATTTAAAGTGATGAAAGGGAAAAACCTACAACCAAGATTACTCTACCCAGCAAGAATCTCATTCAGATTCGACAGACAAGTTAAAACCTTTACAGACAAGCAAAAGCTAAGAGAATTCAGCACCACCAAACCAGCTCTACAACAAATGCTGAAGGAACTTCTCTAGGCAGGAAAGACAAAAGAAGACCTACAAAAACAAACCCAGAACAATTAAGAAAATGGTCATAGGGACATACATATTGATAACTACTGTAAATGTAAATGGATTAAATGCTCCAACCAAAAGACATAGACTGGCTGAATGGATTCAAAAACAAGACCCGTACCTATGCTGTCTACAAGAGATCCACTTCAGACCTAGGGACACATACAGACTGAAAGTGAGGGGATGGAAAAAGATATTTCATGCAAATTGAAATCAAAAGAAAGCTGGAGTAGAAATGGAAATAAAAACAAAAATAAACAAATGGGACCTAGTGAAACTTAAAAGCTTTTGCACAGCAAAGGAAACCATAAACCTTTGTCCCTCAGAATGGGAGAAAGTATTTGCAAATGAAGCAACTGACAAAGGATTAATCTCCAAAATATACAAGCAGCTCATGCAGCTCAAAATCGAAAACACAAACAACCGAATCCAGAATGGGCAGAAGACCTAAATAGACATTTCTCAAAAGAAGATATACAGATTGCCAACAAACACATGTAAAGATGCTCAACATCACTAATCATTAGAGAAATGCAAATCAAAACTACAGTGAGGTATCACCTCACACCTGTTCGAATGGCCATCATCAAAAAATCTACAAACAATAAATGCTGGAGAGGGTGTGGAGAAAAGGGAACCCTCTTGCACTGTTGGTGGGAAGGTAAACTGATACAGCCACTATGGAGAACAGTATGGAGGTTCCTCAATAAACTAAAAATAGAACTACCATACAACCCAGCTATCCCACTACTGGGCATATACCCTGAGAAAACCATAATTCAAAAAGAGTCATGTACCACAATGTTCATTGCAGCACTATTTACAATAGCCAGGACATGGAAGCAACCTAAGTGTCCATCGACAGATGAATGGATAAAGAAGATGTGGCACATATATACAGTGGAATACTACTCAGCCATAAAAGAAACAAAATTGAGTTATTTGTAGTGAGGTGGATGGACCTAGAGACTGTCATACAGAGTGAAGTAAGTCAGAAAGAGAAAAACAAATACTGTATGCTAACACATATATATGGAATCTAAAAAAAAAAAATCGTTCTGAAGAATCTAGGGGCGGGACAGGAATAAAGACGCAGACATCGAGAATGGACTAGAGGACACGGGGAGGGGGAGGGGTAAGGTGGGACGAAGTGAGAGAGTGTCATGGACATATATACACTACCAAATGTAAAATAGATAGCTAGTGCGAAGCAGCCACATAGCACAGGGAGATCAGCTCGGTGCTTTGTGATCACCTAGAGGGGTGGGATAGGGAGGGTGGGAGGGAGACGCAAGAGGGAGGAGATATGGGGATGAATGTATATGTATAGCTGATTCATTTTGTTATACAGCAGAAACTAACACACCTTTGTAAAGCAATTATACTCCAATAAAGATGTTAAAGAAAGATTACTGGTTATGACATTTTTGCAAGGTGTCATCTTTCTGCTGGGAAAAGAGTACAAAGAATCTCCCTCTATTATTTCTTACATCTGCAGGTAAATCTACAATTATCACAATAAAATTTCAATTAAAAAGAAAAATACCACTCTTGCTCATAGAGAATGTGGGTCAGGCAGGGGTGTGTGTATAAAACACAGATTGCTGGGCTCTTCCTGTAGAATATCGGATTCAGCTGGTCTGGGTGGGGCCTGAGAATCTGCATTCCTAACAAGTTCCCAGGTGATGCTGATACTTCTGGTTGGGGAACCACACTTTGAGAGCCACTAAATTAGAAGGTCACTGTGGATTTCCTCCATTTAAGGGAAAAAGCAGAGTTTGGCTTTTCCAAATTGTTTCTTTTCACAAAGCCTTGAGTCTCCATGCTGGGCTTCTGCAAGGCTAGATCTTTGAAGACTTGCCTGAGTCTTGTGTTCTAGGGTGGCTTGGGCATATCCGGTTAGAACAGGAGTGCTCAAAGTGCAGTAGCATCAGTGTCACATAGGAACTTTCTAGAAAGGCACAGTTGGGGGCTTCACCCTAGATTTGGTGAACAGGAAGCCCCGTAATCTGTTGATTCTGATACAGGCCAAAGTTTGAGGACCACTGGATTAGAGAGGATGTTGGGAAGCCATTTAGGATCTTTTTAGTTAACATTAGCAACTGTGAAGGGCTTTCTAGGTGCAACTATTTGAAGACAATATGTGGCAAAGGAAAAGTCGAGCTGTGGTCTTCTTAGGGCAGTGGTCACTGACTTCCAGTCTCTTATGAGTAGATGCAGAAGGCAGCACTAACTTACCTCCTTCACAGCCAGTTCTGGTCTAATTAACAAATTAAGGGATCATGGAGCACACAGAAAGACTAAAGCCCAAGGTTAACACTAAGTGGCAATTTGTGGTATTAGGCAGTGCCCATTATATGCTCATAAACACATCAACATTTTGCTCTTAAATGGGAATGAGTACCACCAGACAGTGTTCGTGAACTGCCAGGCTTCCAGGGGCCTCTCATTTACTGCAAGTCACAGGATCAATTGCCCCTTGATCAATTACGTTTCACGTTGGTTCATGCTGCCATCCCAGAACTTAATCTTTCAGCTGCCTATTGAAGCCCTAATCTGGTTTTTCCATTATGCTGCTGTGAGGTTTCTGGAAGTAGTGAGTGGTGTCTGGTTTCTAAGTCTCCTTCTTTTCCTAGCTGGGGTTTTAGATGTGGCTGGATGTCAACATTCAGAAACACGGTAAGTCACTGGGGACCACAACTCAGGGTGCGTGTGTGAGCAAGTGGGTTTAATACCAACTCTGTGTGCATGAGTCATCTCTGCTCCATTTGTGGAATGGGGCAACGACTGCCAGGTCATCTTCAATGCCTGATGGCTCAACAGCTGTCTAAGTGGAGGTGAAGTTGGATAATTCTACCCATTTATTGCTCTGCTTGCAAACTAACCAGTAAAATATCTAAAACTTATAACATTTTTTTCAACATATCGTGGAGGGAAATTGACAACTCTCAAAAACGCTCCTTTGTTGAAAACTTCTCCCAGGGTCTTCTGAAATGTCTCACCAACTTCTGACTTCATAAAGAGATGATATGGTGTAGAGGAAAGAACTTGAGTGTTGAAATCAAACAGATTTGTTTGAATAGCAGTACTGTCCCTTAATAGCTGTTTGACTGGTCAAGGGACTTAAATTCTCTAAGCTTCAGATTGGCATCTGTAACATGGGCTAACATGCCTGCCTTATGCGGTTGATTTGAGAAAAACAAAACGACACATGTACAGTGCCTGGCATGCATCTGACATAAAAACCTCTTGGTTCCTTTCTCCTAGTATTGAAGATAATTTCTTGGTCTTGGTGTGAGTTTTTTCCCCATAAATGTAATAGTATATGGAAAAATTCAAGCAATCATACGACAGGTCCACTTTGCTTTCTGTTGTTTCCTTTTCGCGCTGTGTCAGTCAGCATAAAGCCAGTTCTTCTGAGGTTCAGTCAGTTCTAATCCATTTGCCAAGGATCCTATCACTCCTTTTATGGTCTGAAAAGTGATATTCATATCTGGAAAGCATCCAAATCATAACGATACTTCAGCTCATGTTTGTCAGGGCTACAAAAAACAGACTATAAAGTATTTAAAGGAACAGAATCATTTTCCTATACCCTCAAAAGCACTGAATAAAAAACAACTGCATGTTTAGAACGGTATGATCCAAAATGAGCTATATATATGATTATAACAAAATGATAAAGTAGGATACAAGTTGCTAATATTCAACTCCACAAATAATAGCAAACTCATGTTAGACAGCAAAATATTTTGTAAAAGTTATAAGCAAATGCTTTTTGGCCGTGTGTGCATTCTCCAGCTAGCCACAGTACCACCCTTGCTGTTTCATGCCCACTGGCCCACCTGCTTCATCTATTATAGGGCTTGCCAAGTCCCTGAAGTCATTTAAGTTTGTAGACACCAGTGCCAAAAATTTAGATCAAATTACTGGGTTCCTACTCAAGCAGCTGGGCTCCAGTAGCAAGAGCCCTATCAGCACATCTGACCTGGCCTTTGGGTAAAGTTTTTCCTCTTTAGCACAGAGATGGTAGCAGTCTCCTATAGTTATTAATCTTCGAATAACTTCTTCTTACCATCTTTTGCATCTCCAGAATTTCCAACAATCTTGTAAAGAATCTCTGTATTAAATTTGATCTGTATTAATGTTTGAAATACCTAGTGTGGTTGCTGTTTTCCTATTTGAACTCTGACTGATATAGAGCCAGACTGAACAAAGCTACACAGGAAACCAAACTCAGCATGTGTACTGATCAATAATCATAATCATAAAGAGGAAATCAAGGGTTACTAGGCATTTAAGGAAAATCAACACCATGGAAGAGAAAGACAAAGATAAACAAAAGAAATACTAACTCTAGGGAAAAGGACATAACTTGGTGAACAAACAAGAACTTACACTTCATTTGGGATTAAAATATACACACTGCTATATATAAAATAGATAACCAACAAAGACCTACTGTATAGCACAGGGAACTATACTTAATATCTTGTAATAACCTATAATGGAAAAGAATCTGAAAAACAAATATATATATACATATATATATATATATATGTATATATATATAACTGAATCACTTTGCTGTACACCCAAAACCAACACAACATTGTAAATCAACTATGTTTAAATTAAAAAAATATTTTAAAGAACTTACACTTTAAAAAAATGTTTAAAAGATTTTGCAGCCAAAAATGAGAACAGGCTGCTATAAAAATAGAGCAATCAGAAAATGGGAGAGACTTTATTGCAATTAAAAGTACCATTGCCCAAATGAAAAAAAAATTAACAAGTGGTCTGAATAATGAATTAGACACCTAGGAAAGTTGATGATATGGAAGGTAAATTCAAGGAACTCTTTAGAATATATGAGCAAAGAGTCAATGAGGAAATAATAGTAGCACTTAATATGTGCCAAACTGTTCTAAGTGCTTTAGTTATGATAACATAGTTAATTTTCATAACAACTCTCTGAGCTGAGAACTATTATTATACACAGAGAGAGGTTAAGAAACATACCCAGTCACACAGCTAATGAGGTGGTAGAGCTGAAATTCAAATCCAGGGAATTTGACTCCAAAGACCTTGCTCTTAACTAGTATTCTGCATCATCTATTTTAAAAGCAAAAGATAAGTTGAGAGATGTGGAAGATATATTTAGGAAGTCCAATAGCCACTTAATTTGAGTTCCAAAAGAAGCAAACAGGATGAATAAAAGGAAGAAAATAATTGAGAAACAAGAGTAGAAATGTACTGAGTTGAAGAAAGATTCGAAAGACCCTATTAAGTGGCAACAATAATAACTTTAAAAAAAACATATCTAGACACATATTTAAGAAATTTTAGAACTCTGGGATAAAGAGAAACCTTAAAAACCTCCGAAGAAAAAATAACTAGCTACAGGGTACTGTGAATCGGATTAGTATCAGATGTTTCATATATAGCAATAGAATAATGGTTTATAAATTCTGAAGTTTGGATTTAGACTTCTGTACCCAGACAAATATTAATCAAATGGTCATGGAAAATTAAGACATTTTTGGACATGCAAGAATTCAGAAAGTCTAGTGTCCATTGCTATTTAAACAGACAAACCAACAAAATATAAAATGTGTCTTAGTTTGGACTGCTGTAACAGAATTCCATTGACTGGGTGGTTTATAAATAACAGACATTCATTTCTCACAGTTCTGGAGGCCAAGACCGAGACCAAGGTGCTGGCAGATTCAGTGACTGGTGAGCCCACTTCCTGGTTCTTACATAGTCACCTCTTCCTGCATCCTTATGTGGCAGAAAGGGTGAGGGACCTCTCTGGAGCCCCTTTATAAGTGCACTAATCCCATTCATGAGGGCTCCACCTTCATGATCTAATCACCTCCCAAAGGCCCCACCTCAAAATGCCATCATATTGGGGATTAGGTTTCAACATATGAATTTGGGGGGCATACAAACATTCAGTCCAGATGATTCTAAAAAACAGAAGGACATGAGATCCAAGGAACATCAACAATTGAGTATGATGCAGAAATAAAAGACTCTAGAACAAAATTAAAAGAGAACCCATCAGGCTGGGGCTTGTGAAAGGTTCTCTTTAGAAAAATATAAATGACAATAATATTTTTACCTCTCTGTAACTCCAGTATTTGGTTTTACCAGCAAAATATTTGCATAATCATAGTGTAAGCAATGTAAGTAAATGACTTTTCAAATTGTTATTATTTGAGATTTTAAAAAATTATGTTCATTAATTTTTAAATACCTAATTAATGATAATGAAGACAATATGTTCCAGTAGTTATAAAGGGATTTAAGCCCATAAAACAAGAACAAAAACAAAATAGGTTGTATTATAATTATCAAGTAGACCTTGATTGAGATCAAAAAACCCTTTTTACCACATTGGAGGGAAAAACACTTTGCTTCTATATTTTTTCAGAATAATGGAAATATGTTCTTTTCTTGATTGTATCTCAACTATTCTCGAAAAGACAAGAAACAGCACCTTCCAGCAAACCTAAAGAAATTGCTAGGCAGCAGTCCAAGATACAGGCAATGGTTTGAGACCAACTGAACAATTTAGATGTGCTATATCTAAAAGTTACCTGCAACTTTCTCAGCAAGCTAAACAGTTTGAGAAGCCAAATCACTAACACTTCTTATTTTGCATTTTGCATTTCCAGAGTTTATTAATAGATTAAATTTAGGTGTAGTAAAAATGGTGAGTAAAACCATATAAAATTATAACCATATAATATTATAACATTCTCTGCCTATTTTTCTCCTGCTTCTTCAACTTCAAATAACTTATTATTTTATTCAGCTATCATGATGTTTTGGTGACCTTATACAAGAAGAATATTAGACTCAGAACAAATGTCTCTAGGTGGTATGAAGCTAAATATCTCTTTAGAATTTTCACAATAAAACGAAACCAAAGCTCACTCAAAAGGAATATTCATTTCATCTCCTATCTGTCTCAATAGGCTTAAAAAGATAATTTTGAAACAGCATGGTAATATACTAACATCCTGTTATAAATTTAATTATCTTTTAACCATCAAAATGGATTGAATTTATTAATTCAATTTAAGTCATGTTGGTGAAAAATAACACTTTGTCTTCTGGAACTAGTGGGAGGAAGAATGTGGGAAGATTGATTTAAGAGTAAGTTCAATTTGCTTTGAAGTAAGATTTCTTTGAACTAGGAGTAAATTCTTTTACCTCATCAGTCTGTGCTGACTTGCATATAAGCAAAATACACTTTAGCTTTGGAGCTATGGTTGAGAAAATAATATACTTCATCTACTTCCCCAAGTCAGGATGTAAAAGTCAGTCAAATTCAGTGCTGTAAGTGCTGAAAAAAATTACTATGTAACAGGAGGCTACTCATGGTAGTTGGAAACTTTTTATCAGTGTCATATGGTTGCTCATTAATCTGTCCATCCATTTACAAAACATTTACAGAGTGCTCCCTATGCATTAAAAACTGTGCTAAACTCTGAGAACTCAATGGTGAAACAAAGAGACATGATGCTGCCATCAAGGGAGGTTACACTTGTCAGTGGGATGATATCTAATATGGACTATGGACTGTCGTTTAGAAAGATGACTCTCTCTTACTTTCTTTAACTGTAAATTTACTTTTGTTAAATTAGAGTCCCCTACTGAAATTAGCAGTATTCTGATTTGAAATGAAGCTCTTTTGAAAGCTGTGCACAGTAAGAACTGAAGAGAAATTTCCTGCTTAACGTGGCATACTTATCAATGGTTATCTTTTGCTCCTGAACACCATTAAAATGATGAATGAGCAAAGCAAGAAAGGGAGATGAATCATCAGCAGACAGATTTCAATAGACTTTCAGATGATAAAGTGAAAAAGAAGTATGGCAAGTGACTTAGAGTGGAAGAAGATAACACTGCAGTGCCTGCTGAAAGGGGCACTGATGAGAAATGAGTCAATTTGCTGCACTGAAACTAATAAAGTCTCAGAACTTGGATGCACCAAGGTGTGAATATAGCAAAAGTTTAAAATCAGGGGAATAAGTTGGAAGTCTGCATTGGAAGTGGTTGAATACCCGCAGATAATCTGTTCCAACTCACACTGAACAAGTGACAACTTTCTGCTAACCACCTACCCATCACCTTTCTCTAAGTGATCACAGGCTAATTCTTTGGAGGAATTAAGCAAGAGATGTTCTGGACATGAAAGCAGCACGCGCAACAGGTAAGGTGCAGGGTTAAGGAGAGAGTGATATATCTTTGCATATTAGCTATCTAGGAAACTCAGGGTAAAGGCTAACTCACTGCCCAATAACCCTAGAGTAAAGCCTACCAGTTGATTAATCCCTCTCAGACACATAGCACTTCCAATTAGTCTTTTAGTATTTCACTTTTCAATATGGATGAACAAGTCTTTTCAGCAAATGGGACTGAGTCAATTGGATATCCACATGCGAAGAATGAAGTTGGACTGCTTTTTCATACCAAAAAAACTCAAAATGAATCATAGACCAAATGTAAGAACTAAAACTATAAAACTTATAGAAGAAAATATAGGATTAAATCTTTATGACCATGGGTTAGACAAAGCCTGCTTATATATGACCCCAAAAACACAAGCCACAAAGAAACAAAAATAGATAAATTGGACTTCATTAAAATTTAAAACTTTTGTGCTTCAGAGGATACCATAAAGAAAGTGAAAAGACAACACCCAGAATGGGAGAAAAAAACTTGCAAATCATATATCTGATAAGAGACTTACATCCAGAATACATTAAAAAAAAAACAACTCAATAATAAAAGGATAAATAATGCAATTAAAAATGGACAAATGATCTGGAGATACTTCTCTAAAGAAAATATACACATATTCAGGAAGCACATGAAAAGATGCTCAATATCATTAGCCTTTAGAGAAATGCAAATCAAAACAATAAGCTACCACATCATATCCACTAAGGTGACTGTAATCAAAAGGACAGATAATAACAACAGTTGGCAGATATGTAGAGAAATGGAAACCTTCATACATTGCTGGTAGGAATGTAAAATGGCACAGCACTTTGGAAATCTTTTCTGGCAGTTCCTTAAAAATTTACACATAGAATTATCATATAATCCAGCAATTCTACTCCTAGATATAAACCCTAGAGAAATGAAGACATATGCCCACATAAAAACTTGTACAGGAATGTTTATACCAGCATTATTCATAATTGGCAAAAAGTGGAAACAACTCAAATGTCCATAAACTGATGAATGGATAAACACATTATGGTATATCCTTACAATGGAATATTATTCAGCAATAAAAAGGAATGATGTTTTAATACATGCTGCAACATTGGATGAATCTTGAAAATGTCATAAGTAAAAGAAGACAGTCACAAAAGACCACATATTTTGAGTCCACTTATATGAAATGCCCCAGATAGACAAATATATAGAAATGGAAAGTAAATTAGTGACTTCCTAGAGCTGGCTCAGGAGCAGGGAGGGGAGAGATGGGTTGAGGGGAAATGGGGAATGACTACTAATGGATCTAGGGTTTCTTTCTGGGGTGATGAAAATTTTCTAAACTTTATTGTGGTAATGGCTGTACAACTCTGTGAATATACTACAAAACATTGAAGTGTACACTTTAAATGGGTGAATTCTTTGGTATGTGAAGTATATATCAACAAAGCTGTTAGAAAAATATGCATGGTCAGCCACAGACAACCAAACATCTGTGTAAAGCCTCCAACATTAAACACAGTAATGGAAACAAACCACACACACACACACACACAAACCCAAAAAACAAAAAACAAAACAAAACTTGGAAGGAAAAGACACAATATAAGAAATAGAAGAAAAGGTCAAATTAAACATATTTCATTAGTATCCTCAGAGAGATAAGAGAAAATATTTCATCTTGATATTTTCATAGCAGACCAAGCTGCTGCTGTGAAGAAATAAAGAGCCCCCCGAATAAAAATATGATTACAACTAAATCAAAGGAACTATCCCAGAAAAATGAAACAAAAAGGCAAAGAGTTGTAATCCAGTAGAGATAAGATAAAATTGGAAGATCAACCAGGAATTTCAACAATAAGGTTTCTAGAAAGAAAGAGCAGAGAATATGGAGTAGAGGAAGGTAAAATAGAAATAGAAAGAAAATTTTCTATGGCTAAAGTACATGAGCTTCCAGAATGACAACTCCACAGAACACTCTGAATAACAATTTTTTTCAAAATTCATTTCAAAGCATCTTCAAATTAAAGAAGACCAAAAATATAGATATAAAATTCTTAATACTTAAACACCTTGAACATACATACATGTGAACATATGTACAAATATGAACATATATGTGTATATATGTATGTATGTGGAGATATATGCATAAAATCAAAGGCATGGCATCTCACCTTTCATTTGTAATACTGAAAGCTATAAGACAATGAATCAGTATCTTCAAAATCTGAGAAAAAAAAAAAGACGTTAGGCCAAAAGTTCTATACTTGGCCCAACTACCATTGAAGTATGAGAGCAAAAGATATTTTTAGATATGCTAGGGCTCAGAAAAATAACCACCCCCGCACCCTTTCTTAGGAACGTACTGGAGAATATGCTTTAGAAAATGAGGAAATAATCCAAGAAAGAAGTTAGATGACCCAGGAGACTAGGGGTCCAACACAGGAAAACAGAAAAAGGAAGAACCGGGATGAAATCTCAACTCAGGACTAGAAAGTAATTCATAAAAACTGGAACAGAGCAAAAGAAGACTCAGGAATGAAGATTTGTGTATGAGTTTCAGGGAGCAGATGTAAAATTGATAAATATCTGATGTAAGTATTTGGATAATTTAACAAGCATTTTACAGATTTCATGGGGCAGTTGAATAGACACACAAGAAACTACGAAAAAGGGGGAGGAAAACTAAAGAGCTATTATACAAAACAGAAAATACATCAGACTATAACATTTGACTCAGCAGTGTTTACATAGCTACAATAGTGCAATCGTGAACTGATCATTTAATTTTAGAAATTGTGATACAGCTGGGAGAAGCTTGGGAGAAGGGGCAAGGGGAAGTGGCTAAGGGGGCAAGACTTGTAAGAGAGTTAAATAATCTCAACAATAAATATAATATAGGCTAAAGTTGAAATAAATCAAGATAGAGATGTTACAATTTTAAAACGTGATGGTAAAATCCAAAAGATGGTTAAAGAAATTGAAAGTTTTTGAGAGGGGGCAGTGATAGGAAGAGGTGGGTTAACCAACTGCTGATTTTTAATCAAAAAGTTTTAATACTGCTTGTTGTTTTTAAACCGTGTGCATGTATTAATTTGGATAAACTATTTTAAAATCCATTTTTAATTATAGCACTGAAAAGGCTTATAGCACTGTGAGGTATAGACACAGGCTGCCAGAAATCTAACAGAGTATGGAAAAGACATATTCTTTTCTTTGAAGACCACCGTCACACAGAAAATCAAACTGCGATAGTCTGTTTTAATTCTGAATTATCTTGGAAAAACTCCTTAACTGCAAGATATATAGACCTTTAATAGACTTCCTTGCCATCCAAAGACAGTTGCTCCACCTTCCAAGAAAGATATTGCATGAGAAATAAGAACTCTCTCAACACCGACTTTCCCAATATGTTTTATGACCAGAAGAAGGTTCCACATGCACAGCCAAGTGTTCCTTGGAAAGAAGCCCAGGAAAAAAGAAAAGAGGACAATGTTTCCATGCTAATCTCAAAGCCTGGAGCTGCCAGGTAGAAAGGTAATTGAGATAGAGTGAGAGTATCCTGGGGCAGCTCTGGAGAATCAACTGGGGGGTGTTGCCAGGGGCTGTGCGTTAAAGATACGCAAGGCATCAGGACAGAGGCTGGCCCATCCCCTCTGAACCTTGCAAGGTCACCATCGAAGGGACGATAGAATCCTTCCCCTTCAACCAAATCTTTGAAACCACCTTAGATCAACAATCATGTCCCATCCTTTCTAAATCCCAGCATATGGACAGAGCAGTCAACTCTACTACAACAAGAGGGATTCTGTGGTACAAGCCCTATCCAGCACAAGATAAAGAATCTGGCCTTCGTGGGAGCTAACACATTTATCTGGCTCTGCCAAGCCCTGCTGGTCAGTTCTCATAGCTCTAGAATTTGAAGACACCAAGTCCACTCTGCCTTGGCTGAATTGCCAGTCGTGGGTACTTCCAGAGCTCCCAAACTAGGAGGGGAGTGGTTTCTGATCCCTTTCCTTAATCTCCTGTGTGCCACACTCTTGGAAGATCCCTATCTACCGGCCCTTGTTAGGGTCCTATCTTGTCATTCTCAGAGTTTCCTACATTCTTAGTCTTATGCACTTATTAACCTCTTTTATTAAACGAAGAGTGAGCTTCTCAGGCCTGGTTCCTACTTTCTACTTTCTGGGGCTCCTGGGTTTCCTGTTTCAGATGGCCTCTGGTCACCACATTATTAACAGACGTCAAAATTCTTATGTCCATAGAACCTCGTAGCGTGGCTCTCATCTAAAGCAGAAAGGGCAGAATTATAACATACATGTAATTATCCAGCGAAGCAGAGCATAAAGTTGTTAAGAATCCAACTTGGAGGATATAATTAAGGAATGGAGTCTTTAAAATATACCTCTTTAGGACTGTGAATGCTCTCAGAGGGCAGATGTCATTCCCATCCATTCACTTCAAGAGATATTTTCCAAGTACATTCCTTGTATGCAGATTTCATGTGTTGTAAATCAAATAAGGCCCCATAACATGAAGGAATTTATAAATTGTAGAAGAGATTGGACAAGGGTAAGGGATTAAAATCGTAGAAAAAGGGTTAAATTGTATAAAAGAAGTGCTAAATGTGGTGGTTTGAGGAAAAATAAATTATATGTAGTTGGAGGGGGTTTGTACAGAGTTTATTAAATAATTTTATGCAGCATTTGGGAAGCATCTGCTCTGTGCTTTACTAGATGCTGTATTAGAGGAAACCAAAAGTGTAAAGACAAAGTTAGGCTGTAAGAATGTCAAAGTGCTGGAAGATGGGAGAAGAGGGGATAATTCATTCTCCTGGGCATGGGAACAACGGTGGCGGTGTCAGAAAAACATAACTGAAGATATTGGGTTTTGAACTGGACCTTGAAAATAAGTGGGATAGTAATGGGCAGAAATGCTAGAATAGATATTGTAGGCATAGGTTATAGCAGGAGCAAAAGCTCAGCTATTTACCAGAAGCTGTGTAACTTGAGGCAAATTATTTAGCTTGTCTCTTGGTTTCCACACCTGTAAAATGGAGATAATAATACCAAACATGTTGGCTTTTGTGAGAATTAAATGAGCTAGAACATGTGAAATGCTTAGAATAATACCAGCCACGTAGTAAGTGCTCAGTAAGTGATGACTAATATTATTTTTATTGTGTAGTAAAAATGTCAATGCTGACGAATTTAGTGACTGGCATATACTTTTAGGGAGAAAAGCAGAGCAATTCCAGAACAAGTTTTAGTAGAATAATACATTTCTTAAAAATGTCTCTCAAAAATTGAGACTTTTTTGTGTACATAATAACCCATTTCCCAAGTAGTAGTTCACATTAGTTCTAATAAGCCTATTTTCAAAACTACAGGCAAGTTTAGAGGGACTTGTGTATAGTAAAGTTGGGAGAAGCTTCCATTGATTAAGGTAATCTTAAGCTCTGAAGGATACTTTGGCCTTTGCAAATGGCACTGTATAGATGTCTAGTCTGTTATTATTTGCTTTGTATAATTTTACATGTGACACAAATATTAAGTTTTTAACATCTGAAGCTGTTTATTAAACACTTTATTATTTGATTTTTTTCAATATGTTGGGGAAAATATGGTGACAAAAATATTGTACTTAATACAAACTGGGAAGAGGGACAGATTTTCTTTCCGGTTCATTTTATACTTGCTCGTTTTGACAAGACCTTATTGGCCTGGTGGATTTCTGATTCCTGGACCTCATAATTCTGAACCAGATTCCTGTCCTGTGTAATGTAAGAGGCTTTGCCTGGAAAGTGTGCTCTGATCCTCTTTCTGAGTGTCTCTCACTTTCTTTTTTTCTCTCTATCTCTGTCTCTCTGTGTGCATCTTCCTAACTTCTTGGTATATTCCAGATGTTCTCAGTTTGGTATTTTCACTGATCTCCCTGCTTCTTTAATTCTACTTTTACTTGTTCGTCCTTTTTCCCCCCAACTATCTTCTCTCTCAAAACAGAAGAAATTTTTTTAGATATTCTAGCTGCATGTGTTGTGGTTATGATGACAATGTTGATGATAGTAACGTTACTGCAATATACCTTTTATTTTAGACTTTTGGACTAATGATAGGTAACACCTGCTATACCATATTGCAAATGTTGCAAAGTCTCTCAGAAATAAAATATTTCCTACAGAAATGACACATCTGTCCTAACCATTAGTGTGTTCCTTGACTGCCACTTACAAAACATACGTGCAATGCTTCACGAGTAAATATCTTGAAGATCTCCTTGAATGTGCAACACAGCTTTCATAGGATAATTATCCATTTGTCAGTCCCTGAGCTAACGCATATTAAAACTTTTTACAGCTTTACTAATAAAATCAATTGTAACATAAAATAAATTTTAAAATAAACCAAGGCTTATAAATGTCATGGAAAGTGCAGATTATTAGAATCCCTGACCTGTAAACATGGTGAGTAACATTTTAACAAGTGACTTGGTTTAAATTAAGATACATGAGCACAATGTTTAAACATGAGAAAGATATAAATTAGAGGAGTATTAGCCTGTAGATGGGGGTTGAAGCAGCTAAAATAAATCCAGGAAGATGAGAGTAGAATGAGGGTGATCAGATCATCAGGCAAAGCAGTACCAGGACCCTGATAAACAAGACCACATGACACAGCTATTTCCTAGAGTTTTGATAGGTGTTATCCCTGAAGGTTAAAATATATTGTGGGCAGTGATGATACTGACAACTTAACCAAGGATTTCCCATAAAGTATACAATTTCTGATACATTTATATTAATAAAATTTTACCTATACAAAGTTAACCTAGGAATGGCTGAGTGTCCCTTCTGATTTGACAACCCTTCCCATGTAACTCATCAAACAAACCTAGTTATTTCCAGCACCTTTCTTTTTATACTGTGAAAGAACCAATGTTTGTAATTTTTTAGGGGCCATCTGGGAAATCTCAAATAGTTTTAGGTATGAAAAATAGCTTGAGAATTTTATTTTTTCTATATTTAGGATTCATTTTTGGAAGGCAAAAATGAAAAAAACTTGTCAGAGGAAAATTGGACACTTCGTTAAGATAGTCATGGGTTCCTTAGAAAAAACACGTGGTTGTCTATTTAACCATAGTGACAATAAAATATTAAAAAAAAAATAAACATAGATGGTAACATGATTGAAAAGAACCGTAGCTCTTTCAAAAGTGAGAGTGAAGAACCTTTGTTCTTAGCCTGCCCTCCCGCCCCTCCCCCAACAATCAAGGATTCAGGTAGTAGGAGACTGTTCGAAGGTTGTGTAGGAAGAGAGAAAACCAGAGCAGTTTGGGATGAAGTAAGGAAGAAGATAGATGACCTCAAGGGTTTGTCATCTGGGCAGTGGCCCATCATGACAGGGATGTGAAGTTGGGTAGGATTAACTGGACACAAAATTCCAAATGAAACTCTTGGGTCCAGTTCTTCCAGTATCACCGAGGGTGGACTGTGGAATCTGTGTCAGACATTTGAGGAACTGGATAGTTGGGGCCAAATCCGAGCATTCCTGAAATAGACCAGTTTAGAGAGGTTGTGTTACTACAACTTAATATGTTGATATGAGAAAATTTAATTCACAGTATCCTGTCCATTTTTTCCTTAGGCCTATTTAAATATCTTTTTAAAATTTTGTCCTGCTGTACACCATTTGCTTTTAAGAATACGATGTTTATTCATTTCTTCAGAAAACACACAGACACACACACGATTCAGTGCTTGACTTGTGAAAGACAAGAAGGGTTGCAATCCCATTTCTCTTCCCACTGAAATATTTTTCAGAAGTTAGGCACAGAGTGGACGAATTAATTCACCTCTACATTTCTCTAAATGAAAAAATATACAAACCATCACATTTCCTCCTCGCCCTTCCTCCATCTTGTCACTTTCATCCTTCCAAAGATTCTATCATCTTGGTCATACGGACCCTGGATGTTGGAGGATGGGAGAAGGAGAGAGTTGGGGAACATACGGGGCCACCAGATCAGCCCAAATGTAACATGTTTGTCTATAATGGAAGAAAAAACTTTTATGACCATGGCAAAGAGTGTTTGTTAGCTTGGGTGGGGAACCGAATAGGATTTTCTGGAAGAGTTCTCAGGATCTCTTTCCATTCTATTGCATGAACATGATTCTGAGCTTTAAATCTATCTCAGGGCACTAAGCAGGTGGTGCTCAGTGGATCGGTGTTTAGGGGGAGCACCTACTGTAAACTCCTCTTGGAGCTTGTAATCCAGCAGGGAGTCAGGACTTAGAACAGGAAAGAGTGAACAACACAAATTTGAAGTTCTGTGGCAGACTGTATACTCTGATTGTTCCAAGCTGAAGAATAACAATGAAAGCTGGGATTTGGGGGAAAACACATGGAGAAAAGAATTCTGAGTTGATCCTTGAAGGATGGCCAAGATTTGATTATGTAGAAAAAGAGTATTTTCTAATGGAATCAACAGAAGCATCGATATGGTTAATTTATGAGCTTTATTGAAGAAGAGTGCTATGTGGTCAAGTTATAGAAAGGAACGGTGGAGGTCTCAGAGGCCAGGTTAGAACATTTCACCTGATGTGATGAGGCTCAGGGAGCCAAGTGAGTTCAGCAGAACAAAGGGACTGCCACTTACTTCTCTGTCTTCTACCACACCTGCCCTTAGTAAGTGTTGAGTAAATGTTCCTTGAGTCAAAATGTGACATGATGATGGAAGCTTTCAAAGACTTAAATTCCACAAATAGGACCTAAAAGTAACTACTTAAACTACATTTTCTGCTAATTTTTGAGAAAGGAGGGAAAGGATATTACTCATTTCAAGAATAAAACCTACAACCATTGTGAATGTACTTCATTGAATCAATACATTATACAGGTAATATTTATTGCACATTTACTGTGGGTGAGGCATTATTCAAGGCTCCTGAGGTTCCACCATGAACAAGAGAGGCAAGATGCCTGCAAGCTCATTTTACCCAATGATAAATGCTTTGAAGACAACAAACACAGGTGATGGAAGAATGACTGGCCGGGATAGGTTGATCATTAAGGAAGGGCTCTCTGAGGATGTGACATATGAGCAGAGTCCTCAATGGAAAGAAGGAGAAAGGAGAGGGAAGATCAGAGCATTTGGCTAGAGGCAAAGGCCTAGGGAGGGAACACTTAGCATGCTACAACTCATAACTTAAAGACAAATTTTGTCTTCAGATGTAAATTCATTTTAAGGTATGCTAATAAAAATCTGGCAAGGAAAATGTTTTTTCTTATTTATTTATTTATTTCTCTTAGACTCTTTTCAAAAATAAAACCGAGCCCTCCCAAGACCCTGTAGTAAAGGGAGAAACTTAGCAAAGAGAACAGAAAGTAAATTTGCATTGAACAAAGGTTTGAAAGGTATCTGGAAGCACTATTTCCAATAGCCAAAACATGGATGTAACCTAAATGTCCATGGACAGATGAATGGATATAGAAGATGTGGTACATATACATTGGAATACTACTCAGCTATAAAAAAGAATGAAATAATGCCATTTGCAGCAACATGGATAGACCTGGAGATTATCTACTAAATGAAGTAAATCAGAGAAAGACAAATATCACATGATATCACTTATATGTGGAATCTAAAAAAAATGATACAAATGAACTTATTTACAAAACAGAAACCGACTCACAGCACAGAAAATAAACTTATGGTTACTAAAGGGGAAAGGGGAAGGGGAAGTAAATTAGGAGTTTGGGATTAACAGACACACACTACTATATATAAAATAGATAAACAGCAAAGACCTACTGTATAGCACAGAGAACTATATTCAATATCTTGTAATAACTTATAATGGGAAAGGATATGAAAAAGAATAGATAGGTATATGTATAACTGAACCACTTTGCCATACACCTGAAACTAACACAAGATTGTACATCAACTACACTTCCATTGTAAAACCTCAACCTTGGGGGAAAAAGTGTCTGGAAGATTGAGAGAGGATGGGAGCTCAAAGACACGTAAAACAGAGGGAGGAATGGTGTTGGGGGCGGGGGGCAGCAGCCAAGGGGAGCCAAGAGAATGGCTCTGCCTGCTGGGACCACAGAGGCCCGCCTTGTGCATGTACTGTGACTGCACCGTCAGCAAGGGGACCACATCCCCTTCCCCTCCTCTTCCTCCATGGAAAAGAACCCGGAGATAAAATTTAGAAGGAGGTTGGGGTAAATAATAGGGCCTTGAAACTGACTCCAGAAAGCTTTAAGGAGATCAGCAGGCATGGGTAGAAAGCATTTTGAAACATTTGGTTGTGAACAGGAGAGACTATGGCTAGAGCTAGAGAAAAATATGGAGTCGCAGGAAGAGGTTTTTATGGTGGTGGCGATGGTGGTGGTGAAGCTTTTCAAACAGCATGGACTTGAAGATGTTGAAACTTCGGTGAAAAGAGCAGAGGAAGAGAGCTTCCTAACCAGTGTTCCTACTTCCAGGTTTCCCTCTCTTTCCTCCGTCTTGGTTAATCTTAGCTAATTTTTCTAAAACACTACAGCTCCCCTGTACATAGCCCCCTTTGCTGTTGTTACACTCTACTCATGCCCTTTCTGGTATTGAAAATACTTTCTTCACATTTCAACCCCTGAAAATGCCAGTGAACTTTTGGCTGCATTTCAAATGAAGCCTTCTCTTACATTTTCCTGGAGAACAAGCACTTGAACTTACTTCTTGTTTGTTTTTATTTCACACTCTGGCCACCTGTGCTGATTCTTCCTCCCCAGAAGGTTATCACTTTTTCTAACACCATTTGTTGAATAGTCATTCATGTCCTCACTTCCCACTCACCTCATGCTGGCTGCTGTACCCAACACATCCCTGAAAATGCATTTGGAAGATCTCCCACACGCTCTTTATGGCCAATCCAGAGAACACTTCACAGGTCTTACCCTGCGTCAGATTTCAGCAGGACTTGACTCTCTAGACTGTAACTTTCCCTCGAAAATTCTATTCTCTTGACTTCGATAACACTTCATTTTCTTGGCTTTCTTCTGACCTCTCTGCTTCTTTTCAGTCAACTTTTCAGGATCTTTTCCCCCTTGTCTTTCCTTCAATATCATACTCACGGGCTCCAGCTTAGCTTTTTTGCTTTTCTCACTCTGCCTGCTCTACCTGGGTGTGCTCTTCCACATGAATATCATCAACTGCATCTTTCTTTCCAGCCCAGATCTCTCTCCTGAGTACCAGACCAATGAGCATCATTGTCTCCAGACACCGTCTCTTGGACATCACAATCGCTCTTTAAATTTAGCGTGTCCAAGACGAAACTCCTCCCCTCTGCTCCACTCCTTCTCTTCCAACCCTTATCTTCACAAAGCACTTTATCCTCCATGCTTCCCTATCTCAGTGAATTAAACTATCAGCCATCTAGTTTCTTAAATCAGAGTTTGACCTCAGCATCATCCCTGATTACCAAAAGATGAGTCAATTTGTATTCCTTGGAGAGTAGTGGTGCCCGTAACAGTGACTGACACCTTCAGGAAAAGTTTAGCTCTTGTTTGTTTATTTATTTGGAAAGGACAAGGGAAGAGTGATTTAGTTGGATTAGAGAGGTTGAATTTGAAGTCACTGAGATGTCTATGTAAAAAATGTTGATTGGGCATTTGGAAAGGTAGGTGCTGGAGTGATGAAGAGATTTCAGAGCTAGAGTTACGTATTTGCGAATTATCTACAATACACAGAGACTATCATTGAAACCATGTGAGAGGATGAGATCATCATGGAAAAGAGTACATAGAAACAAGGATATGTGGAAACAAGTTGTGGGAACAGGTCATAACTCTTTGAAAGCTGATAGGACTTCACACATCATCTGGCACGACTTTTCTTTTCACCTGAAAATTATACTAAGAGAGGAAGAGAGAAATTAAATTCTAAAGAAAAATCTACTTATAAGGTCTTTGATGCTAAGTTACTTGAAAGTTCCAAAGACTTTTCAGACCAAGAAAAGATTCCGAAGGAGTTGACTCTACTCAAGTCAAGAGCAGCACCTCAGAATCAAGACGCCATTGTTGCTGGAACCAGAAAGAACGTGTATCTTTTATGAATTCCACGAACTAACTAATAAGCAAGCCCAAACTCTCACCCCACCCCCAGATCTCCAGTTAAACCAACATATCCCTTTACAGTGTAAGCCAGTTTGATTTGTCACTTACTTAAGTAAGTGCTGGAGCCAGCTCACCGGAGCTGATTGGGCATCTTTTCCCAACTCTGTATTCAGTGACGTCATCTTGTTAGCTTGGAATTGGCCATCATGGGACTATTTAAAATTCGGAAATTAGCAAGTGCTCTGAATTAGGGAATCCCACCCCCCAATCCCGGAAACCTGGGTGTTAAACATTTTCTTGTACATCACTGGTTACAGCGAAAAGTATTCTTACTGATACACATGTTGAATCAAAAACAGAGGATGGTCTGGACTGCCAAGAGACCCGACACAGGTGTGGACAGCCTAGGAGTTAGGAGGATGGGGGGGGATTGATGGCGGCCAACCGAGGTGGTGTCTTCGTCCAAGTCAAAGAACTGTGAGAGCCCTCTTGGGATGATGTTAGGGGGTGTTGATCATATCACAAGAGTCCACGATTGTGCATCTACCATAAGAGAGCACTAATCCCAGATTATGACTGTACTATACAGTTAGAATAGGCTATCATAATTTCTCCCCTTTTCCATTTGTTCCAGCTGTGAAGAGGCTCAAAATAACAGCTAGTAAGGGGTAAGGAGTAGGGGACTAGACAAAGCAAGGAAGAGATCAACCTCAAACTCTTAACCCTGCAGATTTTCCAGCCACAGACAAGCCTTGATGGGAGAAGCAGAGGCTTTAAAGGGGATAAATGATGGACATTCCAAGGTTAGACTGGAAGATGCTTTTCCAAGCTACAGAATGAAATTATTCTTGTGACTGCTGGAGACTAGAAAAGCTGTGGAATATGCTTGGTATTTCCTCCAGGGGCAGGAAAGAACCTGCAAGAGGGAGCGTTTGAAGGGTCCTTGGGGAAAAATAATAAAGAGAATCTCCGTTTGTGCCCTACTGGCTAATTCAATAAACATGTTAGATTTGCATAGATGATTGCAGCACTTAAAAACTTTATTAACTATAAGGACACACAGTAAATGTGTTTAATTGATGTCTTTTGAGTGAATGAATAAAACTCTAACTTGGAGGAAGAGAAAAGGATTTAGGAGGAATTTCTTCCATCTGAGCAAAATCAGAAATTGTTTGAGTCTATGTCATGTCAGAAAGAAAGGTATTCTTATAATTCTCTGTGTTAAACAAACTATGTATTTCACGGATTCATGGAAAGGTGGTGGTTTGTGGATATTTAATTTTTCTTTCTTTTTAGCCCCATAAAGCTAATACAAACACAGAAATCCCATCTCTCTTCCCAACCTCTGTCCTGTGCAAAGGTGAGGAGAAAGATTCCTTCATGTCTTTTGATAGTTCTGCTTTTCTCCACAGGCAATGAGGCTATGGTAGCAATTTGGACTCCTAATTTTTTCATAGGGAGAATTAAAACTCATGGCTCTTAGGGTCTAGAAACCCTGGATCCGCAGTGTCCAAAACAGTAGCCACTAGACACAGGTGATTACTTAATCTTAAATTAATTAAAATTAAAAAGAATTAAAAAGTCAGTCTTTCTATCATTCTAGACACATTTTAAGTGCTCATTGCTACAGACGGCTAGCGGCACAGATTTAGAACATTTTTTATCAGCACAGAATTCTTTTGGACAGCATTATGCTAGATCTTTTTTTTTTTTTTAAGATTTTTAAAAATTTTGTTTATTTATTTTTGGCTGCATTGGGTCTTCATTGCTGCACGTGGGCTTTCTCTAGTTGTGGCGAGTGGGGGCTACTCTTCATTGCAGTGCACGGGCTTCTCCTTGTGGTGGCTTCTCTTGTTGCGGAGCACAGGCTCTAGGCATGAGGGCTTCACTAGTTGTGGCACACGGGCTCCAGTTGTTGCGGCATGTGGGCTCTACAGCACAGGCTCAGTAGTTGTGGTGCACGGGCTTAGTTGCTCTGCGACATGTAGGATCTTCCCAGACCAGGGATCGAACCGATGTCACCTGCCATGGCAGGCGGATTCTTATCCACTGGGCCACCAGGGAAGTCCTACCCTAGATCTTTATTAGAGAAAGACAGAAAATATTTTTTGAGATAAATTTTTACCTAATGTGGTTCATTCAGGTCCATTAAAAAAATAACTTTCATATTTAAACAAGTCAAGAAAGTAAATAAAATAGTCTTCAAATTAAGAATTTGGAGTACATCTAAAGACAAACTTTGATGGAAGTAGTCTTGTGTGTACATATTATTAAAATGCTTTCAATGTGACTGTTTAGATAATTTTGTTATTCTGCATTATAATCTTACAATATATCTTCTGGGATCATTCCCAGAGAGTTCAGCTCAGTTTTTGTAAAGCATTACATAGCTATTTGATAATGGCAAAGATAAATTTAAATTGTCTGCAATTAGGAAGGAATCTTTACATTCACCATGACTTAAATCTTGGACAAATCTGGACAAATTAGCTTGATCCTTACCAGGGATATGAAGACTGCCTGGTTCCCCTCTCTGAATGTCAAGGATAATTTATAGCAGTTTCACTTCTAGCTCAGAGCTGGTGACTGGGGAAAAACTGTTATGTCAGAGGAGGGCCCATTGGATTTAACATATGGTAACTTCAACAAAAGATCATTATGATGAAGTATAATTACAACAATTTTCCATAGCATAGGAATTGCCAGTGGAGAGGGACAGGGATAGATGAGAGAAAGAATGGTTAGATTGTCATTTTCCTGGGAATGAAGATAGACCCCTTGAGAACAGCCATCTTTGTTTTGCTCTATATGTGCTTCGGAGCCCAAAATACTGCCTGACACACAGCAGATGCTCAATATTTGCTGAATGAAACTGTTTACCACAGATAAAGTAACTGGTGTATGTGCACATGCATATTGCTTTTTTTTTTTAATCAAGTGGCCAAAGGTATGTTTTGATTAACATCTAATGGAAATGGAATGGGGAAAAAAAATACTGGTTCTATGGAAACACCCCCTTTCTCCATTAGTGGCACGTTCATTCAGCTCTTACCTTTATATTCCAGTAAGTTATTTTGCTCTCACAGTTGAACCAAAAAAGACAACAACAACATAAAAATCCTTGCATACCATTTTAATATCTGATATTGTAAAGGACAATCATAATGTTTTTGTATGTAACTATTATATGTAGGGCAATCTATATTCAAACAGGGATAAATTATGCTAAAAGAAATGAGTCCTAGATAGTTTTCCCTTCAAATCAAGTGTTTTGTTTTTTAAATAAACTTCTTGTTTAAAAATAAAAAGAAAAAGTGAGCTAGCAACCTCCTTTAATCTATCTTAGCAAGCACTCATTGAATGTCTAATAATATGCAATCATCAATATAATGTGGGAGACAACGTTTTAGTATGACAAAGTTTTTGCTCCCAGGAAACTTGCAATCTAGTGGGGGAAAACAGGTAAGTACATTAAAGACAAGGGGAGGTATGGTAAGTACAACTTGAAAGGAACACAGTCCTATGGGAACACAGAGTTGAGAAGGGTTTTTTCAGTGTGGAAGGACTAGATGATAGAAGGCAGGCACTGCAGTACATTTTAAGAATGTAATGTATTCAGTACCAATTTAAGAAACAGGCTTAAACTGGATAGAACATGAAGACAGTTCATTACTCCTTCATCCTGCATCTTTCCTTCAGTCTTATCATCAACCTTCCCAACATTTTGACATCACCATTTGACTTGTTGGTTTGATTTGTCCCTTGTAGAGGTAAAAGATTGTTTCCTGGTTACTTTCTGGTCCCACCTGTTAGAAAGATATTCAGCTTCAAAAATAAGGGCCCTATATATTCTTGGCCAAAATGAGTAGTTCTCAACCTTGGGCACATGTTGGAATCATATGGGGAAGGTTACAAAATATAGATGCCTGTTACTTGCCTCCTGTAATGATGTACTGAGAAGGACACAGCATCACTCTGGGGTGTCCCTGCCAAAAAATGCAGAGCTTGAATTTAATCATAAGGAAACATCAAAAAACTCAAATTGGGTAACATTCTACAAAATAACTAGTCTGTTATTTAATTTTTTTCATGTCATGAAAAATATGAAGAACAATTCTGTATTAAAGGGGACTAAAGAGACATGATAACTAAATGCAATGATGATCTTGAATAGGATCCTAGACTAGAAACTAGATCAGAAACATGACATCCATGGGACATTTGGAGAAATCTGAAGAAAGTTTTTAGATGAGATAATATGACAATCATCATATTTCTTGATTTTCTCGATTTCTGGATTTCTTGATTTTGATAACTGTATTATAATTATTTAAGAGAATGTTCTTGTTTTTAGGAAATACACACTAAAATATTTTGAAGTAGAGCACTGTCACACCTTTGACACCATTCTCAAATGTTTCAGAAAAGAAATATGTGTATATAGAGAGAAATATATATATTCAGAGAGAGATAGAAAGGGGGGGCAGGGGTAGAGGAAGAGAATGATAAAGGTACTGAGGAGAATCTGGAATAATGATATACAGAAATTCTTTATATTTTTTGCAACTTTTTGGTGAGTTTTATCTTATTTCAAAATTTAAAAATATTTTTAAATTAAAAGAAAATCACCGATGCCTGGATCCCACTCCCAGAGATTCTGAGTAACTTCTTCTTGGGTGTGGCCTGGGCATCAGGACATTAAGCTCTCTCCAGCTGATCCTGATGTGCAGCCGGGGTTGAGAGCCGCTGGCCTATCCAGAGCCTGGTGTCTAGAGATACAGATACTCTAAGCTGCCCATCATTTATGGAACTTATTACAGTGAAGGGCATTGGGGGTGGAGATTATTTTTAAAAGCATCTTTGGGAAGAACAGTTTATCAGGGTCTAAATACAGATACGTCAAGGACTGAGCAAGTAATATAAATGTGTAAAACAGTAGAACACAAGATAACAGGGAATGGAGAGAATATGTATGAGTTAAAGTCATTTAATTCTCCAGAACAATCCAAAATTGGCAGGCTTATTTTGGGGCAGTGGGTTATCAGCTTGTAACATCTGGACCTGAAAGAATAGAGAACTCTGGTCATGATTAGTAGGCATAGAAATTAGACAGGACTTAGATTCCCCTGAAAATACTCTATTGTTGACCAGACACTATGTTTAGGGATTAGGGTTATATTAAATTTAAGCAAAGTATACATTTAAGATAAATTTAGAAATAAGATAATATGCATTTGATAACAGTTTTCCATTAGGTTAACTTGTCTACAAGTAACGTAAAGCCTCAATTTAAACTGGTTTAAACAATAAAGGTATTTATCATCTAATATAGCAGGAAGCCTAGCTGCTTAACAATGTCCTCAAAGATCTGGGTTCTTTCCATCTCCCTGTTCCACCTTCCTCAGTGGGTCACATTTGCCCTCTGGCTAGGTCCCCTTATAGTCCCAAAAGGGCATCTAGACCTCACATCCAGATGTAGCAACAATCTTTTCTTGTTTTTACCTTCTAGGAACAAAGAGATCTTTTTCAGAAACTCCTTCCCCTATGTCCCAATGTCCTGAATTGGGTCACATGTTCATTCCTAAACTAAGCATTGGAACGAACATAGGATTTCCAGGTTGGGCTTAGACTAAACAGTGTCTGCCTTGAGGGTGGGATCACCGTCCTCTGAGACATGAGGGAGGCAGGATGCTACAAACCTGGGGCGGAGGTAGGGAATAAGTATTAAGTAATTAAGCAGCAGAGTCTGCAATAACAAACTGTTTCTAATCAGACATTTCTTTGAGATTAAGTCAGACTTCCACATAAGACAGTGGACTGTGTATACACTCAATCCAAGTAGAGAGACTGGCGAATTAAGAATTTAAAAACTGAGAGATGTGGACTGTAGTGAAAAAAGCAGCAGACTAACCAAGAGATTTGGCTTTACATTAACCAGCTAAATGACCTTGATCAAGTGATAATTTTTCTAGACCTCTTTTATTTTTTCACATAAAAAATAAGGTTTGACTGGATGGTTTTTAAGATCACTTCCCACATTAATCGCCTGTTAACCTGTAATCACTGTTAACTAAACTCTCTATTAATAAATGAACAGAAGAACTTGGTATTTGTGAGGATGTCTCTCAGAGTAAATAGTTCAACAATGGAGACACAAAGAAAAAACAAGGCAAATGCTTTAAAAGCATCATTAGGACTTCCGGTTTCCTGTCTGGCATGTAGAGAGCTTGGAAGTCATCACTCCATCTTAACCAAAAGTAAAAAGCTGAACACACTGTAAAATCAACAGCTCTTCTTAGATCTCTCAGAGAAGTTAGATCATAGGGCAAAGTGCTGCACCAAAAATTGGAGACACAGATGGGCAGATACAGATAATCACAATTTACCAGAGCAAAAACCCCACAAGCAGAAACATCCTCAGGAACCAGCCTCAGTGGAGGAAAACTTACACAGTAACTGACAAATTGCTGGAAGCTCAGTGTGGGCAATTCCACGGGGAGGGACCTGGTCAGAGGGGAGTACCCACATTTTTGTGAATTTTACCTGCACGAGTTCTCACAATGAAGATTAGAGAAAATCCCCTAGTGCTTCCCACATATGGAGGGGAAACTAAACATTTGAAATTTACCAGAGCATTCTCTTCTTCTTAACAAGGTCTATGGACAAAAGAAATTATTTTACCAGAGCTTAAACTATTGGGGTTTTAGCAGAGCCTAACCTATCTGAGGGAAGAGAAATATTCATCTCTAGCCTTGCATTTGGGAGAAAGGAAATACCCAACTCCAGCCCACTCTAGCCATCCTGACCACCTAAGATGGTGTGGGAAACTGACATGGACTTCTGAAGTTCACGGCTTAGAGGTACAAGCTCACTAAAAGACCGAGGATTAAAGAATGGTTCCCCTCCCCACAACTTACCATCGCTAAAGGCCAGTACATCATGTCTGCTTTCAACAAAAAATTGTAAAGAACACTAAAAGGTAAAAACACAGTTTGAAGAGATGGGCCAAGCATGAGAACCAGACTCAGATTTGGCAGGGATGTCAGACTTAGACCAGGAATTTAAAACAACTATGATTAATAGACGAAGGGCTCTAATGGATAAAGTGAATAACATGTAAGAACAGATGGGCAATGTAAGCAGAGGGATGGAAATTCTAAGAAAGGGTCAAAAGGAAAAGATAGAGATCAAAGACATTGTCACAGCAATGAAGAATGCCTTTGATGGGCTCATTAGGAGACTGGACACAGCTGAGGAAACAATCTTTGAGCTTGAACTTGAGTACATGTCAATAGAAACTTCCAAAGTGGAAAAGCAAAGAGAAAAAAGACTGGAAAAAAAAAAAAAAGTAAAACAGAAAACAATTTCCAAGAACTGTGGGACAACTACAAAAAATGTAACATACTCATAATGGGAATACCAGAAGAAGAAGATGCAGAGAAAGGGACAGAAATATTTGAAGCAATGACAACTGAGAATTTCTTCCAAATTAAGGTCAGATATCAAACTATAGATCCAGGAAGCTCAGAGAAGAATAAATGTCTAGGGAGCTTCAAGATGGCGGAAGAGTAAGGCGTGGAGATCACCTTCCTCCCCACAAATACATCAGAAATACATCTACATCTACAGAACACCTACTGAATGCTGGCAGAAGACCTCAGACTTCCCAAAAGGCAAGAAACTCCCCAGGTAGCTGGGAAGGGCAAAAGAAAAAAGAAAAAACAGAGACAAAAGAATAGGGACGGGACCTGCACCAGTGGGAGGGAGCCGTGAAGGAGGAAAGGTTTCCACGCACTAGGAAGCCCCTTCGCGGGCGGAGACTGCGGGTGGCAGAGGCGGGAAGCCACGGAGGAGAGCACAGCCACAGGGGTGCGGAGGGCAAAGCGGAGAGACTCCCGCCCAGAGGATCGGCGCCGAGCAGCACTCACCAGCCCGAGAGGCTTGTCTGCTCACCCGCCGGGGCGGGCGGGGCTGGGAGCTGAGGCTCGGGCTTCGGTCGGATCGCAGGGAGAGGACTGGGGTTGGTGGCATGAACACAGCCTGAAGGGGTTAGTGCACCACAGCTAGCTGGGAGGGAGTCTGGGAAAAAGTCTGGAACTGCCTAAGAGGCAAGAGACCATTGTTTTGGAGTGCGCGAGGAGAGGGGATTCAGAGCACCGACTAAACGAGTTCAAGAGACAAGCTCAAGCCACAGTTATCAGCACGGACCCCAGAGATGGGCAGGAGACAGTAAGGCTGCTGCAGCCACCAAGAAGCCTGTGTGCAAGCACAGGTCACTCTCCACACCGCCCCTCCCGGGAGCCTGTGCAGCCGCCACTGCCAGGGTCCCGTGATCCAGGGACAACTTCCCCGGGAGAACGCACTGCGCGCCTCAGGCTGCTGCAACGTCACGCCGGCCTCTGACGCCGCAGGCTCGCCCCACCTCCGTACCCCTCCCTCCCCCCGGCCTGAGTGAGCCAGAGCCCCCGAAGCAGCTGCTCCTTTAACCCCGTCCTGTCTGAGCAAAGAACAGACGCCCTCAGGCGACCTACACGCAGAGGCGGGGCCAAATCCAAAGCTGAACCCCAGGAGCTGTGCAAACAAAGAGAAAGGGACATCTCTCCCAGCAGCCTCAGGAGCAGCGGATTAAATCTCCACAATCAACAGGTGAATGGATAAGGAAGATGTGGCACTTATATACAATGGAATATTACTCAGCCATAAAAAGAAACGGAATTGAGTTATTTGTAATGAGGTGGATGGACCTAGAGACTGTCCTACAGAGTGAAGTAAGTGAGAAAGAGAAAAACAAATATGCTAACACATATATATGGAGTCTAAAAAAAAATGGTTCTGAAGAACCTAGGGGCAGGACAGGAATAAAGATGCAGACGTAGAGAATGGACTTGAGGACATAGGGAGAGGGAAGGGTAAGATGGGACAAAGTGAGAGAGTGGCATGGACATATATACACTACCAAATGTCAAATAGGTAGTGGGAAGCAGCTGCATAGCACAGGGAGATCAGCTGGGTGCTTTGTGTCCACTAGAGGGGTGGGATAGGGAGGGTGGGAGGGAGACACAAGAGGGGGGAGATATGGGGATATATGTATATATGTAGCTGATTCACTTTGTTATAAAGCAGAAACTAACACACCATGGTAAACCCATTATATTCCTATAAAGATGTTTAAAAAAAAGAATAAATGCCTAAAGCACTACACTTTGATAGATAGAAATATCTATCATATTCAAATTACAAAAAATCAAAAATAAAGAGAAAATCTTGAAAGAAGTCAGAGAGAAAAAGATCTTAACTCTAGAGGAGCATAGATAAGAATTATATCTGATTTGTCTTCAGAAACCATGCATGCAAGAGGAGTGGAATGAAATATTTGAAAGGTTGGAATTAAAGAGAGACCAACCTGGAATTCTGAACCCTACAAAATTATCCCTCAAAAGTGAAGGAGAAATAAAGACTTTCTATGACAAACAAAATTTGAGAGAATTTGTTGCCAGTAGTCCTGGCTTGCAATACATTTTAAAAGAAGTTCTTTAGAGGGGAGGAAAGTTATATATGTCAGAAACTCAGATCTGCATAAAGAAAAGAAGAGCATTGAAGAAGGAATAACTGAAGTTAAAGTAAAAATTTTTATTTTTCTTATTCTTAATAAGATTCTTATTCTTAATTGATCTGACAACAGTTCCAAATAATATCAACAATGTATTTGATTATGTATTCTTATGTATGCTTCTGCATAAGTGAAATGAATGACGACAAGGATACAAGAGATGGGAGGGCGGAATTAGGATTATTTCTTATTATAAGGTACTGCAGTATCCATGAAGTGGTATAGTGTTATTTGAAAGTCAACTTGGTTTAGTTGTAAATGTATACTGCAAAATCTAGGGCAACCACTTAAAAGGTAAAAAAAGAGTATGACTGAGATGACAAGAGAGAAGAGAAAATGAAATTATATAAAGTTTTGAGTTAAAACCACAAAGGGCAGAAAAAGAGTGAAAGATAAAAATAAAAACAAAAATCAAGGGCAATGAACAGAAAACAATAACAAATATGGTAGATATTAATCCAACTATATCAACAGTCACTTTAAACATCAAGAGTCTAAATATACCAATTAAAAGAAGTTGTCAGAGTGGATCAAAAAATGATACTTGTCTGCAAGAAACCAATTTTATTTTATCATTTTTGTTTGATTGATCATTTTGTTTTGGTTTTTATTGAAATAGAGTTGATTTACAGTGTTGTGTTAGTTTCAGGTGTACAGCAAAGTGATTCAGTTATACGCATATATATTCTTTTAAATATTCTTTTCCATTATGGATTATTACAAGATATTGAGTGTAGTTCCCTGTGCTATACGGTAGGTCTTTATTGTTTATCTATTTTGTATATAGTAGTGTGTATCTGTTAATTCCAATTTATCCCTTCCCCCATTTCCCCTTTGGTAACCATAAGTTTGTTTTCAATGTCTGTGAGTCTATTTCTACTTTGTAAATAAATTCATGTGTACCCTTTTTTTTTAGGTTTCACATACAAGCAATATCATATGATGTTCGTCTTTCTCTGTCTGACTTCATTTAGTATGATAATCTCTAGGTCCATCATGTTGCTGCAAATGGCATTATTTCATTCATTTTTTATGGCTGAGTAATATTCCATTGCATATATATACCACATCTTCTTTATTCATTCATCTAAATAGATATTTGATGGATATTTAGGTTGCTTCCATGCCTTGGCTATTGTAAACAGTGCTGCCATGAACATTGGGGTGCATGTATTTTTTTTTTAACATCTTTATTGGAGTATAATTACTTTACAATGGTGTGATAGTTTCTGCTTTATAACAACGTGAATCAGCTATACATATGCATATATCCCCAAATCCCCTCCCTCTTGCATCTCCTTCCCACCCTCCGTATCCCACCCCTCTAGGTGGTCACAAAGAATGGAGCTGATCTCCCTGTGCTATGCAGCTGCTTCCCACTAGCTATCTATTTGACATTTGGTACTGTATATATGTCCATGCCACTCTCTCACTTCATTGCAGCTTACCCTTCCACCTCCGCATGTCTTCAAGTCCATTCTCTATGTCTGCGTCTTTATTCCTGTCCTGCCCCTAGGTTCTTCAAAACCATTTTTTTTTCTAGATTCCATATTTATGTGTTTGCATGCAGTATTTGTTTTTCTCTTTCTGACTTACTTCACTCTGTATGACAGACTCTAGGTCCATCCACCTCACTACAAATAACTCAATTTCATTTCTTTTTATGGCTGAGTAATATTCCATTGTACATATGTGCCACATCTTCTTTATCCATTCATCTGTTGATGGACCCTTACGTTGCTTCCATATCCTGGCTATTGTAAATAGAAATGCAAAGAAAATTGTGATACATGACTCTTTTTGAATTATGGCTTTCACAGAGTATATGCCCAGTAGTGGGATTGCTGGGTCGTATGGTAGTTCTATTTTTCGTTTATTACGAACCTCCATACTGTTCTCCATAGTGGCTGTATCAATTTACATTCCCACCAACAGTGCAAGAGTGTTCCCTTTTCTCCACACTCTCTCCAGCATCTACTGTTTGTAGACTTTTTCATGATGGCCATTCTGACCGGTGTGAGGTGATACCTCATTGTAGTTTTGATTTGCATTTCTCTAATGATTAGTGATGTTGAGCATCCTTTCATGTGTTTGTTGGCTATCTGTATATCTTCTTTGGAGAAATGTATGTTTAGGTCTTTTGCCCATTTTTAGATTGGGTTGTTTGTGTTTTTTTTATTTTGAGCTGCATGAGCTGCTTGTATATTTTGGAGATTAATCCTTTGTCAGTTGCTTCATTTGCAAATATTTTCTCCCATTTGAGGGTTGTCTTTTCGTCTTGTTTATGGTTTCCTTTGCTGTGCAAAAGCTTTTAAGTTTCATTAGGTTCCATTTGTTTATTTTTGTTTTTATTTCCATTTCTCTAGGAGGTGGATCAAAAAGAATCTTGCTGTGATTTATGTCATAGAGTGTTCTGCCTATGTTTTCCTGTAAGAGATTTATAGTGTCTGGCCTTACATTTAGGTCTTTAATCCATTTTGAGTTTATTTTTGTGTATGGTGTTAGGGAGTGCTCTGATTTCATTCTTTTACATGTGCTCCAGTTTTCCCAGCACTGCTTATTGAAGAGGCTATCTTTTCTCCATTGTATATTCTTGCCTCCTTTATCAAAAATAAGGTGACCATACGTGTGTGGGTTTATCTCTGGGCTTTCTATCCTGGTCCATTGATCTATATTTCTGTTTTTGTGCCAGTACCATTCTGTCTTGATTACTGTAGCTTTGTAGTATAGTCTGAAGTCCAGGAGCCTGATTCCTCCAGCTCCGTTTTTCTTTCTCAAGATTGCTTTGGCTATTCGAGGTCTTTTGTATTTCCATACAAATTGTGAAATTTTTGTTCTAGTTCTGTGAAAAATGCCATTGGTAGTTTGACTTTTAGTTTTTTTGATCTTTGCTATGGTTTCCTTCATTTCTTTTTCATTTATTTCTGATCTGATCTTTATGATTTCTTTCCTTCTGCTAACTTTGGAGGGTTTTTTTGTTCTTCTTTCTCTAATTGCTTTAGGTGTAAGGTTAGGTTGTTTATTTGAGATGTTTCTTGTTGCTTGACATTAGATTGTATTGCTATAGACTTCCCTCTTAGAACTGCTTTTGCTGCATCCCATAGGTTTTCAGTCGTCGTGTTTTCATTATCATTTGTTTCTAGGTATATTTTGATTTCTTCAGTGATCTCTTGGTTATTAAGTAGAGTATTGTTTAGCCTCCATGTGTTTGTATTTTTACAGATTTTTTCCTGTAATTGATATCTAGTCTCATAGCATTGTGGTCAGAAAGATACTTGATACAACTTCAATTTTCTTAAATTTCCCAAGGCTTGATTTGTGACCCAAAATATAATCTATCCTGGAGACTGTTCCATGAGCACTTGAGAAAAAAGTGTATTCTGTTGTTTTTGGATGGAATGTCCTATAGATATCAATTAAGTCCATCTTGTTTAATGTTTCATTTAAAGCTTGTGTTTCCTTATTTATTTTCATTTTGGATGATCTGTCCATTGGTGAAAGTGGGATGTTAAAAGTCCCCTACTCTGATAGTGTTACTGTCGATTTCCCCTTTCATGGCTGTTAGCATTTGCCTTATTTATTGAGGTGCTCCTATATTGGGTGCATAAATATTTACAATTGTTATATCTTCTTCTTGGATTGATCCTTTGATCATTATGTAGTGTTCTTCTTTGTCTCTTGTAATAGTCTATTTTAAAGTCTATTTTTTCTGATATGAGAATTGCTACTCAAGCTTTCTTTTGATTTCCATTTGCATGGAATATCTTTTTCCATCCCCTCACTTTCAGTCTGTATGTGTCCCTAGGTCTGAAGTGGGTCTCTTGTAGACAGCATATACATGGGCCTTGTTTTTGTATCCATTCAGCCAGTCTATGTCTTTTGGTTGGATTATTTAATCCATTCACGTTTAAGGTAATTATCGATATGTATGTTCCTATTTCCATTTTCTTAATTGTTTTGGGTTTGTTATTGTAGGTCTTTTTCTTCTCTTGTGTTTTCTGCCTAGAGAAGTTCCTTTAGCGTTTGCTCTAAAGCTGGTTTGGTGGTGCTGAATTCTCTCAGCTTTTGCTTGCCCATAAAGGTTTTAATTTCTCCATCGAATCTGAGTGAGATCCTTGCTGGGTAAAATCATCTTGGTTGTAGGTTTTTCCCTTTCATCACTTTAAATATGTCCTGCCACTCCCTCCTGGCTTGCAGAGTTTCTGCTGAAAGATCAGCTGTTAACCTTATGGGGATTTCCTTGTATGTTATTTGTTGCTTTTCCCTTGCTGCTTTTAATCTTTTTTCTTTGTCTTTAATTTTTGATAGTTTGATTAATATGTGTCTAGGCATGTTTCTCCTTGGGTTTATCCTGTCTGGGACTCTGTGTGCTTCCTGGACCTGGGTTGCTGTTTCTTTTCCCATGTTAGGGAAGTTTTTGACTATAATCTCTTCAAATATTTTCTCTGGTCCTTTCTCTCTCTCTTCTCCTTCTGGGACCCCTGTAATGCAGATGTTGTTGAGTTTAATGTTGTCCCAGAAGTCTCTTAGGCTGTCGTCATTTCTTTTCATTCTTTTTTCTTTATTCTGTTCCACAGCAGTGAATTCCACCATTTTTCCAGGTCACTTATCCATTCTTCTGCCTCAGTTATTCTGCTATTGATTCCTTGTAGTGTAGTTTTCATTTCAGTTATTGTGTTGTTCATCTCTGTTTGTTTGTCCTTTAATTCTTCTAGGTCTTTGTTAAACATTTCTTTCATCTTATCGATCTTTGCCTCCATTCTTTTTCTGAGGTCCTGGATCATCTCCACTGTCATTATTCTGAATTATTTTTCTGGAAAGTTGCCTATCTCCACTTCATTTAGTTGTTTATCTGGGGTTTTATGTTGTTCCTTCATCTGGTACATAGTCCTCTGCCTTTTCATTTAATCTATCTTTCTGTGAATGTGACTTTCGTTCCACAGGCTGCAGAATTGTAGTTCTTCTTGCTTCTGCTGTCTGCCCTCTGGTGGATGAGGCTATCTAAGAGGCTTGTGAAAGCTTACTGATTGGAGGGACAGGTGGTGGATAGAGCTGGGTGTTGCTCTGGTGGGCAGAGCTCAGTAAAACTTTAACCCACTTGTCTGCTGATGGGTGGGGCTGAGTTCCCTTCCTGTTGGTTTTCTGGCCTGAGGCGACCCAGCACTGGAGGCTACAGGCTCTTTGGTGGAGCTAATGATGGACCCTGGGAGGGCTCACACCAAGGAGTACTTTCCAGAACTTCTGCTACCAGTGTCCTTGTCCACACGGTGAGCTACAGCCACACTCTGCCTTGGCAGGATACCCTCCAGCACTATCAGGTAAGTCTGATTCAGTCTCCTATGGCATCACTGTTCCTTCCCCTTGGCACTGATGCGCACACTACTTTGTGTGTGCCCTCCAAGAGTGGAGTCTTTGTTTCCCCCAGTCCTGTCAAAGTCCTGCAATCAAATCCTGCCAGCCTTCAAAGTCTGATTCTCTGGAAATTCTTCCTCCTGTTGCTGGACCCCCAGGTTGGGAAGCCTGACATGGGTCTCAGAACCTTCACTCCAGTGGGTGGACTTCTGTGGTATAATTGTTCTCCAGTTTGTGAGTCACCCACCCAGTGGTTATGGGATTTGATTTTATTGTGATTGTGCCCCTCCTACCATCTCATTGTGGCTTCTCCTTTGTCTTTGGATGTGGAGTATCTTTTCTCGTGAGTTCCAGTGTCTTCTTGCCGATGATTGTTCAGCACTTAGTTGTGATTCCAGTGCTCTCGCCAGAGGGAGTCAGTGCATGTCCTTCTGCTCCGCCATCTTGAACAAATCTCCTGCATTTTTTTTAAGGTAAGCGTCTAATGATATATTTTCTTTAAAAGTAGTCTTTTAGATATTTCCTGTCCTTAAGATGTTGTGGACAAATAACCTGAATTCTGCTTCTGTTAAAGCAGATGCGGAAACGAAATGAGCAAGGTTAGTCCTGACATCTACTGTCAGAACTTGAGTATGAACTGCTTTACCACAATCCACCTGCTGTAATGAGCAGGGCATTGGGTAACAATAGGGGCAGGTGTAGGAGTGATTGGAGTAGAGCATCACCCAAATCTCCATTATCCTGCAAAGGGGAGGAAGGGCATCCCTCAGCACTTCTTGAGATAAACATGTTGAAGATTTTGGAGGCAGAAAATAAACAAATGTCAAGAGGTATTTGTCATTCTCACCCAGGAGTCTTCCTCAGGCTCTTGTGTCTTCAACATACCTTTGACTTTGTTTCTCTTGTACATGCTCGTGTCCCTGGTGCTGTAAAGAAAATGTAGATACTGGGTTTCAGAATAATATTAGGGGAGGGAGAGAGGAAGGGAAAATAGAAGCTTCCCTGAACTTGGTCTTTCTCTTGCCCTGGGGCTTTGCTCTGTGCTAAAGTAGCTATCTATCTTTTGTTTATTATCTTTATCTTCCTCTGGATTTTCCACCCCAACCTGGGAAATGGCTATAGAATGATGTCACCAGGCTATTTTAAAAGGTGTGCATCCTGTGAGGGCTCACACTCCGTCACCTCACAGTCGCTTGTGTGTCTCATGAAGAGCTGTCCCCCAGACTGGGGAGAAGAGACCCAGAATGGATAGTCTTCAAGGCGAAGAGAAGCACACTCATCCTTGCTATGGGCAAAGGACAGCAGCAGTGTTGCGATTGTTTTTACACAAGGACTTCTGTAAAAATAGAGAACGGCCCTGTCAGTATCCGAAGTCTGGTCGCCGTTGTTGCCAACCCAGGGGAATGTCGCACAGGCCTGTGAGGATGGACTACAGCAGTGGTCCCCAACCTTTTTGGCACCAGGGACCAGTCTCATGGAAGACAAGTTTTCCATGGACTGGGGCAGGGGGGTTGGGGATGGTTCAGGCGGTAATGCCAGTGATGGGGAGCGCTCGCCCGCCACTCACCACCTGCTTTGCGGTCCAGTTCCTAACAGGCCGAGGACTGCTACCAGTCTGCAGCCCAGGGATTGGGGACCCCTGGACCAGAGGACTCAGGAGCCGTTAGTGAAAACCATCAACCCCGCCCCCCACCCCCGTCCCCCCAACACAACTGATGTTTCTACAGGGTTTTCTGGTCTTGCTCTCTCATCCTTGTTCCTTGCTCTGGTGCGTCCCTTGTCTGATAGATACACCCTCCCTCAGAACTACAGGCTTGTTCCTAAGTACTCAGAGGACTAACTATGCCCCCAAGTGGAGAACACAGAGAAATCCTCTAGCTTTTTGCACTCTTACTCATTTGTTTTCAAGGCAAATCAAATAGGCTAATTTAACTGTCACACTTCTTTTGTTTTTCTATTTTTACTCTAGGTTATTTGAGTATTTAAAATGGGATTCATTTTTAAACAACAAGGACCTACTCTCTAGCACCGGGAACTATGTTCAATATCTTGTAATAACCTACAATGAAAAAGAATCTGAAACAGAATAGATACATATGTATAACTGAATCACTTTGCTGTACACCTGAAAGTAACACAATATTGTAATTCAACTCTACCTCAATGAAAAAAATAGGATTCATTTTAGGAAAGATTGTTGGTAGTAGCCAACATCCTTCATGGAAGATATTTAGGGTAAAATCATAAGAAGATTTCTCCTTTTATTCATACAGATATAATCAAAACACTCTGAACAGCTGCTCTTATTTGGTTGGCACTTTTTGGGAACCCACAATATGCAATAATACTTTTAAAAATCAGTTTCATAGGAGACCACTGGGTGTTCATTGAAACAAAAAATCTTTACAAAGCATGTCAGAGGAGGTGGGACTGGTGAGCTGATTAGCTGTTTTCACTCACCTGATGCTGTTCTGTGTGGTGATCAGTGCAGTACAGCAGTTAGAAGCATAAACCCTGGCCTCAATAGGGCCTACGTTCAAAGCCCTGCTCTACCCATCAGGCACTGTATGAGTCTATGGGTGATTTCTTCATACTCTGTGACTCAGTTTCCTCAGCTATAGAATGAGGTAATAAGTAAAAATACTTAATGCTTTTCCTGGCACTTTGCAAGTTCTCAATTTATATAAGCTATCACTATTGTTATATGTAACATGTTACTGGTCATATCCTATCTTATTATAAAAGAAACATCCCAAATCATTGGCTTGTCTTTCCCATTGAAGTATTGTAAATTAAGAAGTGCTGGGTTTAGAAAATATTTGATTGACAAGGAATCTCCTTATTTAGAGGATATTAGTGTTCCCCTAATTTTCTCTAGGAAGGATATTTTTAATATAACTTTGTTTCATCAACAAAAAGACACTTTTTTCAAAGTCTGGACCCTACTGCAAACCCTCCACCTCTCTGTGCTCCCCTGCTGCACTTGTTAGCCCCCGATGAGTCTGTCCAGTCTTTTTATTTTTTTATTGAAATATAGTTAATCTACCATGTTGTGTTAGTTTCATGTACAGCAAAGTGATTCAGTTTTATATATACTGTATATATATATGTATATATATTCTTTTTCAGATTCTTTTCCATTATATGTTATTACAAGATATTGAATATAGTTCCCTGTGCTATGCAATAGGACCTTGTCATTTATCTATTTTATATATAGTAGTTTGTATCCATTAATCCCAAACTTCTAATTTATCCCTGTCTCCTCAACTTTGGTAACCATACATTTGTTTTCTATGTCTGTGGGTCTGTTTCTGTTTTGCAGATAAGTTCATATGTATCATTTTTTTAGATTCCACATATAAGTGATATCATAATGATATTTGTCTTTCTCTGTCTGACTTACTTCACTTAGTATGATAATCTCTAGTCCATCCATGTTGCTGCAAATGGCATTATTTCGTTCCTTTTTATGGCTGAGTAATACTCCATTGTGTGTGTGAACCACACCTTTATCCATTCATCTGTCAATGGACACTTAGGTTGCCTCCACATCTTGGCTATTGTAAACAGTGCTGCAATGAACACTGGGACACATGTATCAAAAAAAAAAGATAATTTTTTAAACTTTTGCTGTCTCAGTTCTGTTTTATTTTGTTTCTTTGTTTTTGCTTTCCTCTAGGATTTTAGTCTCTTTTGCACTCCTCTGTTCTTCTCATTTAAGCTCGTTTCCCAGGCCTCCATCTCCTGTTTTTGTTTCTCAGTCTGGGGCCCTGACCCCCAGGATTGTAAGCAGGGTCCCCTCTAGGCCTCACTGTGAAGAGAGGTCACAAGAGGGCAGTGTACAGAAAGAGAACATGCAATGGTTTGGCCATCAGCAGTGGTCCCTTTCCCAGTGAGGGACAGGGGAAAGGAAGAGGAATGATGTCAACTGATATTAAATTGAAAACATGTGAACGCCCAGCACTGTCTCCTTTGCCCAGCCCCACTGCCTCTGTGAGTTGTGTTCACTAACCTGGTGTTCACCCGGGACCCAGGATGAACACCTACATTTTCTGAGGCATTTTAAATTTATTCATTTGGCATTTTCCTCTTCTTTAAAGTATGGGTAAGAACGTATTAACTAATTCTAGAAGAAATTTAGAAAAACATGTGTGTGCACCTTTCTCTCCCTTCCCCCAGTTGTTAGCCATTCTTTGTCACCTCTGATATTTGTCACCACTGGAATAGTATATAACTCTTTTTGCCTTCTCTGCCCTGGCCACTGTCCTGTCTTACCTTTTCTGGGCCCTCCACTTGATCTACTACACAGCGTTTCCTCCTTTCTTCCTTACCTTCTTAACCAGAGCTCCATTAGATTGAGGGCACACTGGATTTTTCTGGAGCACACTGAGTCCCAATTGGCCTTTGGGTGGTAAAAGATCCCAGTTAATTGACTCAGCTGATGGTGGTTCATTGAGGCTTGATTCAGTACTTGGTACTAGTCAGCTTCATGCCCTTCAATGATGTGTAAAGAAAGAGATAAAATTAACTGGGAAGGTGGTTTCATGTTACTGTTGCCTGTCATTGTCAGTAACCCCTAGTATATATGGTGAGACTCCTAATGTCTTAGATGGCTCAGAAAAAAGTCCAGCACAACCCACTGCACTATAGAACCCTCTGCATTTCTGGTGTACCAATATTTTTCCAGCTATTGATGGCCCCCCTTTTTTTTAGTTTTAAAACATATCTCCTATAGGCATATTCAACCAGAAACCAAGTATTCATTTGGAAACCAAGAGATTCCACTATTTCATTGTCCTTCCAAAATGAGATGACTTGCAATATTTTCTTAGTCAAATTTTTCCCTCGAATTGTCTGTTCCAAAAGCCCAAGTCAGATGGCATCAATAGCAAGGGATTTACTTCAGAAATTGCTGCCACTCTAAATATCGAAGCTTTCAAAAATACATATAGCCTTTGAACCAGCACTTTTTAAAATTAATTTTTATTGGAGTCTGGTTGCTTTACAATATTGTGTTAGCCTCCACTGCACAACAAAATGAATCAGCCATACACATACAGATATCCCCTATCTTTTGGACTTCCCTGCCATTTAGGTTACCACAGTGCATTAAGTAGAGTTCCCTGTGCTATACAGTATGTTCCCATCAGTTGTCTATTTTATACATAGTATCAATAGTGTATATGTGTCATTCCCAGTTTCCCAATACCTCCCACCCCTTTCCCCCTTGGTATCCATACATTTTGAACCAGCATTTTTACATCTAGTAATTTATCATAAGGAAATCATTAATCCTAAGAAAACAAATACTTAGCTGAAGAAGTTTATTGCAGTGCTATTTATAGGAGTGAGTTTTTTAAGACAGTCTAACTGTAGAATCTAGAATACCTCTATCCAAAGGAAATCTATGCCACCATTTAAAATGATATTGACATAGGAATGTTTATTGACATAGGAAAATATCTTGATAAATTGTTAAATGCAAGAATTAGGTTAAAGGTATCTGTATAGAGTATGTACAATATGCTCCCATCTTTGGAAAATACATACATGTATGCATAGAAAAAGTCTGAAAAGTTTTCAGACAAAATGCCAATAATGGTTAATTCTTGGGTGGTGGAGTTATGAGAATTTTAATTTTCTTCTATTTCTTAACTTCAATTTATTTTCCAATGAATGAGTAGTAATTATATATATTTTTAAAACTTCCCCCCAAAATCACCACTGCTCTTGTGAGAAGCACCAATGGATATGATTTCAGTCCTTATGCTCTGAGAAGTGTGCAAGGTATTGTCAGAAACTGTGGGACAGATGTAGAGAACAGACGTATGGACACCAAGGGGGGAAAACTGCGGTGGGGTGGGGATGGTGGTGTGCTGAATTGGGCGATTGGGATTGACATGTATACACTGATGTGTATAAAATTGATGACTAATAAGGACCTGCAGTATAAACAAACAAACAAACAAACAAACAACTAATACTAAACTTTCTTTGGGTTATTTGTATAGAAATATGTTAATATAAATGTTTCAGACATTACATGAAATTTCTAAAAATCTTATATGTTCTGGTATAATGTTATAAGTCACAATTCTAGTTATTACTTTAAAATGTATATCTCAGAAATAACTAAAAAAAAAAAAAAGAAACTGTGGGATGTGAAAGAAGTGTACATGAAGGTCGTTCAGAGGGTTTTGATTTATAAAGCACCCACATAACCCTGTTATCAAACAGATTTAATCTTATTAAAGAAATCTATCTAGGTGGATTCATATTTTGCAAAATATTTTCCTATTGACAGAGAATATTTTCCTACTGACTCATCAGTGTTTAATGGCTCTGTGTAAGTTGCATTAAGCACTACAACATTCTGCTACACAGTTCTTCAACCCATAACAGCACTTGAACCTACAATAATGCTGTTCTCAAGGAAGATGACACCAGGCCGTGGAGGTTAAAGAGGGTCTGTTGGCTCTGAGCATGAGCAGGAATTAGGAGGCAAACTCGAGGCGATGAAGGAAGTGTGAATGGGGAAGAGTCATTAGAGTCTCCAACCGCAAACAGTCTCCTGTCCTGCCCCATTCTTGGCATGTGAGGACCAGAGGTTCAAAGATCTGGATTCAAGTCAAGCCACATGAATGTTAAACATGTAAATAAAAATCTGAAATCTCTCTAAAAGTTATTACATTTTAAGACAATCATGTATATACAGAGCATTACATTAAACGGCAAGCACACTCTTTTTACCTAAAAACAAAACAAAACAAAACAAAACAAAACCAAAAAACCCACACCAACTTCCTAGTAATTTACTTTCTCACCATAGTACTTCAATTTCTGATGGATTTTGGCACACCTATTGCATGTTAACCTATAAAAGAATTTCACTTAAAGGCACCAATAGAGTTTCAGCTGACAGATGGACACTTAGGAGAATAACTGAAAGTCATTGACAAAATTGGAATGTGCCCAAGATAGAGAATGGAAAAACCCAAGCTTCTATAGATGTTTTCCAGACTTCTTTGCATTCAGGATCGTCTTATTTAATTCCTAAAGCAGCAATTCCTAGCACCCTAGGATCCCTGAACTCTGCAGAGGAAATGATTCAGAAGCAAAGGGGAATAAGTCATCTAACAATCAGAATTAAGCCTCTTGTCAGTAGGTGGCATGGATACATGCACTTAGTCAGCAAACATTTATTGAGCACCTCCATAATCAATCACAGGACCCAAAGATGATTTCCTAGACAAAGATGTGACTCAAGACCATTCATTCAGTATGTGTCCTCTTTAGCTCATAAGCACTCTATGTACCTAGTCCAATTTGAATGAACCTCAAGGGCAGCAGTGAGAAAAGAAGTGACAATCGTGCAGCATACAGTGTAGGGATGTGTCTGTGTCAAAGAGGAAGCGGTGCCAGCAGAATTTAGCTTTCCTTTCTTTCTGGGGGTCTTTGCCTTGAGAGCCCAGGAAACACTGCAGTTGCCTTATTTTTCCTTGTCAGCTCTGTTTTTCCAGCGTCTATCCTCTCAATTAAACTATGGTACCTAGAAGAATTTCTCTGATTCATCGTACTCAGGATGACCATGGGAGCTACAGGTGGGTATAGGAAGAAAGGAGGCTGCAAGTGCTATTTGGCCTACTAGGAACTGCCTCAGTGCTCATGGACTTGAGATGTAAAGCTGCATCAGGGTGTAAGAGGCCAGGTATTTTCCGTGTGTGTTGAGAAGCAGAGAGAAGTCTAAGATAACTAAATGAGAAACTCTGGTTATTCTACTTTCCCCTTTGCAAAGAGTTAACTTTCTAAATGCCAAAATACTTTTTGTGTCTTCTCTTACTAAAATTATTGATGAAATATATCATTTTATTTCTTGCCTTAGCAAATAGAACCTTTCGAATAAATATACAAAGTGTGTTATGGTTCAAGAACAATGTTTAACTCTAAGCAACTGAAGATGTCTAAGAATATTAAAATCACTTTAGAAGTTGTTATGATTGTTTACTTGTCATTTTTCCATAAAATTAGAGTGCTGACTGTGAAAAACAAAAATCTGATTATTTGAAGGTTCCAATTATTTGGATTACTATTATTCTAACCTGACTTCCCTATTCAGGAACTTGAGGTAAACTTGAAACATAAGGGTTTGGAGAAACTAAAAGAATGACTAATTCCTAGATAAAGAGAGGCTCAAAATGTTTTTGCTTTTTGGGGGGTCAGATTTCTTTGCATTACATCAGATCATTGAAAAATATTCCAAACAAGCTATGAATGGAAAAAAACTGGAAAAACACAGAGGAAATCTAATTGTTGAAATGGTATTTTCACATTAATTTCATAAAAGTAATCATTAGGTCAAAGTGATTTTATGTGGATTAAACTGTGCTACGTAAACTGCCATGGGTTTAAAGAAGAGATAAAAAGGAAAAAAAGCAGCCCAAACAAAAGAGAAATGGGCCAAGAAGAAGTTAAGTAATTTATCTAAAGTTCAGCAATACACTAGACAACAATGGAAGATTCTTATACTGTGGATGGCATTCTTCACTGCTTTCCTCACCTCTTGGTTATTGTGTATTTCCTGTCATTTTAGGAGCAATCTATTCCCGCAGGGTCCGGATGGACAGTCGTTCTGGTCTGGCTGAACCCACATGCACACCTGTGCTCTCACACATCTTCTCTTCAATGTTCACCAACCAGGCAGAGCGAGCTGTACTCAGCATATTCCTCAAATGCTGTTTGGACGGTGTTGTAAAAATGACACACACTGTTGTTTGTTTCACGTGTTCTCAGCACCTGAGCGTTGTGGAAATTACTGTTTCTGGAGACAACATCTGTTCTTATTAAAGAGAAGTCAGGTGTTCTCTGGAACCAGCTAGGTGTTTCATTAAATGTGATCTATGCTGCAAGGTACAAGGCATATCATTTATTCACCTTGAGATGTTATCATGAGTGTGCATTTGTGTAAGTCTAATGGCTATAATACAGTGCCCTAAAACAGGATCCTTCCATTTAAGAGCTATTTCACTATGGGTTTGAGAAAGTTCCATTTCTCAGGAACTAGTTAGCTCAATGGCCGTCTCTCTTTTTTAAATGTGGTAGCATATCTTAAACACATGTATATAAGTGTGTGTTTACATATATAATAGGCGCATGGACTAATACAAGATAGGTATTATAAATACTCGGAAGTCCTGCCACAATGAGCTTTCTTCCAAGAAATGAGAAGTAAAGTTGCTTCTGGCAGTTACATTTTAAATCAAAACACTACCAAGATGTGCAGTCAGTCCCCTTAAAGAAGAAGAGTGACTCCCAGGCTGTGGCATGTGGGCCACAGAAGACCTCCAACTACAGTGTGTGTAATTGACCAAGGGCCTATCTTCCTGCCCACGGGCTGCTGCAGTCAGTCACTGAGCCAGGCAGGGGCACTAAGGCAGATCCATTCTTGGGAGTCAGGCGAATTCCTCCTTCAGCCCACTTTGCCTCTAATCACTTCCTCCTACTGTTCCCCCGCCCCCTCCCCCAGTGGCTTGGATGAACTTCCTGAGCCTGTGTGACAGTCTTCCACTCTCCCTTCTCTCCCTTTCTCCTTCGTTCGGGATCAGACTTGTCTTGTGGTCCAATGGCCTTCCCAGCCTTCCCTGGCTCCTTCCCCCCATTAAAATCCATGCCAGTTTAATCCCATCTTGACATCTGCTTCCTGGACTAACATAAAACGAACTGCAACTTGGTTAATTAGCATATTAATACAATTAAGGGAAAATGTTACTCTCAGAAAGAGGTTGGTCAGTTTAGAGAGCTCTGCAAAGGGTGCCAACATCTTAGCTCGTGCTCATCTGACCAGAGAAGATGACAACATTCCAGCCCAAAGATTATCTTCACTGTGATGTGTCTGGTGCCATTAAGTATTTCGTTCCTCTGACTAACACGACTGACTCTGAGTTCATCCTCCACGACCCAATGTTCAGTTGACTATATAACTTCTTAGTAGGTCTCTCTTTAAGGAGGAATCGCGTACATGAACTAGAGTCCACAAGGGAATTCTTGGGGATTTTGAGAACTGCATACTAGAGACTCAGAGCTGTGTCTACTGAGTGGACCATCTATCAGCAACAGAAGGATCTCTGGATGCTTGAGTCAAGGCGAAGGGCAGCCTGGTCTCTGTAGGGGTGATGGGACAGGCACTGGGGAGGAAAACTTGATGGTGGCTGGCATATATACAGCAAGTAGTAAATGTTGGCAGTCGTTCTTGTTATTAGGTTATGGATATAATTGTCATCTAGAGGGAGAAATTTTAAGGTTTCTACAAACATTAGTGTCTTAGCTTCCCAGGACTGCCATAAAAAAGTACCACAAATTGAGTGGCTTAAAATAACAGAAAATGATTGATTCACAGTGCTAGAGGCTAGAAGTCTAAAATCAAGGTGTTGGCAGGGTTGGGGTTTTTTTCTGAGGGCTCTGAGGGAGAGTCTATTCCACGTCTCTCTCCTATTTTCTGGTGATAGTCTTTGGCATTCTTTGGCTTGTAGATGCATCATTTCAATCTCTGCGTCCATCTTCACATTGCATTCTCCCTGTGAATCTCTGTGTTTTCACGTGGCCATTGTCTTCTTATAAGGACAACAGTCATGTTGGATCAGGGGTCTATGCTACCCCAGAGTGAACTCTTCTTGACTTGTTACAGCTGTAACTGCCCTATTTCCAAATAAGGTCACCTTCTGAGGTACTGGGGGTTAGAACTTCATCAAATCTTTCTAGGGGACACAGTTCAACCCATAACAATCCGATTTTATAGAATCACCAGATTCTATAAAATTCCTGAGACTATAGTTCCATAATAGATGATGAATATAAACTGGGATGCAATTAGGGTCATTACAAACTTTACAGTTGATATTTGTTCAAATTGGCTTAAAGGAGGGGTGGGATAGAGAAGAGAGGAAGAGAGGAATGGGACCCAGAGAAGGAGGGGGCCCACAGACTGAGTGCATCTCTAATTTCTACATGACAAAGGATTTCCTTGCTGCCCTTGAACTCCTGACAGATTTACGATGAGGATTGTGCCCTGAGTCATTTTCACCCCACACCCCTGCCCAATCGGACTCACAAACTCTGTCCAACAATCCAGTCTCCACATATTTTCTTCTAATCCCTTTGCCTCATACGCTTTGTCTCTCCAGTCTGTCTGAGAGGCTAATGCAAATAAAATATATCTACTGTGCTGTAATATTTGAATAATGAAAAAGCACTTCTAGTCTCCTCGTTCACATTTTCTGGCAATGTTAGATTGCTTGCTCAATTTTAGCGTATTAACTATGGGCAACATACATTAACTCTGTTTTACCTCTTTATTTTGTGACATTAACATTTAACTTTCAGATAATCACTTAAATGTGCACCCCTGGAAAATATGGCTCATAATTACCTCAGTATTTACATTCCTCAGGGTGAAGCACAGCAATTTGAGTGGATACTGTTTAAGAATTAATACGGATAGATGAAAATGACAGAGAATTCTAAAATGGCCCAGTGGCTTAGGGAGAATAGCAATCTCCAGCAATCCCTTGTGTTTGATTTTGAAATAAGAAAAAAAAAAAAAAAAAAAAAAGCAAGGCAGCTGTTGGACGCTCTTCGGCTACTCTGCATTTACGGAATTTTCCACTGGGTTGTATGTATTCAGATCACATACACAATGAGATTTCCTGCAGTGACAGTACAGATAAAAATGTTGTGCAACTCGGTGATAATTGAGCTCCATTTAGGCAAACCGTCAACTGGTGCATTTTTATATTTTCTCAGAAGCCTGGGAGATGCTTTTGTGTTCATGTCTTAAATATGAATTCATTAGCACCCAAAGAATAATGGGATGTGTTTTGCAATGCATTTTAATGAGAAATAGGCATGAGCAGGCTTTCAGAATTCATGTTTCAATATCACTTTAAAGCTATTAATTAATTAGAGGTTATTTCCTCAAATGTAGGAGTGAATAAACCTTTTCCTTCTATTTTCTAGGAGTGTTTTTCCCAAAGCCTGATAACATATTTTGAATATCCATTGTTTCTACCTATTATTATTATTATTGTTATTGGGTTAGAGTAGAAGGTTTAGGATCTCTTAACCACAGAAGGAGAGGCTGGGGAGAAAGGAATATTAAGGTAATACTTTTTTGTAATTTTTTTTTTCTTTTTTTAGTTCAAGGCATGACCTAGAGTCAAGATGAAAGATTGTGTACTGTCCATGAAATATCTGTGGTTCTCACCACTTCCAGTTACTAAGCACTGATGTTATCTAACACTTTGTGGCATATCTGTTGGACTTTTAAGTATTTCTAGAAGATAATCTCCTTGGTGTGCAATACTATGCTGGTAGAATTGTTGGATTTTGACTCACTGCATATCTGCAAAGCTGACTTGAGGGCTCCTCAAAGATGTGGAAACTAGTGCAAATATGCTTGGATATTTGCAAGAAGTAAGCAAGAAGTCGGCCATCGCAAGGAAAAGATGGGCATAACACTGAAGCTATGAACACTTAAAATGTTTCTTGTGATAAACAAGACAGAAAATGTCTAACACAATTGAAAATGTCTAACACTAATTTCCAAAGAAATGAGTGATAAGCTAGATGCCTTTCCAGATGGCTTAGCAAAGAAAATCGTTATTAAAATATTGTATAAATTCCCAAAGCTGAAACAAGCCTAAGAGGAATATAAGTTACCTTAGGAAAGAGAAAGACTCTCTTCTGTCTACTCGCAGTAACTCATGCCATCTCTTCACATCTACATCATTCTCTGGCTCTCTGTATACCCACATTAAAATGGTAGCCACTAAGCTAATGTGAATATTTAGACATAAATGTAAATTAATTAAAATTAAATGAAATTTAAATGGTTCTGAAGAACCTAGGGGCAGGACAGGAATAAAGACACAGACATGGAGAATGGACTTGAGGACATGAGGACGGGGAAGGGTAAGCTGGGGCGAAGTGAGAGAGTGGCATGGACTTATATATACTACCAAATGTAAAATAGATAGCTAGTGGGAAACAGCTGCATAGCACAGGGAGATCAGCTCGGTGCTTTGTGACCACCTAGAGGGGTGAGATAGAGAGGGTGGGAGGGAGGCGCAAGAGGGAGGAGATATGGGGATATATGTATATGTATAGCTGATTCACTTTGTTATAAAGCAGAAACTAATACACCATTGTAAAGCAATTATACTCCAATAAAGATGTTAAAAAATAAATAAAAGAAGTAAAAGAAATGTAACCATGATACATTTGTATAGTGAAGTACAGTTGGTATCTTGAGATACTTGGAGTCCAAATAATGGGCACTTCATAGGGATAATTTAATTTAATCTTCATTTAATCTTTTAACAGCCTTATTATTTAACTTTATCACATTTGCCATGTTGTGGTATGTTAACTTGTTTGTTCATATCCTTTGCTATATAGTATTCCATTAAATGAATATGCCACAATTTATTTGAAAAAAAAAATTAAATGAAATTTAAAATGTAGTTCCTCAGTTTTGTTTGTTTTAATTTTCCCTCTGTAATATTTAGTTTGATGAAAAGAGCAAAGGATTAGGAGTCAAGAGGCCTGGGATGTAGCCCAGGGTGTGCAACTGACTGGAAATGACTTTGGACAAGTAAACTATATTCTGAGTCAGTTTCCTGGACCGTCAAAAGATAAGTTTCCATATTCAGGGCTGATATTTACTTGATATGTTTCAGGGTGGCCACACTGTTTTTTAAATTATTGAAATAGTCTCACCAGTTGGTAAACAGCACCCCTTCTCCAGCCACCCCCAGATCCACTCCTGGGATCCTCCCATCTGCTGGTCAGGTAAAATTGGAAGGATTAATGCCTGAAACAATACAGGCCTCCCAGGACCCTGCTTCAGCCCACAGCTGGCATTCATTCTGATCATCAGTTTTCATGCCATAATGCTTATTAAATATTTTGGATATATACGCATCCTGCATGCACCCAAATATTGTGTACAACAGTCCCATTTATTGTGTGTATAGGTTGTTTGTTTGGCTCAGTTTAAGTTTGAAGTGTAGACTCAAAGTTAGTAAATTATTTAAGGTATATATTATATCAGGCTTTCAGCAAACGAGTCGTCCGTCTGAGGAGTGGGAAGGGAGGAAAATGAGGACAGGTTTGTAGCATTCACATTCTGGAATGCTCTCCATATACTGATAGCTATAAGTTCTGTGAGCAAATTCATGTTGTTGAATCACTCTATGTCAATAGCCAGCTTTGCCTCTTAAAAGTATTTAGGTAATGGGTCGCTGTCCTAAAAAACTAGAAAAAAGGGTTTAAATTATCATCTTTGACATTTAATACATTTCAAGATTATTGAACCAAATTCTCTTCCTATGACTCACTTTATACTTCCTAAACCAACATTAATTTACCTTTTAAGATACCTGACAACTTCGAGGAAAGAAGTATAGAGCATATAATAATTTATTCATAAAGTTCCAGCCATTGCTGTTTTTAAAAGACAAATCTGTTAGCTTCTCATTCAAAGGTCAGCCTCTTCACCCTCCTTTTAATGTTAAAAATGCAATTTCTACAGGACTAAGAAGGAACAATTTTTAGAATATATATATATTTTTTAATTGAAGTATAGTTGATTTACAATATTATATTAGTTTCAGGTGTACAATATAGTGATTCCATATTTTATAGATTATACTTTGTTTAAAGTTATTCTAAAATAACGTCTATATTTCCCTGTGCTGTACCATACATCCTTGTTGCTTATTTATTTTATACATAGGAATTTGTGTCTCTTAATCTCATACCCCTATTCTACTATTGGGTGGGCCAAAAAGTGCCTTCGGTTTTTTAAGTAAAAATAAAAGACACATGTTTCATTTTCGCCAAGAACTTTATTGAACAATATACTCACCATTTTGTTCCACTACCTTCTGCCATTTTTCAGGCAACTTCATAATTCCATCTTCCCAAAACTTTTATCTTTTTGAGCAAAGAACTGTTCCGGGTACCTTTTACAGTCTTCCAGGGAATTGAAGTTTTTCCATTAAGAGAACTTTGTAAAGACCAAAATAAATGGAAATCCGACGGTGCAATGTCTGGTGAATACGGCGGGTGAATCAGAACTTCCCAGCCAAGCTGTAACATTTTTCGCCTGGTCATCATGGAAACATGCAGTCTTGCGTTATCCTGATGGAAGATTATGCGTTTTCTGTTGACTAACTCTGGACACTTTTCATTGAGTGCCACTTTCAGTTGGTCTAATTGGGAGCAGTACTTGTTGGAATTAATCATTTGGTTTTCCGGAAGGAGCTCATAATAGAGGACTCCCTTCCAATCCCACCATATACACAACATCACCTTCTTTGGATGAAGAATGGCCCTTGGTGTGGTCAGTGGTGGTTCATTTCGCTTGCCCCACGATCTCTTCTGTTCCACATTATTGTACAGTATCCACTTTTCATCACCCGTCACAATTTGTTTTAAAAACAGAACGTTCTCATTACGTTTCAGTAGAGAATCCCATGCGGAAATACGATCAAGAAGGGTTTTTTTGCTTCACTGATGTGGAACACAAACATCAAAGCGATTCACATAACCAAGCTGGTGCAAATGATTTTCAACGCTTGATTTGGATACTTTGAGTATGTCAGCTATCTCCTGCCTGGTATAACGTTGATTGTTCTCAGTTATTGTTTCAATTTGATCACTATCAACTTCAACTGGTCTACCCGACCGTGGAGCATCGTCCAGCAAGAAATCTCCAGCGCGAAACTTCGCAAACCACTTTGACATGTTTGATCAGTCACAGCACCTTCTCCATACACTGCACAAATCTTTTTGTGAGTTTCAGTTGCATTTTTACCTTTCCTGAAATAATAAAGCATAATATGCCAAAAATGTTGCTTTTTTTTCCTTCCATCTTCAATATTAAAATGGCTACACAATAATTCACCAATTTTTATGCCTTTTTTTTTAAAATGCATGCTGATATGACAGCTGTCACAGACTGTCTAACAAAATTGTTTGAAATGAAGTTAAGGACAACTAAGTGCTACTAAAACCATCTTATGGGAAAAACTGAACAAAACTTTTGGCCCACCCAATATATATATATATACCACTTCTTTATCCATTCACCTATTCATAGCCACTTAGGTTGCTTCCATATCCTGGTTATTGTAAATAGTACTGCAATAAGCATAGGGGTGCATATATCTTTTTGAACTAGTGTTTTTGTTTTCTTTGGGGAAAATACCCAGAAGTAGAATTGCTGGATTGTATGATAGTTCAATTTTTTATTTTTTGAGGAACCTCCATACTGTTTTCCATGACAGCTGTATCAATTTACATTCCTACCAAGAGTGTACTAGGGTTCTCTTTTCTCCAGATCCTCACCAACATTTGTTATTTGTAGATTTTTTTGTTGATAGCCATTTTGACAGACGTAATGTGACATATATGATGGAATACTACTCAGCCATAAAAAAGAAAGAAATTTTGCCATTTGCAACAACACTGATGGACTTGGAAAGTATTATGCTAAGTGAAATAAGTCAAACAGAGAAAGACAAATACTGTATGATATCATTTATAGGTGGACTCTAAAAAAAAATAACAAACTAGTGAATATACAAAAAAGAAAGAGACTCACAGATACAGAAAACAAACTAGTGGTTACCAGTGGGAAGAGGGAAGGGGGAGGGGCAAGATAAGGGTAGGGTATTAAGAGGTACAAACCATTATGTATAAAATAAATAAGCTATGAGGATATATTGTACAACACAGGTAATAGAGCCAATATTTTATAACTATAAAACGGGTCTAACCTTTAAAATTTTTGACTCACTATGTAGTACACCTGTAACTTATATAATATAGTTCATCAACTATACTTCAATTAAAAAAATAGTGCTCTGCCTATGTTCTGTTCTAGAAATTTTATCATTTCACTTCTTACATTTAGGTCTTTAATCCATTTTGAGTTTATTTTTGTATATGGTGTGAGGAAATGTTCTAATCTCATTGTTTTATATGTAGCTGTCCTGTTTTCCCAGCACCACTTATTGAAGAGATCATCTTTTCTCCACTGTGTATTCTTGCCTCCTTTGTTATAGATTAATTGACCATAAATGTGTGGGGTTTTTTCTGGGATCTCTAGTCTGTTCCATTGATCTCTGTGTCTATTTTTGTGCCAGTACCATTCTATTTTGATTACTGTAGCTTAATACCTCAAGCTTTGTTCTTTTTCTTAAGATTGTTTTGGCAATTTGGAGTATTTTGTCTTTCCAAGTAAATTTTAGGGATTATTTGTTCTAGTTCTGTGAAAAATGCCATGGATACTTTGATAGGGATTGCATTAAATCTTAGAATGCTTTGGGTAGTGTGGACATTTTAACAATATTAATTCTTCCAATCCAAGAACATGAGATATCTTTCTTTTTTTTTTTGTATTGTGTTAAAATTCCCTCATCAGTGTTTTATAGTTTTCAGATTATAGGTCTTTTACCTCCTTGGTTAAGTTTATTCCTAGGTATTTTATTCTTTTTGATGTGATTGTAAATGGGATTATTTCCTTAATTTCTCTTTCTGATAGTTCATTATTAGTGTATAGTAAAGCAACAGATTTCTGTATATTAATTTTGTATCCTGAAACTTTACTGAATTCATTTATAATTTCTAATAGGTTTTTGGTGGAGAATTTAGGGTTTTCTATATATAGTATCATGTCATCTGCAAATAGTGACAGTTTTATTGCTTCCCTTCCAATTTGGATGCCTTTTATTTCTTTTTCTTGTCTGTGGCTCAGACTTCCAATACTATGTTAAATAAAAATGGTGAGAGTGGGCATCCTAGTCTTGTTCCTAATTTTAGAGGAAAAGCTTTCAGCTTTTCACCACTGAGTATGATGTTAGATGTGGGTTTGTCATAAATGGCCTTTATTATGTTGAAATGTTTTCCCTCTATACCAACTTTTATGAGAGTTTTTATCATGAATGGATGTTGTAGATTATACTTCCATCTAAATTCTCAAGTTCCCAAGTGATTTTCAGAAATTCTGCTATTAGTCTTACAAATACTGCTTTTGCTATATAATTGGGAGTTCTTGCCATCTTTCTGCATTAACACTCTCAGCTTATCCACTAATTTTTCTCATGGTAGCAAGTTGGTTGCAGAAGCTTTTGACATCACACCTCTACAAACAAATGTGAAGGGAAAGAAAACGTTTCCCAGAAGTCATCCTAGCAGGCTTATCCTACATCTCATTGTCCAGTCAATTATTAGAAGAGAAGAAGAAACCCCCATGATTGGCTAAAACGAATCAAGATGTACCCAGTGGGTCTAAAGCTAGGACCAACCTGCTCACAGTATTCATAGAAGATTGTGTTCTGTTAGCAAGGAAGATGTGAATGGCTGCTGGGTAGGCATTTATTGGTATCTGCTACACAGAATGGTCCCGTAGGACAGACATTATTATTTCCCCCATTTTATAGTTGAGTAGAATATAATTTGACATGGTAAGCAAGGTGCCCAAGGATGAGAAGTGGTCAGTGGTGGAGCTGTGATTTGAACCAAAATCGCCTGGCACTAATGCAGGTGTACCTGACCACTGTGCTCTACTATCTCTTGGTCATACAGTGCGTTCACTAAAGATTTTGGGTTCTAGCTCACAGTCTTCCTCTTAAACCACAATCCTTCTCATCATCCTGAGTGATTTCAGTATTTATGTGGTGACCCACTAAATCTTAGCCACAATCTTTCCTGACCCCAAATTCAATGGCCTTTTTTTTCACCTCACTGTAGCCTCTCACACCCTTGACCTTACTGTCAATAACTACTCCAATGTTGAGTCTTAAATTCTAATATCTCACGCTCAGATACAATTCTCATCTTTCCAACTTTTCCTTATTCCTACTCCTTCCTATTTCTTCTTCTTTATTCCTACTACATCTGTCTTGGAGTCCTCCAACCTCTCTTTTATCTGAAATCTCTATTAGAATTTATGAACTTGCAGTCATCTCAAAGCCCCAGTCAGATCCTCTTGATGGGGTTCAGGACATGCTACCCCAAAATATGGCAATGTGGCAAGTTGAATATTTTAAGCTGTAGGAGTTTGAGAAAACATCAGAAGCAGGAACTTCATTCTGACCTTCCCCTATGTCATTTTCCCCTAAAACAGGTCATAAAATCCTCATGTGAGAGGTGGCCTCCCTATACCTGGAGGAAAGAAGTATCCTTAGGTCCAAAGACAAAGAGGTGCCAAGAAGAATCCTAACACACACGCCTTGCTAATTCCCCCCAGTTTACTACACGTACCTCATATTCTTTGACCTATCAGAGCTCTCCACACCTGTCCACATTTCATCAAACCCAGCATAGAAATACTCATGTCTAACTGTTTCTTCAGGTCTTCATTTACTTATGAAAGCTCCTGAGTCATATAAAACTTCCATTAAATCTCCTATTAATCTGTCTTTATCAGTTTAATTTTTAGACCCAACCAGGGACCCTATAAAGGTCAAGGAAAACGGTTTTCTCCCCTACACTCTCATCCAGAAGAGAAGAAAATGAAGGCTCAGAATGCTGACATGAGTTGCTTAAGATCCCACCGCTAGTAATTGCAGTGCCAGGACTGGAACACTGGTCCCCTCTGCTTCCAAGTCTAGGCCAATGTTTTGTTTTGTTTTCCCCATTCTGTCCCTTTAGGTTGAGTATTTCCTCCTTGTAAAGATTTAAAAATATACTAAGTTGGAACAATATTTTGGGGTATTAGTCATTTATATTAAGTAGAATATTATATTTTTAAGAGACTTTACAGCATCTTTAGGTAGATAGTCAAAAGATAGCTGAAGTTCTCTAAAGTTCTCTTCAAAATAGGTGTTGTGGATTAAATTGTTTTAAGATAAAGACAAAGGCTTGGGAACAAGGTGATATTGCATTTTCCTTAGTAGCTGACCTCTGGAAGGCATTGCTTAGATTCCTACTTTGAAATTCAAAACAAAACAAAACAAATGCCTATATGTAAAACTGAATCACTTTGCTGTACAGCAGAAATCTGCGAACAGATCTCCAGTCTAGCTTCAGTTACTCTCCCTAACCCCACTCCATTGAGGGAAAAAGGGAAGAAGGAAAGAAGGATGGCAGTACAAAAAATTCTGTGTTTAATTATGGCTGTTAATAACAGCAGGTGACTCAATATCTGGAGGAAGTTTTCACTGTTGATCATAGAGAGGAATGTGGGGAAACAATTTTCAAGACTTCCACATCCTTGGAGAATTTTCCTCAGTGGTAGGCATGCCAACAGTGGCCATCCATCTTGGAGCAAGAATATACGCCATCCATCACAACACTGGTCTGTGGTCACTCCCAATCTCTTCAGGGTCTGGTGTTATTTTAGTTGTGCCTTTTGACGGTGTGGGCATCACAGATGCATTTCACTGCTATTATGTTCCAGAATTTGGCTCTAAATCTTTTGGTCATATATCTTGCAGACAGTCCATGGGGGACACAGAAGAATAGACCTCAAAAATCTGGAAATAAGGAAAGTAAGATTGTTCTTTGAAAATTAAAGTAAGGAATAAGTCCACCGTAATTTGGAGTAGAGATTTAGAAAGTCCCATGAAAATCATGGGCAAATCTGAGTTGTGCATGCCCAAGAAGTGGATTTATCCAGTCTACCTGGCCAGTGTATTCATATTATGGAGATGGACATGGCAGCCATCAGAGTTGATGCTGGCCGTATATCTGGTTCATACAAGTTTTAATTCTCCTTGTTCTGTTTCCTTTGCTCCAAAGTAAACTTCTCCGTGTATTTTGTACTGGTCAGATTGACTTGAATGTGAGGTCTCCTTGATAGTTATATTTCTCTTTAAAATTTAATAGACTGGCATTCTGTGTTTCTACCTCACGATCTTTTTAGTTTTGTATATCTCTAAATCCAAGGAACTCTTGAGTTACTGATGAGTTTCAGAGCCCAGAAATCTGAGGTCATTCCCTGGCAAGTGGTGGATTCATTCCCTGAGACAGTCTCATCGTGAGGACCTTGTGAGGGCAGCTGGCTAGCCCTCTCCTGGCAATGCCCCTGTCTCCTCCGTGCACCTGTCTCACTGCCTTCCAAGCAGCCTTAGGAGAGATGCCATCGCTACCGTGTTCTTTTCCTCAGGGAGTCCTTCAAACACTTCATTTGTCAGTCTTTCCTCCTCCAGTAAGGCCTTGTAGTGCCCGACTCCCCAGATGGATAATGGCCCTACCCTATGATAGAAGAGGGGATATATATATAATTGTATCTAAATCAGAGAGAGAGGAAAAAGCAACCAGTCAACCCAATGGGCAATCCACCACTCTGTGGATGTATAGGAATAAATGATTGTAACTTTTTCCTGGAAGTTTTGTGTGCATGGTTAATAAGTAGACTGTCCTTCCTTCATGGAATGCTTTATTTCAAAGGACTCATCTACCTCAAGATTTCTCACTTAACCCTCAGGCTTTCTCGGCTAACCCAGTTCCATAGCTGTCACACCAAATTCGTCTTTAGAGCTAAGAAATTCAACTAGGCAGTGCCCTTTTTCTCAAGAAAAAATTGTGACAAGGACCTTTGTGAATTGTCTTTATTTCATCAGATTTGTCATCTAAATTTAGCTTTTTGTATGTGACCAGAAAATGTTTCAAAATATTAAATGCTCAAATTAGTGTCAACATTTCAAATGTGAAGTCAACATAAGTTCCATACCTCTTGGTAATTTGTGTTAATGTTGCCTTAATAATACACGAGACTAAAAAGAGAAATATGTTTATTTAAGTAAAAGTACATTTTTAAAACAAAGAGACCTAGGTGTGTATGTCACCTTGTGGATCACACTCTCCGATTTCAAAATTTCAACGTCTATCCTGACCTATCAATCATTAACTGTTGTCCTTTTTGCTGCTGAAGAGACTGTATTATATAACAGATTGTCCCTGACTACTGAAATGATTAATTGGGGGGTGGTAGGAGGGGAATATTTAAAAAATATAAAATCTACTGAATTCAAGCAAAGTTACTTTGTAACACCTCAAGGCCTAGTATCTCAGAAACCAAGTAAATCTATGCAAATTCACTTCGTAATCGGAGAAATGAAGTAGATGGTTACTAAACCAATGGAACTCAAGCAGCCCTTCAGATGCTTGGCCATGTGTCCAATATTGTGGGATATACAGAAAAGCTTTGAGCATTTCACGGAACAGGGACCCGTAAAAGAGATGGTGTGACTGCGGACACTGCCAGCCCTAAGTGCAGTGGTAGTCTGCCTACCAGGACTGGAATTCATTTATGTTTCTACCACCCTCAGCTCCCCTCCACCTCAGCCCTCCATCAGCTCTCAGCAAAGTGATTGGCGTGAGTAACTAGAGACATAGAAATGAAAGGGATGCAGAGACTGCAAACTATGGTCCTTCCATTTCCTCCTACATAATAGATGCCAGAAATAAGTCTTAAGGAATCAGAATCTTTTCCTATTTTTTCCTCAAAAGAGTGACTTTTGAGGAAAAAATAGGAAATCAACGATTTTTAACTTCTTGGACGTCACAGTTCAGTGGCCTGTCCATAGCTCAGCCTGGCACGACCCTCTTCCCCTTTCTTCTACTTGTGTCCCTGGAGTGACCCGGTTCACATCCATGACTGGATGAGCTGATCAGTTCCAACGACTAGCTTGTAAAAATAACCACCCTGGGCTTGTTGGCAACGTCTGCATCTCAAGGAAGATGAGCGGTGGTCTGAGTCAGGTGCTCATGAAATTCAAGCAGGTGGGCAGGTTGATTAATCAGGAAAGGGAATTGATGGCGACCAAAATGTCCCCGGATAGCACATAGCCCCAGTGAGGAAATGCAGGCAGAAAGTGAGCAGGAAAATGTGCCAGTGGATGTTTAAAGAAAATAGTTTCAACTGATATTATATTTTAAAATATTATGTTTACCTATGTTTATTGAAACATAAATAGAAGGATTAATTCAGTGACATTTAAACATGGTAACTAGACTACCATAATTGTCCTCAAAAATTCTCTCTATTACCGGGATTTAATTTTTTAATAACAATCCACAGGCCTTTGGGAGAGTCTACAGTTGGACCAGTATATGGATTCTATTCTAAAGCCAGAAAAAAAGGTTTTCTTTTCTGTCAGGGTTTCTGTCTAGCCAGTAGATTTAATCACAATTCACATGTGATAATTGTTAATAATCTTTCATTTACTTAATATCCATTTGGCTTAGAGATCAAGAATATTGTATTTTTAAGAAATTAAAAGGGGTCAATTTTGTTCAACACTACTGGTTATTTTTTACACAACTGAGTATGTTTAATCATGCATCCCTGCAGCTGGTGTCTGGATTCCCACTGTATATTTCCTTGATTAGGACCCAGCCAAAAAAGTGCAGGAGGCAGAAGAACAAAGATTAACCCAATACTTGGAAAAGTGGAATATTCGTTACAGATAGTGGCTAAAAAAGTTTGCATGTTTATGCTAAAGGCTCTTCAGACTCACTGATTAGCTTCAATAGTTAATCGGTCGATGGGTAATGTTAACACTTTTTAGTGCTTTTTCGTACTTGTAGTATGTATCAGAAACTTGTCATAATAAGTAATTTTAAAGTTCATGAGGAGACCCTATCTCTGCTGGGCAGGAAGAAGCAGGAGTGGGGGTGATTTTCCTCACCTCCTTCACTGTCAGGGAGAGACCTCACCTCCCAAAGGCACCCTTCTCACAACCAGTGCTTGACAGAGTAATTCAAGGTTCACAGAGCGATGTCACATACCTCAACACCAACCTGTGAGGTTTTGCAGGAGGAAACTGAGGTACTGAGATCCAAAGTGCCTCTCCCAGGAGAACACAGTGAGGGATAGAGACTGGGTTTAAATCCAAGTCTTCCCCAAACCCCAAGCCCTTTCCATGGTATCATTTGACAAGCCCCAAGCAGGTAGTACTGCTTTCTCAACAGACAGAAATAAGGCAATGTACAATATTGGAATATACATGACGTCTTTCTCCAAAGGCTTAAAGACCTCTTAATTGATGAGACTTCTTAGGATCAATTTTTTTCTTAAAACTACCAGTTATTATTCACATAGAATTAAAAAAGAAGCTTTCAGACTTATAGATTTAAATGGGAAAATAAAATTCATCTTAGAATAACTTAAGTAATTTTCAAAATAATGTATACATATTTTAAAAAACATTCTCAAAGCTGCTTTTGGAATGAGAGGGCCTGAGAATATTAATGAAATAAAGTTTGAAACAGACCAGAGATTCTGGGAGGGAGGAGGTGGCTAGATCCTTTGAAATCACACTTAGCCTAAATGACTGGAGAAATATGATAGTAATTATATCACAGTGACACCCAGTCTCCTCACACCTAAGGACATCAGCCAGGACCAGAGCTTTGAAACTCTGTGTATCATAAGCTCTTGTCGGAATAGTCTTCTAAATGATTGAAAATATTTTTGTCTTCTTCAGAGAAGAAAGCAAACTAATGTCAGGTTTTCATCTAGAAGGGCACACACACACACACACACACACACACACACACACACACACACTTACTCATAGATCCTATGTGGATGAATTTGGTAGACAGACCACCCTTTCAGGTCATTCCCTTTAAAAGTCAATTCAGTGGATATATTTAAAGCCTCATCTCTCCAAAGATCCCTCCGACAGTGTTTGAAATGGTTATTTAAAAATATGCCTAGCATGTAGTAGATGCTTATTACATATTTCTTGGCTATGTGATTGATATAAGATGGATTGAAGAGGGAAAGAAAGGAGACAGGGAGCCCAGGTATTGACTATCGCAAGAAGTGATGAGGACTTATTTGGGGGCAGTGGAAAGAAGAGGGAGGATACCAAGGCCATTGTTCAGGTAGAGTTGACTTCCTTGTTGAATATTTGGCAGCTTCCCACAATCTAGAGAAACTACTGAAGGCTCTCCACTAATTTCTTTTATCTACTTTCCTAACCTTACTCATTCTCTATGAAAAGCTTTGTTCTCTTCAAATCATCTCGAAAGTAAACAAAGCTAAAACATGTAAACAATTAAAATCAGTTATATTCCAATAACATCAGAGGCAGTTGCTTTATTCTTTGTGATATATTTTACAGATAAAACATTCATTTAATGTAGTCTGGTCTGGATAGGTTAAAATCATAGTTAAAAGAGACATTTGTCTTCAGGAAATAAGAAGATAAGAGGAAAAAATAAAAGAAAACATCAGACTATCACCTAGATGAATTCTAAAAGTGTGTATATTTGCCTTTTGTTGAGACTGGTTCTTGGATGACCCAAACAAGATCTCTCAGAAAGAAAAGCTTCTCCTGTAAACTGCGTGTCACCTTCCTTGAACTTGGTTCCCCCAGTAGACTCACTCCTATGTACAGAAGTCATGGTGTCTGCTAGGATTTGTCCTCAAAAATTGCATTGGCTTCATCTGTTGATGCCTGTGGACTACTTTTGGTTGGGAAGGTAGAGGACAAAAAGGAAAGAAGTTGCCCACAATCCTAATTCAGACTAAGGAGTTCAGAGAGAGTTTAAGAAATTGGAACAAGTGTTAGTTCAATTCAGTGACTGTGTATAAAGTGCCTGCTATGTGTTTATTGGTAGGCTTTACAAAAATTCTTGTATCAAATTGTCATGGATTTTTAAAATTTCTGCCTTGTGCATTTGGCTTGTTTTCAGCATTCCTTCTTTTGATGCATCTTAAGTTGATAAGATATGTTGCCTCCATACTCATGAGCAGTTAGCACAAAAAACTTTCATCCTTGTTCCCTGTTCTCTCTTATTTGTGTCTTATTAGCAACTGGTTAGAGATAGGATTTGGTATCAGGTGGAAGTATCCAGTGGAGAACTAATCACGTATATTTGGAGTAAAGGGTTATGTAGTGTGATGAAAGAAACCAAAGCATAGTTAAGGCTGCATATGGATATTTTAAAATTATGGCTCATATGCAGCAGCTAAAAATGTATGACAGTGTTCCATCCACTCATGTGACCTGATATTTATGTAATTCACTTCAAAGGTGAAAATGACCTTGTCAGTATCCTGCTTCTTTTTTGAGGATTTTAACTTTTTCTTTTCCCATATGGCCATCTAAATGAGCCATGGCTGTGGGGGTTGGTGGAGACCAGTGGATGGAGAGATGGACTCTCCACCTAGGAAATAAAGCATTTGAAATATGCTTCCGTGTATTACCTGGCGTAGGTCATATGGGATCAAAGATTGCAAACAATTCCTCTTAAGGGCACTAAGGATAGCTAGAGTGACTCTCTGGTGCTTTTGAAGTCCATGTACATTCCTAGTTCTGGAAATAGAAATGGTTTTAACAAGTTCTGCCAAATACATTATCCTGGCAGGTTTTCCTCTTATTATTCTCCTCGATGCCAAGGAGCAACTTTCCCCTTGCCATGTGCAGGTCAGGGCTGTGTAGTCAACAAATCAATGAAATAGGCAGCAATTGGCTTTTAGGAAGTGACTCCCGGTCCACAGCACAGGCTCCTGTGGGGATTATGTTCAGCCAGACCTGCCAAGGACACATTGAGAAGGATCTGTACTGGGACATTTTATGGTTCTTAACTCCCAGGTTTTCCTCTGTAAACCTTGCAAGTGTTGTTTTTAATAAGCAAGTATGAATTAGGGGTATTTGGTGTGAATTTATCATCTCTGCATTCCTCAAGGTTGAAATGATTAAGGCTCCTATGTAGCAACTTTGTTCTGGATTGGAAAGTGACTAAAGCACCCAGCCCTAGTGCCTGATTCCCCATCTGCATCCGTGGTGGTTGCCGCTCATCTGCCATGAAGTTCCCGCTAAAAGCAGCCACAGAGCTTTCTCAATCCAACATTCCAGGAATTCTATTGGCACTAGTATGTGAAATGCAACCTATTTGCCTAGATTAGGGAGCTCCAGCTCAGAGCTGTCCCAGAGGACTTATACTAAGAAAGCTGTATTTAGGACAGGATTCCTTAGTTGACCCCTGGCTTGCCTTGGCGAGGAAACCAAACCTCGAAATGATCCAACAACTCACCCAGGCTTTCAGGAAGTGTCAGGATAAGCAAGACAAACTGTCTTGGTCTCATCCTAGGTTGTATTCATCATAAACCTGGATTTACTTCCAGAGAAGAAAAATGCCAACCTTACCTTTACTCAGGTTTTGCTGTCTCATTTTAGACTGCTCTAGAATAGAGTCCATAATTTTTGTTTCAGTGAGAAAGAAAGATTCTTTGTGACTAGTAATACTCTTTACTAATTAAGTGAAAATTGCCTTTGAAGATTCCCCCTCTTCTCTGGAAGTAATAGGATTCACGTGAGCAGGAGAGGTAGATGAAGAAATTGTGTATGTAAAGTTTTTCTGTTGAAGTAACAACATTCATTTAGCCAATACTTACTAAATGCCAGGCACTGCTGTAGTTGAAGGTCAACAAAGTAGAACAACACAAGGATCCTGATTTTCAGAGGATGGAGGGTGAACCCTAAGCAATGGCCACACCACTATGTAACTCTCATGCAATATGGACCATATGTGCAATAAGGAGAGTATGAACGTTATGCTGTGAGAGCACAAAGAAGGAAATGCCTGACACACTGGAGCTCAGGGAGTTCTCAAGGGCACGGAAAGAACATCAAATAACTCAACCTGCACCTAACAAGACTGGTGGCTTTTAAAGTTTGCCACTTGGTTCTATAAAAGTTCTCAGCTGAAGAGCTCAAAGGAGAGTTCCAAGGAGGACCTTCCCCACTGTCCCCTTGTGATCTGAGTTTAAGGCTGATTTAAATTGTCTTGACAGCCTCTGGATCAGGTTTGATTTTTGGCTTTGGCTTTTAGTGTATAGTGTATTTGCCTTCAAGTACCATGTACTCAAGTCGTGTCATGCCTGGTCCAAATATGAGGGCACCACTGGCTTTGTAAATGACTGAAGCATTGCTCAGAACCTGTGGGGAATAAATCAGAGAGCTAAGTTGGCCTTTACTCTTGGGATGGCTTCGCTTGTCCTGATTGTAAGCTATTGAAGCTACTCAGGATAAGCCTGGGCAGTCAAATCTGGAAAGCCTCGGGAGCCATTGAGATCATCTTTGCTGAGCTCTCACTGGTGCAGCCAGGGGGCGGTTCCTGATTTAGTAGTTTCTAATTTGGGTGAGGACACATGGCCCAGGTCAAGCATCCAGTGTGGCAATGCAGTGGGTGACGTGTGTGAAGGGAGTGCTGGCAGATGCTCCAGCACAAGCCCAGTGACCAAGGGATTCCACCAAGTAGCTCAGGCTGCCCCATGGCCAAGGGCAGCTGGCAGGGTATAATTTTGAGGCTTTCCCCAATGGCAGAATTTAAACCACTTATTTTTCTCTCTTAGAACAATGCACAAAGTTGAGGGGGGCTTTTTGGTTATTGCCACAGCCTTGAGGACTTCCTGTCATCTGGCTCTTTTGATCTGGGGGCTTTTCCTGGCTCAGAATCATGTAGCTCTGCAGGTGGATTGGATGATATTTTTTTTCTTCAGAGTCAAAGGGGACTAGTATTTGTGTTTTATGGTTTGTCAAGGCCCACCTAACGCAGAAGCCACTCAGCAGCCCTGTATTTTAGTATATGCTGGAGAAGATTTGTCATTGGAGTCCAAAGACCTGGATTCAAGCCCCTGACTCTGCCATGCATTAACTGTGTGCCTTAGGGCAAGTTATTTAACGTCTCTGAAACTCAGTTTCCTCATTAGTGGACATAGTCCCTAGCTATAGAAAATAGGAAGATGAATTTTATTGGTTATTGTCTCAAACTAAAAGTGGTTTCAACCCCAAAGTGTTTTCGCTATCTAGCTAATGATGAATGAATCATGGGCAGCTGCTCTAAACCCCAATTGTCATTTTGTAAGAGAGGTTCTCCAAACCATAATTGTTCTTCCAACAGGAATACAGTGGTTTATTTCCTTTGGATTTTTAAGGGAACATTTTGCAACTAATTTTTCCTGGAGGACTTGGTAGAAAAGTACGCTATGTGACATGTTATATCTCATTGGAACATTGCTGAAAGATTTCTTTGGCCAGTGTGCCAGGCGTTAAGCTAGGTGCTAAGGACACTGGCCCTGTCCTCAAGGACTTCACAGTCTTGAGCGGGAGAGAGCCAAGTAAACAGAAAAGTGCAATAGAGTATAATAAGGCTGGGATAGATTCATCCAGACGGTGCCAACAGAGGAAGCCAGATAGTATGTTCTTCCTGTTATATGTACACAACACCACCTCAGAGGTAGTTTTGTAAACAATGGAACCTGAATTTTATCAAACCCCTATCAATATATAGGAAATATGAGGGACAGAGAACTGAGTTGATGATACCCCAAGAATGCAATTAACAAAATCCAGATGGTGGGAAACTCTACAGGGCAAAACACTCTGTTTCTTCAATAACACAACAACATAAATTGCAAGGAAGAAAAAAAAAAAAAGTTGGCTGGGAACCTATAGATTAAAGAGATGTAAGAGACTTATTAACAATTAAAATGTGTGGGTTCTTATTTGGACCCAGATTCAAATAAAGTGTTAAAAATAAAAAAAATATTAGAGGAAAATTGGAGAAATGCAAGCACTGATGAGACAATAGATACAAATTATTACTGATACAAGATTCTAATGATGATAATGTAACTATGCTTATAAAAGAGATTCTTGAAATACATACTGAAATATTTACAGATAAAATCATATGAATCTGGAATCTACATTGAAACAACCCTGGGAAAGTGGCAGAAGTGGTTGAGAGTATAGAAAAAACAGAACGGACTACAATTTGTTAATTGTTGAAGCTGATGGCTGGGTATATGGAGGCTTAATATATTATTTGCCCTATTTTTGCATATTTTCAAAAACTTTCCAGACTAAAAATCTAAAAAGAGAGCAAAGCTAACTGCATCAAATACTGCTGAAATATCTAGTAACTTTCTGAAAGCAGAATTGGCTTTGGTTATCAAGCAACGTCTGTGTATCAGCCCTGTTAGTTATTCACAGAGACTATAATATAAAGTGAATGGTGTCCCTAAAAGTTCAAGGGGCAGCTTCTATAACAGGTCCTTGACCAGGGCAATTTTAGGACAATATTTGGGGAGGGAGCCAGATTGCTTTGTATTTAGGATGAGTGTTGGCCAAGAAGTGACGACAATTAATGAAGACTTCTTTTTCAAGGAACAGAAAGACTATTTGAGTCAGAAGGGAATTTGGGTTAAAACAGATTTTCCTCCCAAAATAGAAATGGCTGAAGCTGTTGTAAACAAAGACAAGAAAGAGCCAATACTACTTACATTTTCCTTTCCTAAAAACACAAATACGCAAACTGAGTTTCTTACAAGTGGGTCACTAGATTGAACAAAGAATAATTTAACATGTTTCTTTCACCCTTCGTTTACCATTTCTTTTTAAAAACTAGTGTTTGTATATTTTATAATTATAAAAGTAATATGAGCTTATTGCAGAAACTGGAAAAATGCAAAGATGTTTAAAAAAAAGAACTCACTGGTAACTCAATCATTCAATGACAATTAATAATAATATTTTGGTATATTTAGATAGGCTTTTCTATATGCATAGATATGTAAATAATTAAGATAATATGGCATATACAAAACAGTGCCTCTTTTTTAATAAATATTATATCATGTGCATTTTCCCATAACATTAATATTTTTCACCTCAACAAAATATTAGCAAGCCAAATTCAATACATTAAAAGGATCATACATCATAATCAAGTGGTATTTATCCCAGGATGCAAGGATGGTTTAATATTCACAAATCAATCAATGTGACACACCTTGTAAACAAAATGGATAAAATTTATATGATCATCTCAATAGATGTAGGAAAAGCTTTTGACAAAATTCAACATCCATCCATGATAAAAATGCTCAACAAACCTTGCATGAAGGGAACATACCTCAACATAATAAAGGCCATATATGACAAACCCACAGCTCACATCATACTCAACAGATGAAAGCATTTTCTCTAAGATCAGGAATAAGACAAGGATGCACACTCAAGCCACTTTTATTCAACATAGTGTCAGATGTCCTAGCCACAAAAATCAGACAAGAAAAAGAAGTAAAATGCTTACAAATTGGAAAAGAAGATGTAAAACTGTCACTGTATGCAGATGATGGGATACTACATATAGAAAATCCTAAAGACACAATCAAAAAACTATTAGAACTAATAAATGAATTCAGTAAAGCTGTAAGATACAAAATTAATACACAGAAATCAGTTGTGTTTCTCTATATCAACAACATACTAGCAGAAAGAGAAATCAACAAACAATCCCATTTACAATTGCATCCAAAATAATAAAATACCTAGCATAAATTCAACCAAGGAGGTAAAAACCTGTACTGAGAAAACTATAAGAGACTGATAAAAGAAACTGAAGATGACCCAAACAAATTAAAAGATATACCATGCTTGTGGATTGGAAGAATTAATATTGTTAAAATGACCATACTACCCAAGACAATCTATAGATTCAACGCAATCCTGATCAAAATACCAATGGCATTTTTTACAGAACTAGAAAGAATAATCTCAAATTTGTATGGAAACACAAAAGACCCCAAGTTGCCAGAACCATCTAGAAAAAGAAGAAGAAACCTGGAGGTATCATGTTGTGTGATTTCATACTATATTACAAGACTACAGTAATCAAAACAGTGTGGTACTGACACATAGATCAATAAAACAGAATAGAAAGCCCAGAAATAAACCCACACTTTTATGGTCAATTAATCTATCACAAAGGAAGCAAGAATATGCAGTGAGGAAAAGACAGCCTCTTAGATACATGATGTTGGGAAAACTAGAGAGCCACATGCAAAAGAATCAAACTAGGCTACTTTCTCACACCATATATAAAAATAAACTCAAAATGGGTTAAAGACTTAACTTTAAGTCCCAAAACCATAAAACTTCTGGAAGAAAGCATAGACAGTACACTCTCTGACATCGGTCTTAGCAATATTTTTTTTGGATATGTCTCCTCAGGCAAGGGCAACAAAATGAAAAATAAATGGGAATCTATCCAACTAAAAAGCTTTTGCACAATGAAGGAAACTGTCAACAAAATGAAAAGACAGCCTACTGAACGGGAGAAGATACTTGCAAATGATATATCAGATAAGGGGCTAATATCCATAATATACAAAGAACTCAGATAACTCAACAGAAAAAAAAAAAAAAACAACCAGATTGAAAAATGGGCAGCAGCCGTGAATAGGTTTTTTTCCAAAGAAAACATGCAGATAGCCAACAGACATAAGAAAACATACCCAACATCACTAATTATCAGGGAAATTCAAATCAAAACCACAATGCAGTATCAACTCACACCTGACAGAATGGCTATCATCAAAAAGACAAGAAATAACAAGTGTTGGCAAGGATGTGGAGTAAAGGGAACCTCTGTGCACTGTTCATAGGAATGTAAATTGGTGCAACCACTATGGAAAACAGTATGGAGGTTCCTCAAAAAATTAAAAATAGAACTACTACATGATCCAGCAATTCCACTTCTGGATTTTTTTTTTTTAAGAAAGAAACTCACTAATTTGAAAAGATATATGCACCCCTATGTTCACTGCAGCATTATTTACAAGAGCCAAGATATGGAAGCAACCTAAGTGTCCATCAGTAGATGAACAGATGAAGAAGATGTGGTGTATATATACAATTGAATATCAGTTAGCCATAAAAAAAGAATGAACTTTCACCATTTGTGACAACGTGGATGAACATAGAGGACATTATGCTAAGTGAAATAAGTCAGACAGAGGAAGACAAATACTGTACGATCTCACTTAGATATTGACTATAAAAAACAAAACAAAACAGAAACAGACTTATAGATACAGAGAGCAAACTGGTGGGAAATTGGGCAAAATAGGTGAAGGGGATTAAGAGACACAAGTTTCCAGTTATAAAATAAATGTCATAGGGATATAATATACAGCATAAGGAATATAGTCAATAATACTATAATAATTTTGTCTGGTGACAAATGGTTACTAAACTTGTCATGGTGAACACTTCCTAATGTATTTGATTGTCTGATCACTGTTTTATACTTGAAACTAACATAGTATTATACAGCAACTATACTTCAATAAAATTTTTAAAAAAAACAGACACAGAAACTTTTTTAAAAAATCATTTTAATAACTGCATAGTATGTTTTAATGAATATGTCACAATTTATTTGCTACAATTACACTTAAGATAGCACAGTTAATATAAATAACACTGTGATAAACACCACCATATATATTTTTTTGCCTACATTTCTCATCATTTCCTTATAAGAAAATCCTATAAATTAAATACTTAATGTGCTTATTGAATTGTACTTAATTTTGTGATTTGATTTACAATATCTATCAATATAACATTGTGTAAGTATTCAATAAGACAACGTATGTTCTTATTTTCCTGACCTGTATAGGAATAAAAGTTGTGGTTACACAAGCACTAGAAGAATATGAATTATCTTCTTGGCCATTTCTTCTTCTCCAAAAAAAATGGGGGAGAGAAACAACTGTTCTTACAGAATCCTTCCTCAGATTTTACATTATTTTCCCTGAATCCTCTCTGCATCCTCTACAGTCTTGCCCTAATGACCAGACTGTCTCTAAAACAGGCCCCTGAGACTCTGACCACAGAGTGAAGGTTCTCGAACATTCTCTACATAGTTTGTGGAAAGAGAGACACCAGGGACCCCTGATCCAGTGACTTATGGAAAGATTAACTTTTCACCTTTTTAAGGGAGAGAAGAAAAGGAAGTTGAGTTTTCTTAGGAAATACCTGACCTTCTTTGTAAAGTGTACTGCTGTTCTTACATGTATCATGGACAAGAATTTTTCAAAGTTATATCCTGGGTAAGGCTGATTCACTTTACCGAGCTTGAAAAATACTGATTTATTCAATACTTTCCTCTTAGCAGAGTTTACAGTTGTTTGTAATTGAGGAAATTGGATTGGAATGAAGCTTTACAGAATCCAGGGAGAATTCACTATTTTTTCATTGGCTTCATATCAGATAGTGTGAGGCATACTTCTAAGATGGCCTGCAAGATTCCAGACTTGTGGAATAATGTCCTGTAAAATCTCTTCACATTTCATGTGTTTAAGGCTTATGAATATGATGATATTTCATTTCTATGATTAGGTTACATGTTTGCAAAAGTGAAAGGACTGCACAGATATAATTAAGATCCTTAATCAGTTGACTTTGAATTAATCAAAAGTGTAAAAACCAAACAACTCAATTAAAAAATGAACAAAGGACTTGGAATATACATTTTCTTAAAAAACTTAAAATGGCCAATAAACACATGAAAAGATGTTCAACATCACTAATCATTAGGGATATGCAAATCAAAACCGCAAAGAGATACCACTCCACATCCAATAGCAGGGCTGTTATCAAAAAACCAGAAAGCAGCAAGTGTTGGTGTGTCTGTGCACTGTTGGTAGAGATGGAAAATGGTACCGCCACTGTGGAAACAGTACGGTAGTGCCTCAATAAAGTAAATACTTAATCCGTCCAGCAATTCCACTTTTGGTAAAATTACAAAAGAATTGAAAAGGGACTCAAACAAATATTTGTACACCCATGTTCATAGTAGCATTATTCATAAGAGCCTAAAGATAGTCAAACTAAATGTCCATTGATGGATGAATAGATAGACAAAATGTGGTATATACACTCAATGGAGTATTCTCAATTTTAAAAAACAAATGAAATTCTAATACATGTTGCAACATGGATGAAACTTGAAGACAAATGGCAGGCAAATACTTTATGATTCCACTTATATCATATACTTATGAGGTAACTAGTGTAGTCAAAGTCACTGAGAAAGTAAGTACAACAGTGGTTACCAGAGTCTGGGAGGTGGAGGAGGTGGGGAGTTGTAGTTTAATGGGTAGAGAGTTTCAGTATAGGCTGCTGAAAAAATTCTGGAGATGGATAGTGGTGCTGGGTGCACAACAATGAATGTACTTAATGTCACTGAACTGAACACTTAAAAATGGTTAAAAGGGTGGGGATGTGGCAGGGACAACATCCTGAGTGGGCCTGACCTAATCAGGTGAGCTCTTTATAACACAGTTCAAGCCTTCCCTGAGAGAGCTTTATAGCAGCAGTGATGCTCTCCTGTTGAATTTGAAGGCATAAACTGCCATGCTGTGCGGAGGACCATGTGGCAGGAAACAGTGCCTCTAAAAATTTAGGATCTCAGTCCTACAACCATACAGAACTGAACTATGCTAGTAACTAATGAGCTTGGAAGAGGATTCCAAGTCTTAGGTGAAATCCTAACTTCAGCCAACACACTGATTTCACATAACATAAAAGCATAACATAACTATGCTACTCTCTCTTTTCTACCTGTCAGTAAGGTACGGTCCTGTGATAAGGACTTACCTGTAAGTCTGTGTGGTTCCTTTCCCTACCTCAAATCTTAGATGCATGTTTTGATCGATGATGATTGTCCTTAACCTAAGAGATCCTGTGATATACCACTACCCCACTGCTCACTCCCTCATGCGCTGGAATCATCTTGAAATGATTTGCAACATTCCCTCTGTGCCCAGCTCAGGGTGTTCTGAGGCAAGGGTCCCCAACCCCCAGACCTCAGACCAGTACCGGTCTGTGCCCTGTTAGGATCCAGGCCGCACAGCAGGAGGTGAGCAGCGGGCCAGAGAGTGAAGTTTCATCTGCCCCTCCCCATCGCTCCCCATCACTCCCCATTGCTCCCCATTGCTCCCCATCATTCCCCATCGCTCCCCATCGCTCCCCATCGCTCCCCATGGCTCACATTACCACCTGAACCATCCCCCACTCCCCCACCCCCGTCCATGGAAAAATTGTCTTCCACAAAACCAGTCCCTGGTGTCAAAAAAGGTTGGGGTCCACTGTTCTAAGGTCTTTGGGATATGCAGTCCTTAAGTCACATGATAACTTTTCCTATTATGTTAACAGGATGAGCACAGAGGTGAAGTGGTGGCTTGTCTGTTGCAGCAGGTAAGGTGCTCTATTCCACCACTGCTCCACACACTGACCTGATGCCCATTTAGACAACCTTTCCCCCTGCCACCATTAATAGACATACTTACCTTTCAGACTCAACACAGTCTCAGCATACACCACTCACAGACCCGGTGCTTTCTCCCTTGCAGGCCAGTGGCTCCTTTTTTAGTTTCTCAAACACAAAATGTCTAAATGTTCACCTTTCTTAGGGCTTGAGTACAAAGGAATACAATGGTGGTTGTGGAGAGGGGTAAGCAGCTGGTATAATCTTTCACATCTCAAAGGTCTTTATCAACCCTAGAATGACAAAGGTCTCTCTCCCTGTGTCTCTGTCTCTCTCTCACACACACACACATTCTCTGGAAGACCATCTCATCCCAGATTTACAGCCCAGTGGTTACCCTTGAATGAACCCACTCTCCAGGAGGTGTTTGGGGAAGCGAAGAGAAAGGAGGTAGATTACTCATTGTATCACATGCATCACTGGATTGGGGCAAGTATTTTAATGCCCATGATAGGAACGTGTTCATATTTCTGTGTTTATGCAACCATTCAGTCTACTTACATGGGTATCCAAGAACACTATTAGTCAATAACCAATTTAAAAGTTTTATTAAAAAAAAAGGCATTAACAAAATAAATCTGAGTCAAATAGATGGCCTCATATAAATGGTATCTTCAATAACTTCAGTAGCCGGGCATATGATGTATGAGGCTATTGTAGTTTTCTTTCCAAAGAGCACAAAAGCAGCTTCATCTGTAAAGCCATATCTAAGACTGCTAAATAATAGCCGATAAAATTATATCCCCACTGGGGATACTCAAGAGCTTATTTCTTACTTTCGACAAATATATTCTTGTTTCACAGATTTTTCTTTTAAAAGCCTTTGCTTGAAACTAAAATCTGGCCAACACACTGGAGCAGGGATAATTCTTGATACTATTAGGGTTTCTTTGGAAACTTACCCACATATAACCAGTGAAATTTCACTTGAGTGTAGAATACATTTACAGAGAAAAAGAGAATGCACATGGGATTGCCATCAGAAGCACCATATTTCCTGTTTTTTTTTTTTTAAATGTGCTTTTAGAAATGCTTTGTTTTTCAAAAAGGGCAAATAAGGGCATGAACACATATAAACACTAAAGTGTTAGCAAAGAAGACTTCTTTTGTGACCTTTTATTTATTTCTCTCTGGTAGAACAAACTTCAACCTATATACACAGTATTTGAGGACTGGAGCAAGAACCAGGACAGAGAAAAAAAAAAATTAAGGACTTTGTATAGCGATGGGCTGGCCTGCCTCACTGCTGAGGCAAGGGAAAGACTGTGAGGCCATCAAGGATGGAGCAGTGCCTCCAAGAGACCCTGCCAGTGTTTGGACTTGGCACCCCCAACTTCTCACCCTACTCCCACTCTCCCGCCCCCCCCCACCCTTCCCCCACCCCCACCTCCAGCCCCACCGCTCATAGCTCTCCCAGCTGCCCAGGATCCCAGGCTCTTGTCCTGGCCCAGTCTGGAAGCAGAGCCTGGAATATGCCTGGCTAGTATCTCTTTTGCCCTCCAGGCCTCAGCTTTCTCCTCCAGGGAGCCCTCCCTGATGCTCTGCCCCGACAGAGCATTCTGTGCTGTATGACCTCAAGGCCTGCATCCTGTCTGTGAAATAGAGAGGAAGGACGGCTCCCCTCCTTACCTGCAATTTTGTGATTTGCAACCCAGAGCACACAGTACACTCAAAAGTATGTTTGTTGATGAAGGAACTGGCGGAAAGGAGCCAGGCAGGCAGGGTGGGGCCTGAAAGCCCTAGGTCTCGTGTAAAATAGGCTTGTACGGGCAAGTGCCAGAGATTACGAGCATGTGGCGAGGGTCTGGTCTGGGTGGTTCCCCGAGTCCCTCAGGGTTTATGTGAGGCATTGCCTGCCTCAGGAAGCCTTCCTCCACCCTCTGCCTGCCTAGGAGAGAAGGGGGAGGCGCTGTGCCTAAACCTGGTTGGGCGACAGTTATTGGTGTGTTTCCCTTAAGTCAGAGAATAACTATAGAAATATAAAATGCTTTTTGTTTTTCTTTAAATATTCTTGATTTTTGCTTCCAATGTATAGAAAAATAAGATTTCATCCTGAAAACCTCTCATAATGGAACAAATCCAGAAAGTTCCATTATAATATGATAAGAGTCAGGGAAGCAGGGTGGCCTCATGGGCTTTGCTTCTTCCCCCCCTCCCCAACCATTTATTTATTTATTTATTTTATTATTATTTTCTGATGTGGACCATTTTTAAAGTCTTTACTGAATTTATTACAATACTGCTTCTGTTTTATGTTTTGATTTTTTGGCTGCAAGGCATGCGAGATCTTAGCTCCCCAACCAAGAATCGAATCCACACCCTCTGCATTGGAAGGTGAAGTTTTAACCACTCTACTGCCAGGGAAGACCCTTCATCCTTTTAAAATTAAAAGCAATTTTCAAGAAAGTAAAGAAAAACTCTCCCAATAAAAAGGTCTTCTTGCTGGAGTTGGGATCTGGAAAAGGTTGAAGGTAACTATTTCCTGTATTCAAGGAGGAGACCTGGTATATATCCTGGGGCAGAGGTTCCTTTTGGTCTGCAGTAAACCACTTCTGTGAGCCAGTTTGGTTATAGATCTATAAGACTCTTCATGGTTTGAGGGGAAAGTCCCATGGAAAGCCCCAAACCAACAAGGGGATATTAACGCAGATGTTTCAGCACAAGTTGAGCACTTTTCTTACTGACCGACCTTGGCATGGATCTTTGACAGGTCTAAGCCTTTGCAGCATCAGAGCCACCGTGGAGCTGCATATAGATTGGGCCCTACTCTGGACACCTGTCCAAGAGCAGAGAAATCAACCAACGCTCTGCTCACCAGTCCATGAGGTGCTAGTCTCCTGGTAGAAATGGCGCTTTTTTCGTATTTTCACAGGAGTGCCATAGAGGCTAGGGTTCCTGAGAGGCATTATACATACCCCCAGGCCATGCCAAGAAGGACCTAGGGATCTGATCTCATCTTCACCTTTTACTAGAGGAAAGACCATGAAGAAGAAGTAAATGGGGTTGGTTTAGAGGTACTGGACTGCTTGATTTTGTTCTACTGATGTGCTGTTAAGCCCTCAGGAGATGTACAGTCAGCTGTTGAGAGTGTCTTGTCTAAACAATGGATGAGGGAGATGGATGGGCAGACCACATGCTACAGTGGAGGGTGGGTGTGCTCCTAAACAAATGGGAACTCCTCCTGCCAATCATCCCAAGAGCAGGAAAGGAAAAGGTCTAGGACTGGGAAGGGGTCTTGCGATCCATGAGAAATTGAGCCTGGATTTCAGGTAGGAGCATGCAGGCAAAGATCCTTGAAGATGGCAGCAGTCTGAAGTTTAAGGAGAAAGAAAACCAATAGAGGATGACATATAGAAGGGCCCAGATAATGGACTTAAGAGTAGCGATAGTTGGATATTTTGGGGCCACATTACAGTCCATTTAATAACCTCCAAGCCTTCAATGAAGTTTTCTTAAAAACTCAACCTTATTTAGGGATGCTTCAGAGAAATAAAGGTGTCCAGACCCATGCATGGGGTGCAGTTGTAAGGGAGAAGCCACAGCAGGCTGGACAAGCTGTTGCGTGAGAGGGGAGCATAAGTATGGAGAGCAGTGGCTGGCTAAAGGGACAAACGCAGGAGAACATCTCCATGGGACGTATAAGCATTCCTTGAGGACTCTCAGATGTACTTGGTGAGGGCAACCATATAACCTGGACTTCATGCAGTTGTGCAGGTCGGGAGCTTGGATTAAGTTAACTGGTATTAAAGGAAAGGTGGGCCCTGGAAGGCTAGAGGTCCAGGGACATGTGAGATACCCAGGGAAGAATGAATGGCTAGAAGGGAAAGGAACATGGTATTCCCATTGCATGGTACCACAACACAGTTTTCTCTTAGCTCTTAAAGGGAAAAGCTGACAATTCCATTCTTATAAAGGGAAAAGCATTTTGCTAGATGTATTTTCATTTCCTCTCTGTTGTGACTAAAACACTGATAAACTGTAAACACTTGTTCAAGAAGAATTCAGATTCAGATTATTTAAGAATTAAACATATATTTTAAATTAAATATATTATTTCAATACATATGCAAAGACAGAAAAACAAATCATATTTTGTATATTTTTCTCCCTCACTCCTTTATCTTGACTAGTTACCTGCCTGTTTTCCTGTCTTTCAGTCATTTAACCTTAGGCACCTACAAAAAGCCAATACTGCCTATTGTTAAATAAATAAATAAATAAATAAAATACCCATTTCAGAATGCTGTGTATTATTTTAAATAAAACTGCATATTACTTCCAGATGGTCAAGTCTAACCCAACCAGAAAAAAGCTTATTAAAATAATAGCATAAAGTTCAAGGAAGACAAAGAAGACAAAAGCAAGAATAATATTTATTAGAATTACTGATTCATAATTTCCCTGGAATGCTAGTTATCTGAAATAATCTAAGGAAAAGTTTACTTTAGTCAATTTGCAATTTAGTATTAATCTAACTATGTTGATTTGAAGTGTTGAAAGTGTTTCAATAAAAGAAACATCTGGGATGAAGTCATGGATTTAATATTCCCACTGCAGTTGAACAGCATGCCGAGAATTTCACTCTAAAACTCCACTGCCAAGCACTATGGAGACCACTCTTTTCTATGTCTTCAACATCCACAACTTAACGTAAATTGTACTTATTAGCAAACTAATATCTTTATCATATCTGAGTCTTAAGCAAGAAGACAGTGAAGCCACAAAAAGTGATAGGCAAATTCATCCATAAATGAATATTTATTGAATGCCTTTTATAGGAGGGCATAGAACTAGGTGTTGGAGTTGAAGATGTGCATAGGACGCATGTCACTTCTGCCTCACAAACTGACTGTGTCACCTGGCGTTAAACAAATAAATGTAACAAGTTACACCAAAGTGTGTGGGTGGTCTAGATGTGGGTAGCATGGAGCAAGAAGCATCAGTGAGACGTGGGCAACCTCGATGTCCTAATCTAGTTGTAACTAGAGTCCCTGAATGAGAAAGAGGGACATAGAAATATTTGAAGAAATAATGGCATATTTTTTTCCTAATTTGATGAAACTATGAACACACAGATTCAAGACATTCAGCAAATCACAAGCACAAGAAACATGAAGAAAATGACACAAAATTGCATCAAAATCAAAATTTTCAATAGAGCAAAGATAAAGGGAAAACCTTGAAACCGTGGCAGGGAGGAAGGGGAGGCATTACATACAGAGATAAGGAAGACAGCAAACTGCTGGTCAGAAACAGTGCAAACAGGTAGACAGTGGAGCAACGTCTTTAACATACTGAGGGGAAAAACCTGTCAACTGAGTATAACTCTATATCCAGGGAAAATATCTTGCAAAAATGAAGACAAAATACATTTTCAGACATACAAAAGCTGAAATAATTTATCACCAAAACACCTGCACTGTAAGAAATGTTGAAAGTCCTTCAGGCAAAGGAAAATTTATACCAAATGGAAGTCTGGAACTACACAAAAGAATGAAAAGTCCTGGAAATAATAAATATGTGGATAATAATTTTTCTCTTATTAATTAAATTTCTTTGAAAAATGAATGACTAAAGAAAAATGATAAAAATACATGGTGGGCGTTACAAAATATGTAGAAATAAAACATGAAAAAATAGCACCAAAAAAAAAAAAAAAAAGCACAGAGAAAGGGAGGGGAAAATGGAAGTACACATTGTATTGTTCTTATACTTCACTCAAAATGGCAGACTGTGATAAGTTAAAGTTTTGTACTAAAAATCCTAACACAACCAGTGAAAACACTATAAGGAGTTATAGCTAATGAGTTAAGAAAGGATATAAAAAGGAATCATTAATAAAAAATTAATCCAAAAGAAGAGAGAAAACTAAGTGAAATGGAAATAAAGAACAGATGGGACAAAGAGTAAAAGCAAGACAATAAATTTAGACACAACCACACAAACAACCACATTAAATTTAAATGGCATATACATCCCAAATAAAAGGCAGAGTTTGTCATATTGGATAACAAAAGCAAAACCCAATAATGTGCTGCCTAAAAGAAACACACTTTAAATATAGAGACACAAATACATTAACAGTAAAAAGATGGAAAAAGATATGCCATGCTAACACAGGCCAAAAAAACAGCTGGAGTGGCATGTTAATACCAGATAAAGTAGATTTTTGAGCAAAGGTTATTATCTGGGGTAAAGAAGATTATTTCATAATGATAAAGGAGTTAATTCATTAAGAGGGAGTAACAATCATAAACATATATGTATTAACAACAGCTTCAAAATACATGACACAAAAAAATGACAGAATATCAAAGAGAGGTAGAGAAATCCACAATTACAGTCAAGGATTTAAACAACATTTTCAACCAACCAGACTTAGTTGACATTTGTATAACACGGCACCCATGATCAGCAGAGTTAGACATTGTTTTCAAGTGCATGAAGAACATCTACTAAGATATACTATGTTCTGGACCATAAAACAAACCTCAATAGATTTTAAATCATTCAAATTACATTAATTATGTTCTCTGTTTGTAAAAGAATTAAATTAGAAATAAGTAGCAGAAGCATATCTGGGAAACCCTCAAATATTCAAAAGTTAAATAACACACTTTTAAATAACTCATTGGTCAAATAAAAAGTCAAAAGAGGAATTAGAAAGGTTTTTTTTAGCTGTATGAAAATGAAGGCACAGAACACAAAATTTGTGGGAAGGAGCTAAAGTATATTTTGAAGGTTGAGCCAATAGAACATATTAATTAAATGGATGTGGGGTATGAGGGGAAAGAGCCACGCCTGACCCCAAGGACTCTGGTCTCAGCATGTAGCTGGATGGTGGTACAAACTGCTGAGAAGGGAACAAAGGGCTGGAAGAGTTTCTAGGCACTACCAACACCCTCTCTCCCTGGGGCAAGAAGCTCATGAATCCAACCTCGCATTTGGAAAATGTACAAGGAAATCAAAGGGAGAAATAAAAAGGCATTGGTTTAATATTTGTAAAATGTTATCCCCAATTACACTGTACATAGTCTAATCTTAACCATGTTTTAAAAATGCACAGAAAAAAACAAGAAGGATATACCAGAAAGTTAACAGTGGTTATCACTGATTAAAGGTTTACTAGAGGATTCCATTTTCTTTCATATAGGCTTCTGTATTTTACAAACCTTCCACAGTGAGTGTTTACTACCCAGATACTCAGAACTAAAATGACTTTTAGAACTGTCTTAAGTCCAGAAGCATTGTGGTATACATGAACTTGAGTAGATCTCTATTTGAAGAGATGTCCTTCTCCCTTGAAGATATGTCAGTGGAAGATGCTTTTATATACCAAGCATAATTTTCATCCTAGTTCATCCAAGATATGTACACCTTTACAAATAATTGTTTTCTACCACAATATTTTCTTCAACTTTTCAAAAATTAAACTCAATCCAGTTTAGATTTGACCCTTTTTGGGTGAGAAAGAAGTATTCTTGAATAGAGATTCTGAAAGCCCCTGTTTAACACAATCCCTAAAGAAACGTCAAGCTAAATTCAAAGTTGGTCTCTTGTTCCTTGTGTCCCTATGCTTGCAGAATCAATTTAATGCCAGGGTTTGGAGAATCTGTCCTGAAATGAAAATACATTTATCAGTGAGGCTGTACATGTGACGCTTGAATAAACAAGGACCAGATAGAAGGAAGTTGCCACTGCTGTTGATGAACTGGATGTCCCAGGGAACATGCCATGTACCCTGGTTTGATAAGCTACTGCCTGAAAACCAATCAGTCTGTGTGCCTTCTGTGTCAGAGGTCAAAGTGAGGTGGAGAAGTGAGATGCCTTCTTCACACCTAATAACACTCACTTGTCTTGTTTCCCTTCACCACCTCAAAAGACTGTCAAGGTAAATTTTGGGTTTGGTCCTAAAAGAGTATTTCATCCCAGCCAAGAAAGCAGCCAGCCACTTTAAAGTAATAAGACTTAGTAAAACTTAAAATTGTCTCTCAAATCTCCATAAGGGTCTTTGGAGTCATACTGTCCACAGCTGGATTATAAAAATAGGCTTAGTCACTGAGGTAGCCCTGGAGCCTCCTGGTGTCCAGAGCATTTGCACATCTACTTTCCCCTTTGTAAGCCCTACCTCTGGAATAGAGATTCTTCTGGAATACCTGAGAGGTTGTGAGGGGTGTGACTGTTGTTTTGGAGCAATAAAGGCAGGCTAGCTGGTCTCTGAGCAGCTTTCTTTTCCAATGAGCCCCACTCCGAGGTCTACCCTCTCACTTCTGGTTCTTTCCTAGATTTAACACCCACTGGTTTTCTGTTCATTAAGGTGACATGGAAATTTTATATAACATAAATAGTGAATTCAGGCCCAAACCTCCTTGAATGTCAAGACCAGTCCCCGAACCTTATCTCATCACTTTTATTTTTGGTCAGTGTTCATTCAGCCAAACCACTGTGGTGTCACCTTTCATTTATTTACCTGGCTTCTGCCTCAATGCTCATAGTCATTCCACAATTCTGGAATACTTCCCTTTCTCTACCCATCTCTTCTGGAGAAAAAAAAAAACAAAAACAAAAACGAAATAAAGTTAAATAAAATTAGGAAGATTGTGTTTAAACATAAGGAATAATCACTACTTTTTAAATGTCAGCTGAAGTGAATTTCCAGATATATTGTTCTGTGTCATTTCTGGATTTAATTAAGAGAAGAAGTGATAGCTCATGGTATGCCTGATCTAAGGCATTCCCTCACCTATGCGAAGAGGCCTGGGTGAGATGCTTTCCTAAGGTCTCTTCCCGAGCTGGAGTTCCATGATTAACACAGAGGAAGTAACTTCATCTCACAATTTGATTACATTGCCACAATATTCTAAGTGATAAATACATGGGAGAGATAATAAAAGCATCTGCTAATATTTTGAAAAGAAGATAAGTAAGATTATCCTCTAGGAGGGAAAAAGAGATTTAATCTACACATAATGAATGAGATTGATCATCATGGTGGTAAACCCAGAGGCTGTAAATGTTTGCTTGGAGAGTTTTGAGAACAACCAAAACTCCATTCAAGGGCATAGTGTAATCTCAGGGAGGCAAATGTAAAGAACCAAAGGGACTGGCCAGTGTAAAGCATAAAAAAGGGAGACCCAAGAGTCATAGGTGATAATATATGTCAAGCTACATCCTATGAAGAATTTGGCTCAATGCAGATATAATTATTTAACAGTGTGCACTTTGGTGGGTAGGGGTAGTTCAGGGTCTCATCTCCTAGTGAAATATCCCTCCCAGGTTATTCATAGTCTTTTCCATTAACTATAGTATTCACAAGGTGACTTCCTACTTGCTAACTCATGTTCCCAGCTACCTCAATATTCATGCAGGTACCCTGGATGGAAACACAAACAGTCTGGTCATTAGAAATAAAGACCCTTCACTTTTTTTTTTTTTTTTTTTACTTTCTCAGATAAAGGTATTTAGTCATTTGAATAGTTGCTCTGCAAAAACTTTAAATTTAAAAATTCCTTACTTTTAATAAAAATAAAATTCCTTACTGGCATTATGTGGAAAACAATACATATTTTCAATAAGTTGTGATGTAGATCAAAATAGGAAGTATATGTAAGACCCCTGGCACAGGCCTGACCCATAATAAATATTTGGTATTTCCCTCTTCTTACTCCCGTTCATATTATAACAAATAAGTGATGCAGAATTATACTAACCAATTGATATGGAGTACCTACTCAGCTCTCTATCCCTACTGGGCTGCATCCTTGGACAAGTTATTGATCCTCTTGGGCCATCAGATTCCTAAGATAAAGTGAGGGGTTTGGAGTAGGTGATGTCCAATTTCCCTTCTATCTCCAACGGTCAAAGAGACTGAGTATTTGAGATTGACCCTTAGAGGGTCATTACGATCCCATTCAGCCTGAGATTCAATTATTCTGCTCAATTGATCTTTCTTAATAATAAACAAAATCAAATAACTTGAACAAACTTTCAGGTTAATATGGCAGCAAATTAGCGATACCTAACAGACATCTTCTCCATTTCTTTTTAAAATACCCATGAGAATATACTAAAAGATAAAAATCTGGCACCAGCATTGTAAACCAAAGAGAAGATGTGTCAAAGTTCAGAGGGACTTTCCAACTTTCCACCAAATACATCATTTATTGGGAGGGATTGAGAAACATATTCCTGGATGACACAAACTCTACCCTTTGAACCAGAACAGCAAGAACTACCACAAAGTAAGAGGAAGACTTTGACTCTCTCCCAGTGCCTGCCCTTAACTCCAGGACAAGGGGATCCACTGTCCAGAAAACGGAGAGTTGTCATCTGAGCCAGCCAAAGTCATAACCTCTCTTTCTTCCCCATCAGCATTCTATTTCTATATCCATTTAGAGGCTACACTTCCCAGTGTGCCCCTCAGCCTGAAGTAGAGGAGGTTGGGTAAATAAATATCAAGTACAAGTGGGGATGGGAATTGTACTGAAAACTGTGTGTGATAAGTGCTGGGGGGCAGGGGGAAGGGTTATATTTTTCATGTGCTACACTTTCATAGGAATCACATTTCAATCACTGTCAGACATCCCAACTCCTTCCAGCAGATGTATGATGTGCCATACAGGACCTTTGACCTTCTTTGTGTAGATCTGGGAAGGAGAAACTGCCAGGCCCAGAGCGAGCAGTAAGGGAGACTAAGACCTACTCACCCACCCTGTCTATTGGTAACCCAATACCAAGGCCTGTGAAATTATTTAGTAACATCAGAGAAGAGGATATTTATACTAATGAGTCAAGGAAGAGCTAATTTTTTAAATGATTGCTACAAAATACAAATACAACGATTCTTTATTTTTTTTTTGAAAGAAGGTTGTTCTTTTCCACTTTATTTTTATTATTATTATTTTTTAATTAATTAATTTATTTATTTATTTTTGGCTGTGTTGTGTCTTCGTTTCTGTGCGAGGGCTTTCTCTAGTTGTGGCAAGCGGGGGCCACTCTTCATCGCGGTGCGCGGGCCTCTCACTATCGCGGCCTCTCTCGTTGCGGAGCACAGGCTCCAGACGCGCAGGCTCAGTAATTGTGGCTCACGGGCCTAGTTGCTCCGCGGCATGTGGGATCTTCCCAGACCAGGGCTTGAACCCGCGTCCCCTGCATTAGCAGGCAGATTCTCAACCGCTGCGCCACCAGGGAAGCCCCGATTCTTTATTTTAAAACAATTACTTCAATGTTTTCACTAGCTAACTATTCTCAGGCTCTTTTAATGTTTGGTAGCCATTTCCTGGTGATCCTTATTCACATGGGTTTTTTTGGGGTTTTTTTTTTTAATTAGTTAATTAATTAATTAATTTATGGCTGTGTTGGGTCTTCGTTTCTGTGCGAGGGCTTTTTCTAGTTGTGGCAAGTGGGGGCCACTCTTCATCGCAGTGCACGGGCCTTTCACTATTGTGGCCTCTCTTGTTGCGGAGCACAGGCTCCAGACGCGCAGGCTCAGTAGTTGTGGCTCACGGGCCCAGTTGCTCCGCGGCATGTGGGATCTTCCCAGACCAGGGCTCGAACCCGTGTCCCCTGCATTGACAGGCAGACTCTCAACCACTGCGCCACCAGGAAGGCCCCACATGGGTTGTTTTGATCATAGCTTTTCACAAGAATTATCCAAGAGACTGGATTAACTACCGTAGCTATATCGCCTTTAACGGTTCTGTCAACTGGAATATAGCCGATGTAATTCGTCATTTCTATGATTGAATGTATTCTTAATTTGAAAGTAAAAACCAAATGGAAATCCCTGTCAAGATCAATAATGCATTAGACACAGTACAGAGTGTTACCAGAAGGATTTTGTTCTGCTTTCTCTTCAATAGCTCATGTTGAAAGAATGGCTGTAATATTCTAAACTGTTATATTATTACAATCAAACCGGGGCTGGAAAGACTTAGAGTCTAGAGAGTTTGAATAGATGAAAGGCAATTCAGAATTTGCCCACTTTTCACTTTACCATCAGGATAACAGATAGCTATATTTTAGATCCTTTAATTCTCCCCCTAAATTTAGAAAATAGACTATTTTAGAAATATGGTAATAATTAATAGATTTCTCCCCCTTTTCTGTACTTTGAAAACTTTCCTTATGGAAACCTAGAGGTGGCTGCAGCCGCAGCAGTGGTCAGAGCTAACATTTGTTGAACGCGCACTGCTCTTGTGACCACATGCCACACACTGCGTTCAGCATTTCACATACATTATCTCATATAATCTTGATGATCATTCTAGAAAATAGGTACATGATTACCCCCATTCTACAAATAAGGGATGCAAATATCCAACACCCTGGAGAATGCTCTCTGAGAAAGAAAACCTGTAAGAGTGGAAAGGTATCGGTTCACAGAATGTTATGGTAAATTAAATCTTATGTGTAACCAAGAGAGTTTCTGTCTTAATTAATTAATTAATTAATTAATTAAAATCAACAAATATTTATAGTGTGCCTACTATGGCAATTTTCTAGGCAATTAGGGAAACAGCAGTGAATAAAACATAATACAATCACAATGAAAATGGATTATGGGTAGACACAGGCCATGAGTAAACCAATGAACAAGTTATAGGCCCTATGAATAAAAATGAAACATGATAAGGGATTAGGCAGTGATGGGAAATAGTCAAGGATGTGGAGGGTATGGAAATGGTGACTACAGATGCTTTCTCCAAGAAGACAGGTTTTAAGTTGAGAATTCAGTGAAGTGAGGGAGTGAGACGTGTGAAAATCTGGGGGAAAGGTTCCAGACAGAGCAAACAGCATTTGCAAAAGCCCTGGGGTGAAAACAGACTTGGTAAAGACAAGGAACAGAAAGAGGGCTGGTGAGCTTGCATCTAAATCAGTGGGAGGAAGATTAAAGTTTGTAGATGTAGCCATGGGTTTTACGTCTGGTAAGGACTTTGGATTTTATTGGATGTGAGATATGAAATTTGCTAGGTGTTCATCCAAATCTCTGTCCTCCTCTTCCTTCTGGGCACATAGTCAGACCAAATTTCACAGTATACATTGTACTTAGCAGTGGTCATACGCATGAGAACTAACCAATGGAATGTGTGAATGGAAGTGACGTGAACCATTACCAGGGCTGGCCAGTAAAAAGCATCCATCCTTGCATCTCTGTGCCATTTCTCCTTTCTTGCTCTCTGGGATAGAAATGCTGATGGCAACCTTCAAATCCACATGTTGAAGATGACAGAGCCTCCATCACCTGCAACCCTAATGACCACATTGAGAAAGTCACACCAGCTGATTTTCACTTACCCAAAACTCTTATATGAGAAAAAATTAACTTCCATTTTGTTGAGCCCTAATATATTTGGGTCCGTGTATTTCCATAACCTAGTCTACCATACTATCCCTGAATATCCATTCTCACTTTTTGCTATTGTAATAGAACCCTTAATTTCCAACTTAGTGTAAGACTACATGGAATTAAAATTATATTTCTAAGCCTCCCTTGCAGTTAAGTGTGGTAACACAACGCATTTCTGGCCAATAGAATGTGAGTGGAAGCAATATGCACATTTTCAAGGTTGTATCCTTAAGGGAAGGGGCATACCCTCCTCTTTTCCACTTCCTACTGGCCTGAAAGCAGATGAGGTCGCCTTCGTGAATCAGGATGAAGATTACACATTACACACAGTGGAGCAATAAGATATATGTAGACTGGGTTCCTGACCTGTGGAGACATCATTAACAGCCCTTTTATCCTGTTGAAGCTGTAGTTATCTGGGGTCTCAATTTCAATAGTTACCTATATGTTAAATAATCCAGCTGTTGGAAGATTTTTAAGGAAAGGTATAATTAAACATATTTTGGTTTATATTTTAAAACTCTGGTTGCTAGGTGGAGAATCATCTGTGGGGGCCAGAGTAGAAGTAGAGAGATGGGTTAAAAGGCTATTGCAGTAACCAAGGTAACAGATGATGGAGTAGCCTGAGGGGGAGAGAAGTGGTATGATTCAGGATGTTTCTGGAAGACTGAGCAAATGTTATCTGATAGAGATTAAAGTAAGGTGGTTGCCAGAAAGAGAAGAGGAGAGAATGACTCCGTAGTTTCTGACTTGAGCAATTGGGTGAATGGTGGTGCCGCTAACTGAGATGGGGAACATTGAGGAAGGAGCAAGTTTGGGGGAGGAAATCAAAAGTTCTTTTTTGGCTACTTGTCCAAGTGGAGATGTCTAGTGAGTTTAGGAGTGTTCAATCTGGAGTTTAGAGAAGGTGTTAGGGCTAGAATATATTCAGGGAAATCAAATTAATACTAACGCAATGTACTAGTGTAATCTCAAGAGGTCTTGCTATAGCCAAGAATACAGGTAAAACAGAGGCAATACCATGTTGGACTGGCGCAACATGACATTTGATATTTTTCTAATTGGCAATAAAATAGGACTTAATACATAGTATATTTTTAATTGACATATACAACAAGAATTGGTATCCAGCTCTGAGACCTTCAAAAGATGACATATTTTTTTTTATTGAAGTATAGTTGATTTACAATGTTGTGTTTGTTTCTGGTGTACAGCAATATGATTCAGTTATATATACATAACTGAATATATATATATTATATATATATTCTTTTTCATATTCTTTTCCATTATGGTTTATTACAGGATATTCAGGAAACTTCCTTGTGTTATACAGTGGGACCTTGTTGTTTAGTTTGCATCTGCTAATCCCAAACTCCCAATCCAATCCTCCCCTGCCCCCTTCCCCCTTGGTGACCAAAAGTCTGTTTTCTATGTCTGTGAGTCTGTTTCTGTTTCATAGATAAGTTCATTTGCGTCATATTTTAGATTTCACATATAAGTGATAGCATATGGTATTTGTCTTTCTCTTTCTGACTTACTTCACTTAGTATGATAATCTCTAGGTCTATCCATGTAGCTGAAAGTGGCATTATTTCATTCTTTTTTATGGCTGAGTAATATTCCATTGTGTGTGGGGTGTGTGTGTGTGTGTGTGTGTGTGTATATATATATATATATATATATATATATATATATATACATACATACATATATATATGTGTGTATAGATATATAGATATATAGATATATATGCCACATTTTCTTTATCCATTCATCTATCAATGGACATGTGGACATTTAGGTTGTTTTCATGTCTTGGTTATTGTGAATAGTGCTGCTATGAACACTGGAGAGCAGGTACCTTTTCTAATTAGAGTTTTGTTCAGATATATGTCCAGGAGCAGGATTGCTGGATCATATGACAACTCTATTTTTAGTTTTTTGAGGAACCTCCATACTATTCTCCATAGTGGCTGCACCAATTTACATTCCCTCCAACCATGTAGGAGGGTTCCCTTTTCTCCACACCTTCTCCACCATTTCTTATTTGTAGACTTCTTAATGATGGCCATTCTGACCAGTGTGAGGTGATACCTCACTGTAGTTTTGATTCGTATTTCTCTAATAATTAATGATGTTGAGCATCTTTTCCTGTGCCTATTGACGATCTGTAAAAAGATGACATGATGTTTTAAAACATTTAGAGAGGGAAAAGAATTATTGGCCTGTTGCCCAAGAAGAACATAGTTAATTGTCTTCTACTTGTTTTTAATCATGTTAACTATAGAAGTGTTCCTGTCTGTCTTGCATTGTCTCCCAAAGAGTGGGAAAGCCTTTATCACTGGGAGCCATACTTGCTAAAGAATAGAAGAAAGTGGCATTTGTACCTCCAGAGGCACAAAGTAAAAGAGGTACTTTTCACTGTTTCCCCTCCCTTTATCTCCCACCTTCTTAGTGGATACATATTCTCTGGCTAATTGTTGTCTATTTTGTTTGTTTGTTTTGTACTAACCTCACCACTAGCCACCTAGGAAGGCATATACTGCTTTCCTAAAAGGGATCATAAAACCCACATGCACAATGGGTTTAACTACACAGACTTGAATGACCTTTCCCCAGTTAATGTAAATACAATTTACAAGAGTATGCTCAATGCATTTGAAATTGTTAATGATGTATAGATGGAGCTTCCAATGGTGAGAGACCAAAATCATAATAGCCTGCTAAACTGTGAGCATTCCTAAATAGCAAAAAGATGTCCTATATTATTTCCAATTATTTTCTCTCTCATTCCCACATTCAATCTTGCCTTAATTACTTTTGCTACTTTCTGTCACCTAAGTCATGTCCTTGTATTAGCTTCCTAGGGATACTGTAACAAATGACCTCAAACTTGGGTGGCTTGAACAACAGAAATTTATACTCTCACAGTTCTACAGGCCAAAAGTCAGAAATCAGGGGGTTGGCACGGTGACACTCCCTCTGAAGGAGAATCCTCCCTTGCCTCTTCCTGCTTCTGGTGGCTCCTGGCATTACTTGACTTGTGGCTGCATCATTCTAATCTCTGCCTCTGTCTTTACATGGCCTTCTCTTCTTCTCTGTGTCTCTTATAAGGACACTTGTCATTGGATTTAGGGTCCACCTAGATAATCCAGGATGATCTCATCTAGAGATGCTTAACTGCATTTGCAAAGATTCCTTCCAAATAAGATCACATTCAGTTTCCAGACAATAGGACATGGACATGTCTTTTGAGGGAGCTACTATTCTACCCACCACACTCCCAAACCTGGCTAGATTATTTTGGTAACTTTATAAAATACAGATCCCTAAGCCCCATCCTTAGAGACTCTGATTCCATGGACCTGGTTGGTTTGTACTTCTGTGTTTTATGGTGGAAGATAAGAACTACATCAGTGTTAAAAAAAAAAAAAAAACTCTCCAGGTGATTCTGATAGTTGTATCCCCGTCCTTTCAAGATCTTGATTTTTGAAAATGTCATTTTGATCTGTTATTTCATCAATGCAGTGAAAGACAATATAATATCAAGAACCGTAAGATGGTACAGGGGAATTTCTGGACTTGGGAATCTTCCAAGCCTGAATTTGAAATCTGTCTTGTACTATTCTCCACGCTTCAATTTTCTCATCTGTGGAATGGAGATCTTTACATTATCGTGTTATTGTGAAGATTAATAAGATAACATGTGTAAAGCCCCAGCACATGCTCAGTGATCAATTAAATCAAGACTATTATTAACAAAAGGTGGATTGGGCTGCCCACTTTATTCCATGTAGTTATAATACATTTACCTGAAAATAACTCATTAATTGTGTATCATGATTTGCATAATTTTAATATATCAAAAGAATAGTCTTGATCAGTTTTAGGATTATGGGAAAGTTTGACAAAATAGTGAGAGAATGTGGTAGAAAATATCACTTTCTTACCTGCCACAATGATGATTTTGCAACTTCCATGTAGTTTCTAAAATCCTAGGTAAATGAAAAATCTCCAAAGTGCAATTGATTCAGTGGCTATACCTAACCCACTGTCATGGACTGAATTGTGCCCCCCAAATTCATATGTTGAAGCCTTTACCCCCAATGTGACTTTATCTGGAGATAAGATCTTCAGCAGGTAATTAATGTTAAATGGAGTCATATTGGTGGGACCCTGCTATAATAAGGCTGTTGCCTTATATAAGAGGAAAATGCCCTCTCTCTTTCTCTCTCTCTCTCTCTCTCTTTCTGCCATGTGAGGACACATCAAGAAGGCAGCCATCTATAAGCTAGGAAGAGAGCTCTCACCAGAAACTGAATTGGCTGGCACCTTGATCATGGACTTCCCAGCCTCCAGAACTGTAAGAAATAAATTTCTCTTGTTGAAGTCACCCAGTCTGTGGCATTTTATTGTGGTAGCCAGAGCAGACAAACACAACCCGCCTCCTAGCCTACACCCTTTTTAGCACCATTCTGAAGGGATATGTCCTCAGAGTTTTGCTACCCATTCCCCAGACCTGCTACTTCTCCTTATTTTTGACAAGGGGCAGTGACAGGGCCACGGGGCAGGCAACAAGACATGTTTCCTAGAAATGAGTTTGTAAACTCATCAAGCATAAACTGAAGTCATCATCATAGACTGTTTAAAGGGAATATCAGATCCACAGTTTCACTTAAATCAGAATTTATCTTTTTCCTTGAGTAAATTTTCTTTTCCTTTTTCCATGAGTAAATTCCTTGATCATGGGATGGGTTTATTGTTCACACCCCTGCTCAAAAAGCTTTAATATTCATCATTGCTTTCAGAATAATCCGAAGACTCGTCAATTCACGGTGGCAAAGACCTACCGGACCTTAGCCCCTCCTCTTTATGTGAACTTTCAGTCAGGTCCAACTGGTACACCGATGTCTTACTGACAACTGACCGGCTTTGTTCTTCCCCCCTCTGCAAATTTTTGCATCTCATTTCCTCTGTCTCACATGCTCTCCTAACACAGCCGCCCAGATCCAATCTAAACAACACTTTCTACTTCACCTCCTACCTTTTCTGAAAAGGCTTTGCTGCCCACTCCAGGCCAAGGCTCGATTCGTGGGGATTTTATTCTCGTCCCAGCACATTGCACAGGGTAACTCTTCAAATAAGCTTGTTGATCTAAATATATTTGTCTGTGTAAAGATAAAATGGGAAGAGGAAAGACAGATTTAAATGACCTTATAAGGCCCCTTCTGACTTGAGACGCCCTGATTCAATGAACTTTAAAGTGTATCAAAACACATCATACAGAGGCCTCTCAGTGTTGAACAATATGCCCTTTAAAGTGGTTGCTGCATTTCCCACATTTCTTTCATTGTCCAGAAGAAGGCCTGAGAAGCCCACTAAATGATTTGGAATTCTTTCAGGTCTTGTGATCCCATTGTTTGCCATTATCTAATCAGCATTTTATAGTCAATGGACCCAAAGGAGACAGTCTGAAAACTTGTTGGAAGGGATGGAAATTTCCAGTTGTAGAGAAGAATGCTAATAGTTTAGAGATGTCTCACTCCTGTGGATGTCCCAACAAAAGGTTAATGTGAATGTTGCCTGTGGAAAATTTCCAAATATAGTTACCTTTCTTGAAGATAGCTGAAGGTAGTTGTATAGAGACGCAAGTTAATGTTTTATTTGGATGATCTTTACCTAAAAATGAAGCCCCAAAGAATTTGCTGTCTTGACTTAAATTGGAATATTATAATTTTTTTGAATCTCATTTCCATATATTATTTCCATGCATAAGAGGTCAACACCTTTGTGGGATAGTGACGTGGAGAGATGTCTGTGTTGGCAGTACTGGGAGGCACGAAGGCTGAGTGATTTCAGGGATCTCAGAATCCCTGTTGCTTCCAAATATAACCTCTTCTGGTTTTCACTCAGCCTGAAGTTTCTACTTTTGGAATGCTATTTTTGGAAAAAAATCAGTTTTATACACTGGTTACAAAAGGTATACACAAACACACATACAGAAGTGAAATGCAAAATTTTTAAAAGATATGGAGGTACAAAAGGTCTACAAAGTCATCCTGAAAAGGAAGAAGAAAGTAAAATTTTAAAATCCTGTTTGAAAATTTTATCTGGTGTGGCCCCGTGTGAAAACCAAAACCTTCTATGCCAAAATCTTAAGAGCCAAAAGCATGTGTCTAGGTTTCAATATGCTCAGGGCTGTATCAAGAGCTGTTATTCTATGAGCAATTCAGCCTTCACAGAATCTCTCCACTCTTGTCTTCACTCCCCTGCTCAGTGTCTTTGTTCAGCCCAGCATCTCTTGTCAGAATTTTAAAAACAACTCTCTGATCTCACAGCCTTTACTTTCTCTCCACTTCCATCCAGAGCTAAACCAGAGGGACTTCTCTGCTTAGCAACCCTCAAAGCTCCATGTTGCTCCAGGAGAAAGTCTAGGCCCCTTCAGGGCTCTTGTGTGGGGTCCCTGCAGACTCACCTCTGCTCTTTCCCCAGCACACTGTCCTCCATCCACACCTTCATCTTCCTAGTCCCGAAACAACTTCCAAACACTCAAGCATTCTGCAAACCTCTGTGCCCTTTCACACATTCCCTGGATGTCCTTCTCCCTTCTATGTCCGGCCAAAGCATCCTAATTTTTCCTGGCCTCGCTCAGCTGCCACGCAGACCCTATAGGCAGAATCAGGCTGTCACCTAGACGCATGTGATTTCAGAGTCCCAAGTTCTTTCTCCCATCACGTTACACTAACTGGATTGTGAGATGCAAATTGTGACTCTGAGGCAAGAGGCACACAGAAGCCCTGGGCCACATGACTCAGGTTTCTCCTCACCCCACCTCATTCAACTAGCCCCCCAAACTCTGGTTACAAGGTACCCCTTCTCTTGCCACCACCTCTGGCATCATGCTTTGAAGTTTCTCCATAGGGCCCAAGGCTGGGAGGTCAGACTCAAATGTAGAATTCCCACACTTCTTGGAGTCCCACACAGGAATTTTAAGGAGTTGCCCCCTTCTCCTCCCACACCAGCTCTGTCTGGTACCATGAGGACCCTCAGGCACAGGCACGTGGATGCCCTAGCCTGCATGTCCAAACTCAGTCTACACCCACCCCCAATCACCAGTGCTTGGAAAATGGAGCTAAGAATTCCAGGGTCATGAGTGCCTAGAATATGGTAGAAAGGAGGGCATGGGCCACCAGTGGCCATATCCCTGTGGTCCCAAGACCACTTGCATTATGGGAGGGGTATAGCCACATCCACCTGGGCCTTCTGACGAAAGCAAGGATGGGGATGGGGGGTAGAGGGAGAGAGGCTTCTCTTGTCCTGATCTAAGAAGATGAGGCAGTGGTGTGTCTTCAAACGAAAAGTGAAAGACAAGTCTCACTTGGTGAACTGTTTGTTTCTCGAGAATAGTGGATCTCAGCCAGGGCTGATTTTGCTCCCCATGGGGTATTTGGCAATGTCCAATGTCCGGTGGCTGTCACAATGTGAAGGGGGTGGGAGTTGCTACTGTTATTTAGTTAGCAGAGACCAAGAATGCTGCTAAACATCCTACAATGCACAGGACAACACCGTCTCAACAAAAAAACCTTCTCTAGGGAACTCCCTGGCAGTCCAGTGGTTAAGACTTTGAGCTTCCAGTGCCAGGGGCCCAGGTACAATCCCTGGTCAGGGAGCTAAGATCCCACAAGCTGCACAATGTGGCCAAAAAATTTTAAAATATATATAAATATAAATATATATATATATGTATTTTAAAAACCTTCTCTAAAAGTTAATTTGTAAGTTGTCTATATATAATACTGTTACCAAATAAATCTTAAAGAAGAGTTTGGTTCATGTCACTTGACTACCCGCCCCTGCATTGCTTATAGACCAAAGTCCAAATTTCCTAGCTTTGGATTCAATATCATTCTTTATCTGGAGCCTACTCTGTCTATCAATTTCATCTTTCTCTATTATCTCCATATGTAGCCCAAAGCCTATGTCTGGACTACAGCCAGACTTAAATGTTGTAGAATGCCATATGGCCACTTCCCATATTTTCCCCATCAATCTTTGGCTTACTCAACCCTGTATCCAGTAGTGAATTAAATCCCCAGCTGGACCTTCTAATGTAAAATGTTCGCAAGTCAGAGACTGTCTACACTTAAACATAATTACCCAATAGCATACATCAAGGTTGTAACAGTAACACAGTGATGACTAGCTCTTGGAGTTGGGAAAATTAAAATGTATAAATCACTAAAGTTGTTACCATTATGATGTCCTTAGCATATAATAGGTGCTCAATAAACAGTCTCTGTCCCCCACCCTCATAATGAAAAAAGCATTCCCGTTAGGAAAATAACTTTTGCAAATAAATTAAGGTAAGGCTATTTGCTGTTTAAAAAAAATCTTAATGTCTTAGCACAATAGAAGCTTATTTCTCACTCACATAGAATCCAAAACAAATGTTCCTGATGAGGTGGCAGGAGTGGAAGGACAGGCACAGAATTAGAGGAAGGCTCCGCTCCCTATGACCATTCAGAGCCCTAAGCTGATGGAATCTCCACCACCTTCCATGTGGCTTCCAACATCATCCTGTTTGTTAATACCCACTTGGCGGTATTAACAAGGTACTACCACTTCTTACTCATCTTGGCCAAGAAGTGGCCCACATCATTTCTGTTCATATTCCACTAGCAAGAACTAGTGATATGGTCCAACCAGGATGCAAGGAAGGGTGGGGCTGGGAAATGTGGGCCTGGGCTGGTCAGGGCTTCTCAGCACCAGCCCTAAACTATGGAAAGGGATTTCCCATCTTTGCCACAGCAAAGTACAAGGGAAGAGAGGAGATGAAGCAATATCCAGCACAGCAAGCAGGCTTGTCTGGCAGGGCTAGGAATTGGGGATCCCCAAGGCAGATGAGCATAGTTAGGCAGCTGCAAGTAGAGATTAACATACAAAGTGAAGTAAGTCAGAAAAAGAAAGACAAATACCATATGATATCACTTACATGTGGGATACAAAATATGACAAAAATGAACCTATCTATGAAACAGAATCACGAATATAGAGAACAGGCTGGTGGTTGCCAAGGGGGAGGGGTTGGGGGAGGGATGGGGTGGGAGGTCGGGGTCAGCAGATGTAAGCTTTTCTATATAGAATGGACAGATAACAAGGTCCTCCTGTATAGCACAGAGAAGTATGTTCAATATCATATGATAATCCATAATGGGAAAGAATATAAAAAAAGAATGTATATATATCTATAACTGAATCTCTTTGCTGTACAGCAGTAATTAACACAACATTGTAAATCAACTGTACTTCAATTTAAAAAAGGAAGAATAGTTAGGCAAGTGCAGAGAGCCAGACAGAGAGCCAGACCTTTGATCCTATCATTATGAATTTTATTTTGACTTAAGAGACAGCTGTAAATCAGATCTTGATGAACAGTTACTTGATGAGCAATGCTGTTTAAATCAAATAGTGTAGCTTCAGAAAAATGTTCGTTTCATTATATAATGAACCTGGTTTTCATTCAGGCACGCCTTCATAATTTAAAAATCGAATCATTGCATCACTAAGGAGTCTTTTCACGGAATTCTCACATCCCTTCCAACTCTCCCTTTCGATCAATGTGCTTTCCTATGGTTTCAGTTATGCCTACAAACCTGCAGGATCTGTCGCTGTGTTTCTTCATTTGCTGTTCTGTTTTCACTGCTGCCTCTGCTGTGTTTAGTTCTCCTTCTTTCTCTTGGCCCAGACTATTAATTTCTAAAACCCATCAGCATCCGGTGACTATTAGGAACCACTTCAGAGAACCTCAAAGGAATTATGCCTGAGTGACTTTTAGCCCATATATTTGGTGCCATTAAAATGTCATTTATTTTCTAGACTTATATGATGTTGTGTCAAACATGAAATTAACCTTAACTGTACAACATTCAAATTTTGACATTTCAATACCTTTATTGAGATGTTAAAATAGAATTTTCCTTTAAATATGTCAATATACAAGACTTAGTGCTTTCCTACCTGATAGTTTATATCTCCCACATCAACTTTCATCCGGAGAAACACATCTTTGATTTTATAATAGAAGTCAGTGGAAAAAGGAAATATGTTGTATAGAAATTCATATTTACAGTCAACTTTTTGATGTTTTCATTCAGCCAGTTATATAATGCACACCCATATAATCTACTGTTTTAACTCTACAGATTTCAAAAATGTTATTTTGACGTCCCGATGCTAGAGTTATCACCGCTACTAGTGCGCCATCTAGTGGCTCGTGTTGTGATATTTTCTATTCTTTGTTGAGGTAGAAAACACTTTAAATGACATTTAAGAGGGTCCAATGAGATTCTTTCCTTGCTACAATGGAGCGACAAGATTGTTATATAAAATATCCAATGGCAAAATGCTGAGTCATCCACAAACGTATAGGAGATCATTGTAAATTCTTATTTAGCCAATATAATTAAGAAATGGAACTTTTGGGACAAGTGAACATGTTTGTTCAATTATTGTATCATAATATACAAACCATACGTGCATTGGCAATATACCAAGAACCAGAATGCAATAAAATAAACTTGACCCTAAACTTAAGGTAGCTTTAATTTCACTCTTCTTATTCATATGAACTTTAGGATCCTATAGATGTATACTTTGAATACATCAGAATAATTTGATATTTTTTTTAATGCATATTTGGGCTTTCTGATTGCTTGGACTTAAAGTGATTTTCTGTCTATAAAGGACCAAACCTATAGGAATCAATGTGAGTGGTGTCAAGTCCACCATTTTAATTGCTCCTTTGTAGAATTATAACCACATGATATTATATATTGCCTTATTCTTTATGTGTAGTAAATAAAGATTGAGAGATAATGATAATGGTTTTTATCTTCTTATCTTTTAGAAATGCCTTGTTTTCTAACCATCCAAAAGTGATAGAAGAGATTCTTTTCATTACTACGTACTTTTCCAGAGGTAAGTTAAGAAAGAATGAGTGATTTTGCTGTTGAAGATAAAAAGACAAGAAAGCAAAATCATATTCTCCAAGCACATATAGATAATATTGGAAAAATTATAAAAAGTAGTTATTGCATGTTGGCCCTTGGAAACAGCAATTATTACAATAAAAGGCATATTATATTTATTATTATTAAAGGGACAGTTATCATAAATACAATCATTTCAGAAAAACTTTTTTGGAATCAGACATAGGAAAACTTATTAAGTTCTTAATATATACTCCCACTTATTAAGTTCTTAATATATACTAAGCACTTATTAAGAGCTTATTAAGTTCTTAATATATACTAAGTGCTCCCACTTATTAAGTTCTTAATATATACTAAGCGCTTTACTTATTTTGCTTCCTTTAATCCTCACAACAAAAAGTGTCATTTTACAAAAGTAGAAACTGAGGCTGAGTCCTTAAGTGACTTGTTCAAAGTCATGTTGCCAGCAAAAGGCCTCATCTGGGTAGACCCTGTGTGTGTCTGATTCTAGGTCTTGTGCTCATAAATGTGACCATGCATTTGAGAGCCATGTTACGAGAACCTGCACTGCCCATGCTTCTCAACAACGCCCAGCCAAGTGCAGACACCACGCATTCTCCTAGTTGCCATAATCAGATCAATGTGACAGTGAAGCATAATCAGTAGTTCACTGTCTTGGGGTTACATGATGACACACCCACCATTATTGCAGAACAAAGCTACCGATCATCGGAGTAACATGATTCTTAGATGCCAAGGTAGGTAAATGCCATGTCAGACTTTTTTCAAGGATACAATCATCACAAAAGAAGAGTGTACTTCTTTTTTTCTGGCTTCCTCCAAATAACCAGCATTAGGCTTTTTCTTCAGAAAGATTTGTAACATCTGTTTTGTCATTATCTTCTTTCAACTCTCTGTTAGAACAACGTGCTGAGTCATTGATTCTACCTTAGTCAAGGCCCCTCTTAAGCAAAGAAAGATTAAACCTGACAGTCCACAGCTGTAAACAGACCACTGTGGAGCGCAGAGACCGAAGTCTGAAGGCTGAGCTTTAAGAATGAACTGTAATTCTGTGATCATATAAAACTTGCAAAGCTGAGTCATATTTACTGTGTGGGTTTTTGAGCTGCATGCTAACTAGGAGCAATGCTAAGCGATCGGTGTGAAAGATTTTATACACATTTAAACCAAGAAATGGACAATCTTGTCCGAGTTTGTTAGAAACCTGAAGATGTCTGGCTTCATAACCAGAAGGGAATTGGGATGGATACTATTTGTGGTCCTCCCTATATCCACTCCCTCCCTACTTTTCCCAACCTATGGAACCCCAGTTTTCTCAGGTGGCTGCTGAGATCTCTTCTTCTCAGAGACTGTAGGCCCTCACCTCAGTGCCAGGCATGAATCATGGCCAGTCTAAATCTGTCTTAGAATGGGATTCTAAAATTCTAATTCTAATGGGATTACCCATTCTCCTCTACCTGGGAGCGTCCATATGACAAGTTTTGGCCAATGATGTGCTTTTGAGTGGGGCCCCAGGGAAAATTTTTGTCTTCCTGAGTAACATGAATAAACTTGATGGGCATAGCCTTTTACCCTTTGCCGCCCTTCTGCCAGGGACACAGGCACGGTGCCTGGAGGCACAGCAGACGTGTGACCATGGGATGACAAGTATGAGAACAAAAGTCGATCTTCTAAGGATAGTACGTCTGAAGTATAGAAAGATCCTTGGGCTCTGACAGCATCATTGAACAGCTATCTCATCCCAGGGCTGCTTTGGACCTCTTGCTATATGAGACAAATTTTATTTATTTAAGCCACTGTTCGTTGGGTTTTCTGTTCCCCGCAGCCTCGTATACTAGATTGAGCCGTATAAAATTGCCATCTTTGTAGGTCAAAAATTGTTGAAGATCAGAAGTTTCGTATGGTTCAACCCACATTTTGAACTGATGCGGAATCAGAAACATTTCACGTCTTCAATAGTCAAACTTCTCCTTTCCCTCTCCTCTGCCACCTGAAAGTAGATCTTTTTTTGAATATTTCTGATATTTAATCTGTGGTGTGTTAGTAAACCAGCTCATTTCGGGCGGGGGGAGGGGGTCCCTGATTTGTAGCATTTGCTGATTTCTGTGGTGTATGCTCTCACCATGGCCATTTCAAGCTACCGACTTGAGGTTACTGAACAAGGAGTCATACACACAATGAGCTCTTGTAAGCTGGAAGCACAGCACCAGCCCCTTCACAATGGCCACAGCTCTTTGTTATAGTGTCTGATGGGCTGCGCTAAAGTTGCCAGAAAGTTATTGATTTTTCCTACTACTAGTTCTCTTCATAGGGTTAGGACAAAAATGTGAGGAAAAGGATATAATTAGGACTTGGGGAAACTGGACAATGGAAATGTATGTCTTTACCATTTGATTCATTTAGATCTTATGAGAAAGAATACAGAAAATACGTAAGATGGTACCCACCAGGGAAACAAAACAAAAACAAAAACAAAACTTCATTAAACTTTTTTTTTACCAACCTGCACTTCTATTGCCAAGTCTATTCGTTGTCTCTAAAAGAATGGATAAGAAAGAAAACAAAGATATCCTTCATCTGCTTATTCACTCTTTTTTAAAAAGCAGTATTTTTGTTGCAGTGAAAGAAGATGAAGCGTTTGACTTCCATTTGGGTCAGTGACCTTTATAAAACCACAACAAAACTCATTTCCTCTAGCTGTTAAATGTCAAATAACTGTCTAGTTTTCAAACACTGACACTTCCATTTGCTTTAGGTACCTGATCCAAGAAATGATTAAAATTCTTCCTGGTTTAAACCTGAGCACAGCAAGGCCACCAGTATCAAGTGTGAAGTCTCCGCATTCCTTGTCATAAGTGTCTTTACCCTAGACGGAGAGATTCTCTCCAGAACTGCACACAGAATTATTTGTTACTACCTTGGATTTCCCTTTAGGCTTAAGAAGCTCACCTTTGAGGAGTGGGAGTGTGGAAGCTTTATTCCTTTGCGGGTGCTTGAAGCTGACAAATGACACAACAGAAGATCCTCCTCTTGGGGCTGATTCACACCATCCCTTCAGATGTTGCAGGTTGAACATTCTCCCTGGGCAGAAACCAAAATGCCTTCCAGTCCTGAAAATACTTTTAAAATAGGTTAACTTTTATGTTAAAGCTAAGCATATTTCTGTTGTAAATAAATTTTTTTTAGAGAAACATCTGATACTGACTAAGACATACTTATAAAAGGAGGGAGATAATAAAGTAGAGGAAAGTGAAGTTAGCATGGGCTTGAAGCAGGAAAGTCTTAATAGAGGAGGGATTTGACCAGGGCTTTGAAGGATGGGGAGTGATGTAAGATGGGTGAAGCAAAGGGGAGCGAGGAGAAGAGAAAGGGAGTAATGGAGAGCTCACGTTTCCTCCCTGGTGGTTTTCTAGATTTTATGAGCATCATCTGTTTCAAGAAAGATACACCAAAACAGCTGCTAAAACCCATCCATCTTTCCTGTTATTTTGAGCCATGATTTAGGATTCTAATCTCTGGAACCAACTTGTGGTGTTGATGTCCTTGAGAATAAAGAAGCTTTTGGGTGTGAACACCTAGTCCAGCAAGGCCATGGATATCCAGACCTGTCAGATTTCTTTCTCCAAAGTGCCTTTCATGTATTAAGTTTCTCCTTTTCTTCTGCTTAAACGCTGCTTAAAAAACAGGAACAGTCTTTGGTTTTCTGTCTTTTAATTGGACATGTTGTTCAAAGTGTAATAATGTATTTTCTGTTTCAAAAAAAGCAAAATTCCTAGCTATTCCATGATGGTAATATCAAGCTTGTGAATCTTAGACAGAGACTGAAGTTCTGAAGTCACTTCCACCGAGACTCTTCTTTTGTTATGCCTCCTTATGGTTCAAAGGGGGGAATACATCCCTCCTTAATACTTCTGGATCCACAGGGTCTCCAGTCCTGGTAAGGCAGTGAAAAAAGCAGAGAGGTAAGTGCTCTCCATGTACCATTTCATTAAATCCCAATAATTCTGTGTGTTACATTACTACCCCCATTTCACAGGTGAGGAAACTGAGGCACTAAGAAGTTAAGCAACTTGCCAAAGCCATGCCACAGTGGCAGAGTCTGCAGAACTCAAACCCAGACAGTGTGTCTCCAATGGTTACCTTCTCAACGGCCACACTCTACTTCGTTGGCAGAATTACAAAAGGTTCCTCTGCTTAATTATGTCTCAAATACATTCATTCTTTCCCTGATATACCTACTTACTTAACACCAGTTTAGATCATCATCAGTTCTTGCCCAGATTTACTGTAATGACCTCCGAACTGGTCTCCCTGTCTCTGGTCTGTTTCCCACTCTCCAGTGCATCCTCAACCCAGTCTACAGGGACAGAGCATTTTTTCCAGATCGTCCATCCAATCAAGCCCTTCCCTGGGGCTTTCAGAAGAGAGCTGAAACTTCATCTCTTAGTAACCCTGACTCTGTGTGTTGTGAGCCCTGCCATCCTCTACCCCACTCTTCAGCACATCCCAACAGAACAGTCCTACTAAGCCACCTCCATTTCCCCAAGCCTGTCATGCTTTTGCTTTCTGCCTGATTGTGCTGACTCCCTGTTTTCCATGTAGTTAATTTTTACTTGTTCTTACAAACTCTAGTCTAGGGTTTTGTCTCAGCCCTCTCCTATCCATCATAGTGCCCTGGGCATAGCCCACACATCATAGCCCACATCCTCAAGAAGCTCCTACTCCGTTCAGGAAGCAGACAATTAAACCAAGTAATGAACAATTCCTGTTTCCAAATCACAGTTCCTAATATTCTATAATGTATAGTCTTATAATATTCACAGATATTCAAACAGCCTTCTGGTATTCACAAAGAAAACATCATTATTTGGATTGCTGTGTTTCAAACGGGAAAGATAACTTGACTAATCAAGGAGTCCTAGCCATGACAAGTGTTTCTAGATACATCTGTGCGACTCTCCTCATTCGTCAAGTCTACTGGGAGGAGAACTGCAAGGTGTTTTTATAGCAGAACTAATCTTTTAGTTTTATTTCCTTTGGCAGCTGTGGCTTCTGACTTAACTCTTGTTGTTCTTTCTTTAATTTCCTAAAAAGGCTGAAGATAGAAAAATAACAAAAAAAGGAAATCTCAAGAGACATTTTATTTTTGAAATAAACTAAGTACTGCCTGTTGCTCTACTTTATAAGTTATTGGCTTTGACCCTGGACGTGAAGTAGGAAGAAGGGGTTGGGTAACTGTAGGAGAGGCCAGTGCATTTAGTGGGTTGGCAGTGCTGGAATAAGATTAATCTCTGATTAAGAGAGACCAACCTGGAAACAGTGTGTGAGGTCAGTCTATACTTTTAGGCTAGATGCTGCCGGATTGTGAACCTCCCCCATCAAATACCCCTTCCCCCCTCTCCCCCAGTAGCCGTTTCGTCTTTTGTGCAGTTGATCAGTGGATTAATGATTTGTTTATAAGGATGAAAGACCAGGAGAAAGACGTCACACCATATCAATACCATAGCCCAGTTTGGAGGGCACCTAGATATAGATTGTCCAAAACATTTTTACTTAATGTATGTTAAACGAGTGTTGAGTGTTGAGTAAAAGACATTATAATTGACAAAGGTGTGGGAATTCTTTGGAAGCCAAGCATAGCATAAAAGCAGAGGGTAACAAACTAGTAAGAACCATAGGCCTTTCCTCTACTATAGAATGCCAGAAATACAAATATTTATGAAGTCATGTAGAAGCTGCAGTTTTTAGAAAACGGTTAAGTCTTATAAACTTTTACAAGACGTGCAACATTGTGAACACATTTGAGCTGAATATTAGCTATTCTTATTTGGAGACTAGTCCCCTTTCTTTTGTATCCCTTCTGTATTTAAAGGGTTAGAAGTCTAAAAACTACATTTTTCAGAATTGCTTGGAGCTAAAGTTTGAAATGTGATTTGGATCTGGCTAATGATATAGACTCATAGGGATATAGAAAACATAATGGCGGGAAAGCCCACCTCTGTGGTGTATAAGACGGCAAGCAAGTTCGCTAAAGCATAGGTGTTTGTGGCAGCCGGACGCTGTTCTCATGTTTGGTTCTCAGCTTCCCGGACGTGAGCAGGTGTGGCGGCAGCTTGACAGCAGCAGCAGTAGCAGCAACGGTGGTTAATCTTGGAACCAACAGATCAGTGGTAGCCCCATGACCTTCCAATAAATTTGTAAGTGCCTAATTGTCTCTGTTCAATTCCCTCCAAACTGAAAAATCTAAACTGGTTTCTATTTCATGTGCTGAGCTCTGGAATAATATCTAAACAGCAACTTGGAAAACCTGATTTATTAAAGAAAATGCATATAATTCAACATCTATGACTAACTCTGTCATATCCCCACTATGCTAAGTCAGAAGATGGATCCCAAAACTGAGGTAAGGGTTACTGTACGTCTGTTTTTGACTATGGTATTTCCATATATGTCTTGTGTAAATATGTGAAGCAGAAACTGAGGAATCAGTAGTTATAAGAGGGATCCGTAGAAGGAGTGACCTCCAAAGAAGGAGTGACCTCTGAATTAATGAAGAGCCAGTAATGAAATGGCTTTGTTTAAACAATCATTGGTGGTTCTCGTCCTCTTCTCCTTTCCCAGACCTCTGAATGCGGGAGTACCCCAGGCTCTCCACCTTGGACTTCTCTCTGCACCTGTACTCACTCCTCAAGTGATCTCACCTGGTCATATGGCTTTAAATGCCATCATTAAGATGATGACACAAAGTCCTCAAGTCAGACCCTTTCCAATGCACCACATGGTTCATTTCTTCATGGATGGGTTGAGGAGAGGATTGTGGTAAGAGGTAGATAATTGACTAATTCTCAGGTGTTTTGGTTTTTTGGAATCCATATGATTGATGAATAGAATCTTCCAGAAACCATCCACAAAGGGCCTCTCTGAGGCTGAGAGGTGCCGACTACTCATACTGAGGCCCCTGGTAATGTTAAAAAACAGAAAAAGGGCGAAGCAATGTTACAAAATTGAAGTATATTTTAAATCTTTACATTGAATAAATTAATGCCTTTAAAGCACATGCAAATACAATGCCTCTGCTGACAGCCTCATTTGCCATGGACCCAATGGCCTCTCGCTCCCTCCTACCGCTGGTCCTGCAACCATGTGAGCTGCTGACACAAACCAAGACTCTGGGGATGTGGGAGAACTTAAACTGGAGGCTGTCCTTCTTTTGACAAAGGAAAATGAAGCTGAGTTCACCACAATTGGACTCCTTACATTCATCTACTCACTCCCAATGTTATCTTCAAATATTCCCGTCTTTGACACGGACTATCTCCTTGACCAAACTTTAGTCAGGTCTTCTGAGCACTCTGCTTGACTGGGCCTTGTCCTTGGCCTGCTAAGCCAGCTGAACCACAAGACTTCCCCTACTATAGGATGCCAGAAATACAAATATTTATGAAGTGAATCCTCCCATCCTTGATATCTAATCATGTCCCTCTTCTCTCACCTCTGATATGTAACCAAGTCTCTCTTAATAATCCATCCACTGAACCCCTCACCTTGCCCCTTGTCTATAATTCCACAGAAACCCTTGCTGTTTCTGCAGTTGAGCTCAGTTGTGTATTGAAGTCTCTCTCCTCTACTGCAGGAGCTCAAATAAACTCTGTCTTGCCATTTTTAACGAGTGTCTGGTGCAATTTCTCTTTGACACCTTGTGTCCTTCCTCTCTCAGAACACAACTTACTTGAGGCTGGAAAAAGCATGTTAACTTCAGAGATGGGGCTGATAGACTAACACGAAGTCATCATATTAGCTGCCAGTTGGGAGTCTTGCTAGTTCTACCACCAGGCACTTACGGGTAGGACACTGAGCTCTGAATCAGAAACAGGACGAAGGTTAACCCTGAAGCAAAACTAGAGACAATATTTTGTCTTCCACTTACCGCATCTTTTATAACGTTCTTTAGTGCACACAAAATACTGCTTTTGGGAAGCCATTGTGGTCTGCATGGGAGTCCTGTATCCCTGAACTCTGGCATCCTACCTACATGCCAACTTTCTATGCTTAAAAATGTCTATCTTTTATCAATATCAGAGCTTGGTAAAACTATGTCTATTCTCTCAGAGAACTCTTTCCATTTAAATATCCCAATAGGAAACAATCTTAAAACATAGTCATTCTAAAGAGCAAAATGCTTATAGTAGTTAGATATGATGTTCCTCTAAGTATTTGCATTTTTAGCAGGGAATATTGCTTTGACACCATGAAGGCATCTTAATTGTGGAAGGCCGCTAAGAACTGAAACTGTCCACCCTGATACTCAGTCTGAACACCGAGAACCAAAACCACACCTACTGTCTACATTAGCATCACTTTGCTGTTCCTCTGTCTTTACCAGCATTGCTTTATTTGTCCAGGAGTCTTCTGCCCAGGGAAATGGCTTGATTGTTCATTATAGGATCTTCCCAAAAGACCCATCACCTCTGGATAACATCAACAGAGAGTTTGCACCTAAGATTCTTTGAACACCTTGCCTTGATGTTTCCAACTATCTTGGGTGGTTGTATTGAGATCCTTAGCCCCATCTTAAAAGACTCACCTTACATCACCCTTTTAATTCTCAATAAATTCTGTCCTCGTCTTCCCCTACTCCGAGACAACAGCAGAGCTTCGTGAGGTGGTGGTCACCCTTTCTGAGGTAAGCAATAAACTCAGATTTGTCTTATCAAAAGTTTCTGTTGGTGATATTTGGGGAGCCAGCATTTAATAGCTCAGGAATCTTGCATTGAGAGAAGTCTGTAGCTGTTTCTTTAAATCGTTGACATGACTTAAATGTGAGGCTGTTCCTAGGCTGAGTTCTTTCAAATTGGATATAATAGTCAGACAGAGAAAGAGAAATATCATATGATATCACTTATATGTGGAATCTAAAAAAATGATCCAAATGAACTTATCTACAAAATAGAAACAGACTCACAGACATAGAAAACAAACTTATGGTTACCAAATGGGAAAGGTGAGAGGGATAAATTAGAAGTTTGAGACTAACATATACACACTACTATATATAAAATAGATAATCAACAAGGACCTACTGTATAGCACAGTATTATTCAATATTCTGTTGTAATAACCTAAATGGGAAAAGAATCTGAAAAAGAATGGATATATATATATATAACTAAATCACTTTGCTGTACACCTGAAACTAACACAACATTGTAAATCAACTATACTCAAATATAAAATAAATTTTTTTTTAAATGCATATAACAGAAAGGCACAAAGGTTGGTGCCAGAAAATTCTCTTAGTTGTCAGGATAGATTAAAACTCCATAACCAACCCAGAAGATGCCAAAATTCCATCGTTCCTCAAAAATCCAAAAACTCACATGAGTCTTTACTGTGTGCACATTTGAATGAGCCAATAAAAAAAGCAAGATACGTCTTACAAAATGCCGTTGCACTAGTGTAGTATGTTATTTTCTAAATATGAAAATATTCTATCTTTATGTTGTAAGATACCCTTCGGCAAGGAGCTATTTTCACATGTAACTACTGTGGGAATGCAAAAACAGTAACAAATTTCATTTTGGAAAAAGAGAAAGGATATATATGAGTTACCACAAGTTTTCCAATATCTGTCTTTAAAGCTTCTGAGAGCTGATGTGTAGCAAATATAAAGAGATTTTTTTTTCTCTTATTCAGCTTAAAGGTAATTTTTACTATTTCATATTCAAGAAACCACTAGAGGGCCCTAAAGGCCACCTTAAATCCAGAAGTTGTTCCTTTCAAAGGGAGTGATCAGTGCACACAGGTTATGTATAAGCTGGCAAGAAGCAGAAGAAAAACTCTAGTCATTTGCTCAAAAACTAGAAAAAGAGAATTCATACAAAGGTATAATATCTAACCTGTATCTACTTAAATGCTTAATAGAATGAAGTTGTATTCCTCTAATACAGCAGCATTTTTCTTTCTGGGAACATATAAGTACAGGCCATAATAACGACTTGTCTTCAACATGAGTGATTTTTGCAGGTACTAATACAAGTAGTTTGCTTTCCAATGTTGACCCAATTATTAGAGTTTCTTAGTAGGAATTTTATAGTAAACAAAGTCAACTTATGAGAAATAGTGAATTACAGCGAGGCTGCAACTCAGTTGCGTTGAGCCTAAGAAACAATACTACACAGAACCTCTTACAAACATGCACCTGCACAGGGTACACGGAGTGTCAGTGGCTCTCATGGCCCATGGTACTTCCACCCCTCATTGGTATCCCCGCTGGCAGGGGCAGGGGCTGTGGCTCCCTTGGTCACAGATACCTGCCCATCACCTAGTTCAGTGGGTCATTAAAGTGTCTCTGGAATGACAGTGCCAGGGATAAAATAAGTACTCAACACGTATTCATGAAAGTTTTATACTTTACTTAGAAGGAAGCAGTCACATTTAGTGCTCTAAATTATTTGGCTTATTCAAAACAGAAATACAAATTAAGTAAATGTCCAGAGTTCCACAGCTGCACTGATGCTAAAGTAGAGAAAAGGAATTAGCACAGGTGCAGAGTGAAAAGCACCGACTCAGCAGCAGCAGGAAGTAGGAGCCAGGGGTGTCTGTGAGACCCACGTGAGCCTCCTGGGAATTAGGTGGAAACTTGGAGAAGATACTAGATTTTCCACAGGGCATGAAATGGGGACTCACTCCAGTCTGATTAAAATCTTCAAGGCTCAAAAGTCCCCAGTGGGCCCAAAGTTGTTACATAAGCATTTTAAAATAGGAACTATACAGAGAAGTGGGCAGCTGAAATGCAAAGGACAGAAAGGCTCTGGGCAAATTGGCTCAGGAGCCTCATAATGCTGGAGAAAATGAAATCAGCCTCAGGCAAAGAGGAAGGCAGAAGAGGAAAGACAGAGCCCTGAGAAGTGAACTTTTGCAAAGGCAGCCGGCTGAGTGTTGCCTGAATGAAGGCGATAAGGTCAAGAGTGAGCATTTCTTAATCGGTCATGGCTCTGGATTCTTTAAGATACAAACGTCTAGATTTTTCTGGCAAAATAAAGGTCCATTTCATGAGTAAGCAGCCACTTGAATAAGGGGAGAAAAATTATTTTGCCCTTTTCCCTGTTTTGTTATTCCTATCACTCCTCCTATTAAGATTAATTCTATGTCTGAGAAGGGCATATGTTTTCATTATCTGATAAAATGTCTGCATTTTTATACGTATTAGCATGTTTTATCTGCTTTTGTCATAAAAGATCCAGAAATAAGTGGAACCACAGGAGTTGAGTTGATGGCTCATGGGTTTCATTTCTCAAGATGCCCCTGGTTTCTTCACAGAGCATAAACCTTCTCCTGGCTGGACCATAGCACCAGCTCCTGATTTGCAAGCTCACTCATCACAATACATCCAATGTAATGGATTCACTCATCAAACATCTACTGAGTCTCTACTACAGTATATGCTGCAGAGAGAGAAATAAATAAGCCCAGATCATTACCCTCAAGGAACTCAGGTCTAATAGAAGAGAAAGAAAACTAAGTGATGATAAGATACTGTGGTAAGTATTGCAGTTGAGGTGCACATGGTCTAAAGGTTTGGGCCTCAGGCTGTATTTATTTATTAGTATGTATGTATGTATGCATGCATGTATGTATGTGTTAGGAGTCCATTCAAAGGCAGGAAAACCCAACCATCACTCACCTCAGTTTATTTGTCTCAGACAAGGTCAGAGGTGGGCAGTCCAGGGCTGGTGCAGGAGCTCCATGATGTCATCAGGGATCCAGGTGTTTCCATCTTTCCCTCCACCATCCTTAGCTTAGAGGCATTTGCCTTCATGCTCATTGCCTTATGATTGCAAAATAGCTGCTACACCTTGAGACATCACATCTGTCTATGTTCTAGGCAGGGAGAAGGAGGAAGAAGGAAGGGCAAAATGAAGCATCCTAGCTGTAAGTGAAAAATATTGCCTGCCATATCAGTAAACAAAGGATGTTGCCGCCACCAAGCCATCACATTATAGCCTCCCCAATGGTGAGCCCTGCAACGATGCACCCTGAGGAGACTCAAGATGAGGAAGCACAGGAGACTGGCCCCCAGATAGCTGAGGTGCATATCAAAGGAATGATTTCAGTGAGCCCAGATTTTGCATCTTCCCGTACATAGAAAAGCACTAAATTCCTTAACTTGAGATGTCTGGTTTTCTTTAATTAACAGTAATCCTTTGATGTTCCGATACTTGGTCTTTGTTGCAAAAACTCCTATGTACCCTGGCTCCCCCTTGTCTCTTCGGAGCAGTCTCTCAGAGTTATCTGAGATGCTGTGTCCCAGGCCTAAGTCCTCAGCTTTGTCCACCAGATAAGTAACTCTCAACTTTTAGGTTTTGCATTTTTTTCAGTCCACATAGCCCATTCGGTCTCTTCTTTATCAAGAAAGCAAAAACCTTTCCAGAAGCCCCAACACATAAATGTTCTCTTATATCTCATCCACCAGAGCCGTGTCACAGGCTGGAAGCTGGCTGATGAGAAGGGGGTGGGGGATGGGAATTAGGGTAGCCAACCCACAGTGTAGGACATGTTAATGCATTCCACAGCTCTCACTGTTCTCTCTCACCCACCTGAGCATCCACTGTCCTCTCTAGTTAATCTGAACACTGGCAAGGAAAGACTAGGGGATAATTCTGGGATGTGCTTATGGCTACTGCTCTTTCAGAACAGTTCCCTGAGACTTCCCTGATGGCACATTGGTTAAGAATCCACCTGCCAATGCAGGAGACACAGGTTCGAGCCCTGGTCCGGGAAGATCCCACGTGCCGCAGAGCAACTAAGCCCGTGCACCACAACTACTGAGCCTGCACTCTAGAGCCTGAGAGCCACAACTACTGAGCCCACGTGCCACAACTACTGAAGCCCGCGCACTTAGAGCCCGTGCTCCGCAACAAGAGAAGCCACCGCAATGAGAAGCCCGCGCACCGCAACAAAGAGTAGCTCCGCTCACCGCAACTAGAGAAAGCCTGTGCACAGCAACGAAGATCCAATGCAGCCAAAAACAAAATAAATAAATTAATAAAAAACACAAAAAAACAGTTCCCTGGAGTAAAGTGATGGATGAGGAAGTTCATCTTTTTGAGAGTTTCCCCCTGTTTAAGTATTGAACTATAAATTTAAAGAGAAGCCACTGTGTCTCCCTAAATAGGTTTCCCCTTCCCCTCTTTGGAGCCCAGTATCAGTTTTAGATGGCAGGGCACCCAGTAGCCCCAATTCCATTTTCAGCTGAGGTGACTGAAACTTCACCTTTTCACTGATGTCCCCATAACCTCTTAACAAGAGAACTGAATATTTCCTCCCAAGGGGATCCCCTTCCGCATCTTCCTGGGGAAGACTGCACTACAATTATCACCTGACTTACTGTCAAATAAAGGCATGGCATTCCTTAGGTATTCACTGTATGCCAGCCACTGTGTTAAGCTCCTTTAATCCGTCAACAACCACCTTATGAGAGGTGCTGAGGCACACAAAAATTGTCACTTGTCCTAGGTCACACAGCTCGTAAGTAGTAGAGTGGGGATTCAAACCCAGGCAGTCTGCCTCTCAGTGGACACTGGGCAGGGGCTTTTAGTACTAAATCACCTCTGTTCATCTAGGGGGAAATTATATTCTCAGGAGCTCTTCAAGCTACAGACATGAGACCTCCTGGAACCCGTTCTAAGTTAACTTAGAAAGGTGCATGGCTAACACTAATAATTCAGGAATATAAGCCAGGCTAAGATTTTAATTGTTCATTCATTCATTCAATAAATACTTATTGAATCCCTGATATATGCTAGGTACTACTCCAGGGCCTGGAGATTCAACAGTGAGCAAGATAGTATGGACACTTGCCTAAGAGTTTATAGCCTCTAGGGAAGACAAGTGGATAAATGACATTTGATGAGTGATATGATAGGAAAAATTCAAGGGGCTATAAAATAGCACAGGGGCCTAGTTCCTATTTTGGGGGTGGAGGTGGGAAGTGATATTTAAGGCCTCTGAAGGGTTGAAGTTGCCAAAGAAGCTGCTGATGGGAAAGAGTGTTCCAAGGGGAGAGAGAGAGAGAGGGAGAGAGAGAGAGAGAGAGAGAGAATATGTGTCCCTGTGTGTTGGGGTTGGGGTGGTGGGGGGAGATGTACCTCTACTGTCAGGAAAACCTGCCTTATTGGATAATTGGAATGAATTACAAAACCCCTGGGGCAAAAGTTCAAGGAGAAAAATGGAGGAGTGGGCAGAAGAGTCATGAAGAGCTCTGTAACCTAAGCCAAATTAAGGTCAAATACTTTGTTTACGGGTTTAGTCTTTCACAATTAGAATTGTAATTGTAATTACACAATGTCATCAGTAAAGAAACCATAATATAGCTCATGTCATTTTTGTTCCAAATGAGCTTGTTAACTTCATGGCACATTGATCATTTTAAAATGAGATTTTTTTTTTCACATTAACTTAATGTTTGGAAATGAAATGCTTAACATTCTAAAACATTTCTTATCCTTTATAATGGAGGATAATAGGTGAGTATCTATGTGCCATCTGACAGCACACTTTGGTCTTGGTTCTCCTTGTTTTGTGATTCCTGACGAAAAACATATGTCTCAGCTCTTTTATTCTCTTTCAAGAGTGACTTCCACAGAACAGATGAGAGTTCTTCCCAGAATGTGGGATTCTAGGCATGATCTGCAGGGTGATACAAAGGTAGCTGCAGTCCCTCCACCTTCTCTCCTTGTCCCCTCTCTGGCTCCTAGGCAGCTGTGCCATTGGGTGAACTGGGTTGGATACCAGTGAACAAGTGACTCATTTATCCACTAAATACTGGATAAAGAATGTAAGTGGTCTCAACAGATAGGAAGGACAGGGAGATGGGTAAGGAGGCAGAGTGGCTTTGGTAAGAAACCAAGAGAGGCATTGTTTGGATATATGCTGTCTAGAAAGTGGGGTGAATGTAGTGCCCAGTCCTGGGGAGATATGAGCCCTGTGCAGCCAGGAGAAATGACCCCACCCCAGGTAACCAGGGGATCAGGGCTCTCTATTCACAGGCAGAGGATGTCAGAATTCTGAGGGATTCATTCATTCATTCACTCAACAAATATGCCATGGTAACAGAGCAGTGAATAAAACAGACAAACACCCCTGCATTCATGAAACATATTCTAGTGCTGCGGAGACAATCCAGTAACATGAAAAAAGTAATATTTCATGACTTAATTGGACTACTCCAAAAATGCAATTTTGAATTCTGGTCTTCCATTGAAAAATAAATCAATGTAATTCACCGCATTTATAGAATGAAAGAGAAAAAACACACATCATCTCAATAGTTGCAGAAAAAGCATTTGGTAAAATCCAATATCCATTCATAATTTTAAAAAGCAAACACTCCTACCAAACTTGAACTACAAGGGAACTTTCTTAATTTAATAAAAGATATTTACAAAGCAAATTCTGATGAGTGTAATAATTCATGGTAAAATGTTGAAAGTTTTCTTTTTGAGATCTATAACAAGACAAGGAATCACTTTTATTTAACATACACCATTGAAAGTCTTAGCCAGTACAGTATGAAACAAAAAATAAATAAATTGCATAGTTATCAGAAATGAAGAAATAAAACATCACTCTTCACAGCTGATATAATTACATGAGTGGAAAAATTGAAAAGAAATTACAGCCAAATTAAAATAATTAATAAATGAGTTTAGAGAAGCGAAATTTGTGGCCCTGAACCAAGATGGCAGAGTAGAAGGATGTGCTCTCACTCCCTCTTGTGAGAACACCAGAATCACAACTAGCTGCTGGACAATCATTGACAGGAAGACACTGGAACTCACCAAAAAAGATACCCCACATCCAAAGACAAAGGAGAAGCCACAGTGAGATGGTAGGAGGGGCGCAATCACAGTAAAATCAAATCCCATAACCGCTGGGTGGGTGACTCACAGACTGGAGAACACTTATACCACAGAAATCCACCCACTGGAGTGAAGGTTCTGAGCCCCACATCAGGCTTCCCAACCTGGGGGTCCGGCAACAGGAGGAGGAATCCCTAGAGAATCAGACTTTGAAGGCTAGTGGGATTTGATTGCAGGACTTTGACAGGAGTGGGGGAAACAGAGACTCCGCTCTTGGAGGGCACACACAAAGTAGTGTGCACATCAGGACCCAGGGGAAGGAGCAGTGACCCCGGGGGAGACTGAACCAGACCTACCTGCTAGTGTTGGAGGGTCTCCTACAGAGGCGAGGGTGACTGTGGCTCACTGTGGGGACAAGGACACTGGCAGCAGAAGTTCTGGGAAGTACTCCTTGGTGTAAGCCCTCCCAGAGTCTGCCATTAGCCCCACCAAAGAGCCCAGGTAGGCTCCAGTGTTGGGTTGCCTCAGGCCAAACAACCAACAGGGAGGGAACCCAGCCCCACCCATCAGCAGACAAGTGGATTAAAGTTTTACTGAGCTCTGCCCACCAGAGCAACAGTCAGCTTTATCCACCACCAGTCCCTCCCATCAGGAAACTTGCACAAGCCTCTTAGATAGCCTCATCCACCAGAGGGCAGACAGCAGAAGCAAGAAGAACTACAATCCTGCAGCCTGTGGAATGAAAACCACATTCACAGAAAGATAGACAAGATGAAAAGGCAGAGGGCTATGTACCAGATGAAGGAACAAGATAAAACCCCAGAAAAACAACTAAGTGAAGTGGAGATAGGCAACCTTCCAGAAAAAGAATTCAGAATAATGATAGCGAAGATGATCCAGGATCTCGGAAAAAGAATGGAGGCAAAGACCGAGAAGATGCAAGAAATGTTTAACAAAGACCTAGAAGAATTAAAGAACAAACAAACAGAGATGAACAATACAATAACTGAAATGAAAAATACCCTGGAAGGAATCAATAGCAGAATAAGTGAGGCAGAAGAACGGATATGTGACCTGGAAGACAGAATGGTGGAATTCACTGCTGCAGAACAGAATAAAGAAAAAAGAATGAAAAGAAATGAAGACAGCCTAAGACACCTCTGGGACAACATTAAATGCAACAACATTCGCATTATAGGGGTCCCAGAAGGAGAAGACAGAGAGAAAGGACCCAAGAAAGTATTTGAAGAAATTATAGTCAAAAACTTCCCTAACATGGGAAAGGAAATAGCCACCCAAGTCCAGGAAGTGCAGGGAGTCCCATACAGGATAAACCCAAGGAGAAACACACTGAGATACATAGTAATCAAACTGGCAAAAATTAAAGACAAAGAAAAATTATTGAAAGCAGCAAGGGAAAAACGACAAGTAACATACAAGGGAACTCCCATAAGGTTAACAGCTGATTTCTCAGCAGAAACTCTACAAGCCAGAAGGGAGTGGCATGATATACTTAAAGTGATGAAACGGAAGAACCTACAACCAAGATTACTCTACCCAGCAAGGATCTCATTCAGATTCAATGCAGATATCAAAAGCTTTACAGACAAACAAAAGCTAAGAGAATTCAGCACCACCAAACCAGCTCTACAACAAATGCTAAAGAAACTTCTCTAAGTGGGAAACACAAGAGAAGAAAAGGACCTAGAAAAACAAACCTAAAACAATTAAGAAAATGGTCATAGGAACATACATATCGATAATTACCTTAAACGTGAATGGATTAAATGCTCCAACTAAAAAACACAGGCTTGCTGAATGGACACAAAAACAAGACCCACCTATGTGCTGTCTACAAGAGACCCACTTCAGACCTAGGGACACATACAGACTGAAAGTGAAGGGATGGAAAAAGATATTCCATGCAAATGGAAATCAAAAGAAAGCTGGAGTAGCAATATTCATATAAGATAAAAGAGACCTTAAAATAAAGAATGTTACAAGAGACACGGAAGGACACTACATAATGATCAAGGGATCAATCCACAAAGAAGATATAACAATTATAAATATATATGCACCCAACAGAGGAGCACCTCAATACATAAACCAACTGCTAACAGCTATAAGAGGAAATCGACAGTAACACAATAATAATGGGGGAAATTAACACCTCACTTACACCAGTGGACAGATCATCCAAACAGAAAATTAATAAGGAAACACAAGCTTTAAATGACACAAGAGACCAGATAGATTTAATTGATATTTATAGGACATTCCATCAAAAACAGCACATTACACTTTCTTCTCAAGTGCGCATGGTACATTCTCCAGGATAGATCACATCTTGGGTCACAAATCATGCCTCAGTAAATTTAAGAAAATTGAAATCATATCAAGCATCTTTTCTGACCACAATGCTCTGAGATTAGAAATGAATTACAGGGAAAAAAAAGGAAAAAAACACAAACACATGGAGGCTAAACAGTACTTTACTAAATAACCAAGAGATTACTGAAGAAATCAAAGAGGAAATCAAAAAATACCCAGAGACAAATGACAATGAAATCATGACGATCCAAAACTTATGGGATGCACCAAAAGCAGTTCTAAGAGGGAAGTTTATAGCTATACAAGTCTACCTCAAGAAACAAGAAAAATCTCAAATAAACAATCTAACCTTACACCTAAAGGAACTAGAGAAAGAAGAACAAACAAAACCCTTTCCTTAGCAGAAGGAAAAAAATCATAAAAATCATGCAGAAATAAATGAAATAGAAACAAAGAAAACAATAGGAAAGATCAATAAAACTAAAAGCTGGTTCTTTGAGAAGATAAACAAAATTGATAAACCATTAGCCAGACTTATCAAGAAAAAGAGGGAGAGGACTCAAATCAATAAAATTAGAAATGAAAAAGGAGAAGTTACAACAGACACCGCAGAAATACAAAGCATCCTAAGAGACTACTACAAGCAACTCTATGCCAATAAAATGGACAACCTGGAAGAAAGGGACAAATTCTTAGAAAGGTATAACCTTCCAAGACTGAACCAGGAAGAAATTGAAAATATGAACACACCAATCACAAGTAATGAAATTAAAACTGTGATCAAAAATCGTCCAACAAACAAAAGTCCAGGACCAGATAGCTTCACAGGTGAATTCAATCAAACATTTAGAGAATAGATAACACCCATCCTTCTCAAACTCTTCCAAAACATTGCAGAGGAAGGAACACTCCCAAACTCATTCTATGAGGCCACCATCACCCTGATGCCAAAACCAGAAAAAGATACTACAAAAAAAGAAAATTACAGACCAATATCACTGATGAATATAGATGCAAAAATCCTCAACAAAATACTAGCAAACGGAATCCAACAACACATTAAAAGGATCATACACCATGATCAAGTGAGATTTATCCCAGGGATGCAAGGATCCTTCAATATATACAAATCAATCAATGTGATACACCATATTAACAAACTGAAGAATAAAAACCATATGATCATCTCAATAGATGCAGAAAAAGCTTTCAACACAATTCAACACCCATTCATGATAAAAACTCTCCAGAAAGTGGGCATAGAGGGAACCTACCTCAACATAATAAAGGTCATATATGACAAACCAACAGCAAACATCATTCTCAATGGTGAAAAACTGAAAGCATTTCCTCTAAGGTCAGGAACAAGACAAGTATGTCCACTCTCACCACTATTATTCAACATAGTTTTGGAAGTCTTAGCCACAGCAATCAGAGAAGAAAAAGAAATAAAAGGAATACAAATTGGAAAAGAAGAAGTAAAACTGTCACTGTTTGCAGATGACATGATACTATACATAGAGAATCCTAAAGATGCCACCAGAAAACTACTAGAGCTAATCAAGGAATTTGGTAAAGTTGCAGGATACAAAATTAATGCATAGAAATCTCTTGCATTCCTATACACTAATGATGAAAAATCTGAAAGAGAAATTAAGGAAACACTCCCATTTACCATTGCAACAAAAAGAATAAAACACCTAGGAATAAACCTACCTAGGGAGACAAAAGACCTGTATGCAGAAAATGATAAGACACTGATAAAAGAAATTAAAGCTGGTACAAATGGATGGAGAGATATACCATGTTCTTGGATTGGAAGAATCAATGTTGTGAAAATGACTATACTACCCAAAGCAATCTACAGATTCAATGCAATCCTTATCAAATTACCAATGGCATTTTTTGCAGAACTAGAACAAAAAATCTTAAAATTTGTATGGAGACACAAAAGACCCCGAATAGCCAAAGCAGTCTTGAGGGCAAAAAACAGAGCTGGAGGAATCAGACTCCTTGACTTCAGACTATACTACAAAGCTACAGTAATCAAGACAATATGGTAGTGGCACAAAAACAGAAACATAGATCAATGGAACAAGATAGAAAGCCCAGAGATAAACCCACGCACCTATGGTCAACTAATCTATGACAAAGGAGGCAAGGATATACAATGGAGAAAAGACAGCCTCTTCAATAAGTGGTGCTGGGAAAACTGGACAGCTACATGTAAAAGAATGAAATTAGAACACTCCCTAACACCATACACAAAAATAAACTCAAAATGGATTCAAGACCTAAATGTAAGACCAGACACTACAAAACTCTTAGAGGAAAACATAGGAAGAACACTCTTTGACATAAATCACAGCAAGATCTTTTTTGACTCACGTCTTTGAGTTATGGACATAAAAACAAAAATAAAATAAATGCAATAAAGAGATATATATAAGTGTCATGGGAGAACTAGAAAAGGCACAATTACTCCTGGTTGAGAAGATTACAAAACGTTTTGTAGAAGGAGAAAATTTAGATATTCTAAGATGAGGGGTAAAGTCATTTCAAGTGATGGCAACGTTAGAGCACAGAGGTGAGGAAGCTATAGAACGTAAGTGTTGAACAGTTTTCCTGGCATATCACATACATGAAAAAGTCTTTAGGAAACAAAAAACCAGGTAAAAAAAAACAAAAAATCAAAAAAACAAAAATAAACAAATGGGACCTAATGAAACTTCAAAGCTTTTGCACAGCAAAGGAAACCATAAACAAGACGAAAAGACAACCCTCAGAATGGGAGAAAATATTTGCAAATGAATCAACGGACAAAGGATTAATCTCAAAAATACACAAACAGCTCATGCAGCTCAATATCAAAAAAACAAACAACCCAATCGAAAAATGGGCAGAAGACCTAAATAGACATTTCTCTAAAGAAGACATACAGATGGCCAAGAAGCACATGAAAAGCTGCCCAACATCACTAATTATTAGAGAAATGCAAATCAAAACTACAATTAGGTATCACCTCACACCAGGTAGAATGGGCATCATCAGAAAATCTACAAACAACAAATGCTGGAGAGGGTGTGGAGAAAGAAAAGGGAACCCTCTTGCACTGTTGGTGGGAATGTAAATTGATACAGCCACTATGGAGAACAGTATGGAGTTTCCTTAAAAAACTAAAAATAGAATTACCATATGATCCAGCAATCCCACTACTGGGCATATACCCAGAGAAAACCATAATTCTAAAAGACACATGCACCCCAATGTTCATTGCAGCACTATTTACAATAACCAGGTCATGGAAGCAACCTAAATGCCCATCGACAGACAAATGGATAAAGAAGATGTGGTACCTATATACAATGGAATATTACTGCGCCATAAAAAGGAACGAAATTGGATCATTTGTTGAGACTTGGATGGATCTAGAGACTGTCATACAGAGTGAAGTAAGTCAGAAAGAGAAAAACAAATATCGTATATGAACGCATATATGTGGAACCTAGAAAAATGGTACAGATGAACCGGTTTGCAGGGCAGAAACTGAGACACAGATGTAGAGAACAAATGTATGGACACCAAGGGGGGAAAGCCACGGGAGGGTGGGGGTGGGGGTGGTGGGATGAATTTGGCAATTGGGATTGACATGTATACACTGATGTGTATAAAATTGATGACTAATATGAACCTGCTGTATAAAAAAATAAATAAAATAAAATCCAAAAATTTTTTTAAATAAATAAATAATAAATTTTAAAAAAATAAAAAAATAAATGAGTTTAGCAAAGTTACTAGAAACAATATTTTAAATTCTATATACTAGTTATTTAAAAATCAAATGAAAAGATACCATTTATAATAACTACAAAAATATCAAATATCAGAGAATAAATCTAATAAAGTATATGCAAAACCTGAGTGCAAAAAAAAAAAACTATAAAACACTATTAAGACAAATAAAATAATATCTAAATAATTGATAGGAAATACATTCATGAATTAGAGTAATCAAAATTGTAAAAAATAATATCAGATGGATCTATATATTTAAAGCAAACCTCCTTTGATTGTTATTTTTATTATTATTATTAAACTTGACAAGCTGAAATTTAGTTAGCTATCCAAGGACCAAGAATCGTCAAGAAAATTTTTTAAGAAGAAAAACAAAGCCAGATTCCTGATTATAAAGACTGTGAAGCTACAGTTGTTAAGACACTGGCACAGATTTAGAGAATGGTACAAGGAGAGACAAATAGACCAATGCAATAGAAAGAGGGCCAAAACAGACAGCCACACAGGGATTTATGAGAAAGGTGATATTATTGACCAATGGGAGAAAGGGAGACCTCTTCAATAAATAATATTGGAACAATTAAATATCCACATAGAAAAAGAAAATAAATTTGACCTCTACCTTACACCATAAACATATTTTAATTCCAGATTTTTTAAGTCATAAATGTGAAAAAAAATGAAGGAACTTTAAGAAGATATGATAGGAGTATACCTTCATGATTTCAGAGTAGAAAAAGACTCTAAAAATAGGACAACATAAAAAATGCAAACTATAAAGAAACCATAAAAGCACAAATCACATATTACATTGAAATTAATAACTTCTGTTCATCAAAAGATACATTTAAGACTGAAAAGGGAAACCCAGAGAGAAGGAAATATTTACAACATGAGCAACAGTTAGAAACTTATGCCAGATATATAAAAGGCGTCTACAAATTAATAAGAAAAAAGATACAATCCAACAGAAAAATGGATAAGAACAAATCACAAAAGAGGCTATTCAAATGGCCAACAAATTCTTCTATCATATTACAATTCCTCAAAGACAAACCGAAAACAAAAGATAAACAAGACACAGAAAAGTGGAGGCCTTGGCCGATTGGCAAGCAGGGAGTGTGCAGGGAGAAAGTAGGGTGTGCCAGACCTTAGGCTAAGAGAACCTTGGTGATAGTCAATAAAGCTCCGCTATTCTTATCTGTGATTCTTGGGACCAGCCCCCGACATTGAAAAGTTTATCAGTTTTCTGTGGGCCTTTGGATTTTCATTAAATCTTTCCCTGATCCCACACACCAATTCTGCCCTCAATCACAGAGCCCAGTTCCTCTCTGTTGGCCGCTAAGTGTGATCACCCTGAAGAAGGCTTAAGGCTGTTTCTTTTCCCATGAGAAGTGTCTTTTGGAGCTGAACAGAGATCTGCAGTTGATTTGTTAGTGGGCGGAAAGGAAGTGTGGAAAATGTAAGTTGCAAATTGAATTTTTCTTGAAAAGACAGCTATTGGCTCGAATTTTCAGGTAATCGGTTATGATGCTGTCGAATAAAATCACTCACAGTAGGGTCCACCTAATAATAGCAAATGCAGATTACCTCATACACTCTTAACTCCTTGAAAACTCTTGCTTGTGGCTTCAGGCAGAAGACCTCCGGTGAGAAAAACTTGCAAAAAGATTTGACCTGAAATCAATGATGAAATCCTTTGCAGCATTTTAAGAGTAACTGTGTAAAGAGAAAGCAATTACCGTCGTTCATTTAATCACTTCTCTGAAAGTGAGCTGAATTCTTCATTTGGGGGTGAAAGAATCCACTTGAAAATATTACTTTGCAATAGCTTTTACTACAAATGGCCCCAGAAGCACTGTCTGGGTATAACAAATTACCGAACACTTGTGAATATTTTAACTCCAAACATAACTTTATACATTGGGCCTATTGGCAGTGGAATAGTGGAAGCATTTATACATATTATAATAATAAATAAGAATGTAGCCAGTCTTTGGAAGATTCACAATAATGGAGTGGAAGCTTCTATACATTTATATTTTTCAAAATATCTTCTATAAAGTAGGTTAGATTTTTTTATTTTATAAAAACTAATTTTGAGTATGCTTCAACCCTACTCCATTCTAGAAAATCAATTTTTAGGAATTACCAATTATTCACCTTCATACATTACAATCTCTATAACTTTAGACACTGGTTTATTCATTCTATTTGACAATAAAAAATAAAGTAACCTAAAATAAAATAAAGTAACCTAGTATTACCTTGGTGAAATGTTCTATTAATCTTTCAAGTTTGAAAATGAATGCCACAGGAAAATGTCAAACAATAGAAAATTTATTAGGGTAATGGAAGAAAATTTAAAGTACTCCCCTAAATGCTCGGAACTAGGCTATGCCCTGCAACTGCCTTTGAGTTGAAACTTAAATGAGGTATTGAGTTACAAGTGTGTTTGAGTTAACATAACTGGAGAAAAAGTAGAAAATTCTTTGCCTTAATTCCAGAGAATATTGTGTATAGCTGTAAGAGAAAGCAGACATGATAGAACTTTTTTCACATTAGTTGACACCCACAAAGTTGATAACAATGTATATATGATTCACGATCATCCATTACTCAAACCCTGCACTGCAGAGAGACCTGTAGGATATTTGTTGGTAGGGCTGGCTTCATGGGCATGTGACATGTGCAGTCACACATGTCCCCAGGCTTAGAAGGGTCTTGTACTTTGTTGGATGTTTGGCTGTCTTGAAATTATTAATAATTTTTATTAATAATTTTATTAATAATTTTTGAACAAGAGGCACTGCAGTTTCATCTTGTAGTGGGGCCCACAAATTATGTAACTGACCGTCTTTCTTGATGTGAAAACTGAACTGTGACTTGGGCCACACTCGATGTCCCCCCATTCCTTAAATATTAAGGAAAATAGTTTTGGCTGTGGTCAAATGTATACAGAGACAAATATTTCTCTCTTCAACCATTTTCCTTTCTTTTCTCCCTCTTCATCCTTAGATGTTCTCTCCTTGACATTGACTATTGTCCACATATATGTTGGTCTATTATTCCTAGGCTCTCTATAGTCTGTTCCATTGATCAATCCCTGCGCCAGACACTATGTTTTAACTACTACAGCTTTATGATAAATCTTGATACATGATTGTAGAAGACCCCATCTTCTTCAGAAGTGTCTTGGCTATTCTTGGTCCTTTGCTATTCCATATAAATTTTAAAAGCAGCTTACTGTATTGTTGGGATTTTAGGAGAATTAAAATCATTTGATTGATTTGATAATTTTAGGACAGATTAAAATCAGTCAAGAAGAACATAAGGCAGAGTCTGGGATATACCAAATATGGAGATTCTGTTGTCCTCTCCCCCTGGAGTCATGGATGCATTACTTTCCCAGTTTCAGTGTGTGACAATGTGCACAAAGTACTGTCAACCAGGGGAGCTCACCTGGGCCTGGTGTCCAGGGCTTTTACTGGGGCTCCACTACATAAGTAGGACTGATCACCCACATGGCTGATTTCAGTCTCCAGTTCCCATTTTTCCAACGTAGTCACCCTTTGACCTAAATTATCCTGTTAGACTATCCAGTTATCAAAAGTTCTCAGGCAAATAAAGACATTCCTATCAAGCATGATGTTCTAAATGCTTAGAGATTATCTCCTAGAAGCTAAGGACAAAGGCCAGACCTCTTTGGGGGTAAGTTTACAATCTTCACTGCACATGAGATAAATAATATAATTTTACCTTCTGACATTAAATCAGCTTTGTATTCCTGGAATGCATTCAACCTGACCATAAATTATTTACTTTTTTATAGATTATGGAATTAGGTTTTATAAGCTTCTGTTTAGGAGTTTTACACCTATGTTCAGGAATGAATTTAGACTGTAAATTTTCTATTTAATATCATTGTAGGGAAGCAGAACTTTACCTCTACCCTCTTCGGGTCTCTGGCTGGGCCTGAGAATTAAATTAATGTAGGACAGATCAACAGGAGAAAAGCACATAGGTTTGTATATGTACATGGGAGCCCCCATAGGAAAATGAAGACCCAAAGAAGCAACAACACCTAAGTGTTTGAACAAAGAAGAGCCGTTGTGGAAAAGTAACTAAAATATATGGAGAGACTTAAGGAAGATAAGAGTGGATTTTAACAAGGTCTGTTTGTGCAGATTTCTCTCCACCTTGACTCCTCATCTCTGTTGATAAGAATGTTTCTTCTTCTTGGTACAGAGAGGGAACATTTCACATGGGAATTTTTATCTCAAGCTTTAAGGTCAGAGTGTCCTTATCGTATCGGCTGTTTTTCAAATGTTTTTAGCTCAAAATAATCCTTAAGCCAAAGTGGCATATTTGGGGGCAGCACATTCTGGCACCCTTCACTGTTCTTGTCTAGTTGTGGCATCAAGATTATGCTTGGTACCAAGATGAATTGGGGGATAGTCTCTCTTTTTGTGGAACCTAAAAGAGTTTTTGTAAAATTGGAATTTCATTTAATAAATATTTGGTAGAACTTGTCTTTTAATATTTGTTAGGATGTGTTAGGTTTTTCTTACAACTTAAAAAAATGAGTGTTGGATTTCATCTAATGCTTTTCTATTAAGATTATCATATAATTTTTCTCTTTAGAATGTCAATATTGTAAATTATATTAATGGGCTTCTAATGTTGAACATTTTATAACTTTTGGTTTTGTATGTTGCTGGATTTGAGTTGCAAATATTTTTATAAAATAATGTTCATAAATATAATAGGCCTATAATTTTTATCTTGAATTACTCTTATGTTATTATCAAGATTATACTAAATGTATAAAATAAATTTCCCCAATTTTCTATAACAGTTTGTATAAAATAGAAAAGATCTGTTCCTTAAAAGATTGGTACAATTGGTTTATAAAACTTCCTGTAACTGATCCCTTTTTGGGAGGAATAAGTTTGATTACCGATCTATCATTAATGGATATTGGTATTTTTGCATTTTAAAAATACCTTTCTTGAGTCATGTGTTGGTGATTTGTATTTTTCTTAAAAATACCTATTTCATCTATGTTTTCAAAATTATGGTCATAACTTGCTTATTCTATTCTCCTATGATTTGAAATCTCTAATGGAGCTTACACTTCTTCATGTCTAATATTGTTTGCTTATATCTTCTGCCTTGATGAAAATAGCCAGAATTTTTCTTTTCAGATAAACACTTTTGTGTTGATCATCTCTATAGGTTTTTTAAATGTTATTAATTTGTAAACTTATCATTATTATTTATTTTACTGTCTTTGGGATTATTTGGGGTTTTCTTCTAGTTAATTGAGTTTTAACTTTAGGCCATTAATTTTCTATTTTCTTATTCTATTATAGATATTTTAAGTCTATTAATACTCAAATACTGCTTTGGCTACATTCCACAAATTCTGACATGTGTTTATCAGTAACAAATGCAAATCCCCTGACTCAGTAGTCTACGTGTGTGTTTGAGTGTCAGCAAGGAGGGCAGCTGGACAAGACACTGGGCTGTGGGATCAGGGAGGAAATGGGTCACATAGCGTGGGGACATGGGGGGCCATTGTAAGGACTTTGGCTGTTGTTATTCAGAGTGAGATGAAAAGGATTTTGAGCAGTGAAAAGATGTGATCTGACTCACTTTAATAGGATCATTCTGGATGTATTAATTACATATGTGAATTTTACAATAAAAATGAATACAGATAGGGAAAACCTTGGCTCTGCCAGTTTTCAAGCAGACTCATAACAGTATTTCCAAAATCATCTGTCCCATATATGCATAAGCATAAATTGACAGGATAGCTTTTCATACAAGTAGAATACTTCTGAATATGAAAGAGGACACATTTTATTTTTTAAAATTTATTTTATTGACATACAGTTGATTTACAACGTTGTGTTAATTTCTGCTGTACAGCAAAGTGATTCAGTTATACATATATATATATATATATATATATATATATTCTTTTTCATATTCTTTTCCATTATGGTTTATCACAGGATTTTTTGTTGTTGTTTTTTTAATTTATTTATGGCTGTGTTGGGTCTTCGTTTCTGTGCGAGGGCTTTCTCTAGTTGCGGCAAGCGGGGGCCACTCTTCATTGCGGTGCGCGGGCCTCTCACCATCGCGGCCTCTCTTGTTGTGGAGCACAGGCTCCGGACGCGCAGGCTCAGTAGTTGTGGCTCACGGGCCCAGTTGCTCCGCGGCATGTGGGATCTTCCCAGACCAGGGCTCGAACCCGTGTCCCCTGCATTGGCAGGCGGATTCTCAACCACTGTACCACCAGGGAAGCCCTATCACAGGATATTGAATATGGTTCCCTGTGCTATACAGTAGGACCTTGTTGTGTATCCATCCTATATATAAGAGTTTGCATCTGCCAACCCCAAACTCCCAGTCCATCCCTCCCCCATCCCCCTTCTCCTTGGCAACCACAAATCTGTTCTCTATATCTGGAAAGAGGACACTATTAATAATTATGCCAGGAAAACAGGTGCACACAAGAACTGCTATTCATAGGTAAAGCTGGATACATGTCCTCCTATCTATTGAGCACTTACTGTGACTTATGTGTCAGTCCCTCTGCTAGGACACAGAGCCTCATCTGAGAATAAGAAAGGGCCCTTGCGGAAGACAAATCACCTCAATACAATGCAATCAGGGCTGTGGAGAATAACAGAGAGAACAAGCCAGGCAGTCCTTTTGTCTTCACAGGCTATTTATGAAGAATGATGTTTTTTAATTAAGGCAGCGGCCTATTTTCAGACCTAGTAATATCCTCCACCCAATCCTTTTTCCTTTTCTCAATGCATCTTGTTTGATTTGGATACCACATATTGATAAACATTTATGCTTTATCAGTTTTAGATTGTTGTTATATCACTGTATTAGCTTCTTAGGATGGTCATAACAAATTAGTACAAACTCAGGGGTTGAAAATAACAGAAATTTATTCTCTTATCATTCTGGAGGCTGGAGTCCGAAATCAAGGTGTCAGTAGGGGTGGTTCCTCGGAGCCTATGAGGGAAAGATCATTCCACGCTTCTCTGCTAGCTTCTGGTGATTGCAGACAGTCCCTGGTGTTCCTTTGCTTGTACATATCTCCAGTCTCTGCCTCTATCTTCACAACTCCTTCTTCTCTATGGGTCTCCTGTGTCCTCTCCTCTACTTAAAAGGACTCCAGTCATAGGATTCAAGGCCCAGCCTAAATCCAGGATGATTACATCTTGAGATCTTTAACTAATTACGTCTACAAATTTCCCAAAAGGTCACATTCTGAGGTTCCGGATGAATTTTTAGGAGACACTATTCAATCCACTGCACTTGCCTAAAATACAAAAAAAAAAAAAAAAAAAAGAAAGAAAGAAAGAGAGAGAGAGATGTAATTCTAAAGTATAAGGGAAAAAACTTTTCTAAATGAGACTTTTGAATTTCTTGGTACTTTATCCTGGATCTGAGGAAATGAAGTGTATTTGAGGTGGAATTGCTTTAAAAAGCACTCAGTTGGAAAAAGTAGATGGGTCAGAGGCTAAAGGTCACAGAAGAGAAAATGTTAACCACTACACGTGGTGGCTTCTGGGAGGACAATTACTTATTGGATCACCCACCAATCCTGCTGGATAGTTTAATGTGAAAATGTAAATAAGAATGACAGTGTCTCTGAAGCATTTGAAAGTGCTTACCCAACGTTTATTATTATTATTGGGTTTGTGCTGAAACTACTAACTTTAACAATTGTGTTAGATGCATAATAGAAAATGGATTAGTACCAATAAGTATTTCACTAAGTCAGCCCCCAATCCTTCCAGTGGCAAATGATTTAGAGTAATTTATTGGCATGATTTAACCCTAATCAGTGTTTGAGAAGCAAGTAGCTATATTTTAATATTTAATAATATACTTAAAGATATAACTATACAAACCTCCTAGATTATTGCCCTCTGTTCAGCATGCTTCTTTGGAAAAAATTTTCTTGGATCTTATGAGAAGTCCTTCTAGAAGAGGAAGTAGATTAACAGCAGGCATGGAACAATGTGTACAAATTACAAAGTGACAGCATAGAGCAACATTTTTAAAACTTCTAATTACTACAAGCGCTTCCAATCAAGGAAGCACTGAGGCAGAAAGCAGATGGGCACCCACTGGGGATGCTATAGTATGGAGACTCTCGGGATCCCTTCCATCTCTAAGATTCCATGATGTTCTTGAGCTATGAAGAAGTGAACATTGCTGAGAATGCCAGCAGGCCCAAGTGAAGGAGAGTGAGGCAACTGACTTAGAAACCTGGAGGGAAATGCTCCAAGATCTTCTTGGAAATCCATACCCCAGGCCAAGAGGTGGGCCAGGTAACAATAAGGCAGAGTAATGGAATAGAAATATACCAGCTTTCCAGGCAGGTAGATCTGAATCCTGTAGGTGGGTGTGTCTCCATTCCTTCATATACAGTCATTAAAATTCAAATGAGATTAAATATGCAAATTACCTGAATATTAGATGCATGACAAATGGTAGCTGGTATTAAAAACTAGGAAAGAGAAAAGAAATTGTTGCATAAATGGCAAAAATTCTAATCATCAATTAAAACTATTTACATAAGATGTATAAGCTTTTAATACTTATGAGCGTATCTTTTCTCTTATCATAAAGAGGAACTGTATTAACATAAACGATTACCGTACCATGGGAGTTATTTGCACATATCACTGTGGCAGCCCCACCCTACTGATGTACTATACATGAAAATATGTGCTGCTCATGTGGGTACTGAGAAATCAGGTTATCACTGGCCCTTCCTCCTCCACGTCACTTCCCAAATGAGACAATATCTCATGTGCACTGTGTGTTAAAGAGAGTATTTGTTTTCTTTCTTTGGAAGAATGAAATACTTAGAAAAATAATTTTTAAAATTATCAGGATGCTCTCATTAGTACTGAGTTGTTTTTGCTGGAGTGGGTCAAAAATCAGCTTTCTTGCTGCAAGGGTTTACTGAAACAATATGAAATTGATGTTTGATTATCAAGGAATTCAGCTACCTTAGGCACTTTAAAAATAGCATAACATTCAGTGACTTGAATAGGGCTGGTTTTGATAGATTACTGTTGTTGGGAGACAATTCTCCATGCATCTCAAGCCTGCTACATGTTCTCTCAACCACTCTGCACATCTTGCAAACAGAGGCACTGACTGCCTTTTGTTACACACTATCTTTTCAAAGATGTTTGTGTAGAGAACAACCTTGACAGATAGAGATTGTGTTTCCCACTGGAGCAAAGGACAGGCATATCTGCTGCCCAGTGTAATGAATATAATGTCTCTCTTTGGAGCAAAGAATAGGCATGTTTACTGCCCGTTACAGAAGATTCCGGTCAGAGTTCTCCTGGGACACAACCTGCTGGATGTGCAGGTATCATCTGGTCTTTTCCTATTGCCCTTTGGAAGTTGGGGCTTAGGGAGCTGGTGCAAAACATGCTAACATCCTGGCGACAACAGTTGCTGTCAATAATGAACTGTCCTTTGTTTCTGACCCAGGAGGCTTGTGTCTTCTACCAGCATCCATTAAACTTCAGCAGGTAAACTGGTTAGCTTGTGGGTAGGTAAAATCTCAGAGCCTTTGCCATACTTGACACAAATCTGAAACTTTCATATGATCACTAACAGAAGAAACTAAGGAAAGGTACATAGTCCTAATAAAGTGAGTGGGAACCTCGGGAAGTTCTTTTATCCATTTTGCTAAGTTCACATTGAGAGAAATGTCTCTATTTTTTTCCCTCTCTTGAATGCTGAAGGCCCTGGAAGAGGGCCAGGAAGAAAGAGAATTTTATTGTGAAGGGAGAAAGCTTTGTTAAAAAGAGCTCTGCACTTGGAACTGGGAATTTTAGGTCCTTGGATTCAAATTCTAGCTCTGCTAGTAGGGCCTTGGACAAGTCACTGACCCTCTCAGAGACGGAGCGAGGTCGTCTTTAACGTTCCCTTGCAAGTTGTAAAGTCTATAATGATCTACTCTGAAAGCTATCATGATTCCCTTAAAAGAAATTTCATATATTTGTATTTGTATGGAAATATGTATGGAAATATGTTAATATAAATGTTTCAGACATTACATGAAATTTCTAAAAATCTTAAAAAAAAAAAAAAGAAATTTCAGCCTTGTGGAAAGCTATGCCCCAATTAGTATCCAACCTAAATTGTTAGAGTGTCTGCATTGCATCTCAGACTTTGCTCCTTACAAACTGCCAATTACTTGGAACCCTTTTGGTAATCTGAAAATAATCCATGCCTTCAATATGAAGCCATGTACAGAGTTAGGTGCAAAACTGCTCCAGCAATCTAGCTGCAATTATGAGATTTGCGGAAAAGCCTTCGTTTTTGAAGGGTAGCATAGTTCGGTGGTTAAGAGTACACATTCTGAAGCCAAACTACAGGGCTTCCTAACTTGCCCTGCCCCTTACTAGCTGGGCAACGTTACATAAATTACCTAACCTCTCTGTGCTAATGTCCTCATGTATAAAATGGAGAGAATTATCATACCTACCTCACATAAAGCAATAAGAACAGGGCTTGATACAAAGTAATTGCTGAACCATTATTAATTATTTTCATGAGATCATACATATTCCAGGAAATAATTTATCCAAAATGTTCAGGGAAACAAAGGCACAAATCAACTGTTCTACCACCGTAGACCATTGATCCACTGATCTATTTCTCAAAAGCTGATTAGCCTAAGGGGAGGAAGAAATAAACATTTTCTGCAGCCCCATCTGTTGGGCAGGGGGATGGGTACTACTCAAGTCCGACTCACTTTCTCAGCCACTTCGCAGAAGTAAAGATGAGGTAAAATCTGGGGGATCTTACAGAGTGCCGAGAACAAAATCCTTTTAATAAGCTTACCAGAGCCTTTCCTTTTTCATCTAAAACTTATTCTCTGAGGTTTTTCAGAGTAGAAGCGTGGGGCTGCCGCCCTCTGGTGGTTCTGTCGTGCATTACGCCTTAGGGTCACAATCTGGGGTATTAAAACCATAGTAGTGATGACTAGCATGGCAGTTTGCCAAGCTCTTTCAAGTGTTTCGCATTCGAGCCTCACAAAAACGCCGTGGGGCATGAGGTAGGAGGAGCGAGTGATTTGAAGTCAGAATTCAATTGTTTGGTAATTCACTAAAAATATACCAAGTACCCACCAGGTACCAGGCACTGAGCGGATCTCCCAGTGGCCTCAGCTTTTTGGCTCTTTGGCGCTTACCAGTTAAGCCTCATCAAAAGCAAGCCCATTCTTGTTTCTAACTTTTTTTTTTTTTTTTTTTTTTTTTTTGGTTAAGAGGGGAATGAGTGTTGGGTGGTATAAGCATAGGTGGGCCAGGAGAGTTCTGTAGCATTCAGGTTATGGTGCTTTCCTGCTGGACTTTATATTTGCAGTCTGAGTGGTTAAAGATGCATGACTCAGTGACTAATTCACATTCTAGCATGCCTAGAGCAGACCAGTAAAGAGTAAGTGGGACAATTTGTAAAGTCGTGTGTGTATAAAAATTATATAGTTTTAAAAGCCAGAGGAGTGTTTGACTTCCTAGAAGCTGGGATTTTTCTGCAACAAGGTATCAGGTGAGGTGACATTTCCTATCAACTCATAAATTCAAAGAAATCAAAACTACAGTAAACAATATTTAGACTAATGATAACTAGAATGTTACACCTAAAACATATAAGGGACAATAATAGCTATAAGCAAATAAATAAATGGAGAATTGGCTCTCAAATGAAAGTCACATGTATCTTGAAAATACCTGTAATCACTCGTGGAGTATATTGATCATATTGATTTTTTAAAACAAATAATGCATTTCATTTCTTTGTCAATGGTTGAGAAAACTTTAAAATCATTCATGTGTTCTCTCCCTGAGTTTTGGAACTCCTGCAGACAGTTTTCTGACTTGACTGCATCCTCTGTGTAAGTCATAGGATTAGTATTACTGAGGAATATCCATTCAAGGGTGCTCAGTTAATTTAACAAACTTTAAATGCATGCATGAAATGATTTCATTGTACCCTTAAATACTGTTATTATTAAACAAGAAGAGATGAAAAATTAGCCAATATATGGAATTCTTAAAGCAGCAACAAAACAATCTTAAGACAAGGAGGAATAAGAAAGCAATCAAGCTAAAGAGTGATATTAATGAATTAGAAAACAGAAAATCCGTTGGATTAATAAATCCAAGCAGTGACTTTTGAATAACAGAATAAAATGAAAAAATCCCTAGAACTCACCAATCAACTAGAATGTAAGCTCCATGAGGGTACAGCTCCTGATGTATAATGGCACATAACAAATGCTGTTTAAATGAATGAAAAGGTTAAGAAAATAGGAGACTGGAAAACAATTTGCCTTTTTTTTTTTTTTTGGTGTGTGTGTGTATAATATTGACATTTGCTTATTCTTTGCATAATTAGAGGAGAGAGAGAGAGTGGGACCCAGCAGAATATTTAAGGGCCAAGACTAATGGTGGCATCTATCACTCCTGCCCATATTCTAGGGGCCAGAGCCGTTATTTGACTCCTTCCAAAAGCAGTCGGGGCTGAGAAAGGCAGTCTTCCTGACCCCAGGGAGAAAATGCAATGATTTGGTTTCTCTGCAACAGACAAGGCCTGGAGTTTATCTTCTCTCCCTCTCAACGCTAAACATGGTCTGTTTGGTTATTGGACCTTTACACTCGATATTGTTCTTTTCCAACCAGACGGTAAGATCCAGAAGAGAAATCATGGCTTAAAATTCTTATCCTAAACCACACCCAGCATGGGGCCCTGTGTGCTCAGAAATTCCTTCCTCCTACTTAGTGCATTTCAATTTACAGGGTATCTTCACAGATTTATGTCATTGTGGATTGCTGAAGTGGAGGGCCACTATTTCTGACTTTATGGTATACAAATGTTTGGATAAGTTGCGGAAGGTTGAGCAAAGCAAATGTTTTCATTCCATGCAGTTCAGCCAGGCCCACGTAGATAGACCCTCTCTCTTTCACTACTAAAATAAACTCTGTTGGGTCATGCTGTATTTTTCTTTTATTACTGCTGGCATTTTATTTGAATGTGTGCATCGATACTCATAAGTGAGATGGCGGTTTCCTTTTTCTGTGTGCTATCTTTTCTATGTTTTGTATCAGGGTTATACTCGTTGGAAATGAATGACCCCAGATGGCAGAGCCCTGCACAGGAGTCCCCATCTCTGAGTCTCTGATTGGAGGGCAGCTGTCAGGGGAGATGCCAGACCCAAATTTTATACTGGGAAGCCACAGAAATGTGGGGACTTTTGTTACAGCAGCAAGCATTGCTTTTCCCAGCTCATACATCCTCCTCATCTCAGGTCCTGCCAACATCCTAGGTGACTTCTGTGGCCACACGGATGACCTCCAAGCCTTACCCTCACAGTTCTTCTTAACCTCATTAGCCTTCATGACCTCATTTCCTCTACTGCCATTTAGCTACAGTCCTGAGCTTGTTATCCCCTAGAGCTGCTATTCCTCAACAATTACAAATTCTAACAGACACTCCCTTCCACAACTTCCTTTCCTTGCACTATAGCCGCTGCCTTGGTCTTCAATACCCTCAAGAGCTCTTCTCCACTTTTCTGCCCCTCCTGCCTTCACTTCCTTCCCTGACCACATGTATTAGTCTACTAGGGCAGCCGTAACAAAAACTGTAGGCCAGGTGGCTTAAACAACAGAAATTTATTTTCTCACAGCTCTGAGGGCTGGAAGTCCAAGATCGAGGTTTTGGCTGATTTGGTTTCTGGTGAGAGCTCTCCTTCTGGCTTGTGGACGGCCGCCTTCTCATGTGTCCTCACATGGCCTTTCCTTGATGTGTGTGCATGGAGAGACAGCTCTCTGGTGTCTTTTTTTTTTTTAATTTATTTATTTTTATTTTTGGCTGCATTGGGTCTTCATTGCTGCGTGCAGGCTTACTCTAGTTGTGGCGGGCGGGGCTACTCTTCATTACGGTGTGCAGGCTTCTCATTGCGGTGGCCTCTCTTGTTGCAGAGCATGGGCTCTAGGCGCGTGGGCTTCAGTAGTTGTGGCACTCGGGCTCAGTAGTTGTGGCTCTCAGGCTCTAGAGTGCAGGCTCAGTAGTTGTGGTGCACGGGCTTAGCTGCTCCACGGCATGTGGGATCTTCCTGGACCAGGGCTCGAACTTGTGTTCCCTGCATTGGCAAGCGGATTCTTAACCACTGCGCCACCAGGGCAGTCTGCTGGTGTCTCTTTCAATAAGGACACTAATCCTATCAGATAAGGGCCCCACACTTATGACTTCATCACACCTTAATTACTTTATCAGAGGCTCTGTCTCCAAATACAGCCACATGGGCATTAGGGCTTCAACATATGAGTTTGGAGGGAGGGGGCACAAACATTCAGGTCATAACACCACCTTGTTATCAATAGTCCATAAGCTCAGTTACTCCCAAGCTAACTACCACTGAACTACCTGAACTAACTACCTGAACTCCCTTAACCACTTGTCCTTCCATCCCACCAGTTTGGAGAAACTAAACATAGATCAATCCCAGGGCCCACTTTCTCTGTTCCTACACCTACCCTGCTGGGGAAAAAAAAAATCACACAAAAGTGTAGACATGTTGTTGTCTTCAACTTGAAAACCCTCTACATTTCCCTAGTTATATATCTACCTTATTTTCCATGAAGGGGTCCAGAGTATGCCACTGGGGCATAAAAATTATTTTGAGCTGAAGGCATTTGAGAATCATCAGATGCCGGAAGAGATTTTTTTCTGAACTCCCTTTATCTGCCTGAAAGCAGAGCCTCCCAAAAGAACTCAATTGTCATAAATCACTTTCCCAGGAGTTTCACAGTCAGACAAGATTGACTCCTAGCACTGGAGAAGAGAAATTGGCACCAGGATAAGAGAACACCTAAGCCGGTATTGTCATAAAACTATCATATCTGCCATTTAGCCTCCTAAGGGCCCATTTATTTTCCCTAAAATTATTTGTTTTCCTTTCTCCTTCTACCCTTCCCTTATCAAGATGGTATATAAGCCCCAAATTCTAACCACCTCCCTAAGTGACATTTTTTTCTGTGAACTTCTTTGTATGTATGTGAATAAAAATCTGTGTTTTCTCTGTCTTTGGTCAGCTTAATTCACAGGACTCCATGAATGAACCTAAGAGGGTAGAGGAAGTTTTTCCTCCCTGGCACCCAAAATGACTATTTCAAATCTTCTCTATTTTCTTTAAGTTCCTCCCCAATCTGTCACTTCCCCTCACCCTCATCAAATGACCTCCTTTCCTATTTCACACAGAAATTGAGATCTTCAGGCAAATATTTCCTCAACTTCCTACCCAGTCCTCCAAATCTTTTTTTTTCCCTTCCCTCTTCATTGAAGTGAATTGATGTCCCTTCTGTCCCCGCCCCCATGCATTCATTGCCTCCATCCCTCCCTTCCTTGCTTCCTGCTGTCTTATGCCTTTGCCTTGCTGTCTTTATGCCCTATCTTAGCTAGATCTTCAGTCTCTCCTCTACTGGCTTTTCTACTCCAGCATTTAAATATGCCCATGCCGTCTGAATTTCTTGATTCCAGCCCTCTCTTGATTCCACAATCCCCCTGCATAGCTCAGGCTCTATCTTTTGTTCTCCTTCCCGCACATCCAAACTTCTTGAAAGAGATGTCTGCACTTCCTTATTCCTTATGCATTCCTCAACCCACTGCCATATGCCTTCCTCCTCCGCTTTACTTCTGCCAAGGTCACCTGTTTCTAAATCCAGTGAACATTCACAGGCTTTCTCTTCCTTGATCTCTCTAATGTATTCGGCCCTGCTAGAAACCACCTCCTTTTCCACATTTGGCATCCTTCTCTGCTTTGGCTCTTGCTTTTTTGGCTCCTCCTTTTCTGGCTCCTATTCTTCCAGCTACTCAGATATTTTCTCCTCTGTTCCATCCTCTTCTCTTCTCTTGCTAAATATTCTCTGATATGTTTCATCTACTCCCATGGCTTGAACTACTAACTAAATGTGGACTCATCACCAAAATCTAAATCTCTGTCTCAGCTCTTTCTTCTGAGCTTTAGGCACCTTCATTCATCTTTGTACCAGACATTTCTTCTGTAGCCCTACAGGCTACTCAAACTCAACCTGTCCAAAACAAAACTCATTTTCTTCTTCCTCAAATATATCCCCCATCTTGGAGATTGGTACCATCCTTTACTGTACCACCCAAGCTATAAATCAGAAAGTAAATCTGATGCTCTCTTCAACCTTCCTCCATCTAATCAGGCATCAGTCTTGTCAATCCTAGCATCTTAACATCTCCCAACTATAGCCCCTCCTCCATCTCCATCACCGTATCTCAGTTCAGGCCTTTATCATCTCTTCCTTGGATTATTCTTATAGTCCCCTAACTCATCTGTTACTCCCTCCTCACTGCAGTCAGAAAGCTCCCTCTAAATTATGCAAGGGAAGAAAAATTGTTTTCCCTCTACCCATCTTATGTTCATATACTGCAAATTTGACTAACAAAAGCAGATTAATAAGAGAAAAACAAACAGAAGTGTATCAACATGGGCATCATGCATACACATGGGAGTTCTCAGCGATGAGTAACTCAAAGGGGTGGTTAGAACTTGGGCTTATATAGCTTCTTAACAAAAGAACAATACGTTTTTAGAGAAGTCACAAGACAAAGGTAAAGGACTTCAGGTTTCTAAGGCAGCAAATTGTGGGAAGGTAAATATACGGGAGAACTAACAGAAGACAAGGGCTAGTTAATAAAGTTTGTTATATAGATTCCTCTGGTGCTGTCTCTGGGCTAATAAGAGTTCGAGTTGTCTCCAGTGATTTACTTCTGTCCTTCCTGGTAAAGAGGGGAGGGAGGAACACCTTTATAAATTTATGTTCTGCTTTAGGTAAATAGGAGGAAAGTAGAGCGCTTTTCTGATATCTGCTTCTTCTCAATTGCCTTCAGCACAAAATAATCCTTACACCAAAGTGGCATTTTTGGGGTGGCATATTCTGCTACCCTTCAGTTACACATCTGTTCATATCACTCCAGTTGCTGAAATTCACAGATTGACCTCATGGCTTTCAGATTAAGGTTGAAATGACTTGGGGTGGCACATAGGACCCCTCATGATCTGACTTCTGCCTACCTTTCTAGCATCCCCTTTGTGGGGTTCCTACCTCTAACCATCCTCAACTATAGTTCTGGCAAAACCAAACTACTGGTACTGAATGTATCAAATTCTCTCTTATCTCTCAGCGTTCACGCATGCTACTCCCTCCAACTGGACTGGAATGCCCTCCTTCCAACTCTACTTCACCTTACAACTCATTCTCCAAGGATTGTTGTGGGGGATTATAGCCTGAGGAAAGCTTTTCTGGACACTCAGTACTACCACCCTTCTTTGTTCTCCTATAATGCTTTGTGCATATCTTTATTATTACCCTTATGTGAGCTGGAAATGACTTGTCTGTCTAACTACAATCAATGAAATCCTAAAAATTGTGCCTCTTTAATCTCTCTAAAAACCTGTCCTACTTTTGCTACTGGGCCACTGTAAAGTCCTCTATTGGTTTCCCTGTTGCCATTCCTCCCTTCTCCACACCCAACCCATCTCAGCATCATTACCAGAAGGATCTTTTTCAGATGCAGATTGAATTAATATGCCTTCTCTGCTTCAAAGGGGTCTTTCAAGGAGGGCTTAAATCAGAAACGGTTCATAAAATGTTACTTTCACATATGAATGAATGAAGTCAAAGATGGCTTCATAGAAGTGGGATTTTGCTAAAACTTTTTAGGATTAATAGACTGTCAATCAGTGGAAAATACCAGGGAGAATATTCTAGGTGCCTCTTTAAGGACCCTGAATAGGCCAGATTTGAATGCATTGTTGAGAGAGAAGAATTGTGGGAATGAATACTGGAAAAATTGCCTGGAGACAATCTAAGGAGAATTTTGAGTGCAATCCTAAAGGGCTGCACCATTAAATGTGTTTTATGCAAGACAAAATTGGGTTCTGCATCTAATTTCCCTGCTTCAGACTGATACAGTCTAGGAAACTTAAATGGGAAGTGAAAGGAATTATTTTTAATTATCATTATTAGGTGACAGGTCATATTATTGATCCCAAAAGACTGACTGAAATCTCAATGTCATGGCAATGCCACCACACTCTCTGCCAGAAAAGAAGCCAAGAGATGTGTTGGGAGGGAAAGAGCTGAGGGGGCAGATCGAAATCATTTTAAGAGCTGCAATTTTAATGTTCTGCTATGAAAATTACTGAGATATAGACTGACCTAGGAAACATTGTTTAAAAGAAAACTGTCAATTACTGTCATATTTAACCAGAGCCAGTGTCTGTTTAAATGCTTAATTTTTTAAATGTGTATCAATGCTATTATAAGATAATCATGTTCTTATAAGAGAATCTAACCAATAAGAATAGGAAAAAAATAGGGGGGAATATGTCATTATTTAAAAAGAAAATAATATGCTACAAAAATTTTGTCTCCAGAGAATATGATAGGCTATTTAAGAGGATGCTTCATTGTAAAAGCTTGGTTATCAAATTCAGATGCTTCAGGGAAGGACTCTTCTTTTGTACCACAAAATAAATAGTTTGCATTAGGGAAAGGTTCCCCTCAATGGTCTGAATCATCTTTGACTGGCTAATAATTAAGCCAGTGATTTTTAATTTTTAAAACTACTGTGAGACTGGGAAAGGTTGAATTAATGTAGATTCTGTTATTATTCTTAAATGCTTTTAAAACAATGAATTGAGAACAGCAATGCCTGGATTAAATTTCCAGACCTACAATGATTGAGGAACTTCCACTGCGTTATGTCAGTTAGTCAACAAATACATCTTGCTGCTAAAAACAAACAAACAAACAAACAAGAAACTGAGTACAATGTGTTGATGAGCTACATGTTTTGTAAACCGAGTTTAAGTCATATAATTATTTCTCAGGAACATATTAAATATTAGCTATCATGATTTTGAATGCGGGTTGTGACAATATTGTGGGATATTTTATGACACTTAAAGGAATATTTAAGGCTAGTGAAAGGGAGGTCTGTTGAATTGAATGTCAGTATCTTCCTCCTGCCCTCCATTAGAAGGACATTTACTGATAAGGCAGCAGCCTTAGGAACAACATGAAAGGTGATCTCTACTGGTTACATACCATTTAAGAAAGACTGGTGGTCAGCCATAAAAAAGAATGAAATACATAATGCCATTTGCAGCAACAGAGATGGACCTAGAGATTATCATACTAAGTGGAGTAAGTCAGACAGAGAAAGACAAATACCATATGATATCACTTATACGTGGAATCTAAAGTATGACATAAATGAACTTCTTTACAAAACAGAAACAGACTCGAAGACATAGAGAGCAGACTTGTGGTTGCCAAGGGGAGGGGGTTGGGGGAGGGATGGATTGAGAGTTTGGGATTAGCAGATGCAAACTAGTATATACAGAATGGATAAACAATAAGTTCCTACTGTATAGCACAGGGAACTACATTAAATATCCTGCAATAAACTATAATGGAAAAGAATATGAAAAAGAATATATACGTGTGTGTGTAACTGAATCACTTTGCTGTATAGCAGAAACTAACACAACATTGTAAATCAACTATAGTTCAATAAAATAAATTTAAAAAAAAAGAAAGACTGGTGATAGCAATGAGTTGAATTTAATGTTAGAAATTGAGCTGAATGATAAAACATAATGTGTTTTCAGACTATAAAGGCATATATTAGCAGAGTCTAAAGTATGAGATTCTAAAGAATGTATTAGTCTAGGAGAGTAGTACTAAAGCTTTTCTAGACTAAAATTAAAATAATTATTACACAAGTAGTGATTTAATTAAAAAAAAAAGAAAGAAAGAAAAAGACAAAAAAGAGAGAGAAAGAGTGAGAAAAAGGAAGGGAGGGAGGGAGCGAGGGAGGAAGGAAGGAAGGAAGGAAGGACAGAAGGAAGGAAGGGAGGGACATGGGAAGAGAAGAGAAAATTTAAAAGAACTGACTTAATACTTGGTGCCAAATTCAGTGGGATTTTTTTCCCATGAGAATAAAACCAAACATAAGACAATAAACATGCGTAATATGTATGGACACAAATTTTGTAATTGCTGCCAAAATGATAATGCTGCTTCTATCTTCAGAAATATTTTTATTGGACACACTCAGTTGATTTTATCCAGCTGTCAGCGAATACTTTCTGGAAGTTGCCAGAAAGTGAATTGAATGTGAACATTTCCAACAATGAGTAAATGATCTTAATCCATCCATGAGCATAAAGAAGGGCCTGTGGGCCAAACGGCTTCCATATCTGCTTTTTTGGCACAGGTATCGAGGTGTTCCTAGACCTGGTTCGTGTAGGATGTGCTCTCAGAATTGTTTTTCCAACGCAAAAGCTAGGTTTATGATGAATATCTTCAGTCTTAAAGGGTCTTCCGGGTGGCCAATAGTAGCATCTTTTCCTGAGATGGTTGCCCGGGACCGGAGAACATCTGCTGCCTGTGCTGGATGGATTCAGACAAGCTCGGGTAGGGATCTGGCCCTTGAGTTCACACTCAAAAGTTCCCCAATGCAAATGATGAGCATTCTTAGTTCTTCCGTCACAAAGAAAAAATAATGGTGTGGCCAGCATGCCTGGGTACCCAGCAGCACGTGGCTTTTGTACCAACCCCTGGCGGAGGGAGGACAGTAAGCCAGGCAGAAGCTTTGGCCAGGGGATGTGGAATCACATCCCATCTCAGCTACCTGCCAGCTCCGTTAAGTAATCTCAGGCAAACCTGCCCATCTGAGAGTGGGTCTACTGATGCCTGCCTCACGGGGATGGCGCACTTCTTTGCAATTATGTCAGCAAGCATCTGTGTGCCGAGCGCACAGACCAGTCACGGTGCCTAGAGCCGTCATTCTTTGCGACTCTGAGGTGCTGCGGCTCAGACTTTGATAATCGGTTGTTTTTTTTAAAATGAAGCTAAAAATGATAGAATCTTTACCTAACACCTAGGGATATCTGGATGCCTGTCTCCAACAAAAGTTATGCTAATACCAAATTCAGACTATTAATACTGAATCAAAAAGAGTGGGCTTTACCCCAGAAACCAATTAAGGTACAGCCAAGGGCTTTGAAACCAGACAAACTTGGGTTCGGATCTTAACTTCTTAATAGCCATGTGGCCTTGGGTAAGTAATTCATTTCTGTCAATTTTCCCCCATGTAAGATGGCTTCATGGTACTTACTTCAGTATGGCGTTGCCTAGATTAAATGAAACGATGTGTATGAGCACTGGCTCTGCCGTTGACTGGCTGGATGACCTTGGGCAAGTTTCTAAATCTCTGTGCTTCAGTTTGCATGCAGGTCAGAGGCTTTCAGTCATCCCTAATTCAGAGGTTGTTGAGAGGATTACGTGGAAAGCAATTAAAACAGGGGCTGCCACATGGTGAGTGCTCACTAAATGTTAGCCGTTCACTTTTTCATCGTCACTTCTTTTTTTTTTTTAATAAATTAATTTATTTTATTTATCTATTTTTGGCTGCATTGGGTCTTCATTGCTGTGCATGGGCTTTCTCTAGGCGAGCGGGGGCTACCCTTTGTTGCGGTGCGCGGGCTTCTCATTGCCGTGGCTTCTCTTATTGTAGAGCACAGGCTCTAGGCGTGCGGGCTTCAGTAGTTGTAGCACATGGGCTCAGTAGTTGTGGCTCGCGGGCTCTAGAGTGCAGGCTCAGTAGTTGTGGCGCACTGGCTTAGCTGCTCCGCAGCATGTGGGATCTTCCCGGATCAGGGCTCAAACCCGTGTCCCCTGCATTGGCAGGCGGATTCTTAACCACTACGCCACCAGGGAAGCTGTCATCATCACTTCTTATTCATCAATGTTATTATAATAGCCAGAAATTAGGTTGATTAGGTGACAATAGCACAGACTTGAAAAAAATGTTTTAACCATGTGGAGTATAAAACGGCAAGAGGAGTAACCTCCTGAAAGCAGTATGCAGATTCTTGCTCTCTTGAGTTTAGCCTTACACAGACTCTCAGTGGAAAGGAAAGAGGGGTCCAGGTGGAGGAGAGCAGCAGTAGCTGTTTTGGAAAACACTGATAGAGGAGAGGACCACTCTACAGGGACGAACCACCCATGAGCCACCCACGCTGGCCCCGCTGCCATCTTTGAGCATCTCCGGTCATCTTGCATTTCACGGTTCACCAAGCACCTCCCATCACACACTTGACCCTCACCTGGAGTAGGTGGATATTTTGAGTGGCCAACCCTCATGTTACACACCCCACCCCTTTCAGGTTTTTCCTTTTGCCTGGTGTTCTCTATGGCAATGTAACTTTTTCCTCATACCAGGAACTAATTCAGAAAATAGGTTGCCATGGAAGTTGCTGGAAGTTTCCACGTATTGACAAGGAAAAGAGTTAATTGACCTGTCGCACCACACCACCTCCCCAGAGCTCATCTTTAACTGCACTCAGGAGTCACTGAGTAAACACAGCATCTCTGCTGTGTGGCCTCTAAAGCAGGCGGGATGCCTCTTGATGGAACTAGATTCAAAAAAAAAAACAAAAAAACACCTGCTCCAAAGATAGGAGACAGCTTATTAAAGCTGTGTCAGGCTTACTGCCTGATACCTTTTAAGCCCAGTCTGATTCTTTTCAGGCCCTTGACACATGCTAATTGGCATCACTCACTCAGTTAGCAGAGGCTGAGAGGAGACTGGCTTGCTTCCTGCTTCTCCTGTACCCAGCAGGACATCTTTCTGTAAACACCAAACGGGATGCCTTAAATAATGGGGAAATATGTGAAATGGGACTTAGATGTATTTAGACTGTTTATTCATCACTGAATATGGCCAAGACCCTCTTGTGCTCTTTTGGGGGGTGAAGAGTGTCACAAACTGTGGGACAAAGTAGAAAATATGACACGTGGAAACCAACTGTTGTCAGCACTATTTGCCCGCTGTGGCCTTTCCTCACCTCAGTGGGCAGCCTCACAGCTCCTTCCTGAGTGTGTTTCATTCTTTGGATAAACATTTATTTGCAGATATTTATCTCTACTGTTCTTGGCGCTGGGAACACAACACACACACACACACACACACACACACAAACCTGCTAAAAATTCTTGCCCTCGTGGAACTCCATAGTAACATTCAAAACACATGGGACATCAGTTGGTGATGAAGTTGATGCAGAAAGATAAAACAGGAAAAGGGGAGAGGGAAAGTGGGCTTGGGGTGGGATATCCAATTTTAAATAAATTGGTCAGGCCTCACTGAGGCAACCCTCGAGCAAAGCCCCGAAGGAGGCAAAGCCAGTCAGGCAGGAATCGGGAAAAGAATTCCAAGCACAAAATGGTAGTGTGCCTGGTGAGCACTGAGGCCGACGGGTGGGTGCAGAATGAGGGGGGATGGGGCCGTGGCAATGAGGCCAGAGAACTGGCAGGGGGCGGGGAAGGGTTGAAGACCATTATGAGGACCCAACCGTGGCTTTACAGTCACCTGTGGAACTTCTAAAACCAAGTGATGGGGGCTTCCCTTCCCTGGTGGCTCAGTGGTTGAGAATCTGCCTGCTAATGCAGGGGACACGGGTTCGAGCCCTGGTCTGGGAAGATCCCACATGCCGCGGAACAACTGGGCCCGTGAGCCACAACTACTGAGCCTGCGCGTCTGGAGCCTGTGCTCCGCAACAAGAGAGGCCGCGATAGTGAGAGGCCCGTGCACCGCGATGAAGAATGGCCCCCGCTTGCCGCAACTAGAGAAAGCCCTCGCACAGAAACGAAGACCCAACACAGCAAAAATAATTAATTAATTAATTAATTAATTAAAGGTGCTAATAATTTAAAAAAAAAAACAAGTGATGGTCGGATGAAGCCGAGGCCTGGGAGTGTTTTTGAAGTCTCCACTGGTGCCTCCCGGGAGTAGTCAAGGGTTGAGACACACTGAGTCCAGAGGAAGGACATGAGCTAGCTTACGCTTCAGAAGGATCATGGTGGTTGTAGTTTTAAGAACAGGCTGTAGGAGGACAAGGGTGGAAGCAGGGAGACCAGCAAGGCCACAGCAATGATTCAGTGAGGGATGCTGGGGGCTTGGATGGGGATGGAAAGGAGGTGGGGAGAAGAGGTCAGATGCCTCCAGCCAATTTTGAAGGTAAAGCCACGGGAACTTCCCCACTGATGGAATGGATATAGGGTATGAGAGCAAAGAGGAGTCAGACTTGACACCAAGCTTGGGGGCTGAGCAGTTGGAAGGATGGGCTTGCCATTTGACTGAGATGAGAAAGACCGTGGGAAGAACCACGTTTATTCAACCACCCAGAAGGCATTTCTAGGTCAAATATAAACACGCTGCATGGAAATGCCCATAGATAGTGAAGCACTCTGCGCCCGGCACTTTCCAGGGGTCAAGAATGCCTTTAAGAGGGACAGGGTTGGGTGGGGCTGGAGGGCGAGTCTCTATAGCCAAGTATGGTTAAGGTAGTTTGATAGCAAACAATAAACATGTGTTCCAAGCATTTTCCAAAAATAAACCGAGGAGATAAAGACATAGCCAGGAAAAACTTCCCATAAATGCCTCTGCCGCCATCTCCTCTAAATCTCTAGGACCCTGTGGGAAAAGGCTTTGTTGCCTTGCAGGAATCCTGGCAATGGCCCTGAATTCACGAGATGTAAGGGATGCTTGCTGCCTCTCCCTTCTCCCCAAGCGTGCGGTACTGAAAACTGAACAGAATTAGAGACTACTCTGAGTGACAAACAGCAGGGCAGTTAGTCAGCCATCTCATCATGATAAGCAGGCAATCCTTCAAGGGCGATGCCTGAGTCCAGTTCGATCAAGAAGGACATTTCCTCTGGGTTTTAGGAAAGAGTCAAAGTTATTATAAGTGGTTGCTTAGGGGAGATAGGGCTATTTTCTCCACTTATTTGAAGTAGGTCAGATTGAGAGCTCAAGGCTTCCCTAAGGCTGTAATTAAGTATGAATATTAAAAAACTGAAAACAAATAAAAAATAAACAGCTTTTTTAGGCTTTCACATCACAGGCCTTTCATTAAGTTTGTACCTCAGGCAAGATCCTTTTCTTTGGAAAAAAGAATACAGTTTAAAAACAAAAAACAGATTAAAGAAAACCAAAACAAACAAACAAACAAAAATCCCCTGTGCCATAGCTCTTGAAGTCTAGACTTCTAGAAAGATTCACTCAAGCATGAATGCTTTGGAGAAGTATTTAACCAGGCAGAGTTGAGGCAAAAATGCACACAAATGCTCAATAAGCAGCCTGAACTGTTGTAATTCAATCCTGCAGGTCGGTCACATCTTTCTGTCTCTTCCCACCCAAATCATTTACTCTTATAAAACTGGCTTAGTCAAATCAATATCTAGGCTAGCAATGTAAATTTAATTACAGTGAGGCTTGGATAAACATTAGCTCTGAGATATTTCTTGGTCTATAGAGTGATAAGTGAATTAAGTAGCATTATTTCATCATTACTGTACTAAGCCCACATTGTTACACAAGAGAAGCTAATACTTCTAACTCTTTTTAGCTTAGCAAAATGTGCTGTAAGCCTTCACATAAGCCAATTTACTATGCATCCTCCTTGAAGAGCTATGAAATAGGACCACACGGCAGCTACATTTTCAGCGAGGGTGGAATGTGGAATGAGAAGGGTTCACGCTGGGCCGCATCCAGAGGACCAAGTGATCAAACTACCGAAGGGGGCCCATTGCAAGGTAGTTCCGAGGGCACCAATACTGTGTGTCCTGCAGCCGCCCTGGTTGAATCCCCAGGGCCCCAGGGTACGTTCACAATCCTGCCTTCCATCCTGTCTGCATGTCCAGCTGTGGAAAACAAACCAGACCTCTCCAAACACAGAGGCCTCCTTGAAGCCTCCGCTCAGGCATCCTTTCTTCAGGAAAACTTCCCTGACCTCCCTGTCTTTGGGCACTTCTCTAGCAGCGCATTTGCCTCATTAAAGCTGTGTTTCTGCCTCTCTTCAAACACTGGGAGCAGCTGAATCGTTGTTGATCTCTGGGTCGAGCTCAGGGACAGGCACATATTAGGTATTCAATACTGTGTGTTGAATGAATGAATGAATATAATTGAAAAGTTAAGACATGCAAACACCTGCTATGGGCTAGGTGCTGGATAAAGGGGTAGAAGACATCTCAAGTAGCTGAGGATCTGGTCAGGAAGATGAGGAATGTGAATAGAGACAGAACGATAAAAGCCAGCATTGCTTAAGGGCCAAAGCATCGAGCTGCCAAGGGGAGGGGGAATCACTGTGGGACAAGGGTACACAGTCTTGAAAGAAGAGCCAGACACCACTGGAGGAAAGGTCCCCTGAAGCCAGATAAGCAGAGGACAAAGGGGACATGATGAGCAAACCCCTCTTATGGAGCTGGAAAGTATTACAGATCAGTATATTACAGTACAGACATTAAGAGGCTGGGTTCTGGATGGATCCAGACAAGACCGGATTCAAATCCTGACTCTTTTACTATATGTTCTTTAGACAAATCATTTTTAAGCTTCAATTCTCCCACTGTGAAATGGACGTAAAAATACCTTCCTCATAGGTATGGGACAAAATATGTAAAGCCCTTAACATGGAGGTTACATATAAAAATGTTATTATTTTTTCTGTTTTCATCATTTTTATTGGAGTATAGTTGATTTAAGATGTTGTGTTAGTTTCTGCTGTACAGCAAAGTGAATCAGTTATACATATACAAATATCTACTCTTTTTTAGATTCTTTTCCCATATAGGTCATTACAGAGTATTGAGAAGAGTTCCCTCTTGTTATTATTCTCATTCCTCGGGACATGGCCAGGACATTCAGAAGTCTTCATTCTAACTGTGATGGATGTGAAGTTTGGGGCTGTGAGTATAGATAAAGGACCAGTGTGAAATATTAAGGTCTCTTTCTCCTCTAGATTTGATCATAAATGATAATAAATGAGCAGTCAAATTTTAAACAGGGTCCCTTACATTCATTTTAGAGCACTATTAACTAAGTTTGCACCACCTCCTTACAATATTGTCTTTCTGAGGGTAAGGATCCCAGCTAATGTAACATTCAGAGCATCTATGGGTTGGCTATTTAGTGTTCAAGCCTGTGTCACATTAGCCCAACTGGGTAAAGCAAGGTCTCTGCTAATTATCTGCCTTTTCTCATCTCTTATTTGCCAGTTTAGTCACTAGTAGACAAATCAACTCTTACTCTTGAATTGTTTTTTTTGTTTCATCTCTCAGTTGTACTGTAATCTCCTTTAAGGGGAGAGAATAGTTATTATACATCATTTACGGCCTCCACACTATGTAGCAATGCTTAATAATCTTCTCCTGGTTACCACTGGCCACTCATCGCCAAGGGTTTGACCCTTGATCTTATGTTACTCAACTCCACGACGCCAAGATCCTAGCGCATAGCTGTTAGTGTAACTGACACCATCTTGGGCCCTTACAGTTTTTCCTGTCCTTCCGCTGACCCTACCCAGGACTGTACTGTGTAGTAAATCACTTCTCCAAAGTCAAGGGCTTTGTAGTTAAAAGATATTGTTTAATAATCATTAGGACCAGGTGGCCTCTATGCTCTGTTAGTCCCCAAACAATAATGGAAACCTTCACTGACGTATTCCTGGCGCCCAGGAGACTAGTTACCCATTCATGAATCTTGACTTAGGAATGCATGTCCTGTTTCCAAGCACCTACCCCCTTACCCTAGGTTAACTACAAAATTGTCTCAGTGGCCCCTCAGTGGTACGGAGTATGGCTGCAAATGCTTCTGGATGGTTATCTGCCGGATCCCAATCCCACCCTGTAAGTTACCCTATAATGGACTGATCCATTGATTATACGCAGCTGTCTGCCTCATTTTTCAGTCTCAAGGTGCCTTCTCAGTTCGTGGGCACTTTTCGTTCCCTCTGTCCTATACTATATACACATACTCTGAGTATGATGTTTGATACTCTGCTGATATATTACCTAATAGAGAAGTTTAATCAGGTAAGCTGATGATGCTACCTTATGCAATAATTTTTTTTATTATTTTGAGAAATCTAATTTGAAAATTAGCTGAAAGAATCCCCCACTGGGTCTAAATTGCCTCCTCCATTCTTCTAGACATTTAAAGCAAATTTTCAGATGCCCCCTCCAATGGGATTATTTTTTCCTGTAAATTGGGGTCATTTTTAATTTTAAAAAATTGAACTCAATCACTTATTCATTTAAAAATCTTAAATATGTCGCTTATAATGATAAAGCAGGTATTTGCTTTGCATATTAAGCAGTTTCATGTGTGAAGGGCAACCAGACTAAAAAGAGCCAGCAGACTAAGGAGGCTTCGTCTATTAAACCAAATCTTCTTAGGTAGATTTCTAATTTTGCTACTTGTGACTCATTGTGTTTTAAGGGAAAAAATAATAATAATTTCCATCTTTATTACGTTTGAATGACTTATGATCCCCCGACCCTTCATTCCTCTTCTCCCAGATTTGCTGTGAGCACTAATTACATTTATGAGTTTACTTATGGCCCGTGCTTTACATAGTTGTTCTGTTGGTAGAACATCCCTAAGGGTTCTGTGCAGAGATATTTTTTAAATGATTCTCATGATAAAAACGACTTATTAGCTGAGTCACCTGGGAAAATTATTTATCCCTTTTAAGCCTCTTTTTCCTATCTGTAACAGTGGGGGGGGGGCGATTAATATTTCCCGTTTCAGGGCTTCTGTAACGAGGAATAATAAACCCCAATTCTCACACTTAATAAATTAAGGCCAGTATAAATTCCATATATATGTATATATGTATGTATGTATATATGATATATACACACACATACATATATATATCTAGATATATAGATAGATAGATAGATAGATAGATAGATATCTCACCTCTTACAATTTATAAAAGGATCTGTGTTTCCATACTCTGTTTACTCTGATTCTCACTGTAAAAGGATTCCCCTTCTGGAATCTATTCACAAATAACAATGGTCCTGTAAGCAGTCCTCTGAATTAGTCAGGTTATTATAAGAGTTTTTGGTTCTACATTTTATATGTTACTAACAAATAATACTTGCAAGGGCGAACTACCATCATCTTTCCACACTAACTTTCATATTATAAAAAATAAAAAATATGGCTTTGGGGGCTGGCTCTTGGGCGAAGACGGATGAGAGAACCGTGAAAAGAATTTCACTGCTCTCTTTTAAAAATATTATTCTAATATATTGAAAAAACAAAGAAGTTTGTTCTCTGTAGCTGAAATCTGCACTCATATCTTTGGAATATGCCTTCACTTTACTATGATCTAATCAAATTTGAAAGCCCCAAAGCTCATTGTTAGGAACCAGATCTGCTGTTGCTGCTTTCAAGCCAAAAATAGTTTTATAAAATGAAAGAATCAGAGATCTAGTCATCTCAAAGTAATTATTCTGTATTTCATAATTTAGAAAAATAGAAATCATAAATTATAGCCAACAATTTACTCTAGAGTTTATTTAGTATCAGAGAATCACTCTTTCGTTTTCCCAACATGTTAGAAGTTTTTTAAGTGAGCGCTAAAATTCTTTTTATTAATAAATCCATTAGCAAGTAATAATAATGTATTTTGACAGAGCCCCAAACACAAAATTTGCTACAGCCCCATTTTCTTTGGCTGTGTTTCAACAAAATAAGCAGAAGCATAATTATTTGGAAATTTCAAAAAAAATATATGATATTCAGGCCTTACCTCAGGTGGCCTGAACCAGAACCTCTGGTTGGGGAACGTGTAGAGGGTACCTGCTGGAAACGCTTGTTTATCTAACTTTCCCCTGTGATCCCATGGAGAAGCCTGGGTTTAGACCTATTGTTAGACCACTTGGTAAACCAGATGACACTAAAAGGTGACAATCATCAAGCAGCAGTCATGGCAAAGAAAAGCCAGCAATATTGCAGGGTGTTCAGGCTATATTCTCTTTTAACAGTGCTTAGCAGGTTGATCCAAATCAGACGTCTTTTTAGAATCTGGATTGTGTGTCTTCTTGGCCCTCTTATGTTTCCACCCCCATAAGTTTCACCTACGTCCCTTCTGATTAACATTTCAGAAAAATGTTTATTTAGAAAAATGAAAAGAAAACATGTTTTCTGGGCAAATAATTCAAGCAATCAGAGCTAAAAATTAATTTAAAATTTTTTTTTTAATATTTAAATCTCTCTAGGCCAAACGGTGAGGATTCATGCAGAAGTTAACTATAAATTAATGTTTTAGGCCATTAGTTCAGATTATAAGTCTTAAAAGTGTATTTTAAAAATGTAACTCATGATTAACTAGACAGTCTGTTATCCTGAACCTAATATCTTCTAATTATAGTGAAAAAATATTGTAAGCCCAGGAAAATTTCACATCAATGATCTTTGCTTGATTTTTCCAATGAGTATCCACCTCTCTCACAACTGTGTAATAGAAAATACTAAGTACCTTAAAAGAATAACCCAGTTACATAAATCCAGATTATTACTTAGAAGGAAAATTATATAAAAGTTTTGACTGGAACAAATTTATAAAGTACAAATTAGTTCTGTTCCTATATTTAAAATACATGTGATCAGGCTTCCACCAAAAAAAAAAAAAAAAAAAAAAAAGGTACACATAAGAACTTAAACTTCCACATCGTAACAGTCAGTTCTACGCTTTACATCACCGCGTCTCCCTATTCCTGTCCAAAACAAAGCTTTGCTTTGCAGCATTCAGGATTTTTGTTTGTCTTCTTTTTTATTATTTTTATTGAAATATAGTTGATTTACAATGTTGTGTTAGTTTCACATGTACAGCAAAGTGATTCTGTTTTTATATATGTATGTTTTGTTTTGGTTGTAAGTATGTTAGTTTTGATCTCAGCTCAGCCCATCCTTTAACCAAGCATCTGGATTAGGACCAGCCAAGATCAGGCTCTCCAAACTCCCCACTGTCCATGTCCCCTTGCCAAAGGCAGCATGCGTTTCCCAGGAGCAAGGGTTTGAGGGCTGAAGGACCCAAGAGAAAAGGTTGAATTCAGAGATCCTCTGCAAACTCCCTGCCAGCCAGGCTCTTTCACACTCAGCATTGGGGTGACCACGGCCCCTGGAGGCAGCCCCTCCCCTTGCTGGAGAGTGTCAGTGGTTCGAGAGAGTTTGCCCTTGTGTCCAGACTCCCTCGTGACCTTGAACAAATCACAGCATCTCTGAGTCTGAGATTCTCCAAATATGAACGATGAAAGGAGTGATGATTTCAAAGGTCACACAGATCACAGAATTCTTCCTAATTACTTAAATGGCAGGAACTGGAATAAAATGTTTTCCTATAGGGACTTCCCTGGTGGTGCAGTGGTGAAGACCCCACGCTCCCAATGCATGGGGCACGGGTTTGATCCCTGGTCGGGGAACTAATAAGATCCCGCAAACCGCACGGCGTGGCAAAAAAAAAAAAAAAAAAGAAAAAATTAAATTAAAAAAAAATGTTTTCCTGTAATATCTTTGGGGCTGAAGGATCTTATCTAACCGGTGAGGTCTGTGTTTAAAAGGCAGACGCAGGGACTTCCCTGGCGGTCCAGTGGTTAAGATTTCGCCTTCCAATGCAAGGGGTGCCGGTTCGATCCTTGGTCAGGGAGCTAAGATCCCACATGCCTCGGGGCCAAAAACCAAAACATAAAACAGAAGCAATATTGTAACAAATTCAATCAAGACTTTAAATATGGTCCACCTCAAAAAAAAAAAAATAACACTGGGCAATAAAGAATTGTCAACGCGACTGAGCAGTGGCTAATATCCTATTCCCTCCGCACACATCCTGACGGCTCACCCACTCCTTAACCCCCAGCTGACCAGCGTCTGCCACTGGGAGCCTGGCTTGGCACTTATCAAGCTGTCACCAAGTACCCAGTTCCCCCAAAACCTCCATTGCCAAAGTCAGTCTTCCCTCGTCATCTGGTTCTCCAGTTCTCCAAACATTTGTAACTGTTGCCTACTTCCATCTTTTAAAAATTCTCTTCTCTTGGCCCCAGGGACAACACATGCCTGATTCATTCTCCTTTGCCATTTTCTGACCTCTCTTTTGTCTCTTTGGCTCCTTCTCCGTCCCCATCGTTAAAAATAACCGCTTTTTGACTCTTATCTTCGCCAGGAAGAATCCCGAAACTGAGCTCTCCTCGAAACCCTGTCACTAACTCACTGTGTGGCCTCAGACAACCCACAACCCTCTCTGGGTTTCATTTATCCCTGAGAAAGGAAAGGAGCTGGACTTGATGATCCAAAATCATAGCCCCTCGGAGCTAGGCAGTGCTACGCTAGTCTGTCCCAATCCCATTCCTGTCCTCCATCAGCATATGGTACATTTTCAGAGAGCCAGTCCAAGTCTGTAATGGAGCTAAGACCACCAGGGAGTCATCAATTCCAGGGTAGAAGAAACCTTAGACGTCACCTAGTCTGAAATCTTCATTTCATACCTGAGGAAACCTAGGTCAAGAGTGGGTACTCGACTACCTCACAGCAGGGATGGGAATAAGGAGGAGGTCTCCGGGGCTCTCACATGTTCCAAAATCAGAGCTTAAATATCTTCCAAACCTCGTTGAAATGTATAATGGTATCAGAGTAAAATGTGATATAGAAGGTATAAACTGGGTAGGACACTTTAGAGCCTTTTTCCCTCTTTAAAAAAAAAATAAACTCTGTACTGTAACTCTAAGAAATTTGGAGAGGTATTTGCTATAGAGGGTGCTTAACACAAAAGTAGCAAAATCAGATCACATAAAACATCTTAGATGTATATTTTTAAATAGGCAAATAAAACAGAACATCAAGTCGCAGAACACATATATTTACAATAATTCAAATGTCCAAAGCACAATACAGTGGTATCTCTTTAACAGTTCATATAATTTAAGACATACATTCACACAAGCATATAAACAAATACTAGTCTCCTAGACCAAAGGTTGAAGAAGTTACTCAGACGTTCTGGCACTGACACCTACATATTTATGGCAACAAATAATGATGGCTTTAAACTTTCAGTAAGATCTTTTGCACAAAGATAGGAAATGTACAGAATGGGAAGACAGTCAAACAAATGTACCTTGACTGTACTATTTATCTAACACCATATGGGATGCGGCACTGCTCAGTAAATTTGATCAGGATAGTCTATTTACTCTGGTCTGCAATGATGACATGAACCGAATTATTCCCAAATCTAACTTTACTTTGTGCTTTATAAATAATTGCTGCTTGGTTCTTCCTTCTACATCTTTTAAAAATGAACACAACACTTTTCTTTAACATAACTCAACTTTGGTCCCAATAAGTTAGTAAAATCTCTTTTTTAAGAATACTAATACTTGGAATTTATTTTTTCTTTCAAGAATCCTGAGTAAAAGAACAGTGTCAGTCATATCACCTCCAGGCCAGCTTTGAAATTATCAGTGGTGCTAAAGACTAAGATATTATCTAGAACTTAAACTCTGAAAAACAACCCCATCTTCCTCTGGCACAAACCTAAATGCTTTAGCACATTTCCTATTAACCAGGGAAAGAGACCCTTTGGTTGTATTTCAGAAAAACAAAACAACCCCATTTCTGTCCTGCTGTTTATTTCTGCAGACCACACACAAAGCTGAATATGAAGAGATTCAATCACTACATCATAAAAATACAGGCACAAAATTAAGTGGACGCCACAAAGGGTGTGTCTGAAAACACTGAATTGACTGAATCTGAGTCAGATTTCACCCTCGTGGACTTTAAGATGCCCTCAGCTATGACCGTTTCACTGGGAAAGAGCCTGACTTTCCCATTCTGCCCTGTCGCAGTATCCTTCAGGGGTTCCAAAAACACCACTCTTTTCCCGGCCCCTGCCTTCCGTTCATCGGCGGGGGCACTGCTTTCAGGGCCAGGAGTGAGAACAGATGCATGGGCATTGCTTTGGTTTAGCATATTTTTTCGTCTCTTGGGTTTACATTTGCAGGGACACGGTGTCAGATAGAGGTACAGAAGTACCAAAACAATGCTGGCCACACAGGCTGCAAGAGTGGTAAAAGCTGTGTTAAATGCCTCGTGAGCATGGGATCTGTTTACGGTGAAATTGCTCACGTTTATTGTGATATCCACAGTTTCATTTAACAGACGTGGCCGATTCATTGCAACACAGGAATACACTCCAGCATCCTCAAAACGAGGACTTTCTATAACCAGACTTCCATTGGGAAATACGTGAAAGTTTTCTATCTCTTTATCGGGCTCCAGCACTCTGTTATCTGGACCGACCCACATGAAATCGGTATTCACGTTACCAGTCTTGCTATCACAGTGGACAATCAGCCTTTCCCCCACTTGAGCCTCATGAATAAAGCCAAGGGCACGGAAGGAACCATTGATGATACTGTCAGAGCAGTTCATAAAGCTATCCTGCAGCAGAAGCACCTGATGGAAGTGCCTAGCGTCAGACCACAAGCAACAGGTATAATCATTCTTAAAATCCATCACTGAGCTGAAGTGCCTGCGATACCAAAAGATCAGCAACGAGTAAAGGGAACAGTCACAGACAAATGGGTTTCCATGAAGGTAGATGCCTCTCAGCTGCTTTCCTGGCACTAAATTTATATGATGCATCGGCAGGGAGGAGATCCGGTTATAAGAAACATCTAGAAACATCAGTTCTGCCAGCTTGAACCTTCCAACGTACAAATCCATGGGAAACTGCGTGAGAAAGTTTCCACTTAAGTAGAGTTTTTGCAGTTGGGCGAGCCCTCCAAACGCTGAAGGGTCGAGATAGGAAATGTGATTGTTGTAAAGCAGGAGCACTTCCAGAACCTTCAACTCTTGGAACACTGCACTTTTCACAGTCTTCAGCTTGTTGGATGATAAGTCAAGACACTTCAGATTTGGAGTGGTGGAAAAACTGTCCATAGAAATGCTCGTGATGTTGTTATGCCGAATAATGAGGGTGTTCAGCTTTACAAACGATACCGGAATCCACTCAGAATCCAGAAGCCCAATTCTGTTATAACTCAGATCCAGTCTCTTGATCAGTCTGAAAAGGTTCCCAGGCACCTTGGACAGGTTTTTGTTGGTGCAGCTGACGATGTCAGTGGCACAGATGCAAGCGGTGGGGCACACCCCGGAGGCCCCACGGCTCACCGTCACCGTGATCACCAACAAACACAGCAGTTTCCTGCAGCCCGGTCTGACAACTCCAGGCAGGGTGGGCAGTGCGTGTAAACGTAAAGACATTATGGTCGCCTCTAAGGCTCTTCCAGGCGCCTTTTCCACCAGCTCAGCCTCCCACCAGTGAACCTGGTAAACAATCAATATTTAAAGAGGGGTAAAAAAGCAAAGTTAACTAGCACTAGTTAACCCTTAAGAGTAACATCTGGCTTTCTTTCCAATAACTTTTGAAATGGAGGGGGTTTTTTTTTCACACTGGGGAGCCTATGTATCCTTTTTACCGTTGGATGCAATTTTCCCTGGGTTACTCCTGCTTACAGACATTTACAGTCCCATCCTATCAACACAACCGTCTCAATATCAGAAACTCAATTGTTTTTCAAGGTGCATCCTGCGTCGTTTTTTTTTAACTCTCTCCAAGAGTCACAAAAATATACAAACGCATCTTATAAACAATTACACGGAAATACTTAGCAAGCCACCCGTCGAGAAAGCAACTCACAGAGCTGGCAAGCCTCACGGGCTCCGGGGATAGGCCGCCGACGGTGGTGTCTTCTGCAGGTCTGTGCGTCTGTCTGTCACTCCGGCATCTTACGAGTTCCTTTCCCTTTAGCTCCCGGCGGGCGGCAGCCTCTCGCTGGCTCGCAACTTTGGGGAGTTTCAGGCAGCCGCAGCGGCGGCAGCAACCCCGGGCGCAGGAAACGTCTCGGCCGGCTGCGGTTGCTTCTCCCCGGCTGTCTTCATTGCTCTGCTGAAGGTACCGCCTGGGCGCTCTGGCCGTCGCGTGCCCGCGCGCGGGGCGCCCTGCTCCCAGAGCCTGGTCCGAGGGGCGGAGGCGCGGGGAGCGGGTCGGACCCGGCCCCGCCTCCCCGCGCACGGGAGGCTGCAGGGCCCGGGTTCCCGGGCGGCGCCGGCCGGGTTTTATCCCCGCTCGCCCGGGGTCGGGTGCGGGGCGGGGAGACCGGTCCCGCCCCCGCACGTCCTCCCTCCAGCGGGAACCAGCTCCCGGGCTGCGGGCCGGGGGCGCGCGGCGCGGGGAGGGGGCGGCGGCGCAGCCAATCGGGGCAGCGGCCGGCGCCCCTTTCGCCCCCACCCGGCAGCTCCGCCGCCGCTTCCACCACCCTCCCCAGACTCCCGGGTCCCTAGAGAGCGGCCGCGCGGGCGGGGCGGGGGGTCGACACCTGAGGCCGGGGCTGGCGTCCGACCCGGGGTGAGGACTCGCTCGCGCACTCCTGCCAATCGCGTCCGCGAGCCCAGCCGGGGTCAGCAGGGTGATAGGGTTGGGGGAGGTTAAGGGACACGCCCAGCCCCGGAGGGACAGGTCGCACCCTTCAAGACCCACTTCGTCGCGGCAGCGCAGGTCGCCTCTCTCTCCCACCCAGTCCGCTGAGCTCCCCGACCTCTTTACGGCTTGCTTTGGGCGAAGGCCAAGGGGGCTCGCAAAGCGCTAAGTGCAGCAGGTTTTAAAGGTTTACAAAACAAACACAGACGCTGCCTTCCGTCTCCGCCGTCATTTGGGGTCGGGGGGGCGCAAAGAAATGGGGCACGTTCCCTCCGGTGCAACAGGATCTCTGCTAGGGGAAAGGAACCGGGAAAGCGCATCGGGGACACTCCGCACCTCCCTGGGAAATTTCTATCCCTTTCCTAACTCAGGAGGAAGCATCAGGGACAGGGATGGTCCCCCGTTCGCGAAGGAGAAGCTCAGGAAAGAAGGGCTGGAGCCGACCTTCCGCCTGGAAGGCAAAGATAAGAGTATTAAACTTAAAGAAAAAAAAAAAAAATCCCAGAGCCAGACTTTTTTTTTTTTTTTTCAAAATGTGTTCGCGCCGGACAAGGACTGATCTCAGACAGAAGGGGTGTCTTGCGCGGAGGTTCTTCATCCCTTCGCGAGAGGCAGGCTAGGAAAGTTGCAAGCAGGGTGGACAAGGCCAGGTGACAAGACCAGGCAAAATGAGGTGGGGGAAGGGGAGTGGAGCTGATGAGCTTTTAGATTAAAAATCCATTTTTGAAAAAAAAGAAAAATCCATTTTTGGTTGATTCCGAGATCAGTTTTTAACGATGGGATTTGACTGAGCCAACTGACCCATTTAGCCCTTATATCCGGATTAAAAGAACTAAATTACTGCCCTGACAAGAGATATTAACCAAAGCAGAAGGGAGGGGGACATTGAAAAGAGGACCAAATTGAGAACAACAGTTGGGGGCAGGGCACATAACTTGTAATATTACTTAAAAAATAGAAGCAATGATGGAGACAACCAACTGCCCCCCCCCACACACGCACACCCACTTGCGGTACCGTGAATTTAGTGAGAGTTGTTCTCTACATTGTCCGTTAATGGATTCATGTGGTAGCACAGATCTGCTGGGCCAGCGCCAAATTTAAATAGAATTGTGCATCATTAATTTAGTTAGGCTTTTTGTGGAATGAATCTGAAATAGCACTGGTAAATTAAGATTTTTCAGGTGAGAGCAGCTTGATTCAGATTAGTTTCAGTTTTATGAAAAGTTGAAGTTTATCATAAGACTACAGCCTGAAATGCTTCAGGAACGCATTCCTTACAGCGAGCTCCCAGGGGAGAGGAAGAGGTTGAGATTTTCTAAAGTTTAGGCCACACTTCCTTGGGTTCTCAAAAAAACTTGGTCTCCAGGCCTTCATTTTTACAGTTAGAATGATTAACACAGAGAAATAGATTAAAATTACTCAGAGGTAAAAATTACTCAGAGGTATACTTTTTAAGTGACTAATAAATGACCAGGTGTTTGCAGTATTTTACTAAGTAACTAACATCCTATTCAAAGGAAAACATGAACGTGGGAGAAAGACCTGTATTTAAAAGGAAAACAGTCTAAAAAGAAAAGTGACCTTCAGGGGCTTCCCTAGGGGCTTCCCTAGGGGCTTCCCTAGGGGCTTCCCTAGGGGCTTCCCTGGTGGTGCAATGGTTAAGAATCCGCCTGCCAATGCAGGGGTCACGGGTTTGAGCCCTAGTCTGGGAAGATCCCACATGCCGCGGAGCAGCTAAGCCCGTGCGCCACAACTACTGAGCCTGTGCTCTGGAGCCCGCAGGCCACAACTACGGAAGCCCGTGCACCTTAGAGCCCGTGCTCAGCAACAAGGAGGTCACTGTAATGAGAAACCCACGCACCGCAACAGAGAGTAGCCCCCGCTCGCCACAACTAAAAGAAAGCCCTCGCGCAGCATCGAGGACCCAACACAGCCAAAAATAAAATTAATTAATTAATTTTTTTAAGTGACTTTTCAAAAATGGAAACAGAATGGTAATGTTATGTTATTAGGGCTGAAGGCACATCTTAGAAATATTATGCAAAGATTACACAACCTAAATAAACTACATGCACTCAAATCCACAGGCAAATTTATTTATCTATTTAGAGACCTGATTTTTGGGATTCTGCACATTTGCCAAGGGGAAAAGAGTTTTGAAAGGGATGGGTTTACTTGGCTTGGTGAAGAGAAAGCTAAGAGTTGACCGTAATAATGGTATTAAGTTGAGACCTTACTTTGTGGAGGATAACTTTATATCTTTCTGGCATCCCTTCCCCTTCTTCTACCAGATCCACTCTTCTCACTCGAACGTATATTCCACAAGGGTAAAATGTTATGTCTTGGACACTGCTCTTTTCTTAGCTTCTAGAACCCTGCTTGACACTTGCTTGTCATTGAAGGAATTTTTGATGAATCAGCTGCTGAAGGGAGAACCTATTCTAGGCTCACCTGACCTGAATCTGCTCATTGCCCTCCTGCTCTTTATACTTCAAAAAGCCTTTCTGAAAAACAGAAGAGAGGAAAAGACGAGCCCTGCGAACATTATTTGAGTCCTGGATCCCACAGTGCCTGAAGGCCACTGCACAATTTTACTTCCTTTCTAATTACATTCTCCACCCCGCATCCTTTTTCTTTTTCTTCTTCTTCTTCTTCTCCCCCTCCCCTCCTCCTCCTCTTCCTCCTGCTCCTCCTTTGCTTAAATTACTTTGAGTTGTGTTGATGTCACTTGTGACTGAAAGAGTCCTAGTAAATATAATGATGGTAATAATAAATAAATATGTATTGGGCTATTATGTGCCAGATCTGAGCTCTGTGTTTTACATGCATTATTTTGTTTATGGCTCACCAAAACCCTGTGACATTGTATAATCCTATAACCCAGATGGTAAACAACTGTGTTCCAAATTATCTGAAAATGGAATGGGACAAAATTAGCTTGAAGCGCCACTTGAAGGATTTAGATTAAACAGAAGAGAGACGTTTTTGACAGGGTAGTTCCAGCCTGCAATGGGTTGCCAAGACAGATGGTTGAGTTGCCTTCTCAGGAGTTTAAAATAGGACACATAGATATTTCTCTGGTCTTTTCCACATGGCATAATCTATTGGTTTTTTTGACCATTCAGTAATGACTCCAACGGATAAGAGAAAGTGAATTGACACTTGATGTGATTCTGAATCTAGTGTGCTTAGGCATGTGTGGTCCTTTGAGTGTCTGGCTGGGATTGGAAGTAACTCCTGCCTGGGGGCAGGGATTTGACTAGATGAAATCCCAGGGCATTTTCTAGCCCTATGATTTCCAGAATTTCTCAGGTTGTAATCAAAGATGTAAGGAATTAGGTATATGAGACAAGAAATTGTTACAGCACTAGTTTGATGATTTGGAGTCATTTTTACTAATAATGAACACTTTAATAGCACTTTATATGCTATGAGGGGCTTTCACATTCTGTGTCTCATTTGATTCTAGCACGCCTCCTGTAATCAAGTGTAGTTGGGACACCAATCTAAAGTTGCCTCTTTTTTTAAAATTTTGTTTTATTCAAGTATAGTTGATTTACAATGTTGTGTTAATTTCTTCTGTACAGCAAAGTGATTCAGTTATACATATATATATACACTTTTTCTTTCTTTTCCGTTATGGTCTATCACAGGATATTGAATATAGCTCCCTGTGGTATACCGTAGAACCTTGTTGTGTATCCATCCTATATATAATATTGATAGCTTGCATCTGCTAACTCCAAACTCCCAGTCCATCCCTCCCCACCTCCCTCCCCTTTAGCAACCATAAATCTGTTCTCTATGTCTGTGAGTCTGTTTCTGTTTCACAGATAAGTTCTTTTGTGTCATATTTTAGATTCCACGTATAAATGATATCATATGGTGTTTTTCTTTCTCTTTCTGTCTTACTTCACTTAGTATGATAATATCTAGGTCCATCCATGTTGCTACAAATAGCGTTATTTCATTCTTTTTTATGGCTGAGTAATATTCCATTGTGTGTGTGTGTGTGTGTGTGTGTGTGTGTGTGTGTGTGTGTGTGTATGCCACATCTTCTTAAGCCAATCATCTGTTGATGGGGACTTGGGTTGCTTCCATATCTTGGCTATTGTAAATAGTGCTCCTATGAACACTGGGGTGCATGTATCTTTTTTTTTTTAATAATTTTATTTATTTATCTTTGGCTGTGTTGGGTCTTTGTTGCTGCATGCGGGCTTTCTCTACTTGTGGCGAGCGGGGGCTACTCTTCGTCGTGGTGCGCGGGCTTCTCATTGCGGTAGCTTCTCTTGTTGTGGAGCACAGGCTCTAGGCATGCAGGCTTCAGTAGTTGTGGCACGTGGGCTCAGTAGTTGTGGCACGCAGGCTCTAGAGCCAGACTCAGTAGCTGTGGCTCACGGGCTTAGTTGCTCCGCGGCATGTGGGATCTTCCGGGACCAGGGCTCGAACCCGTGTACCCTGCATTGGCAGGCAGATTCTTAACCACTGTGCCACCAGGGAAGCCCGCATGTATCTTTTTGAATTATATTTTTCTCCAGATATATGCCCAAGAGTGGAATTGCTGGCTCATATGGCAACTCTATTTTTAGTTTCTTAGGGAACCTTCATACTATTTTCCATAGTGGGTGCACCAATTTACATTCCAACCAACAGTGTAGAAGGGTTTCCTTTTCTCCACACCATCTTCAGCATTTATTATTTGTAGTCTTTTTGATGATGGCCATTCTGACCAGTGTGAGGTGGTACCTCCTTGTAGTTTTGATTTTCATTTCTCTAATAATTAGTGATGTTGAGCATCTTTTCATGTAAGTTGTCTCTTTTTTTAACCTTGGAACACATCGGGTGTTCTTCAGGGACAGCTCACAGGAGTATCTAGCTCTGCAGGAGCCTGATTGTTGCACGCAGAAGCTTTCTGCTGAGAGCCCACTCTGGGGGCAGCACTCTTGGTAGGGTTTTTGCAACGCGACTGCAGCCTAGGCCCGCAGAAAACATAACGTTGCTCACCAGCTCTGGAATTGCACTCCACTCCTGCAACAGACCTTTGACCTGTTCCAGCTGGGTTTTGTAAATTGCCCAAGATTTAAGGTAGAACCAGATCTCGAACCCAGTACTATGTCTCTGGCCGTATGGAGACTTGAGCTCCAGCCCCTGTGCTCTCTTAACTCCAGGTGGCATGTGGCTGGATTCTTTGGAAGCTCCATAGGCTAGAAATGGGGCAGGGAGTGGAGACGGAGCATGCAAGAAGTACCCACATACCCTCCCCAGGGAGAGCCCACAGTGGGGCAACTCTTCAAGCAATCACCATTCACCCATCTGCTCTTTCTGTCTCCTGTCTTCATGGACACGGACTGGATAGGATCTTTGCTGTTGTTCTTTCTAATTTAGCTGAAATAAAATTCACGTAAACAAAATTCACTGTTTTGACCGTTTGAAAGTATACTCTTCAGTGGTTAATGTCGTGCAACCATCGCCACGATCTAACTCCGGAATAATTTCATCACTTCCCGAAAGAAGCCCTGGACCCATTAAGCAGTCACTCCCAGTTCCCCTCCTCCCAGCCCCTGGCAACCACCAATTTACCTTCTGTCCCTATGGATTTGCTTATTCTGAACATTTCATATAAATGGAATCATACAAGATGTGACCTTTTGTGCCTGACTTCTTTCACTTAGCATAATGTTTTCAAGGTTTGGATGGGTTTTTTTGGCTAAAGGTTGTAGGACCAGTTGGGATCATCCCTTTGAAAGTCTTGCATAGTTGGGTTAGTTGCCCTTGAGCTTAGACGTGGGGCATCTGCCCCTGCCGTTGTCAGCCTTGAGGCCGGAAGTCCCATTTGTCCAGAGTCTTCAATTATGAAAGTATCAAGCCCCTGTGTGATTATAGAAACCTAGCAGTCTTCTGAGCTAAAGACATCTAAGTTCTAGTCTTGGGCAAAACTGCTTTCATCTCTCCATAATACCCAAGAATCAGTTAAGGATATGACAATTAATGGTTTCTTAAATTCCTTTTAACTTCAAAAAATGAATCTGATTTTCTGATCACAACCTGTCTCCTGTTGCCCAGGCCCCAGGGAAGACAGACGATTAGAGCACAGGTACTAACCAGTTAGAGCCGATCTGGGTTTAGTTCCTTCCTCTGGGTCAGTTATCGTTGCACCGGGCAGACACAAACTCCTCCTCTTTCTCCCCAATGATGTCAGTCTCATGGCTGCTTCAGGAAAAGCAACTGAGGACAAGTTGTCTATAGTAGAGACATCACTTTAATTTATTAAGTATTCGATCATGAAGGGTCAGCATCATTTCTCAGAGGAAAAAAAAAAGTGTATCCTTAATGTGCAACAGGGATGTGGGTGAATAAATGACTGTGCATGCATCCGTCATTGTGCTATATTGTCATTAAAAATAATGTAGCAGAGAAATATCTGGTGACATAACAAAAAATTACCAAAAAATGCTCTTCCAATTTTTGTAAAAGAAAATACATATGTATATGAATTATATGTATGCATCAAAGATAATCTGAAAGAATATATACCTATCATAACAGTGGTTTTAAACTTTTTCTTCTCTTATCTGCATTTTCTATTTTTCTGCAATGCTTTTGTGATAAGAAAAATCACAGAGACAACTTATCATTGTTTAAAGTTACCGACGACTAAGTCACGTGCATCAGTGTTTCTTCTTTATTGTGATTATTACTTAATATTCAGCAACTCTAGTTTTAGAGAACAAACCCTCTTCTGGCTTCTCAGGCAGGAAGTGACTCTGATTTCCCCTGGTTTGAGATAATAATTGCTGTCCCCTCTTAGCACAACTGTCATTTATTTGGCAAATATTTTCTGAGCATCTGCTATGTTCCGGGCACTATTCTTTAGCCTGAGAACTTTAGCAATACACAAGGGCTACTGTAGCTCACAAGTCTTACTAGAATGAGGCACATATAGTCACTCACATATTTCTTGTTGGCCAACTGTCCATATTCCCAGGTTTGCAACTCAACATCCTTGGTTGGGATCAACTCCCAGCAGTTGTGAATCCTTCCCTCTCACAAAACATTTTTAGACCAGCCTTTGTAAGGAGCATGGTCCCCTGCCCCATACCACCATTGGTTTTTCAATGAGAAACAACAAAAAAGTAACAACTAAAAACCTTTTTTCCTAATCCTAAAAGTACTATGCATTCCTTGTAGGGAAAGTGGAAGATACAGAAAAACTGTAAAGAATCAGAGAATGCCATTTATAATCTTACTGGTAAATTTATTTTTGCTGAAAGAATAAATCCATTGTTGTGAGGAAACTGAGAATGTTGCAAAAGGATGGTTTTCTCTTTGTCATAATTATGTAACAAGAGAAACAAGCAGACCTTTCTTTTCTTTCTTTTTTTTAAAAAAATACTCCGAATTCTCAGCCTTAGGAATGAAATAAGCAGATGACAATTTGCTTTATAAAATTCAGTCTTAAAGCCATGCGTCTAGCATTATGGTTCCATTTATGACTGGTCATAAATGGTAGGTGCTCTAATTTTCACTTTGCTTATTATTAGCCTGAAGGGATCGTCTATTTGAATTCTTAAATGCTGTTATATCTCTCAAAACTGGGGCTAATTTTCTCTCTGAAAAATACGGATAATTTGTAACAAACCCAGTTTAGAGAACTAGATGAAGCATTCAGACTCCAGTTTTATGTCCTTTAAAAAATATGATTTCCTGTAGCAGTAATTAATTTATCATACCTTTGTTAAGGTGATACTTGATTATTCAAGGAACTATCTGATTGGAAGCAATCATTATTTGCTAGTCAACATTTACACAAAATAGAGTAACGTAAAATTGGGAGAGAAAATAATAAACACTCTATTATATAACCAGCACTGTTGCAAATACTAATTCAATTATTTTCAGCAAATCCAAGGCCCTCTCTGGTGAATGCTCCGTGAGTAATTGACTCTGGAACTCTGACCTTTCAGTCTGTGCTCCTGAAAAGAAACATTGTATTCAAATGGGGGAAGGCAGAAGGACCTCTGGAAAGATCCAAGGAAGTGGGATTGATAATAAGACCCAACATTCATTCTCACCATCTGCCAGGCTTCTCATTTAATTCTTACAAGGGTCCTAAGAGATGGCCATTAACATCCCCATCTTCTAATGAGGGCAGTGGGGCTTAGTTGATTTATATAACTTGCCCAAGATTAGTGGTAGAACCATATCTGTCACCCAAGTCTGCCTCGCTCTGATCTCATGCTCAACCATTAACTCTAATGCTTCCCATTGCGGAGTAGAAGGGTCAGCCATAATTTAAATTCCGTTCAGCAAATATTGTTAGTTCTGGCCACACTCCCAGACCCATGATATGGTTGCCCTCCTCTAGGAATTTGTAGTGTTATTAGAATAATTACAGGATATAAGACAGTATATAATTCAATTTCAAATTGGATATAACCAAGAGCTAAAATATTTGCAACAGAAAATATGTACTTTGGGCACTGAAAATTCCAATACAAGCAGAATTTTAGGTCTTACTCACTTTTTCTAATTTTAGGTCAACCATTTCTTGGTTGACCAAGTAGCTGATTCAACAGAGTGATTTGGATACAAATAAAAACATAATTCAGGAGAAACTATTTGAATAGTCAGAGATGAAAATGAACTCTCAGAATTAAGCAACAATAATATGAATCCTTCTGGCTCATTTTATCCACGGCATTCACAATGGAGAATTACAAGCAAGGAAAGTAGCATCTCTCTCCTGACATGTGCAAAGGGTCTGAAACATCCTCTAATTGTATGCCAAATGGCAATGTATTAAAAAAAAAAGGGCAATGTGGTAAAATTGAGCATTGAATAAAGAATCATATCTCTGGGTTCTGGCGCCAGAACTTACATTTACTAACTGTGTGACCTTAGGGAAGTTGACCTGGTCTTTCAGACTCTGAAGTCTCCCAATTGTGAAATGGAAATGCAGTACCCATGTAGGCTCTATGTGAGTTCACGAGGCTGATGGAGATGAGACATGTGAAAAGTGCTTTGGGAACTATAAAGCTGTAAAAGAGTGTTACAGTGAGTCCTGTTCATGTGTTGTTCAGCCTTATTGCCCTTGTGCCTTGGATGTGATCTGACACAGCACAGATGTTTAACAAATGTTTGTTGAACCTAATGGAACCAAAGCTAGGTTTGTGTACAAAATAAACAGATCTGGAGAGGTGATGTTTGTACTAATTATGTGGCTCCTCTGAGCCTGGCTGTACCAGAGCACAACAGGTCTTCATTTGGTCCTCGTTTGAAGAACCCGTTGTTCGCTCAGCCCTGCCTTACTCTCCATGGTACTCTCAGCTGCTGCAGATGGGAATGAGCCGCCAGTCTGCGTGCCTGGGCTGCCCAAAGCCCCAGGGGAATTGAAGCTGGCAGGTTGTGGGGAACATCCTGGCTGAAGACCTTTAGTTAGCAGAGATGACTGGCAATGTCAATACACACTGGAGGGTACCCAAAGGGGTTTTGAACTACAGGGAAAACCAAAATAAAAAAATAATAATAATCACTCTCTCTGGAGAGCAGTTTTGACATGCTGCTGCTTGCCTCTTGCACTGTGATAGAAATGCATGGTAGGAAACTAAGGAAGCTTTCCTTGGAAGCAGTTATGTAGAAGAGGTCAGGTGCCAATCTGAACAAGTTGCTGGAGGATGAGTCAGCTCACTGACATTTCCTACTTTACAGAAACAGCAGGATGATGGAAAAACATGCTATTGTGGCAGCTGTCCACATTTATCTCAATGTGGCATTTTTTATTTACTCAGTTATATTTATTAGAACTGTTGGACATCTGAACTCCTCTTTCCTAAATCTCCTTCGCTGGCACTGAGCACCTTAGTTCTATTTTCATAAGCAGAATAACAGTGACACAATGAGTATCAAATGTGTTTGTTTGCTTGTTTGTAGGGTGTGTCTGGGGGGGAAAGCTGGATGGTGGGCTCTCCAGATGGACTACCTTGAAAGCATCAACACAGCCCAGGTTGGCAGGTCCAAGCTTGATATTTTTGATGTCCCAGAGTCAATTTGTTGTGTGGAGAAAGATTTATAATATAAACCAAAAGAATACCTACCTGTGAATTTAAAGCAAAAATCAAGTGGATCAGAACTTGATATGGTCCTAATCATAGTTTCTGCCTATAAGAAAGCTTTGGGAAGCCAAGTTTATAATCACAAACAAATTTACTGAGTGCGAAATAGAAGAGAAGAGTAGTTAGTTTGATGAGTTTAATGATTAGTGGTATCAAGCATGACAAATCCATTGCCACAGGAGAGGTATGTCTGCCAACAAGTACACATATTCAGGTTGGCTGGACACGGCACTGTCATCCCTGGGCAGAATATGCCAAGCAGTTAATCAGTGAAATCTTAAATTACACAAGAAATACATTATCATGACTCTGCCCCAATCAGAAAATTACTCTTCCTATTAAAGATAATCTCTCCCTCTTTCTTCATCAGTACAGTAACAGAGTAGCAAAGGCAGAACAACAATAAATAAGGCAGAATGGTGATCAGAAGAGAGGCAGATGGACAAAGAACACAGAACTCATCAGAAAGAGTTCTCAGAAAGCTGCGGAGCTACCTGGAGAAAAAAAAGTCAGCCTCCAGAAATAATCCTGAGAAGCAGGCATTTTGCAGAACCTCAATAAAACATAATGGTAAATATGCATATTGAAAGTAAACTGAATAATTACATAAGCAGAAGTTGAGCTCTGTCCAACCATTTTGAAGGAAAAAAAAAATGTTCCGGCAAAGACAGTCATGAGATAAGAATCATGTAGCACGTACAGAAGAGGATTAACAAAACAAGGGCAAAGTCCCCCAAATCGAGGAACAGAACATTTGCCGGCACCCACTAGGTCCCATGTTCCCTTCCAGTCTCTAAATGCCCAGCGATAACCACTCTCATGACGGCTGGATTAGTTCTGCCTGTTCTGATACATTATATACATGAAATATATACTCTTCTCGTCTGGCTTCTGTTGCTCAACTCTATGCTTGAGAGTTTTATCCATATTTTTGCATGTAGTAGTAGATTATTCTCACAGCTATGTAGTATTCCACTGTGTGACTATATCACTATTTAACCATTTTATTTTTGATGGATTTACGGGTAGTTTCCAATTTTTGCCTATTACGAGTACTGTTGCCATGAACATTCTAATACATGTCTTTGGATAAACATCTGCACAAAATTCTATTGGGTATAACCTGGAAATGTATTCACTGGATCACAGGTTATGCACATATGCAACTTTAGCAGTAACTGCCAGTTTTCCAAAGTGGTTGTACCGAAGTATTCTCCCACAAGCGGTTTATGAGAATTCCTATTCCTCCACATCTTTATCAACACTTACTATTCTCCATCATTTTCATCTTAACCATTTTGGTGGGTAGGTCTTAATATTTCATTGTGCCTTTAATTTACATTTCCCTGATGACTAATAAACTCGGGGACAATTTTTCATATGTTTATTGGCCATTTACATATCCTCTTTTATAAGTCTTTTGCCCATTTTGTTGTTGAACTGTCCATCTTTATCTTATTGGTTTGTAGGAGCTTTCTAAGAATTCTGGATCTGTGTTTTTTATCATATATATTACCTAAGTGTGTATAAATATATATGTTTAACATTTTATCCCACCCTGTAGGTTGCTGTTTTACTCACTCTGGGTGAACATAAGTTCTTAGTTTTAATATGGTCAAGTTTATTACAATTTTTTTCTTTTCTTTTCCTTCTTTTTTATTTCTTATTTTAAAAAGCATTGCCTAGTCCAAGGTCATGAAAATGCTTCCCTCTAAAAGTTTTACTGTTTTATCTTTCAATTTATTTCTCCAATCCAATCTTGCTATGGTCTGAGTTCTCCAATCCATCTTGCTATGGTCTGAATATCTGTGTTCTGCCCCAAACTCATATGTTGAAATCTCAACCCCCAAGGTAATGGTATTAAGAGGTGCGGCATTGGGAGATGCTTAGGATCCAGAGAGATCCCTATCCTCTTTGCCATGTGAGGTCATAGCAACAAGACACCATCCATGAATGAGCCAGCAGGCCCTCACCAGACGCCAAAGTTTATGGTATTTTTGTTATAGCAGCCCGAACGGACTGACACACCTGGAATTGATTCTTGTGTGTAAAGTGAGGTAGAAGTCAATAGACATTTTTTCCCCATATGGATATCCAATTGACCCAGCATAATTTTTTGAAAAGACCACCTTTTTCCTTTACTGAATTGCATGGTCATTTTGTCATAAATCATGTGATCATATGTGTGTGGGTCTGTTCCATTGGACAGTTATCTGGTCATGTACTAGTATCACACAGTTTAGCTTTATATTAATAGTTTCTGATATAGTATATATCCTTCACATTTGTTCTTTTCAAGAATACCTTGGCTATTTTTGGCCTTTTGCATTTCCATATGAATTTTAGAATTGATTTGTACATTTCTGGGAAAAATATCCCACGGTTTGGATTTTGGTTGAGAGTACATAGAAGTATGTAATAATTTGGAGAGAACTTATATCTTTACAATATTGAGTCATCCAATCCATAACAAGTCCATTTATTTGGCTCTCCTTTATTTTTTCTCGATAATATTTTCTAATTTTTAGTTTAGAGGTCCTGCACATCTTTAATGAGATTTATTTCCGAGTGTTTGAGTTTTGGGATGCTATTATAAATGTTTTATTTTCTATTTGTTTATTGCCAGTATATACAACTATGACTCATGTCATAATCAGCTCAGACTGCTATAACAAGATACCATAAACTCGGTGGCTTATAGACAACATAAATTTATATCTCACAATTCTGGAAGCTGGAAAGTCCAAGATCAAGGTGCCAGCAGATTTGGTGTCTGGTGAGGGCCATCTTCTTCATACGTATACAGTGGCTTTTCCCTGTGTTCTCACATTGTGGAAGGCGTTAGGGATCCCTCTGGAGACTCTGTTGTAAGAGCGCTAATCCCATTCATGAGGGCAGAGCCCAAAGGCCCCATCTCCTAATACCCTCACCTTTGGGGTTAGGATTTCAAACTATGAATTTTGGAGGGAACACAAACAGTCTATAGCAACTAATTGTTGTATATTGACTTTATATCCAGCGTCCTTCTTACATTCTCTTATTAATTCTAAGAATTTGCCTATAGATTTTTTAGAAATTTTCTATGTGCATGATCATACTGTCTGGAAATGACAGTTTAATTTCTTCCTTTTCAATCTCCATGACTTTTATTTCTTCCTCTTGCCTTTTGCCCCGGTTAGACCTCCAGTTACAATGTGGCCATTCTTGACCCAGTCCCAATATTAGGGAGAAGGTTTCAGTGAAAGTTTCATTTTCAGTGAAAATGATGTTTGCTGTGGGTAATTTGTAAATATTCTTTATCACATTAAGGCAGTTCTATTCTTACTTGGCTAAAAGTTTCCATCACAAGTAAATGTTGACTTTATCAAATACTTTTTCTGCATTTGATATGATCGTGTGATTTTACTCCTTTTTATGAATGTGGTTAACTGAGTTTATGATATTTGAATGTTAAACCTGCTTGCCCACCTAGACTAAACTGTCCTCAGTTTACTATATCACTGGATTTGATTTCCTAGTATTCTGTTAAGAATTTTTAAATAATGTTTATGAGAAAGATGGGTTTGCAATTTTCTCAGAATGCTTGTCAGAGTTTTAAAATCAAGTTCATGCTATTTTCATTTTTTAAAAGTCTGGAAGTTCTGCTTCTGTTTCTGTCTTCATGAAGAATTACATGTGTTATTTTTCCTTAAATTTTTGGAAAATTCATTGATAAGCTCTCTGAGCCTAGACTTTTCTTTGGGGAATGGATTTTAAATAATGGGTTCAAATTTTTAAAACATACACAGAACTATTCATGTTTTCTACTTCTTCTTCTATCAGCTTTGGTAAGGTGTGTTTTTCAACAGATTTGTCTATTTCATGCAAATTGTCAAGTTTATCTGCATAAAGTTGTTTTTGGAATACTTATATTGTGCAATCAATAGTGATATCCTCCCATTTATTGCTGTTGTTGCTGATTTGTGGGTTTTCTACTTCTCTTTTTCAGTCTTGGTTTTATTAATTTTGTTAATCTTTTCAAAGCCAGTTTTTGGATTTGTTGATTTTTTTCTATTATATGTTGGATTATTATTTCCTTGATTTTTTTTTTTTAATGTTGGATTATTATTTCCTTGATTTCAGTTTTTGTCTCTATCATTTATTTCTTTAGGTTTGATTGCTGCTCTTTTTCTAGTTTCTTGAGATTAATACTTAAATCATTGATTTTAAGACTTTTTTCTTTTCTACTATATGCTTTTAAGGCTATATATTTCCTTCTAAGCATCATTTTAATTCTTCCCATAAGCTTTGAAATGTATTTTTAATTATTCAGTTTAAAATATTTTCTATTTTCTTCTTCATCCCATGGATTATTTAGAGTGTATTGTTTAATTTTTAGCAGTTGTTTTTTTTCTATTTTCATTATTGATCTCTAGTTCAATTCCTTGGTGGTCACTGAAGATATTCTTAAATATGTCAACATTTTGAAATTATTGAGACTTTATATTACAATATATTGATTTTAATAAATGTTCCATGTACATTTGAAACGAATATGAATTGGTCATTAATAGGTGCAATTTTACATGCATGGCAACTAGATCAGGCTTGCTAATTGTACTGTTAATATCTTCTATATCCTTACTGATTCTTTATTTTTGGCTTGTCCTACCAGCTATTGAGAAAGATATGTTAATGCCTCCCACTGTGATGTTCATTTGAACATTTTCCCTTTTTGTTCTGTCCATTTTGGTTTGATTTATTTTGAAGCAATGCTACTGAGTGCATAGAGAAGGTGTAATATCTTCCTATTGGATAGCCCCATTTACAATTATAAACTGTCTGTCTTTATCTCTAATAATGTGTCTTATCTTAAAGTTCACATTGCCTGATATTGATAGAGTTACACAAGCTTTTTTCATTGTTAGTTTTTGCTTGGTGTTATTTGTCTTTTCTTTTACATTAAACATTATTATTATATTTAAAGCATACGGGTGTTTTTTCAATCTAGTCTGACAATCATAGTCTTTTACTTCAAATTTAGTTCATTTACATTCAGTATAATCTCTGACATAACTAGCTTTCTAGATAAAATTTTATTTTTCATTTTTTATTAGGCTCTTCCCTTTTATATTCCTTTTTTCTTTTTGTTTTATGTTCCTTTTCCCCTTTTTTTGCCTCTTTTAGATTATTCAAAAATTTTTAATTATTTAATGTTTTTATTCTAATATCTTACAAATAATACATTAGTTTCTTGTTCTGATAGTAGTTATCCTAGAGAATACAACACATATCCTTGATTGATTACAGAATTATACAAATTATTATTTTACCACTCCTCTGATATTATCAGACCCTTAAAACTTTTAAACTGTTTACCCTTCCTGACTTTTCTGTTCTTCCTGTTTTGCATTTTAGTTCTACATAGATTTTACTCTACAAAAAAAATTACATTTACTGTTTTGTACAGTCAATAGTAATTTATAAATACCCATATACTTACCCTTTTCAGTGTTTTTTATTCCTTCCTGCATATTTTTTCAAAAATAAACTTGCAACGCAGCCACTATGTGAGTTAAGTATGCTGGTTTAAATATATTCGAGATAGAATTTTGATTAAATAATCACCAAAAGTAGACTGTAAGTTTGGGTAAGACAACTTTAGTATTGAGGTCAAGCAGTAATACTGATTTTTCAATAAAGTCCTGAATTTACTCAGTCAAATTCAAACACTTACTGAATGGTGTTCTCCAGTTTTCAAAGAGCATTAATGTTCAGCTCTCAGTTGATACTGTTAATAACTTGATGGATAAGCCCAAAAGACAAAGAAGTGGGGATCATGGAAGGAAAGAGACTTGCCCACATTTACACACCTTACACTGAACCCAAGTCCCCTGATGCCTAGTTCAGGTCTTCAACTATCTGTATCAACTAGAAATACCTAAAATAACTCATCTGTCTATAAAGATAAGTGTGGGTATGGAAAATACATCCCTCAAAATACACAATTTAATTACAACTTCTTAAATGATCGCCCTCTTCCTTCTTTTTATAGCTCTTAATCTAGATTTTTAAAACTCAAAACAGACATAAATATCTGCCTGTAGCAAACATAGTAAGTTTCCTCCCAGCTGGAAGCTCACATTAAAGCCAGGCAGGAGTGAGGAAGGGGAAGCGAGATGGATTATATTATGTTTATTTTAGTCTTTCTGCTTAGTTTTTCTTTCCAGGCACTGGACTGAACTCAGTTTTCAGAACCAGAAATAAACACTGTTTATGTATCTGTATTTATTAATACTCTGCTTTTAGAAATTTTTAGGTACAATGGTTTCCAAGAGTATTTTGGGAACTTCTCACTGGTGATATCTAGATTGTATTCAGTGGAAAGTCAACAAACACATACCCCAAAGAGCCATTAATAAAATAAACTCTTGGAGTATATAAGGCTCTCCTACTCTTCTAGCAGAAGGCAGAACAGAACAGGTGATTACTAAGGTTAACTAACTGAATGAATGCATGGATGAAAAGAACCTCAGTATCTAGCTCTGTCTCCTCTGTTTACCCAAAGATTCTCTTGGCCCCATTCACAGAGATGGCAGTGGCACCGTTGAAGCAGCAGTTTACCTTCTGTTAAATTTATAGCAGAGGGAGAAAAGGGATGGAGACTCAGAAACCACATTTTCATCCATGCTCCAAACACAGTGCTACTCGGTTTTGTGCCATAGCAGACAAGGTCCTGCCCCTCTGCAAGTGAGGCTTGCCCACTGCCACACTGTGAGGAGAAAACGTTTGGTCTGGAGTAGTGGTTGACATGCTTTGGGACACTTGTGTCTCCTCCCCAGTTCCTGTCTCTGAGGATTCCTGCTGTTCACAGCCTGTGCTGTAAAGGACAGGCCTAAGTGGCCCTGACCCCACCCCATGTCCACCTCACCCCAGCCTGAATAGACCAGGAGCAGACTCATGGACAAGGACGATTAGACTCTCTCAAGCATTTGAGCCAAATGACAGAAACGACAAAGGATGGTTGTGGACTCCCTCTCAGAGCTCACGTCCAGTCTGGGCTGAGGTTGGCGCCAGTGCACGCCAAAGTCAAGTACAACCAAAGTTGCTTGAAAGCCAAATTATGAATAATCAGAGGAAGCCAAGTCTTTAGAGGGAAGATATTAGATATGCTTAAAAATCAAGGAGAAGAGTCAAAAGAGAAAGAGTTAAAAAAAAAAAGAGAGAGAGAGAGACAGAGAATCAGAGAATAAGAGACCCAGTGAAATTCTAGTTCCCAGCTTAGGTCACTATGAAGTCCAGCTGGACTTTGTTTCCTGCCTCTGGATGTCTATAAGGTTGCCGGTTTTATCTTTACAGTTAACCCCTCTTTTTAATTTGAGTTAATTCGAGTGAGATTGGACTCCTAGCAACCAGCAATCTCTTGACGGATCCCTTCTCCCCAGGCACCCTGCTTTGCTGTGGCCCCTCTCTCTCCTGTGAGGAAAGAACACGATCTGAAAAACTTTCCCACTATCAAATTGTCTGACTTTTCCAGTAACATTTTAGAAACGCAGTGCAGTGAGAAGGCAACAGTAGGCACTAAGGAATAACAATTCCCAGTATCATTTTGGGCATTGGTTGGAATATATTTTCGGAATCTTCCCAGAGCACCTTCTATTATCTCAGTAGCTAACCATTCTCTCTGCCTAAAAGGGCTACTTATCATTACACAGAAACCTTTCCCTATCCTCCCACACCCTGCGCTGCGCGCCCACACACGTAAAACTCTTCTATCAAATTGTAAGTGCCTGAGAATAGGGATTACGTCCCCACCATATTTGCATACTTAGCACCTAAGGACACTGGCTGACACCTATAGCGTTCATTTGGATGGATACATGTCATATACATAAATTGAACGAGTATTCTTTCTCCACCTCTCTCGAATGTTTTTAGAATGTCGGAACTAATATTCAGATATTACCTTTTCAGAAATTTTGCTTTTCCCTTCTGCTACTCCATCTGGACTTCCACATGTCCTTAGACTTCCGTGAGCCCTACTAGAAAGCTTTGAAGAGCATGAGAAAGACGGGAAAGCAGTATTAGCCTTTACATAGCCCAGGAAAAGAAGACTTAGAGGTGGCCCAGCCATAGTCACAAGGTCGTGATTAAAGGAGCCAATTTAGGCATCTGAAAGGGATTTTCTGAGCCAGCAAAACCTCCTGTTCCATCTGGGCACTCCCAACTCATTGGCCTGTAAATCCACAAGCCCGCATCCATTACCTGCCAGTCATAAAGCTGACTTTCCAATGAGGACATTCAGCACATTTTCATCAATGCAGGTGTCAGTGCATAAACCCAGTGGCTCCAAAGGAAGGGCTACACTGTGCAATGTTCCACTCCTTCCTTGGATAAGGAGCCATTCTCACAGACTTGACCTAAGGCCAATGAAGGATTATTAATAGAAACACTTGAATCCAGTACTATTCATAAATAGTCTTTTAGAAAAACGATTTGCATGCATAAAAGACTGCTTTTTCTAACAATCATTAACATTTTATTCCCCTTTTCTATGTCATTAAAGGCCAGAGTAATATTCAAAACACTCAAGAAAGTCATATATGGAAATAAAAGAAAACTATTTTGTGAGCATGTTTGGTTCTCTAGCATATTATGTGCTTGTCTTTTCTGGTACAATAATATGATTTATTTTATAAACATGCCAATTTTTACAGAATGAGTCATTGTTAATGTAGAAACCAGCTGAATCATCCATCCGTCTATTAATATACTTATTTTCCTTTTCTTTCTCTGTATGTTTATCATTATACTAAAAGGATATTAGGTATTCTCTTATTTAGGGTATTTCTCCCCTTTGGTTGTGCCATTTGGTTCACAAGTAATATGGTAAAGCTATCGTAAACTTTGTGATGGTTCAGATTTCTATTCATAATATTGAGTCAGAAACTTGAGTCATGTGAAATCCTCCAGTATCTCAAATCGGATGCCTCCCATACAAGAGGTAAACAGAGAGTCCGGAAAGGGTCAGATAGAAAGGAAATCTTTTCTGACCCTGAGAAAGGCCAATCAGACTTTGGATTCTGGTAATAGATCATAGGAATTTACTTTTAAAGTTATTTGATCATCTTGTTTCAACAAATCTAAAGAATCTAGTTTATCCCATCTTAAAATATAATCACCCAGGATATTGAGTTCATTTTAATGTATTAATTTGTTAGGCACACCTCTTATTATTCATTCCAGATGTCTTCAAGGAAAAGAAATGTAGATAAGGAGAAATGAAATATTACATGAAGCCAGACTATGATTTTAGGGAGGGAAAACATTAACTCAGAAGTCAGGAGAACTGAATGCTAGTCACTGAGGTATCACCAATGAGTTGAATGGCTCTGTCATTTATTTGGCTTTCTTCTGTCTCAGTCTCCCTTTCAGTAAAATGAGATTCTTCCCCTGACTGAAATCTCAGTCTAAGACTCATTGACCCTTTCCTTATTATTTACCTTTTGAGCCAAACTTGTGACACTAAACCGTCCCAATTATGCATTTAACAGTTTACTCTTCAGTCGCCATCACATATTAAATGCAATAATTACTATTAGCCACCTTAATATTTCCCATTCTAACTATATCAATGGAGAAAACTGTGAATTAAAGAGTTGGGTTTATTTTGCACCATTTTTAAGAGAATGCAGAGACATAATTTGTCATAGACAGTAGCTCCTATCTAAGCCACTATGCTATTGTCTTTCAGGTAATTCCCAAGAAACTAAATTGCTCTTGCCAAATTATCTTTTTGATGTATATGTGTTATAGACTCATAGCCTACCTGCTCACTAAAACGTGTGGTCTATCAAAATTATATCTTAACATCATTAGCTTTTAAATACTAGAAATCATTTCAGTGCTTGGAAAAGTCTGATGAGCATGATTACATGTGGAGATTTTCAGATAGAATGTATCCAGGAATGTGAGTAGAATAGAGAGTTTTTGACAGGCTTTGCCATTTTTTTTTGATGCAGTTTTATATTATGTCTCTATTTGTGATGGTAATAATAGTTGGTGGGAAAAAAATAGATCATTTGACCAATTCCCCTCCTCCTCCTCCCAGTACTGCATTGGAAAATTTTCTGATAAAATGAATGGTGATGTCAGAAGGAGCTTCTAGGTTTCCTTTCAGGGCCAACACCCTGTAGTAGTAGGTTGAACCATAAAATCACCAGTGTTGGTCAGAAATGGTTGACAACTGGCAGTTTCATATGGCTCAAGCCAAGGAGCCTTGAATTTGAATTCCAGCCCTGAGACTCACTTGCATGTCAGCTCAGGGCAGTTAATTAATTTCTGAGCCTTGGTTTGTGAAGTAGGAATAACACCTACCTTGTAGGGTTGATGCAAAGCTTAGCAATGTATAGAAACACTGTGTCTGGACATAGTAAACGTTCAAGAAACAGTTAACAGTACAATATTATAATCAAGTAAGTAACTTAGGGAGTCTTTTCACTTGCCCCTTAGCAATTTCTGCATATAAGGCAAAGGTGACAGTTGCTATGGTAGAGAGAAATGGAAAATGTTTGTTAGGCACGATTTTGAAAGCCCCAGTAGCTTTAAAAGGCTTTTCATTCCCATCCTGTATGCTCTGGTATGTCCTAGTAAGGTCACAGATAAAGTCTGACATATACGCAGTGGAGTATCTAAATAGGAAATGTACTGTAGCAAATCAAGAACAGAGTTTAAAAAAAGAAAAAGTCAAAGCACTGAGCAAACATTCTTAACTTTCGGCAGAGGAACTGGACTGCCTGAATCTCCATGACTCTTTGAGTTATTAATAGCGACTCATTTTGCTATATTCGGGGCAGTTATATATTTATATATCATGCAGCGTGTGTGAGGCTTTCAAGGCTCGATGGGCTTTTGAAAAATGTGTTACTCTGGAACAGAGCGGGGCAAGGAGGGTACCATGCTGTCATCTGCGTCGCATCTACCAGGCTGTGCTCATTAAAGCCCGGGGACAAGCCGGGCGCTGCAGCAGTGTGTGGAACGCGGCTCTCCATCTGCTCGGCCAGAAGCCGTGATGAAGTCATGAGTTTCACAACAGTAGTAATTCGCAGCTATCTGTGACCATTTTAATAGCGAAGGTCTAGATTAGAAGGCTGTGTTTACATCCCGTGCAGGAGAACGCTTCCATGAATCATTCCCACAGTAACTTTTGGTCAAACCAATCAACCAAGTAATGAAAAACCAATCAGTTGGTCCTGGGGCTGAGATGAACAGGTCTCCACTTGCCTGATGCTTCTCGAATCTGAGACTGAATGGACCCTGATAAAAGAAATGGTCACATATTGAGGTATGGGGAAGTCATTCTGGCTTATACATGATTTAATTTAAACTTTAAACCAAAACAGCCTGTTTGTGGCCTATCAAACATACATTGCACATCTGCTTTAATTACCAAAGAAGACGGCACACTGACCAGAAGTAAAGAATGTCCGTGCTAAAACTTAAGATTAAACGCCCCTCTTCCTGGGATGCAATGCTGGTATTCCTTTGATGATAAGACTCCTTTCCCAGGTGCCAAGGCCATACTGACTCACGGTGTACGTTCTGGTTTTTTTTTTTTTTTTTTTTGAAACACTGTAGAAATGTAATCCTGACTTGTTTAATGTTGTTTTTTCTGACAAGATATAAACCTGTGCTGAAAACCCTCCTTCTCCAGAGCAGTTTCTCAGAGTAATCTGGGAAGTGGGCTTCCGGGCTAGTCCTCAGTTTGGCTCAAATAAAACTCTTTTCTGTTCTTATCATTGATTATGTATTGATTATTTTTGTTGACAATTCCCACCCCCATGCACACAACCTCCCCTCCCCTGTCCTCCTAGCAAGCCAGGGCACTGCAACCTGTACCCACACACACACTCAAAACCCTAAGACAGCAGTGAGCCGGGGGATCTTTGGAAACTCCTGAAGAGCATCTGTAAACAAACTGTAATTTAGAAAGTGTCTATTTTTGGCATATGTTTATTTTGTCATTGTCACTGCTCCATTATGTGACTTCCATCAGTGACCCTGACAGCTCATTTGCATCAAGAGCAGTGAAACACTTTCATTTGTCCATTTCCACTGACTGGAGGTTTTAGTTAATTATCACTTCCTGACAGCCTGAAGGTCAGACTGTTTCCTTTTGTTTCACACGGCAGTTAATCCCCTCATTAAGGGTGATGGAAAAAGAATAATTAAACTTATGCCATTTTCATATTTCAGGTAATGAGACGCCCTAAGATCCCAGAGGTACCATATGAGAAGTCTGGAACGTGTTGAGGACTCTACTTCCTGCAAAAATGTGAGTTTCTCTCCTCTGGTTTCATGGTAAAGCAGGTTCAGCTAAGGTTCTTCCCCTAAACAAAAACAGCTTTGCCACTCACTGACTGTATAACTTGGGGAAAGGCAACTTACCTTTGGAAATGAAAGATTTTCTCATTGTAAAATGTAGAGCATAATACCCAATTTAGAGAACTGTTGCGAGCATTAAATGCATGAATGAAAGGTAGCACAAGAGGGCCTGCCACATGGTAAGTGCTCAGTCAATGTAAATGAATTATGTTATCACTTTCATTATCACCCTGGGCGAGTCATCTTCTGAATGTTTTGGTTATCGGGCCTCCGCCAAACATCTACTTGAAGAGACCTTGCTCATACCTGGGTCAAAAGTTCACTTTGACCCACTGGGGCAAGGATTAAGGTTAAATTGTGTTAGGCTCTGGAGAAAAAACCCAGGTCTTAAGGAATTCAACTTTTACTCATCCCCTTCTAATTACTCTAAAAAGATTGGGAGAGGGAGGGAGGGAGAAGGTGGTAAAAAGTAGATGGGACTCAGAAGACCACACCTGGTGAAAGAAGGTGCCTCTGGCCCTTCCTGGGGTTCCCCATCTCCCTGGAAGCTGGCTCACCCTGCACCTCCCAGTCTCCTTCTGTCGAGACTAGTCAGGGGGCCACCTTTGTACTTTGACTCCTGTCTCACCTGAGCATGTTTTAGGGGGCCTTTAAGCTTTTTTTTTTTTTTTTTTTTAAATGCATCCTCTTTATTTGTTTATTATTTTATTTTTGGCTGTGTTGGGTCTTCGTTTCTGTGCGAGGGCTTTCTCTAGTTGCAGCAAGCGGGGGCCACTCTTCATCGCAGTGCGCGGGCCTCTCACTATCGTGGCCTCTCTTGTTGCGGAGCACAGGCTCCAGACGCGCAGGCTCAGTAGTTGTGGCTCACGGGCCCAGTCGCTCCGTGGCATGTGGGATCTTCCCAGACCAGGGCTCGAGCCCGTGTCCCCTGCATTGGCAGGCAGATTCTTAACCACTGCGCCACCAGGGAAGCCCCCTTTAAGCTTTTAAGTGCTGACTAAAAGTGGACTCAGCCCTGCAAAGGAAATCGCGGCCCCACGAGGGAATACTTCCGAGTCTAATGTGGTCATTTTTGCTCTGTCAGGCAGCGGACTGTACAAGGTAAGGATAGTGCCCTTCAAGATGCAGAGTTCTCGGAAAGCTCCACAGAGGAAGGGGGTGGTCTCCGCTGGGTTTTGAAAAACTGGTAGGATTCAAATGCCAGAGAAAAGGAGGGAAGATGTTCCAAGTCAGTAAGGAGAATGAGCAAAGTGGGAAGGGTCTGGGACGTGCCTAGAACTGGGAATCTTCCCAGAGACAGGACCGCGGACTGTGTAAGGGAGTAACGATAGCTGGGCTGCTCAGATAGACGTGAACCAGTGAGGAAGTGTCCCAGGGTTGAGTCAAGGCTTTAGACTTTATCCTGCAGTCAGTACAGACATGGGAGGGGGGAAGCAACGTGTGTCGTGCTGCGCATGTGCAATGGGTGGGGCTCGACCTGGTGGGAGGAGCCTAGGGCCTGAGGTAAGGGAGACCTGGGAATGAAAAAGGAAAGTGAGATGCCCTGGGATGCTTATATGATTATTTGCAAAGGGGGTGGAAACCGTTGCTCGACACTGAATTCGAAAATGTATTTTGTCAATGCTTTACCCAAAATTGTCATTCAGTAAATCCTGTTCGGATTTTTGTAGGAAAAATATTTTGGTCCTTTAAAAAAGGTTCGAGTAAGAAGCAGCTTTAAAACTGCTTCTGGAAGAATAAAGGTCACAAGGGGAAAGTGAGTGGAGCATGGGTGATTGAAAGAGTGACAAAGTACTGGTGTCTTTTGAAAGAACTTACCCTGAGTTGATGCTTTAATGTGACAAGTACAATCTCGTAGCCATTTCATGCCCTCGTCAATGTTGGAACGTATATCTTCCCGTAAAGAGTAGAAAAATATCCTAACAATGATGCAGTTAGTAAGTTTTATCATTTTTAATTGAAAAACTTCTATGAGAGTTAGAAAATTAAATCTGGAAGAGAACTTAGGTATCCTTTTACAGAAGGGGAAACAGGACCAGAGGGTAACCTACCACAGAAAGCCACCCAGCTGCGTGTGCCAGACCCATTGCTCAAGGTAACTGCTTTGATGCCTGGTCAGCTCTTTCTGCTTTGCTGCATGAATCCCCAAAGACCATTTTATTGCCCATGTAGAAGAGTTGGTGCTTTCCATTTTCTCTTTCTAAAGTCAAGAACTGTTTGATTGCATAAATTCCTCACATTTCTCCTTACTGCACAATTTTTTCCTGTTTTTGGAATTAAGTCTAACTGCTAGGTACTCCTTGTGTTGAAAATACCTTAACTTACGGGGGAGAGTTGCATAGTGGGAAGGAAAGTGGGTTCGTATGGGAAACTGCTCTGGCCAGCCCACTCGACGGGTGTTTGAGGAAAGGCAAAGTCACAAAGCATCAGGAAACCGCTGGCTCTGTACTCACCTGTGCCCATGCTGACTGTCATCCCAGTTCCTTGAGGGGAGGCATGAAACCTCCTGCTGGGGGGTCACAGGGGTCACTCGCTGCCCCCTCCCCTCTGTGTGAGTCTCATTACCACTCTCGGTGCGGGGTAGGGGGGTAAGATGATTCTAGTACCAATTCCAACGTGGGGTGGGGTTTCCCACACGGCCAAGCAATTCTCAGCCACCATCTAGGGGTCCTACAACTCATCTCAGTTCTGACTTCTGACCCTATTTGCCTGGAGATAGCATCAGATCCCGCAGGCTAAGGGCTCAGTCCTACAAGACTTCCCCCCGCCACCGCCTCCTCTTCTTCAGACACCAGTCACAGGTCCAGATTGTCAGCTGGGCTTCTGACACACCGGCTGTAGATTGGAGCTTCCAACTGCCTGCTCCTTGGGTTCGATTCATTTGCTAAAGTGGCTTACGGAACTCAGAGAACCATTTTACTTACCAGATTACCAGTTTATTATAAAAGGATATAACTCAGGAACAGCCAGCTGGAAGAGATGCATAGGGCAAGGTGTGGGGAAAGAGCGCAGACTTTCCATGCCCTCCCCGAGGCTGCCACTCTCCCCTAATCTCCACGTGTTTACCCACCTGGCAGCTCTTCCCCCCGCCCCCCACCGACTACTATTTTTATATGAGTAGGCTTTTATGTTATGGAGGCTTCCTCATGTAGCATGATCAATTATTAACTCCACTTCTAGCCCCTCTCCCCTCTCTAGAGAACTGGGGGCCAGGCTAAAAATTCCAAGCTTCTGCTCATGGCTTGGTCTTTCTGGTGACCAGCCCCCATCCAGGAGCCATCCAGGAGCCCACCCAGAGTCACCACATTAGAAATAAAGGTGCTCCTAGGGCTCATGTCACTTAAGAATTTACAAGGGTTTGAGGATCCCTGTGTCAGGGATGGGATCAAACATATATTTCTTATTATAAATCACAATATGAAAGGGCACCTCCCCTGACCTCACAGAAGTCTTGGTTTCCTACAGGGCACCCATCAGCCTCAAAATTTCTCATTCTCCACCTTTCTTAGAAGAAATTTAAAGGAAAAGTAAATTCCTCCTGTCAGAGCATGCTTTTTTTCTTTCTCCTCCAACCTTTTTCTTTGCGTCTCGGGCCCTGGCCCTCATCCAGGTGGAATGGCATTTCCCCACCGTGGCAAATGCACTTCAGGGCCCACAGCCTCCTCTGCATGGCACCCTCTCCCCCAGATCTGCTTGTCTCTGTGTGTTAAGAACCACGCTGGGGAGCCCAGTGTCATGGCCTGGCCTCAGGCACAGGAAGTCCAGGTCACCGGAAGCTGTGAGCTTAATTAACAGAAGCTCAAAGAGTCGTGTTTTATTAAAGTGTGCATAGGGCAAGAGCATGTGCGATCGAGAGTCTTTGAAAGGCCATAATTTTTAGCACAACCCAGTGAAGTACCCAAGCAGTGTGTTTTCATGAGTGTGTAGTTCCATTAAACACAGGCCGATGAGGAGATCTCTCTGGATGTCTGGCTTGATGATATTTCCATCTGAAAAGTGGGTCAAATAGAAATATAGTGATAGATGGTAGGTTTCTTAAACAAATTCTGTTTTTCACATAATATAAATGTCAACTTTTTCTGTAAACTTTAAAATTTTCAGAATTAGCTAGAACTTTGAAACTTTTTCTTTTACGTCCATCTTAAATTTTTGACGTTTAGCTCATTAGACCCTTATTCTTTGGTATTACCATGTTTCTGTTCTGTGGATTTCCTGCTGGCCGTGGATGGTGAGGCTAGTTGGGTCTTCTTCTTTTTTAATAAATTTATTTATTTATTTATTTATTTATTTATTTTTGGCCGCGTTGGGTCTTTGTTGCTGCGCGCGGGCTTTCTCAAGTTGTATGGAGTGGGGGCTACTCTTGGTTGCGGTGCACGGGCTCTAGGTGCACGGGCTTCAGTAGTTGTGGCTCGCGGGCCCTAGAGTGCAGGCTCAGTAGTTGTGGCGCACAGACTTAGCTGCTCCGCGGCATGTGGGATCTTCCCAGACCAAGGATCAAACCCGTGTCCCCTGCATTGGCAGGCGGATTCTTAACCACTGCGCCACCAGGGAAATCCTAGTTGGATCTTCTAATTCCAGGCATTCATCTCATTTCCTCTTTCTTTCTGTCGCTGTTTCTTATGATTCTCTAACTTTGGAGTCACCTGGTGCTGCCTTACATTGCCTAGCAAACGTTGAGTTGATTCTTCATTCAGTCATTCACAGGATGTGTTGGATGCCAACTGTATGCCAGGAATGTTCTAGGTGCTGAGGAAATCATGGTGAATAAAGATATCCCTGCCCTCATGGAGTTTACATTCCAGTCGAGCAGACAAGCAATTATCAAATGATCATACAATAAGCATATAATTAAAATAGTGACAAATGGGATAAAGGAAAAAATATGGATAATAAGTTAAGACCTAATTTCCAGTGGTTATAATATTATCCTTTGGGATTCTCTCCATGGAAATCTATTTAAACTGCTTTTTTTTTTTAAACAAAATTGATGATGAAAATTAAACAAAATAAATGTAAATCTTACAAACATTTATTCATTATGTAGAACGATAATGGCCATTTTTCATTTTCTGCCCAGTACTCCTTCCTCTTTCTTATGGTAACAAAGACCATTCCAGTTCTGAGAGATGGTCACATGATCCAAAAGAGGACTATTTGAATCCTTCTCCAGGATTTTTCTAAGTGGAGCCACTGGGAAGGTTTTCCCCTTGGTCATGGAGGGGAGGATATGTGAGTTTGGGATGCTGTTCTCCATGCCCATCCTCTTCTCCCTGCAAACTCTCCACTAGCACCTCTGAACTCAGACAGAGTGAAGCCAGCCTGTGGAGACAGGCAGAGATTAGAGACAAAGAGAATCCCAGAGAGGGGTTCCTGGCTTTGGACCAATCTTCTGTGGCTTTTTCCATCGAGACATAAAAACTCCTATTTCCAGCTTAAGTGAATTTGAGTCCATTTTTGCCACTTGCTAATGACGAGTCCACATTAATACAGAAAGCAAGCACTTCATGTTGTAACAGTTTCTTAGGGTGGTTGGGCTGCTGGGGCATATCTTCCAATGAATCCACTGAAGTTCTGATTTTCTTCCTTAATCTCCTTGAAGCAAATTTTCTGTACACAAAGTACCCAAATTCTTTGTTTGAAGTCAGTGGGAGGAAGGGGGTGACATCAGTTTTGATAATCAAGTCTTCATTGTTGATTCATATTCATGAGAGATTCCTGAAGTTCTGATTGGAGAACTCTGTGCCAAGTGTCATAAGTCAAAGGAGTTACCATATTGCATCACATGAAGAGGCTGGGGATCTCGCTGGGATCAGAGTCTCACCCATCTCCACAGAACACTGTCCTGCTTTTCCCGGCCAGCTCTATGGGACAGGATAGCAAATGCTCTGCTCTAGGAGGAAGGAGGTTGTTCTCTCTTCTCCCAATAGGAAAAGGTGGGAACAGATAGGTGGCAGCCCTTGGGGCCCCAATTTAAGAAGATATGTGGGGGAAAACTTGTTGAGGTTTTGACCATTGTCCCAGAAGAAGGAGAGGGTGCAATGGATGGAAGTTAAAGCAACAGGGAGGGTCATGGCATGGCCCTGACATCAGCTTGGGCAGAGAGACCAGTTTCCAGCAGGTGGCAGCAATGGCAGCAGAGGCTTCTTCCTTCAGTGGAGGTGGCCCAGGGATTAGTCATTGGAGTCACCAGCCTGGGGTCAGCATCGCACACATTAACTGGTTCCTCAGGGATGGGTTCAGATACAGTGTCCCCTAAAAGAGGAAATTGGTGGAAGAGTATATTTTCACTCCTCAAAACTATTTTACATGCAGGTGACACTCCTGAATCAGAAAAAGAGGGCCAATTACAAGCTAGGTGTCCTCATGAAAGGCATTTAAACTCTCTAAACTTCAGCTTTCTCATATATAAATAGAAATAAAAATAATAACTACCATTTAAACTCTCTAGACCTCAGCTTCCTCATACGTAAATAGAAATAAAAATAATCACTACCTTATAGGATTGTTGGAGGACCAAATGAGAATATGACAGAAGGAAGTGCTGTCCTGATACCAGCAAGCACTCAGGAAATGGTGGGAGATGCACAGCCAGCAACTGAGCTGTTGAGAAGGTTACCACCCAGGAGTGTAGAACTCGTGGACTTGCAAGGTGATGAGGAATCCAGGATGGAGAAGTTGGTGAGCATTGCTTTCTCCAGTCGAGAACACTGAGATCCATTGCTGGAGTGGGCTCTGGATGGGAGCAAGGGCCCATGAGAGGGAGAGTAGCCCAAACACTGCTGAGCTTCTCAGGAGCTGATCCATAGACACTAAACAAGGACCTAAGACAAAGAATTAGGGTCCTTTGTGTACAGAAATTTTGCTTCAAGGAGATTAAGGAAGAAAATCAGAACTTCAGTGGGTTCATTGGAACATATGACCCGGCAGCCAGGCCACCCTAAGGAACTTTTGCATGAAGTGCTTACTTTCTGTATTAATGTGGGCTCATCAATAGCAAGTGGCAAAATGGGCTCAAACTCACTCAAGCTGAAAGTAGGAATTTAAAGTCTCCTGTATCTGAACCATGGAAAAAGCCACAGAAGACTGGTCCAAAGCTAGGAACTCCCACTTTGGGATTCTCTTTGTCAAGAATCTGAGTGGAAGGCAAAATAACGGGGTTAATGAAGAACAACAGATCTTTCCCAAGGACTTCCTCTCCCAAGATCTTTGGTACTCTGTACATTCCTGTTCAGAGACTGTTTGGAAGCGACACATGTTCCAAATGTGCCTTGGATTCCCCTTTTCCCCATGTCTTCGCCAGGCCTGGATGTGATCAATTTTTTACTTTTTCCTAATCTGATAAATCAAGCTGTAGTTTAATTTCCATTTTCCTGACCACTGGTGAGACTGAGGCTCTTTTCATATGTTTATTGGCCATTTGTATTTCCTCTTAGGTTTCCATTACTTGACTTTTATAACAGAATGCAATCATCTTTAGAATCAGTCCTGTTATCTCATCTCTGTTTTCTTCTCTTCTTCAAACTTTGTGCCTCCGATTAATCTGTTTAATTTTAGTAGTGTATAATATGTCAAGGCACACACAGACTTTTTCTTCCTTTGGCATATTTCTGATAACAGGTAGAATTCTTTCACTTTTTGGATTCATTGCCATTCAGACATTGAAATGAAAACTAAAATAAACTTTCCAGTTTGCCTTTAATGTCCATTTAAATTATTCTAGGTTGAATAAAAATCACCTACTTGATAGTACTTTATATTTTTGCACTTTCTACAGAACAGAATTGGAGGCAGAGTACTGTAAAACGAAGTTTCAAAAGGTTTAGAGTACTAGATTTGGGATTTTAAAATTCCTGTTTGCATCATTCTACCAATTTCTGTGTTACTTTCATCAAATCATTTCCGTTTCTCTCTCTAAATGGGGGCAAGGAAGGGGTTGAGCTATATCAGTGATTCTCAACTCTGGCTATACATTAGTTACCTGAAAAACTTTGAACCATACTGATGCCTACCCCCAGGCCAGGTAAATGGGAATCTCTGGGAATGGGATCTATGCATCGGTATTTTTATTAAGAGCCCCAGGTGATTTTGATGTGCAGCCAGGAATGGGAATCACTAAACTTGATGGTCTCGCATATCCCTTCTAGCAAACATTTCTCTGATCCTAAAACATATTGAGATTTGATCAGTGTATGGAATGCTTGAGTGACTTTTAACCTAGTAAAATGGTGATTCTACTTTATTTTTCCACATAATGCAATGGAGTTTAGAACTGGCTTAAATAGATGGCTTGAAGGATATTTGCTAGTGGCTGAAATTGTTCATGAATCCTCTTGCTTTTCCCAGTCCTCTTATGGTGTTCGTGTCTCTAAATGAATTATTACTCTGGATTTTTGTTGAGCTAAAAAGTAGGTAAACATGCAGTCATGTTCATAACAATGTTATTCACAATAGCTAAAACATGGAAGCAACCCAAATGTCCATCAAGCAAAATGTGGTATATACATATAATGGAATATTATTCAGCCTTATAAAGGAAGGAAGTTCTTTTTTTTTTTTTTTTTTTAGTATTTCCCATCTATCCTCCTTTCCTGTCCTATTTTTTTTAATTAATTAATTAATTAATTAATTAATTTGTTTATTTTTGGCTGTGTTGGGTCCTCGTTTCTGCGCAAGGGCTTTCTCTAGTTGTGGCAAGCAGGGGCCACTCTTCATCGCGGTGCGCGGGCCCCTCACTGTCGCGGCCTCTCTTGTTGCAGGTCACAGGCTCAGTAGTTGTGGCTCACGGGCCCAGTTGCTCCGCGGCATGTGGGATCCTCCCAGGCCAGGGCTCAAACCCGTGTCCCCTGCATTGGCAGGCAGCTCTCAACCACTGCGCCACCAGGGAAGCCCCAAAGGAAGGAAATTCTAACATATGTTACAGTATGGATGAACCTTGAGGACATACACCATATGAAATGTCAGTCATAAAAAGAAAAGTACTGTATGATTCCACTTATATGAAGTACTTAGAATAATTAAAACCATAGAGGCAGAAAGTAGCATCGTGGTTGCCAGGGGCTAGTGGTGTTGGGGGCGGGAAGAGTTATTGTTTAATGGGTACAGAGTTTCAGTTTTGCAAGATGAAAATGGTTCTGTGGGTGGATGGTACTGTTGGTTGCACAACATGACGGATGTATTTAACGCCTTTCAACTGCACACTTAAAAATGATTAAGATGGTAAATGTTATGTACATGTGTATTTTACCACAATAAAAAACATTTTTTAAGTAGATGAACAAAGAGAGAGAAAAGAATGAACAATCTATCATGTAAATGACTGATTCAGAGGACAGCCAACAATCACTTCTGTCCCCACCTGGTTGAGTTTAGAGTGTGTAATGCGAGTTTTGTGGGCATGGTTGTCAGTGAAGAGGGAAGTCCAGTGGTTGCATTGAGACTGACTTCAATAAACGATTTTTCATTCAGTCAAGAGACATTCAACCAATCACTTAATTATGAATTGCAAGCACATTTCACCCAGGAAGGATTGGGTAACAGGTTGTAGTTGACAAGGACAACGTGTCCGGCATAGGATCTGACCCAACTTTACTAACAAAATATGGTATCTCTCTACACAAGGAACTTTGAGTATGACTAGGGAGACAAGACCCTTAAGACACAAAGATACTCCATCACACTCTTATTGCCTGGTAGAGAATATAAACGTAAGAGAAGGAGCCTCACGTTGAAAGTCAAGTGAGAAAGGTTTCGGGAGGCCTCTGCGTCAGGATGTGAGAGCATAATCAATGCAAGGGTATGATTCTCCTTGAGAAGCTGCTTTGATCATGAAAACATGAGCTTCATTTTTAGATCAAACGAGCATTTTCTTTCAGGTAATTATTGATCAGGTTGTTCTCTGCCAAGTCAATAACCAACACATAGCAGAGGTTGGTCCAATGTGAAGTTTGATTTCCCAGGCTACAGTTTCAGGGAAACGTGGGGTCAGAGCACCAAAGGTTTGAGCTCTTCAGCTCAAAAAAAAAACATATGCAGCATGAAAGAATGTGCTGGTGTTCTTTGAAGTTTAACTTATATAACTTCAAATTTCAAAGAGAAATACATTTTTCTTCCCACTGAATTCAGTTGCTTTAGAAGTAGTCTGATTTTTGGGGGGTTTTTTTGATAATTAAATTTTGGTAAAACTGAAGAGTCCATTTAACATTTGGGTTATCTTAGTAATATAAACCCAGGGACACTGTGAACCTCATATTTTGAGCCACAAGGACACAAAGATGAAGACGGTATTACACTGCCCTGGAAGGGCTCATGCTCTAGGGAGAACCAAGTCCCGCAAGAAAGAGCGTTGTGGAGGACCGCCTCTTAAATGCTTCAACACGTGTCTGCTCTCTTTTTATGATAGGAGGAACATCACTATGGTTTTCACTGACCCTCAGAAGAAATAAATGTTTATTAGATTTTTATTTATGTGTCTATTTATATATTTTTTCAAATTTTTAAAATTTAAGTATAGTTGATTTACAATATTTCAGTTATACAGTAAAGTGATTCAGTTATACATATATATATATTGCTTTTCAGATTCTTTTTCATTATTGGTTATTATAAGACATTGAATATAGTTCCCTGTGCTATACAGTAGGTCCTCGTTGCTTATCCACTTTATACACAGTAGTGTGTATCTGTTAATCCCAAATTCCTAATTTTCCCTCCCTTCTACCCTTTCCCTTTTGGTAACTGTAAGTTTGTTTTCTGTGTCAGTGAGTCTATTTCTGTTTTTATTAATATGCCTATTTATAAATTTTTAAATTGTGGTAAGATGCACATAACATAAAATTTATCATTCTAACCATTCTTAAGTGTACGGTTTAGTGGTATTAAGGACATTCACATTGTTGTGCAGCCGCCGCCACCATCCATCCACATAACCCTTTTCATTTTGCAAAACTGAAACTGCATCCATTCAGCAATAACTCCCCACTCCCCCTTCCTCAGCTTCTGGCAACCACCATCCTACTTTCTGTCTCTATGAATCTGACTCGTCCGGGAACCTCATATTAGTGGAATCATTCAGTATTTGTCCTTTCATGACTGATTTATTTCACTCAGTGTAGTGTCCTCAAGGTCGAGTTTCTTTTAGAGAGGTAATACTTTCAAGTCTCACAAACACTCAACTGTACTTGTTCTAGCTGAGGTGCCCCAGTGTATCTACAGATCTTATTAGAAAGCTGCTTCTCTCAGCGGTAAAGGGAACTGATAAGGTGTCATTCCACGCGTAGTTGAAGGAAACTGGCGTCACTCAGGAATTGTCTGAACCCATCCAAGGCTCTGTGAGCTCTCAAAAGCCCCAGCACTGTTCCTAATAACTGTTTGCAGAGGTCGTGAAGCTCTTCCACAAGACGGGGTGGGGAAGGCAGCCGCCTGACTCAGAGCTGCAACGCCAGACCCCAGCCCACACGGCTCTGCGCTTGATTACGCGTGTGTTATAACCATCTGGTATGTAGGTTTAGCATTAAGAGAATCAGGCTCCCATGTCACATGTTGCTATTATTTTATTTAACACTTGTTATGTGGCCAACACTGCACCAAGCCCAGCATAAACCTGGGATTATTCGATAGTCTCTGTCTGTTATACAAGGGGCACTTCTGCTACAGGGGATCGATTCCTCCAATGCACTGAATAGTAACCTCATTTCCTAACGCCTTTCGAATACAGTCTTGATTGTTTAAATTCCAAACAGAATTTTTTTTAAGTGCTATTTCAGTAAGAGTCTCGAGGCACATTTCACTATAGTTCATTAGCTTTCTGTCTCGCAGGAAAATGTATCCCTCCATATTCCATGGTGTTAGTGCAGAAAATGAAGCAACTGTTTCTACCCACTATATCCCTTGTGGTTTCTATTTAACAAAACAGTTAATTTTGGCTGAAGGTTTATTTGTGATTTTGATTACAATCTATGTATTACTTTAGCAAATAGAAATTTGTGTTTTCTTCATAGGAAAGCCGCTTCCAGGGTACATTACTTTACCAGAATACCTTCCAATGTTGTAATCCTTTAGCCAAAACTTTGTACGGTCCCATTATTTGCAAATATTTATAACAGACATAATGCTTGCTTTTCTCTTATGCCCTTTAAAAGATTCCCCATTCTCTGGGCTCCAGGGAGGACTGGAATATTCAAGTGCTTGCTCCTTTAAACTGGGAGACTTAAGTTTCATTTCTATGGTAGAGAACCTCAATCTTCAGTGAGCTGCTTGGGCAGGAGATAGTCATTGATCTGCCCCCTGGCACATCCACCTACAAAACCAGGTGGAAATTCCTTTCTGTTTCTCTTAACTAATATTCCCCCACTCTTGGTAACGTTTGTCTTTATAGTCTTTTACCGAAAAGTGGCAAATAGAACTAGCTTTCTTTAAAACCACACACAGTCCCCTCCTAATTATATGGGATGTCTTATTCATTCCATAAGGGAATGTTTTTATGACCGGTTTAGGTCTCTGGAATGTACTAAGAGGAATCAGACAGAGTCTTTGTCCTGACGGAGTGGGGAGAGGATGTCTATTCCATTATTATAATGCAAGTCAGGACATAATATGTGGAAAAGAGAAGGCTGTGGGAAGTCAGAAGATGGGAATATCTCTGAATTTAGGATCCACAGATGAGAAGTGAAAATAACTGACTTGAACACATACTATGTATCAGGCACTGTGTTAGGCAGCTTCCATAAATGATCTAGTTCAATCCTCACACCCCTTGTATGATTAGGCATTTTTACCCCCAATTTAGAAGTGAGGACACCAAGACTTGTCCAAGTATGATTGTTTGCTCAGCTTTTATCCTTTTCATCACACTAATCCATGCTGGTGACACGTCCTGCTTCAGGTCCTGCCCTGTCCCTGATCCCACTCCCCAAAAAGAAGAAGAAATATTGGAAGGCTTCAGACAGTCAACTTTTACCGGATTTGAATTGCCTTCTCGTTGGTGTCAGAAATTTGCGGGACATATAGGCAGAGGAATGCACGTGCTCAAAGGATAGCCAAAAATGGAATTTTTTTTAAGAATGTGGTTTTGAGAGTCATATATTTTATTTTTTTTTAAGAAAAGAAGTATTACTTTAGTTTATTTTATTTTTACAGTACTATTTGTTTCCTTTATTTAAAGTGTATTTTTAAAAATAAGTCTATAGAGAAGGGCTTTATTTATTTATTTATTTATCTAAATTTTTATTGGAGTATAGTTGATTTACAATGTTGTGTTAGTTTCAGGTGTACAGCAAAGTGAATCAGTTATACATGATCATATATCTGCTCTTTTTTTTTTAGATTCTTTTCCCATATAGGCCAATACAGAGTACTGAGTAGAGTTCCCTGTGCTATACAACTGGTTCTTATTGGTTATCTACTTTATATATAGTAGTGTGTATATGTCAATCCCAATGCCCCAATTTATCCCTCCCCCCATCTTATACCCTGGTAACCATAAGTTTGTTTTCTGCATCTGTGACTCTACTTCTGTTTTGTAAATAAGTTCATTTGTACCGTTTTTTTAGATTCCACATATAAGCAATATCGTATGATATTTGTCTTTCTGTGTCTGACTTACTTCACTCATTATGACAATCTCTAGGTCCATCCGTGTTGCTGCAAATGGCATCATTTTGTTCTTTTTATGACCTAGTAATATTCCATTGTATATATGTACCACATCTTCTTTATCCATTCCTCTGTCAATGGACATTTAAGTTGATTCTATGTCTTGGCTGTTGTAAATAGTGCTGCAATGAACATTGGGGTGCATGTATCTTTTCGAATTATGGTTTTCTCTGGATATATGCCCAGGAGTGGGACCAAAGGATCACATGGTAGCTCTATTTTTAGTTTTTTAAGAAACCGCCATTCTATTCTCCATAATGGTTGTACTAATTTACATTCCCACCAACAGTGTAGGAAGGTTCCCTTTTCTCCACACCTTCTCCAACATTTACTGTTTGTAGATTTTTTGATGATGGCTATTCTGACTGGTGGGAGGTGATACCTCATTGTAGTTTTGATTTGCATTTCTCTAAAAATTAGTGGTGTTGAGCATCTTTTCATGTGCTTTTTGGTCACATGTATGTCTTCTTTGGAGAAATGTCTGTTTAGATCTTCTGCCCATTTTTTGATTGGGTTATTTATTTTTTTGATACTGAACTGCATGAGCTGTTCATATATTTTGGAGATTAATCCCTTGTCGGTTTCTTCGTTTGCAGATATTTTCTCCCATTCTGAGGGTTGTCTTTTTGTTTTGTTTACGGTTTCCTTTGCTGCGCAAAAGCTTTTAAGTTTAATTAAATCCCATTTGTTTATTTTTGTTTTTATTTTCATTACTCCAGGAGGTGAATCAAGAAAGATCTTGCTGCAATTTATGTCAAAGAGTGTTCTCCCTGTTTTCCTCTAAGAGTTTTATAGTGTCCGACCTTACATTTAGGTCTTTAATCCATTTGGAGTTTATTTTTGTGTATGGTGTTAGGGAGTGTTCTAACTTCATTCTTTTACATGTAGCTGTCCAGTTTTCCCAGCACCACTTATTGAAGAGACCATTGAGAAACACACTGAGAAAGCCCTTTGTATGTTTGCATAATTCTCTCTTCTCCTGTGATTCCAATTACAAGGGAAAAAACTAAGTTTGGGTCTTTGGTAATTTACTGAAGATTTGTTGGGTGTAGGAAGAGACACAAAGCCATAATAAAGAGAGGGGCACACTTCTGTAGAGAGAGCAGCTATCAAAATTCAGATTCAGAACACCTCCCTGAGTGCCCACCATGCACCATTACAGTTGAGGCTTGTCTTCTACCATTTCTCTTCATAGCAAATCCGGGAGGGATGCTAATCTCCTCCAGTAGACACATGACAGAACTGAGGCCCAGATAAATAGTAAGTGATGAACTTAGATTCACACTCGGGCCCTCTGTCTCCACATGCAGCCTCTGACTTAGAAGCAGAAATCTAGGCAGAAGCTTTTCAGCGAATTACAATGTGGCCATCAAAGCTGGAAATGCAGCTTTCTCCAGACTCTGGTTTGTCTAGAGACAGAGAATATTGCCCCGGGAACAGCTCTGTGTCAGACTCATAAGATATATGCACACACCTCGATTCTAGCTCAAAATTACATTGCCCTAGGTTAGCAATGGCTGCCTCTCTGCAACTCCTGCTATCCACTTGACCTGTAGAACTTTCTCAAGAAAAAGCAAATGTCCCTATCTCAGAAGGCTTAAGGTTGCTGCCACCAAGCCCTCCAGCTAGAGCAGGAATGGAGGCTCCTGTTACCAGGGACTGCCACCAAGTGACAGGCCTGAGGGTAAGCCTTTAAGAGCTCGATCATGCCAACATCTGGCTTTCCATTTTGAGCATCTTACTCCAAGACAAGCAAGTTTCTAAGAGAATCTTCTTTCATGTTTCCTAAAGTTCATTAAGCAAGGTTTAACAGCCTAGTCTGGAGATACAGGTGGGAAGAAGGTTTGGGAAGTTAGACTATGTGCAAGTGAAAACTGTAACTTTGGGGACTTCCCTGGCGGCGCAGTGGTTAAGAATCCGCCTGCCAATGCAGGGACCATGGGTTCGATCCCTGGTCTGGGAAGATCCCACATGCCGCAGAACAACTAAGCCCGTGAACCACAACTACTGAGCCCACATGCTGCAACTACTGAAGCCCAAACTCCTAGAGCCTGTGCTCCGCAACAAGAGAAGCCACCATGATGAGAAGCCCGGGCAGCACAACGAAGAGTAGCCCCCACTCAATGCAACTAGAAAAGCCCAGGCACAGCAACGAAGACCCAACACACTGAAAAATAAATAAATAAATAAAATTGATTCTTTAAGGAAAAAAAAAAACTAACTTGGAATTACTCCAAAGTTGATATCTTCTTCAAAAAAAATAAAGAAGAAATATTGCAAAATAAGTCAATTCAAGTCTCAATCCCTGTGATCTGAATATAATGTGATGTTACCAGTTTATCTAAGTATCTGAAGGGGTATGTAGTAAAGCCTGGCACATAGGTTATCAATATGTGTTTGTATAAATGAACAAATGGACGATGGTTTCAGGACCTTGTGCAAACCAACGGGGGCAAACTTCTCTGGATTAGGCCCAGTTTGGAATCTGTATAACAATGATGGAGGAAATTTCAGGCACAAGAATCGGAGAGCAGTTAAAATCACCTTTTAGTTCTCCTTTATTCTCTGCCACCTTCCGGTGATATCTGCTCTGGATTCTGGCCTCTGCTGGTGTGGTTTCTTCCACCACCCTGCACCACCCCCCTCCTTCAATGTCTGTGACCTTTTGTACCTTCCGTTTTGTAATTTTCAGGGAGCGAACAGAAAGGTTTGTCTTAAAGCCATAGTTGTGCTCATGAGGAACAACTAGAAACTGCTTCGAAAAAGGAAGGTATTGTCAACACTGATTACCTCCTCTTGGGCAGAATGATGAGCTCTAAGTCATCAGTCAGAATTCTCTTACCTCACTGGAGATGAGCTCAGTGAGCAAGCCCCTCTCTTTTACACTAAAAGAGTTTCCATGGGAATTTTAAAGGCACCACAAATTCTATCACAAGCAGCAGTTAAGTTTTAATGTCCTCTGGAAATGTGTTAATGAAACTTTAATGCAATTACAAGGTCTCATTTGTTAATCCTGGTTGTTTCTCATAAGAGGAAAGATAATCACTCATTGGGTATTAGGGGAGTCAGGTCTATAATGGGGAATTTAACTGAAGTCTTCCAGAACAATTGGCAAATGAATGGATTAACAGGTGAATGAATTAAGCATTTAAGGAAGGTATAAAGGATGGCTTTATTCATCTGGCCTGCATAGTCTTACACTCCTTTGACAACTTGGCTGGGAATTTTAAATCTTTAATATTTTAAAGAATTTTTAAATGACTTTTAGCTCCCAGAGTTTTGATTATTAAGATTCTTCCTTGGTTTGCATTAATTCAAGTACATTGTTGTAGTTCCAGAAATAGCATCCTTTTTTAAGATTAAAATTCTTTTTCTTAGTCTTGATTAAACTTCTTTAAAAATATTCAATCTTGGAGCTCTTTTATTTCAACCGTGCATGAGCTCATGTGAAACATTTAAGTTCTCAGCCAAAGTGTATACATAGCATTTGTATTATTGAATCAGCTTTTCTGTATTTCTACTTAAATATTATAATGTACTTTTTAACTTTTTCCAAGGTGTAGCCATCTGATGCTTACAAACAAACAAATAAGGAAAAAAGTTATTTGCCTTATTTGTTTTCTCTCCTTTCTCTTCTTGGTCTCCTTCCCTTCCTCCTCCTCCTCTTCATCTTCCTATTCTTATTTTTCTTCTTCTTCTTTTTCTGTCATATTTTTATTCCTCTCCTTCTTCCAGAAAGATTTCAATTAGGGAATAGTCTGTTTCTTTGCTGTTAAAAATGTGGTATGGATTGAATCTCCTTATTCATCTTAGAGATCAAGTTTGGTATTCATCTAATGTGCAAGCATTTATTGTCTAAGTGATGTGATGATATCTACAGCAGATTGGAGGACCCCTTTCAGATTGATACCGCTTACATCTTCGTATAATTCTTTTATGTGCAACTACAATGAAAAACAATTGTATACACAGTGTGAATGCTGTGCTATGTTCTTTTTTTTTTTTTAAGAATTTTTAAAATTTATTTAATTTATTTATTTTATTTTTTATTTTTGGCTGTGTTGGGTCTTCGTTGCTGTACGCGGGCTTGCGGCGAGCGGGGGGGCTACTCTTCGTTGTGGCGCATGGGCTTCTTATTGCTAGTGGCTTCTCTTGTTGTGGAGCACGAGCTCTAGGCATGTGGGCTTCAGTAGTTGTGGCGCATGGGCTTCAGTAGTTTTGGTGCACGGGCTTCAGTAGTTGTGGCGCGCAGGCTTAGTTGCTCTGCGGCATGTGGGATCTTCCCGGACCGGGGCTCAAACCCGTGTCCCCTGCATTGGCAGGCGGATTCTTAACCACTGCGCCACCAGGGAAGCCCTGTGCTATGTTCTGATCCTAAGAAATGGTATAGATTGGTTTTCAGCATGTAAAAGCATGTGTTAGTCAGCTTGGACTGCCATAGAAAAGTGCAATAGACTGAACGGCTTAAACAACAGAAATGTATTTCTCCCAATCTGGAGGCAGAGAAGTCCATATCTTGTTGCTGGCTGATCTAGTTTCTGGTGAGGACTCTCTTCCTGGCTTGCTGATGGCTGCCCTCTTGCTGTGTCCTCATGTGGGGGAAAGAGAGAGCTTTGGTGTCTGTCTTTTTTCTTATAAGGACACCAGCCTTACCGGATTAGGGCTCCACCTCATTTAACCTTTATCGCCTCCTCACAGGCCCTATCATCAAATATAGTCACATTGGGGGTTAGGGCTTCAACATGTGAATTTTGGGGAGACACAATTCAGTCCATAACAGAGCTCTTGAGCTTTTGTTAAACATCAGTAAAGCCATATTCCTGTAAAGTAACACACTATAAATCTATATTAATTAGGTTAACAAAAATTTAAATATATAAGATATATAGAACACAAAAAATATTTCTGAATCAATCACTCCATGATTTATTAGTTTATTTCTTTAGCATTTTGTTTCAAAATATGACATTATTCTCTCAGTGTGTTTCTGTGTTAAAATAATCTTTACTAATAAGATTTTTTTCTTGGGTCTACATGGTGCCAAGTATCCAGAAGGCAAATACAGAATTCTATCATCTAAATATTTACTGACACAACCTCTGTATGATGGGCCTTGACTACAAAAGAGATGTTGATAAGCTCTGTGCACACCAATAATTGTTTGTTCCCTTTAGAGAAGTACACAGTCTGTCAAAACACCTGAATTATTTCTAGTCTGCAAATGAATTTAATGGAGGAGATGCTTTTTAGGTCACAGTTTGGGAGAGGTGACATCTTTATTATGAAAAGAGCCAAGGTTTATTTTTTAATCTGTAAAACAAAAACAAATACATTGGCCTAGCTGATGGTCTAAGTTTTTTCAATTCCAAAATTGTATAATGTACTTTATTTTGAGAGATTTTTTATTTTCAAAAAGCACAGTCAGATAAGAAAATGTGACTTATTTTTGTCATATAAATTTCATCCTAAACATAGTAGCAGGTGACTTTATAACAGTTCACTACTGATACAGTATAAGTTTTAATAGGTAATTGGATTATTTGAGCCTAATTATTTGCCAATCTCAAGGCTAGGTAATCATTTATTAAAAATATTGGAGTTGTGAGGTCCTGGACTCTGTCAACCATGAATGTTTGTAAAACCTCATTCTTTGAAAAACAACACTACTGGCACTGGCATAAGGACAGACATATAGGTCAATGGAATAGAATTGAGAGTCGAGAAGTAAACCAATGCATCTATCATCAACTTATTTTTGACAAGGGTGCCAAAACCATTCAAGAAGAAAGAATAATCTTTTCAACCAATGGTACTGGAACACCTGGATAGCCACATGAAAAAGAATGAAGTTGGACCCTCACCTCTCACCATGTCCAAAAATTAGTTCAAAATTGATCAAAGACCTAAACTAAAAAGGTAAAACTATAAAACTCTTAGAAGAAAACATAGGGTTAAATTTTTACGACCTCATATCTGGCAATGGATTCTTAGATATAGCACCAAAAGCACAAGCCACAAAATAAAAAATAGATAACTCAGACTTCATCAAAACCAAAAACTTTTGTGCATCAAAGGACACCATCAAATGGCTGGGGGTTGGGGGTAACTTAGGAGTTTGGGATTAACATATGCACGCTGCTGTATATTCAATATAAAATATGTAAACAACAGGGGCCTACTGTATAGCACAGGGAACTATACTCAATATCTTATAATAACCTACAATGGAAGAGAATCTGAAAAAGTATATATATATATATATATATATAAAACTGAAACCCAGAGTAATTTGAGTTTTTTAATTACTGCAAAATATTGGAGATTTTTTAAAATAAACCTTCCTTTGTAATTTTTACTGAATCTGCAAGTACAAAAATGCATGTTTAACATCTTCTAATACGATTTCTAATACAATAATTTAGTCTAATTAAATGTCCAAAGAGAATATTTTAGATAAGTTGGCTAGGCTGCCTCAGGAAGTTCCTTCTGATTGGGGACAGTAGAGAAGTGGTTAAGAGCACTGTGGACTTAGGCATCTGTCTTGGCTCTGTCAAAACAAGCTGTGAAAAGATGCTCTCAACTTCCCTTTCTTGATCTGTAAAATGGGTATGATTATAGTTCAGTCTTCACTGATGTTATAATTAATTGGAATAATAAAATGAGTACACTTTGCATATAGTAATCACTTTAAATGCTTCTCATCATTATTATTTTTAATTAGGCATTCATCACTTGGCCTAATAAGCATTCTATTGGAGGACGACGTATAATCTAGTGATTCACACTGGCCCTCTTTTTTTTTTTAAAGCACCGTGGCCGATTTGCCACTGACTTAAGTGTTTACACCACAGAAAATGTGCTTCATTTGTAATTGGAGCCAATATGATGTTTCCCTGAAGATGGGCAGAAAGCCAACCACGCGTACTTGGTTCCAGAACTTGGTATTTCACTTTGTCGGGCTGTAACCTACATCATAATTGCTCAAACCATATTTTGTTAAGTATGAAAAACAAATGCTTTCCTTATGTCCTCAGTAACAGAAAGTCATTAAACATCTTGCAGCTCCTTAATCTTTTAGTTAAGGTATATAGTATAGAAAACTAGATTGATGGTGCCCCTCTCCTGGCAACCTCTGCTCTCAATATCTGCCCTTCTTTTTTAGAAAATGAACATTGTCGTCAAGGCATTAAGCAGCTTCTCTGTAGCCTATAGTTAAGTCCCTCAGACCTGGAAAATGAGAACCTGGAGATGCTTGCAATCCTTGGTGCTTGGATCAATGATTTACAAGTTTATCTTGTCCCTTTGTAAGAGCTTGGCATACAGAGCAAGTCTTATCAAAAATCTGTTCTACGTTTACAAATTTATTAAGAGCTCTGAAATGTCCTGTCCATTTTTGAGAAGTTGCAAAAGAATTAGTCACTGACCTCCTGGAGACTATAACCCCCTAAATGAAAAACAAATACCATATGCCCATTTTATTTCCCTATTTTCTCATTAGTGGGGGACATTTGAGTTTCATGGGAAGCATACCATAGTATGGGAAGCAGAGTATAGAAAATCAGGTTATTAGATTAGAATGAAGAATTTAACATTGTTGACTGCGAAATCTTACTTTCTATTATAACTATGTATATATATTATAACTATGTATTATTTCTATTATAACTATGTCATAGCCTAGATTATTTGACCAAATAGTTTTCCACAAAGCACGGTGCTACCTTTGATAGCAGTCACACTAAAGAGATCCATATTCAGTTACAGCTAGCGGTCAAAGAGATTTCCTACAACTTTTGTTAGTTAATAACACTTTCCTCTTTCTGAACACTAAAAGTTATTTTAGAAGGTATGATGACATTATCTGAGCTCTAGCATGGCTCCTTCTAAACAGTGTGTGAGCACAGCCTCATATATATATATCCATATATATCTGTCCATGCATAGTTGGATTTTATCCAAGTAGAGGTCATATAGAGATGCTTAATTTTTATGACATCAATTATCTTTGGAGAACAGAGTTTGCAAAAGCATTGCCCTTTAAAGAGCTTATTTAATCTATGGTTAAGATACATATACTTTCATTAGAATCAATAAAAGAATGCAGCAAAATTCTATGATAAGTCCACCAGGATATCCAAAAAAATTAACATTTCTGTTTCCCCTTCCTTAATATATTTTATATTCAAGTGAAAACTAGGTGAATGTAAGAAGACAAGAACAAAAGTTGGATATAAGTGGTAAGATGCCATAGACCCAATGAATCACAGGTATTAAACAAGATTTTTCTTCCCATTTTGTTTCTATTATATTTTAACTTACAAAATCAGGATTATCACAATCATGCTTATCTATAATTTTGAATTCTCTTTTTTATTAACAGTTGCCTTGTAACATGACCCTTTAATCATGTTATTAAGTTTCTTCTGAAAATATTTTAGTGCTTGCATGATAATTATATTTTATGAATACATTATTATTTATTTAGCCACTTCCCTACTGTTAGACATTTTGTTGTTTCCATTTTGGGCTACTATAAATAAGAGTGCAATGAACATCTTTACACATACATTTTGAACAGTTACTGATATATAATTGACATACAATAAATAATAGAAAGTGTATAAATTGATGTTTTCACATGTGTATACACACCTATAAAACTATCACTATAATCAAGATAATAAACATATTCATCACCCCCAAAAGTTCTCTCATGCTCCTTAACCCCCTCCTTAATCCACATTCCCCAGGAAATCATTTATTTATTTTATGCCACTATAGATTAGTTTGTATTTTCTAGAATTTTATACTAATGTAATCATATGGTATATACTCTTTTTGTCTGGCTTTTTTCACTCAACATTATAATTATTTTGAGATTGATGCATGTTGTTTTAGTATTGAGAGTTTATTCCTTTTTATTGCTGAACACTGTTCCACTGTATGGATATACCATAATGTGTTTATTCATCCACCTGTTGATGAACATTTGGGTTGTTTCCAATTTCGGGCTGTTACAAAAAATTCAAAGCTTCTATAAACATTCATGAACAAATCTTTGTGTAGACATATGCTTTTGTTTCTCTTGGGTAGATAACTGGGAGTGAAATGGTTGGGTATGTGGTAGGTGTATATTTATCTTTTTAAGAAGTCCGACAGCAGTGCATGAGAGTTCCAATTGTTCCACTTACTGATGCTTACTGATACTTGTTATATTCAGTCTCTTTAAGATATTTTAATAAGGTATGATGTTACTATATTGTAATTTAAATTTGCATTAACTAATGGCTAATGATGCTGAGCAACTTTTTATGCCCTTATTTGCCATCTCTATATCATCTTTGGTAACGGGCCTGTACAAATTTGTTTCCCATTTTCTAATTGCATTGTTTGTTTTCATATTACTGAGTTTTGGGAGTTCTTTATATATTCTGGATACAGATCCTTTATCCGATAGATGATTTGCAAGTATTTTCTCCCTGTCTTTGGCTTGGTTTTTCAACCAAACCAAACCAAATAAAGCAGTGCCTTTTAAATAGAAGATATTCTTGATTTTGGTGAAGTCCAATTCATCAGGTTTTATTGTATGGATTGTCTTTTTGGTGTCATACTTGAGAAATACTTGCCTAGCTCAACGTCACAAAGGGTTTCACTTATGTTATCTTTCAGAAGTTTTAAAATGTTGTGTTTTACATTTAGGTCAATGATCTTTTTTTTTTTTTTGGTTAAGTTTTGTACACTGTAAAAGGTGTAGAATGCAGTTTGCTGTTGTTGTTGTTGTTATTCTTTTTCTTGGTATATGGATTGCAAATTTTTCCACTACTATTTGTTGAAAAGACTACCCTTTCTCTAGTAAATTGCCTTTGTATCTTTGAAAAAAATTAATTGTTCATATATATGTGGGTCTGGACTTTCTGGACTTGCTGTTCTGTTCCATTGATCTATTTGTCTATCCTGATGGGCAATGGCATGCAGCTTTGATTACAGTAGCTTTATAATGTCTTTATATCAGATTGTGTTAACCCTCCATTTTTGTTCTTTTTTAAATTGTTTTGACTGTTCTAGGTCCTTTGTATTTCCATATGAAATTTAGAATCAACTTGTCAATTGACAAAAAATCCTGCTTAGACTTTGATTGAGATTGTGTAGTATGTACAGATGGATTTGACAATAATTGGAATCTTACTAATGTTGAGTCTTCCAATTCATAAATATAGTATATCTCTCCATCTATTTAGGTCTTTAATTTTTCTCAGCAGTGTTTTGTAGTTTTCAATGTACAGGTCTTACACATCTTTTATAAGATTTATCCCTAAGTAGTTCACATTCTTTGATACTATTATAAATGGAATTGCATTTTTATTTCAATTTCTTATTGCTTATGGCTAGTATACAGAAAAAAATTGACTTTAGCACTTTGGGCTTGTATCTCACAATTTCACTGAACTCACTTATAAGTTCTAGTAGCTTTTTTATAGATTTCCCTTGATTTTCTACATACACAATCATGTCATCTGCAAATAAAAGCAGTTTTATTTTTTCCTTTCCAATCTTTTCCAAAAATGCCTTCTATTTCTTTTTATTTTCTTACTGCATTGATCAAACCTCTAGTAGAATGCTAAATGGAAGCAATGAGAGTAAACATCCTTGCCTTGTTTTCACTCTTATAGGGAAAACATTTCAGTCAATCTTTCATCATTAGCTATGATGTTAGCTGTAAGTTTTTTTGTAAAAAACCTTTTATTTTCCCCTGAGGTTGAGAATTTTCCCTTCTATTTATAGTTTACTGTGAGTTTTTATAAGGAATGTATGTTGGATTTTGCCAGATGGTTTCTCTGTATCTGCTGAGATGATCACATGTTTTTCATTTTAGTCTATTAATACGGTGAATTATATTGATTGGTTTTCTAATGTTAAAACAACTGTGCATTCCTAAGATAAACACCACTTGTCAAGATGTATTATGCTATTTATGTAATGTTGAATTCAATTTGCTAAATTTTATTAAGTATCTTGGCACTAAGTTTCATGAAGGATATTGGTGTGTAGATTTCTTTTGTTATGGTGTCTTTGGTTTTGGTCTCAGTATAGTACTGGCCTTCTAGAATGTGTTGGGAAGCAACACACCTCTGCAATTCCCTTGGAGAATTTTTTTGTAGAATTAGTATTATTTCTTCCTTAAATGTTTGTTGAGATTCACCAGAGACTTCTCTGGTGAACCTGGAGTTTTCTTTGTAGGAAATTTTTTATTTCAGATTCAATTTCTTTAATAGATGTAGGATTACTTAGGTTATTTATTTCTTGTAGAATGAATGGGCTTTCATAGTTTGTGTCTTTCAAAGAATTCATCCATTCCATCTATGTTATCAAATTTATTTGCATAAAGTTTTTCATAATATTCCCTCATTATCCTTGTTACTATCCGTTGAGTCATCTCTCATCTCTGGTGTTAGTATCTTGTTTATTCTCTCTTTTTTTCCCTCTTGATTGGACTGGCTAGAGTTTTTATCAATTTTAATGATTTTTCTCAAAGAACCAGTTTTTGGTTTCATTCCTTTTCTCAGTTATTTATATTTTTCTATTTCATTGATTTTCACTCTGATCTTTATTATTTCATTTATTCTGCTCCCTTTTGGTTTTCTTTGCTGTTTATTTTCTAATACTTAAGGTGGAAGCTGAAGTCAATGATTTCAGAACCTTCCTTTTGAATACAGGCATTTTAGTTCTAGGAACTATCCTTTAAGAACTGTGTCAACTGAATCCCACTGCATTCCACAAATTTTGGTATGTTTTGATTGCATATGCATTTAGTGCAAAGTGCTTTCTAATTTCCCTTTGATTTGTTTTATTACCCAGGGGTTATTTAGAAATGTGTTATTTCATTTCCAAATATTTGGGGATTTTCTGATTATCTTTCTGTTATTGACTTCTAATTAAATTCCACTGGGCTGAGAGAGTATACGTTGCATGACTAAATCCTTTTAAATTTATTTAAACATGTCTTATGGCTCGGAATATTGCCTATTTTGGTAAATTTTCTATGTATATTGGAAGAGAATGTGTTTTCTGCTGTTGTTGGGTGAAGTGTTCTATAAATTACTATTAGATCAAATTGGTTGATAGAGTGGTCAAGTCTTCTATACACTTACTAATTTTTTTGTCTATTTGGTCTATCAATTACTGAGAGAGTGCATGTACATTTTTTCGCATCTTGAACTTTTGCATCTAAAACTTTTTTATGTTTCATTAATACCTAATAAGAGAACAATATTGTGAATGCCATATGGAAAATCTTGGTATCGTTTACTAATTTAGTATTTATCATTTATTAATAAAGTACTTAGAAATGTTGTTCTACAGATTTAAATTTATTTATTTATTTATTTATTTTTGGCCGTGTTGGGTCTTTGTTTCTGTGCGAGGGCTTTCTCTAGTTGCGGCAAGCGGGGGCACTCTTCATTGCGGTGCGCGGGCCTGTCACTATCGCGGCCTCTCTTGTTGCGGGGCACAGGCTCCAGACGCGCCGGCTCAGTAGTTGTGGCTCACGGGCCTAGTTGCTCCGCAGGCATGTGGGATCTTCCCAGACCAGGGCTCGAACCCGTGTCCCCTGCATTAGCAGGCATATTCTCAACCACTGCGCCACCAGGGAAGCCCTGTTCTACAGATTTAGATTTTGAAATGAGAAGTTTAAATAGTTGGCTGATTATGGCAGTTGACAGTCTCAAGTCAGATTGATCTATGAAATGATTCAGTGGTATGAACACTATGATCCAAATGATGAGGTATAATTTAGTGATTTCAAAAATTTTTTCTCAGTTCTAAAAAACTTCCCTCACATAAAATTTTACCAGAAATTCAATACAGATAGAAAAGTGAAATAGCTTCTCTTTTATCTGGACTCCAGTTGTTCAGCCTCACTGTGGCCCTCACTCTCCTTCCCCCAGAGGCACCCCCTCTGGTTACCTCAGCAGAAGACTTCAGACACCATGGAGAGTACTGAAAACAGTAGACGTACCCAAATGCTCTGCTAACCAAGAAAAAAAAGATAATCCCATTCAAAACATTTACTGAAGTGAAATTGTAAATGGATTTCAACTCTCACATCAACAATAGGGATTGGTAACCTGCCTAGTGAACTGTCTGAAAAAATGTCTGAAGTTGATTCCTGTCTCATTAGTAACTTAAGGGGTCATGTTCAATTATTGATGTCTGCCAGGGGCCCACGTGTGGGAAGTGGAAGAGCACATGCCACACATTTGATATTCTTAGACTTGAGATATTGACAAATCTACTGTTTAAACTTGGTTTCACATGACATCTCCTAGCTGAATAATATGTTTGGCAAATTAGGGAAAGTATACAGTGACATTTGTCAGGCTTTTCCAAATTGAAATCGACAAAGAATGCTTAAGTAACCTTGTAGGATAAAGATTTGTGTCAGGCTACATGGGATGGTGAGGAAGCACAGGACAGCCTCTCAGAATTTCCTTCACAGCATGTCAGAAGTCCCAGTGGTCTGTCAAGGGAACTCTGAACCAGGGGCCCACTGTCCCCTTCTGTAGTGCTCTGCCAGCATGATGACTTAGCTGCTCTCTCCTTTTCTTTCACTGTTCCTGCCGTAACAAACTAACTCTAATTCTCTTTGCCTCAAGGCTTCTGCTCTCCGCCTTCTTTCTGTATATCTCCTTGCCACATTCCTCTCTGTACATTTCAAGTTCAAATTCCCCACAGAGAATGATAGGTCAACGAATGACTCTCCAGAATGGAGTGTCCCCTTGGGCAGAATTCTCATGCCAGGTTACTTATTACATGGCACTGGGCAGCCTATAGGTAGCTGTCCTTTGATCTGGTGCCCATCCCTAGTCCAATCACTCGTGGTTAAAGTGGCTAAATCACAAGGTACGAAGGATGGAGAAGGGGCCATGTGTCTGTCAGGAACTCTGAAGGATCCCAGCAGGAGGCGCTTTACCTGGCAGGCATGAGACGTGGCCTGTCCATCATAACCATGTCCCACAGCATGGTGAACACCAACTGGACTTGCTTGGTGTCACAGAAAGAACAAATTTCCTTATGATGGGCTAAAGCAGTGGTTTTCCAATTGTGCTTGGCAGGAGTCTTGAGTTCTGCCCAAAGGAGAAACTTAGTAAGTAGGACCCTGAGCTCCCTATGCCCTTTTTCAACCACTGCAGTTTCATATTATTCATTTTTACATATTGGATTTTCAAGTAAAATTTTACTTGAAATTAACATTCCTCTATTAACAAATAGTGAAGTGAGAGCCACTGAGCTATAGTAGTAGAAGAATTTTCATTTGGATAATATTTTTTAAGTAGTGAAGCTTTCGTTTTTAAAGAGTAAGTGTTATTAAGGTATACAATGGGACTTCCCTGGTGGCACAGTGGTTAAGAATCCACCTGCCAATGCAGGGGGCACGGGTTCGAGCCCTGGTCTGAGAAGATCCCACATGCTGCGGAGCAACTAAGCCCATGCGCCACAACTACTGAGCCTGCGCTCTAGAGCCCACGAGCCACAACTACTGAAACCCATGCGCCTAGAGCCCGTGCTCCACAACAAGAGAAGCCACCACAATGAGAAGCCTGCACACTGCAATGAAGAGTAGGCCCCGCTCGCCGCAACTAGAGAAAGCCCGTGCACAGCAACAGACCCAAAGCAGCCAAAAATAAATAAATAAATAAATAAATAAGCATATTACTAAAAAAAGAAAAAAAAGGTATACAATGAAATATAAAACGTCACTGAATGTATTTTACCCAGTTTTCTCTAAAATGCTTCTGAGAAGGGTAAACAGGAAAATAGAATAAGTTTATTTAACATTACTTTCTTCGTCACAGTTGTTTTTATGTCAGATCTTATCATGGGAAAGTGTTTAATTACGACTGTAAATATTTATTTGATGAGTAGGATAAAAATTTTGATACCAACAAGCAGATTACAAATTCAGACGGTTAAAAATAACATACTATTAAAGCTGTCTTCGTTGCTTTAGTTTACAGATACAGGACTGTAAAGTCCATATTAATTGCTAGTTACACTGACAGTTAACTACTCATGATGAATTGGGATGCATTCGAGCAGCAGTCCCCAACGGTTTTGAAGACAATTTTCCACGTATGGGGTGGGTGGGCCGGTAGGGGGAGATGGTTCCGGCGGTAATGTGAGCGATGGTTCAGGCGGTAATGCAGGCGATGGGGAGCTACGGGGAGAGGCAGATGAAGCTTCCCTCCTCGCTCAGCGGCCACTGCCCACCTCCTGCTGTGCCGCCGGGTTCCTAACAGACCGAGGACTGACAGCGGTCCGAGGCCCGGGCGTTGGGGACCCCTGCATTGGAGGACGGAGAAAACGATAAAAGTGCCCACTGAACTGAGAAAGCATCTTGAAACCAAAAAAAAAAATGAGGCAGGCAGCTCTGTATAATCAATGGATTGGTTTTTTTTATAGGGTAACTTACAGGGTGGGAGCAGGATCTGACAGACAAAGATCTGGAAGCATTTGCAAATGCGTTCCACACAGCCAAGGGGCCATTAGGACAGTTTTATAGTTAACCTAGGGTATGGCGGTAGGAACTTGGAAACAGGATGTGCATTCCTAAATCAAGACGCATGAATGGGTCACTAGTCTCGTGGGCACCAGTAATACATCAGCAAAGGTTTTCATCATTGTTTGGGGACCAACAGGGCATAGAGGCTACCTGGTCCTAATGATTATTGAACAATATCTATTAACTACAAAGCCCTTGACTTTGGAGAAGTGATTTACTACACAGTACAGTCCTGGGTAGGGTCAGCGGAAGGACAGGAAAAACTGTAAGGGCCCAAGATGGAGTCAGTTATGCTAACAGCCATACGGGATGCATCACAGCAATCACACATTACTTATATGTTAGATCAATGCGTACATTTTATTTTATTAGAACAATCATATTTGTTATGTTAAGTCTTATCATAGAATGGTTATCTCCAAGAACATTTGTTTTTAACTGAAAGTATCTTGCTGGTATTTATAAATATGAATTACTTTTAAAACTGAGGAACCATATCCTTATTCTATGACTTGGGACATGCCAATACTTATTTAAAAGAAGACTGACTCATCCAATAAAGATTTCATGTCACCGTTACTTGTTGAAATGACAGAACTATCTGAAACTCTCTTCTAAGCATTCCACCCCTTAGGCTGAGCAAATGCACCCCCAGATTCTTCTCTTCAGAATGCCCCCCAAATGCCCTCTTTAACCAATGCAAGACAACAGCCTTCCTTTACTTCCTCTCAGAATCTTAGTGGCTCTCTGGTTTAAGCAGAAAACTATTCAACTAGTCTCATTTCCTAGAAACTTGTTAGAGTCAATGTGTAAAAACACCCAGATGGGTGCTGTGTTCTATGCTTCATCTGTCCTGGCTGGGATTACACCAGAAAATTCTCACTGCAGAAACCACTACGAGCAAAAGGGAAGGAAGGTTAGAGGGAACAACCTGGGCATGGGTCATTTTTTTGCCCTCCATGGCTCATTTCCAGTTTTCTCCAACTTCCTGATTGTGCCGAACCTGTTGTCATGTTTTGCTTCATCTTTACATGAATAATGAGGAGGCTGGGGTGAAAGTAAGTGTCCTGGGCAGTAATGAACTTTACTTGGAAAGTCATTGGCATCAAGGACAACTAACAACGGTGGAAACCTTGAGATTTTTCCAGTGTGTTTTCTTTTCTAATGAAACAATAACTGGCTGCCAGTCTTCATATTAATAAATAATTAATCGCCCCTTCCTTTTTTGTGAACTCTTATTTGCATATGAACTTCTGAACAATCAGTTGAGATGGAGCCTTGATTTATTGAAGTGGATCTGCATAAACGTTCTTATGGGAAAAATAACCATGTCATAAACATCTTGCACCAATTAATTTTTATTCCTATGTGTACTTAAGCCTGTAGTCTGGAGCTTGGACCCAGTTTACCCAAACTAAAAATGACCCTAATATAGTTGTAGTAAGACTTTTTCCTCTGACGTAAATGCCCCTGTAAAAATGTCCCAGTGCAAAGGAAGAATTAAATGGCTTACACTTGGATTTATAGTTCAGAGCTTGAATGCCATCATTATGTTATCAGGAAAACAATATTCTCATGCAGGCTAAGGGGCAGGCTTCATCTGACAGTGAAGTCAGTTCAGTCACTGTAGTGTGTTGTAAGTTGATTTCTAGATGGCCCTAACTACACGCTTCACCCTACCCAACTACGTCAGAAACTGTGCTGTCGGTTAGAAGGGAGACTGGAGGGGACACTGCATGTGACGCAGCCTAAAGGCATTGATTGCTATTACTGGAATAAAACCCAAACCATGACCTAAGGATGGCAAGTAACATCCTCTTGAAGTTGAATAACAGCGTCACTACCAAAGGAGACCCACACCCAGCTGGGGCACAATCAACATCTGTGGAATTTAAGTTAGAAGTTCTTTTGTTAAAGATCATCATTAGAAATATAGTACATTCAGGGGGAAAAAATGAAAGAAATATGACAATATTGTAATCCCATAACACTGATGAGTAGACAAGTGGTTCAATATACTATTCTACTTTTATATGTGTTTAAAATTTTTCGTATTTGAAGCTTAAAAATACAGTTTAAAAGTAATTCTCCCATCTTTCTTATAAAGGAACCTTTAGAGGATATTTTCTTTATGTGTAGTTCCATAAAATAATACCAAGTTAATTTAAATTACTAAGACACAAATATTATTTTCTGACTATTTCCACCTATTTATAGATCTGCGCAGGTTTGGAATTCATCCTTGATAAGCTAAACCGAGTAAGGTAACATGACATCAGCAAGCATACTTTCCAGGTATCCAGGTACCTCAAGGGCCATGATTTCTGTAGTAGGGATTGTACTAAGAGAAGAAAGACAAGTCTATCCCTGTCTTAAAACCGTTTGCTTTGATGGATGCCCTTCTGGGGCACCCCTTATATGGGGCACTGAAACATCAGAGACAAAATGGCTAGATGGTTGGACCAAAAGCAATTGTATAATTCTTGGTTCACTAATAATGATAGGTATAATTATGGGAGTGGGCTGGTGGGAACTGGGGACACATCATGCCAGTGGGATTTGGAAAAATGACCATGGGCATTCTGGGTTCAGACTTGATTTTCACTGAGATCTGTTGCTAAAGATAAAGCTGGACACTAGTTAAAACACTGAAGATAGGTTCTACTCAGTAATAGGGAAGGGGGTCCAGTATGGACTGAACTCAACTTTGCCAAAACAAAAGGCCGGAGGCTTTTTAAAGGCAGGGGTGGGGGGCTTCCGTGGTGGCGCAGTGGTTAAGAATCTGCCTGCCAGTGCAGGGGACACGGGTTCGAGCCCTGGTCTGGGAAGATCCCACATGCCGCGGAGCAACTGGGCCCGTGAGCCACAACTACTGAGCCTGCGCGTCTGGAGCCTGTGCTCCACAGCAAGAGAGGCCGCGATAGTGAGAGGCCCGCGCACCGCGATGAAGAGTGGCCCCCGCTTGCCGCAACTAGAGAAAGCCCTCGCACAGAAACGAAGACCCAACACAGTCATAAATAAATAAATAAAAGAATCTGCCTGCCAATGTAGGGGACACGGGTTCAAGCCCTGGTCCGGGAAGATCCCACAGGCCGCGCAGCAACTAAGCCCGTGCGCCGCAACTACTGAGCCTGCACTCTGGAGCCCGCGAGCCACAACTACTGAGCCCGCATGCCGCAACTACTGAAGCCCACGTGCCTAGAGACCATGCTCCACAATGAAGAGTAGCCCCCGCTCGCCGCAACTAGAGAAAGCCCGCGCACAGCAACAAAGACCCAACACAGCCAAAAATAAATAGATTTTAAAAAAGGCAGGGGTGGGCCAAGGGCAAGGAACTGGGGAGTGTTAGGGGGGTTGGCCCCTGTGACTGGATCTTCTGACTTTGTTTATTGGTGCTTATCTGGAAGAGAAACAGATGTCTCCTATCTTAATGGCAGGAGCAGTGGAGCAAGTAAAAGTAAGGCCCCACCAACTTAGGCCCTGATCCTCCCACTGGCCTGTGGGAGAGTCATCTCCGCAGATGTTTGCATTTCAAAGACTCTCAGGCCCTTGAAGAAACCGTCTTGGGTAGCAGAATTACATCTCAAAGGGCAGAGAAAGGATTTATAATTGCAAGCTTTCTAAAGTGTCTGCTCAAAGAGAGGGTGCAAGAGCCTGTCTACCAATTACCAGGTTTTGGCCAGGAGCAAACAGTAAATTCTCCTGGAAGCACTAGTCTTTTTCAGGCAGATACTTTGAGAAGGAGTGCAGACTTGAGCTGTTAGAAACTGTGCTAGTGTTTGTTTAAGTCTCTTGGTGATGGAGGGAGCAGGGCAGGAGTGGACAAAATCACTTGTTCTGAGAGCCTGCAAGTTTTATAGGCCAAGGTTGCAATCTGTTCGAGAAGAGGGCTCAGAGGACCCTGACCACAGGTTGGTCAAGGAGATCGTCTTTGTCACAGCTCAGAGTTTCCACTAATAAAATCCTTTTGTATATAAAGTACATCACTGTTCCCTGAAGACCAGTATCACAGTTCTAGCATAAGACGCCTCACATCAGGTATCTTACTTGCCAGGGCAAGGGAAAGAAAGAAAATCCTAATAGTGACTTTCAAGATGCAATTTCCAGTGACCGAGATCCCTGACTGCTTCATGACGTGAATGGTCAATCCAGAGGTGAGAGCATCTTCAGATGCTCAAGGAAGTATTCCATAACATGATGGGCATTTTGTGCCACATGGGAAAATAAAGAGGAGATTTAGAATGCAAGGCCTTCGTTAGATTAGGACAGGAGATATTGTGAATTTACTTTGTGGGCAGGGCTTTATGTGTGTTTCCTTATCAACATGGAACGCCTTCCTTCCTTTCTCTTTTTCTTCCTTCTTTTTTTTTTTTTTCAATTCAGTGAAATGTAGAGAAGACATCTCTTATTAACACTTAAATAATACACCAAACAGAAAATAATACATATGTCTGGTTAGAAAATAGGAAATTCAAACAGGGCAAAAACTGTACAAAATGAAAAAAACAAGCAACCCCCCCCCCCAAATTGACTCCTTCCCACCCAATCTTTGACCTCAAAAGTAACTGCTATTGAATAATGTCTTGTTATTCATCCATGACACAAAAGGATACACATATGCGTGTACACATATACATGTGTTTATGTCTATTTTTCTGTTTATTTTTCTTTTTTAAGCTATAGAATAGGGATCATACTATACACACCTCTTTACTTGTTTTTCAACTTATTGCCAAATATTGAAAATCATTCCATATACAGATTTACATTATCTTTTAGTCATCAGTATTTGCTTCTATGGATTTGTCTGTTTTTTATTTCACCAATTCCCTACTGATAGGAATTGGTTGTTCAGAGTTTTTAGCCATTACAAATAATGCTGTAATTAATAAAGTTTGATATACATAGATCTAGGTGAACTCCATCAATATATCCTTATAGTAAGATTCATACAATGGGATTAATGGACTTGAGGACATGGAGAGGGGTAAGGGTAAGCTGGGACGAAGCGAGAGAGTGGCATTGACATATATACACTACCAAGTGTAAAATAGATATGCTAGTGGGAAGCAGCCGCATAGCACAGGGAGATCAGCTCGGTGCTTTGTGATCACCTAGAGGGGTGGGATAGGGAGGGTGGGAGGGAGATGCAAGAGGGAGGAGATATGGGGATATATGTGTATGTATAGCTGATTCACTTTGTTATACAGCAGAAACTAACACAACATTGTAAAGCAATTATACTCCAATAAAGATGTTTTTTAAAAAAAAGAGATTGTTCTTTTAAAAGATATATATATGCAATTAAAATTTTTCTAGACAATGCCAAATTGCTCACCAGAAGGGCATTCAAATTTACACTTTCACCAATAGGACACAAGAGTCTTTTTTCCCTTATACCTTCACCAGGAGTGAGTACTATCCAACTTTTTTTTTTTTCTAAGTTGATAAGTACCTCATTGTTTTGCTATTTACTTCTTTCATTATAAGCATCTTTCATATATTTATTGGCCATTTGTGTTTTTGTACTATAAGATTCATGATCATATCTTTTGCCCATTTTTCTATTGGTTTGCTCACCTTTTAACTTATCTGAATGAGCTCTTTATAAATCAAGAAAATTAGGCTGTCCATCTGTCAAAAGATTTAATGGTAAAAATAAATTATTCTCTTCCTTCCTCTTAGCAGATGGAATTATTAAGCCCTTTAAAAAAAAGAATTTCAACCTGATTCCATTTAAAAATGAGATATGGGAGATGACAAAGGCCAGACTATCACTTACTTTAAAGGGTAAGTAAACAGTAAGAAGGCAGCATGATGTACCCAAGGGAAATTTGATCCATCAGAGTTGGGAAAATAACCAAATATTCATGCCTGTATAATCTGCATAAAACTTGCACAACAGAACTTCAAAGAGTGTCTTTCATGTAGCTCTTCAATATCTTTCAGAATCCTGAATCTTCCAAATTTTAAGTGATGTTTCTGACAATTTTTAAGTTCTGTTTTGAGCATCTCAGTATCATTGTGAAATAGTATTAAGCAACTCCTTCAGTTAAAATGGTATCAACTTATATTGGAAGATAAAGCATAGTACAGCAAGACAGTCAGGTTGAAGAATGGCCATCATGATTAGAGTCAGTAAACTTGGATTCTGCACCTGTCTCTGTCACTTTCTTGCCATGGAACCTTGAGTAACTCCCTCAGGTTCTCTGTTTCAGTTTTCTCATCTATAAAATGAATATAATAACTTTCTACCTATCAAATAGGTTATTTTGTGAATTAAAAGAATCATGGTAAAACATTTCGTAATCCATATGACCCTGTGAATTACTTTAACCGTTGGAAAGTAACATATCTGTAGATTACATTCTGCAATGTCTCATTGGCTTCCTGTTTATTCTCCAGCTTGTGAAAGATTGTGGTACTGATTACGAAACCTAATACCAATTTTTTTTCATGAAGGGGGTGTCAACGTTGCCTTAATTTCACTTTATTTCCTTCATATTTAAACAATGACATGTTTTGATTAAATGTGCACATTTTAGCTCCTTATGTTATCATATTCAATATATATCTTCAAATATAGAAATGATCAGAATTGGAATCAACAGATCCAAAGCAGTCCTTTGCAAAAATGATTTATCTGTTATAGGAAATAAAATATTTAATGTATATAAAGTAAGCTCTACAATAATGCTATTATATAGATTTCTATATAAAAAGTATTTCTAAAATGTTCCTATTCTAATTTCTAAACATTTAGGGAAAACTTTTTTGTCTTTCAAAAAAGGAATCTTTTTAATGCTTAAAATTACAAGGATTATATAGTCCCAAAAATCTACATTGTACCCAGAGATGTTTATACCGAAGCTGAGAGGTTTGAGCCACTTTAGAGATTTGAAACTTTATTCAGAAACCCTCAAACCTTGTCACTGAAGAGAGCCCTGTAATTTAAGTGCAAATGGCCTATTTTGTTGAAATGGCCAGTGAACGGTTCTGATGATCTGAGAAGCAGCCCTCATTCTGGAGGTTCATGTAGCATAAAAGCCCAGGCTACCTTTCCTAAGAGAATTCTTTCTTTCAAAAGATAATGAGTTGGGTGAAGTGTGCCAGACATGGCAGACAGGACATATCATTAAACATGTAGGGGCTCCTCCAAAATATGTCTGTTCCTTCCTCTCTTTTACACACACACACACACATGCACACAAATATACATGCATGCCCGCACGTGTACCCACACACTCAGATGTTTCTATTCAGTGCCTGCCTCCTGTATAGAACCTTAAGAATGAGGAGAGAAAGAAATTATTTTCTGTTGCTTTTTGGTCTCTTCTTTTTTCAGATCTGGTCTGCCATTTTTAGCCTTTATATCATTTGGCCACATCTTACGATGGCACCAGTGGACTTTTACCTTCCAGAATGAGTATATGTTAGGACATTCCTAGATGAGTAGTCTGATTCTGGTCTTGCCTTGTGCATGACCAAGGCATGAAAGGTCCTGCCTTTCAGTAACTTGGCTCCCACTTTTAGACTGTTGATTGTTTTCTCAGAAGATTCTGTGTTGCTGGATTTCAAGTCAGCTCTAGCCACTATCAGTAATTGACATTAACAAGAGTATCTAAACTCTATGATGGTTCATTCTGCACAGTGTTTTGAGAGGATTCACTCCAGATTCCACCATTATCTTAACTGCAATTATTGCTACAGTGAAAGTCATTAGACCATCTAAGGGTCTTTTACAGGATTCTTGCCTTGAGCCTAGATTCAGAAACTATGCCTCCTTTTCAAATGTGAAGGAACCCCTTGCTAAACTTTCTGTATTCATGAGTTAGCCTGCCACCTGGCTACCATCTTGAATGAGCAGATGTTTTAACATCTGGAGAATTTCCAACAGACTGTATCTCCATGTGCCTTCGGGATAATGTTTCTCAACTATTCCCGGCTCTTTCTTACTTCTGGCTCCTTTTTCCTCCCTCCTGGATTTTTTTTTTTTTTTTTAAGCATTAATCACTACCTAACATTACTCGATGTGTTTATTTGTTTATTACCTATCTCCCTGAATAGGATGTAAGTTTCCTTGCCCTTTTTGTACCCTTCTGATAACCAGTACTTAGAACAGAGTCGACACATAGGAGCTTACTAAATATTTGCTTAATGGATGAATGAATGATTTGTGTAACTTTGGACAAGTTACTTCTCCTTTTGAGATTTCCATTTTGTTGTCTGGAAAATGAGAGTGTTAAACTAGATTCAATTATTTCTAGGGCTCATTCACATCTTGTGGTTGGGATTAAGAGTGTAGATAAGTTAAGGCCAATCTGGAGAGCGATGAGGAGGGGCAGACAACACAGAGATCTGTGCGCTACCCTGATTACGGGGTCAGTGAAGGGCTTTCTTAGGAAAGCTGAGTAAGCCATGTGCATGTCCAGGAAAGAGAAACTCAGCAGAGGAAACCGCAGATGCAAAGACAGGAGGGTGTTTGGCTTGTTCAAGAAGTGGCAAGGGGGAGGGTGTAGGTGAAGTACAGATAACAATAGAGAGAAGGTTGGAAAGTAGGTCAGGAGGTAGCCAGTGGCTAGATCGCATTTGTGAGGGGTAAGTGCGGCGGGGTGTGTACCTGGTGTGAGAGGGAATGTGTGTGTGGTATGGTGCGTTTGGTGCATGTGTAGAAATGTCTTGTGTTTGTGTGATGTGTGTGTATATGTTGTGTATGTATGTGTGTGGTGTGGTGTGTGTATGGTGTGTCGTGTATGCAGGTGTGTTTGGTATGAGAGGGGAGTATACGTGGGGGTCCTGCGTGTGCATGGTGGTACATACGTGTATTAAAGCTACTACTCTTATTACAACAAAAGCTGGTCAAAATTCATCCTGCCAGGGTGTTTGAAAACCATGGCTTGAAAAGGAAAGAAACATTCCTTTTCTGATTCTGAACAAACTCACAGGATTAAAAGACCACCTTGCCTATGTTACTGCATACTAACAAGGAATTTTACTTATTGAACAATCCAGATTTTCAATAGTGCATTGATGTTTTCTGAAAAAGAACACTGTTTTGTTTCTGCTACATCATCATAATCATTTAAATTTAATGCCTGACAACATTGTCAACACATAACGCAGCAAAGCACAGATTCCAAAACAAATCCATAATACATTTTTAAAAAGTAGAGAGTTTTAAGACCTATTTGTTTGTAATTCTGGTTAACATGTGGGTTTGAAAGCCCAAGGATTCTTGACCTATATTACCTAGTCTCTTATGCCCCTGGCATCTTGGGCTGCCAAGAAATGTGTAGCAAAGTGTCAGGGACAACAAAATATGTTGTCACTTTCAACTCTGTTTTATGCATTAATATCTGTACCCAAAACCTCTCTCCTCATTTAGTCAGTGAAATGCAGTGATATCCGGTCTGCATCTTGACCCACATAGAAAACACAACCAAGACTGAAATACTGAAGGTGTGTTTCACAATCGAGATTTTTAGTTATGTCAGAAGACAGTGGAAAATGCTTCACATATTTGACAGATGATATAACAGATTTTTCCGCTCATGATGGTGGCAGTTGTATGCAGAAAGGAAAATTTGTCCAAAATACCTGGATAAACAGGAAAAGGGAGCAAAGACAGCGAGTCCCCCTTCTCCTGTAGTGTCGTTCGCTGGTGTGTCCCTAAGATATGAGCCAAGATATGTTTACTTGCTAAATATCCTTACCCAAAACAAAACAAAACAGAAAGTTCTTAGGTAAATAAGAGTGGTGTATTTCATAATACGCCACTGATTTAGGGGCGGTTTCTAAGACATTCTCGGTACTTTCAGATGACAGACTGCACATCCTAAGGGGTTTCATATTTAAGAGACTGAATTTGCTGGACGTACTTGAAAGGATGGAATTACACTGTAAAATGGTGGCTCACGCGAGCTCTGCAATCAGAAGACTGTGTTTTGAGTTCCTGTTTGCTCTTTACCAGTTACAGAGCCTTGGGAAGGTTGTTTAATTTCCTCCTCCCAGAGGTTTCCACACATATAACATGAGGCAGATGCTAGAGTGGGGATTAAATGAGCCACTATATGAAAATGCCTGGCACAAATTCAGCCCTCAGTGTTAGCTATTAAGATTGCACTTTTGTGTCAAGTATTAGAAGTATATAGATCACCTAACGATTAAAAGTCCCTACAATTTTCAAAGTGTTGTCACATGCATTACCTGGTGTGCTCCACACAACAACCCACTGTCGTGGAGCAGATATTGTCCCGTTTGGCAAAAGAGGGCAGATTAGAGAAGATCTGTGCCTTCCCCAAAGCCCCCCCCCCACCATGTCATGGAACCAGGGTGTGACTCCGAGTCTGCTGTGTCCCAGTGCTCTTTCCAGTAAACCAATTAACCCAGTATAATATTGAGTTGATCTGTGACTCTGGAAAGAATATAAGAGATTCCGAAAGAAATGTTAAGTTTTGGTGTAGCAGGAGTTTTGAGGATTCTGCAAGACCACCCTCAGGTTCAGTGATTCACTAGAGAGACTCACAGAACTCAGAAAAGCTGTTATACACATGGTGGTGGTTTATTACAGTGAAAGGATACAGATTAAAGTTAGTAAAGCCAAAGGCGGAGTCCAAGGGAAATCAGGCACAAGCTTCCGGTTGTCCTCACCCAGGGCTGTTGGAAAGGCAGCCCTTAATTCTCCCAGCAACAATGTGTGATGACACACAAAGTACTATTGCCAACCAAGGGACCCACCCGAGCCTTGGTGTCCAAGGTTTTTATTGGGGGTCGGTCACATAGGCATGGAGCACCTGAATGACTGACCTGAATTACTCAGTGTTCAGGCCTCCACAGGTCACACTGGTACCTCGTGGTCCAAGGCCACAGGTCAACAAAGCAGGCGTTCTCCATAAATCACCTTGTTAACACAAATTATCTGGTGTGGCTCAAGGTCTCAGTTATACAAAGGCACTCTTATCAGGAAGGATATTCCAAGGGCTCAGAGGTTATCTCCCTGGAGCCAGTTAAGGCCAGTCCATTCTTTAGAACGTGCAAGGTTTGAGCACTCCCAACTCTGCTGAGCTAATCCTCCACTGCACAGCCGAGGCATAGTATCTGGGCTCTTGACGATTATCAGCACAGCAAGAGGCAACTCAGAGGCAGACTCGGCCCAAATGTGAGCCTGAGAATCAACTTCTAAATTTGGTCCATGCATCAGTCCTCCGAGCCAATGGGTGTTTCTGCTATTGCAGTGGGTTACCGGAACCTGGAAGGTCTGCCTTGGAGCCTAGCTGTGATGGGATCTCTTGTCTCTACTCTGGGCCCTTTAGCATTCTGGGAGTGTCACACTGTCCCCACTCTGGGAGACCTCCCACGGAGTGAAAGGGCGAGAGGACTTAATATTACTCAGCAGTCTACTCTGAAGTAAGGATTTTCTTGCTAGCATGTTCAAAATTTCACTATTAGAGGAGTAAGAAGACGAAAGAGGTAGGACTCAGGCAACAGGAAACTCAACTCAGCATGGCTGAAACAGCTAATGGATTTATCATCTCACATAACAAGAAGCCCCAAGGGAGCACAGCCCCAGGGTTGTCCGATTCAGCTCCTTGACAATAACACCAAAAACCCAAGTTCTTTCTTCAGCTTTTCCATCCTGAGCCTGTTGGTTAGATTTCCTCATGGTTTAAAAATGGCTATAGTTAAAAAAAAAAAAATGGCTATAGTAAGAACAAACTAGTGGTTACCAGTGGGGAGGGGAGAGGGGCAATATAGAGGTGGGGCACTGGGAGGTACAAACTATTGGGTGTAAGATAGGCTCAAGGATGTATTGTACAACATGGGGAATATAGCCAATATTTTGTAATAACTGTAAATGGAAAGCAACCTTTAAAAATTGTATAAAAATTTTTAAAGAAAAAATGGCTATAGCAGGTTCAGGCATCACATCTTCACAATCCATTACACAGACACAAAAATGGGACTTTTCCTTGTGTCTCTTTTTAAGAGTTAAGAAACTTTTCCCAGAAGCCTCCCTTATCAGCTTCCCTTTATGTCCTGCTGGCCAAAACTGCCTCTTCCTAAGCCAATCACTAGCAAACAATGAAAAATTTTTCCCCACTGGGTTAGTATAATCAAACACAGGACTGGGAATGGGACCAGCATTCCCTAAAGCCTATGGATTCTTGGAAAAGTATAGACACTAGAACAAATTCAGGGTCTGTTAGAAAATACTGAGTAGGGAATTGCTATTGGGTAGGCAACCAAAGCTGTCTGCTGCAGCAAATTCCCAGGTAGAAAAGCACAGCAGAGGCAATTCTCTGCAGCTTCTGAAATCACTAGTCCTCATGGGGGACCCCAGAGATCATTTGTGTTGCCTCAGTTTCCTGGAGTTAATTGATTCCTAGGAGAAAAAAAAAAAAAAAAGTCTTGAAGAGCCATGTTTGATGCTCATATAAGGTCTATTTTCCCACTTTTTGTTCAGGTGTTCTCCCTAAAGGAAAGCCCTCTACTTTAGGAAGGAAACATGACCTCTGTTTCACAGATTTCTTCATCATTAACTCAGATATGCCTACCCCATTGGGCAGATTCTCGTGCTGCTGACTGGAGTTCCTTAAATCTCAGACATATCTCTGTTACCAGATAGACCACAGCGGTGTTCAACATCTGTCCCCCTTAAGAGTCTTTCCTTTATCCAGTGAGATTTACAAAATCAGGACTTTCTGTCCCCCTTTTGTCTTCCCCTTCCCCATTTCATTTTTCCATTGTCAACATACCTTCAGGTTTGGTAACATTCCATCAGAAATGGGATTGCTGAGAATCTCCCCCAGTGGAACTCAGTGGAAGATTCCATGAATCTAACAATCCCTTTGGCTATTCCTGGTCTTTTCAATTTACAGAAATAAATCTGTGCTCTCAAATGGTGGAAACAACTTTCCAGCTATTATTTCTCAGTTTAGACATTACTCAATTGCTTTCATAATTTGGTATTTTTGTATCTGGCTTCCAAACACCCTAAACCTAGAACTGACAATACATTTCACTTTTCTTAAGTGCTTCCCCTCCAGAGCGATCCCCTCCCCCCAAAGTCATTGCGTTTCAATGCAGAAAGAGGCATTGACATCCTCACCTGCTATTAGAGCTCAATTCCTTTTTCTTCACACTTCTCTCTCCCTTTGTCAGGTTCCCTGAAAACTGGCATAATAGTAGCCTCACACTTTCTCTACCTGTTATTATTTCCTTATTCTGCCGCTGCCTGATGAATGATTGGGGAGAACTGTCTTTTTATAGGCTGGCTTGCACAATAGTAGATGGCCTATCTGTAGGAGCAAATATGCTTCATGATCATTTTCTCAGACAGATGCTTTAAAAGTTGATACTGGAGCCTGTCAGCCTGCAAGATTCCTCAGGAACATGAGGAGGGAGGAAGGCATCACTATAGTTCTATGACAAGGACTTACACTTTAACATACGAGCTTCTTGTTTTAACAGCTTTTGTGCTTTTTTCGGATTTTAAAATAGTATATGTTTATTGCAGAGAATTTAGGAGGAAAAAACCCATATTTCCTTTGTATAAGGACAGGCAGCTGTTAGAAGAGATGTGGAGGAGTATATTGAAGGCAAACACTCTAATGAATAAGATTGAATCACATACTGTACTGGCACAGTTACTGAACATGCATGTGAGGCAGAAATACAGATTGTCACTCCTTATGCTGGCAGTGTGTCATCAGCTGACACTCATCATGGACATCTAAAGCATCGAAGATATTTTCTTAAAGAAACATGAAGCAGGTTAATTCAACAAACATTCAACACAAATATACATATATATATATATAAGTTCCTACTAAGTTCCAGGTACTGTCCTAGGTCAGGAAGTATGGCAGTGAACAGAACAAAGCCCTCGTGGAACTCACATTCTTGTAACTAAGACAGACAGAGAAATCGGTAAATAAGATGCCTCAGGAGGCCTGAAGGAAGCGAGGCCTCAGCCATATTGATGTCTGCCGGAGAGCACGTGCAAAGGCACTGAGGTGGGAGTGTGTGGGGGGTGTTGACGGAAAAGCAAGGAGGCCAGTGTGACTGGCAAAGGGTTGGGGGGTAAGGAGATGAGGTCAGAGAGGCATAAGGAGGCCAGGTCATGCACGGCTTACATTAGGGAATATCTTCTAATTTGACTTAGAGTGAGAGGAGAAGTCCTGGAGGGTTTTGTGCAGATATGATCTCACTTACTTTTTAAAAGGAATGTAAGGGGTAAGAAATGTACAGTTACAGATGAACAATAGAACCACAATGAAGGGAGTACAGAAGAAAGCATTAACCTAAGTGATTTTGGAAAAGAGTATTTTGACTATATACGGAAGATTAGTAATCTGGGTTCTCCAGAGAAACAGAACCAATAGGAGAAGATATAGATAGATATAAAAGAAGAAATATATACCATGAGGTCTGTCTATCTATCTATCTATCCATCTATGATTTACTATAAGGATTTGGCTCACATCGTTACAGAGGCTGAGAAGTCCAGGACCTGTAGTCCACAAGTTGGAGACCTGGGAGAGCCAATGGTAGAGGTCCAGTCTGAGTGCAAAGGCCTAAGAACCAGGAGAGCTGATGCCGTAAGTTCTAGTCTGAGTCTCAGTCCAAAGGCAGGAGAAAACCGATGTCCCAGCTCAAAGATAGACAAGGAGAAAGAATTCTTTCTCTCAGCTCTTTATTCTATTCGGGCCTTCAATAGATTGCATCTGGCTCCCACACTGGGGAGGGCAATCTGCTTTGCTCAGTCTACCGATTCAAATGTTAATCTCCTTCAGAAATAGCCTCACAGACACACCTAGAAATAACATTTAATCACATCTTGGTACCCCATGCATGGCCCAATCAAGTTGACACATGAAATTAACCATCATGCACCATAAAGCTAAAAACAAAAAGAACTATACAGAAATATTTTATTTGAATTGATAAATTTGTTTTTCACAGAGGTATGGGTTAAGCAACTCTGAAATTACCTTATGTGCATTATAGGATTGTGCAAATAAATAACTAGATTGTGGATAATGAGAGTCAGGTATCTTAACTGAGGAGAAAGAAGATACAAGTAAGGAAAGGGGGGAGACTATAATGAAACTTGTCATGTTGTACTAGAGTCAGAGATACCAATGAGAATCATGGTGATAGATAGATAGATAGATAGATAGATAGATAGATAGATAGATAGATAGATAGATAGATAGACATATGTGTGTGTGTACACATACATATATATCCTAGTTCTGTTTGCTGAAAGGGCCTGTAAGCGATGACACCCAGTAATGTTGAGCACACCTGACACCCACAAGAGTTTGGTTTCTAATCATCATTCTCTAATAGAAAGGAGCCAGGGCTCCTTGGAAAAATGGCCAATTCCAGGGCTGGAGAGGAGAAGTAAAGGATGAGCCTGGGCTATTTGTGGTCTCAAAAAATACGGCAGTGCTTAAAAAAATGATGGGAGCATGTCAAAAGAATATAGGAGCCAATTTAAAGGAGCTACCAAAGGCCAAATATGGAACAAATTGAGAAAGAAAATAAAATAAATATCCATGAGTATGCACTAATATAAATATAAATAAATGATTCAATTGTTCTTTACAGTAGAATTCCAATTAATAAATGCTGAAAGGATAATGGAAATAGAAAATCACTCTTTGGTAAACACCAAAGTAAACAGTAGTAAGTGTTGCAGGCTAGCAATGTTGACAGATGCCGAAATTAGTGGGCAACACCATGATGAGAAATAGGATATCTGCATAGTCTCAAAGTATCTCCCTGCAAGATACTTATCAGTTACATGGGAAAAATCATGACTTTATGGTGGAGAAACCTTAACCAAAGGATCAAAGTCAACATCACCAATTATGAGGCATGCTGACATCATACACGTCCTCATATGCTGCACTAAGAAGACATACTACCACTTCTGTAGTCTTCTTGACAAAAATGAGTAATCTCTGTATCATCATGAAAAAACATTAAACCAACTCAAACTGAAGGACTCTTCAATATATCAAGGTCATGGTAATTTTTTTTTTAACTGAAGAATTGTTTCAGATTGGAGAGGACTAAGGAAACATGAAAACTACTTGCAGTGTGGGATCCTGAATTGAATTCTGGACCTGAAAGAGAACAACTGGAGATACAGTATTGGAATAAGGTCTGAAGATTAGTTAACTGTGCAATCGACTCTCCATATCTACAGGTTCCATATCTGTGGATTTAATCAACTGTGCATTAAAATGTTTTGGAAAAAAATTCCAGGAAATTCCAAAAAGGAAAACTTAAATTTGCCATGCATTAGCAACTACTTACATAGCAGTTCCATTGTATTAGGTATAAAGAGAATGTGCTTAGGTTATATGCAAATACTATGCCATTTTACATAAGTGACTTGAGCATCTACAGATTTTGGCCTCCCAGGTGGGTCCTGGCACCAATCCCCCACAGACACTGAGGGAGGACTATTATATCAACATTACCTTCTCAAATAGCGTTAGACTGCCAATTAGTAAAAGTTATAAAGAAAATGATTATTACATAGGGGACTGAAATCAAATGTACTAATTCTAGGAAAAGGAGAAAATGCTTAGAATTTAGAAATTGAAGTTACAGCTGAATTATACCCTTTAAAACTGCAGAAAATGTTCTCTCCATATATATTTTGTAGATAATTTGATATATAAATTCAAAATGATTGGAGTTCCAGTCATCTCAAATCTGGTAACTGGCTTTATCTACCAATTCAAGTCCTTGAAGTATGAGGACCAGGAACTGCTAGATACAGCCAAAAGAAAGGAAAAGCCATCTGTGCTGAAAGAAGAATCAGTTTGCTCTCCATAGCTGAATGGTGAACCCTTGCATTGCCTTTAGGCTAAGATTCTTCCAAGTACTTTTAAGCATCCAGATTTATTCTCCCCACTGAATTATGAAATATATAATAGGTATGTCTCTGAATAAAAAGGGAAAAGAACTATTCATTGTTTCCTTTGTCCTATTCCCTTCTCTGTGAACTGACCTTTTCATTCAAGTTATTCCCGTGGAAAGATTAACCCTGCACTGCTCCAGACCGCAGCTGGACCACGTGAACTTCCTAGGCAGGCTATAATCTATGCCTCTTCACACGGATATTCTTTCAGTATATGTTTCAATATGTTTGTTCTCATATGTAGTTCACTATGTTTGTTTAGCGGGGTGGGAGCTACTCTACTATATTCCACTATGCCACGTTACTATGTTGTTGCTGGGAGACAGTTCTCCAAGGTCTCTCCCATTTCTATACCTCTTGTGAGCAAGGCACTGACTGCTTTGTTCCAAACCATCTGACACACGTAGACTGGTATCATCAACTAGCAGCCATGAAACGGTAGCAGGCTAACTCGTTCGTTCACAAGGAGGGCTGCTCTTGACAGTTGTTTGAACTTACTGACCCCAAGCCCTACTTTCAGCCTCCGGGATGTTACGTTTGGTGGCCGATGCCATAACTGCACTATTGTGACTTGCCCGTGAGCGCCACACAAATACTCATTTCAAGCAGGTTTAGCGCCTGTAGGGAGTTTTTGGTTTTGAACTATTTCTCCTAGAAGTCAGTATCTCCTTTAGTGGGCACGGAACCAACTTGCATTTCAGCCGCCATGTAGAGTTGCTCTCAAACACCTGAGTTAGCAGGTCTCCTAGTTTTGATTTATGCCAGTGATATTTTAGCGCCCTTGCAGGTTGGTTTCCCAGGCAAACATCTACTAACCCATTTCACAGTCTTGTTCTGTTACCTATAAAAGTGTGTGTGTGCGCCCATGCGTGCATGCGTGTGTGTGTGCATCTCCTGTTCCCAAGCAGGTGACACCAGCTACTCTAGAGTCCCACCCACCTACATTCCCTTAGAGCTCTGGTTTTGGGGGTTCCTGAAGCCTCATGGCAGAGCTCCATAATATGGGACAGAGGGATGTGTGTGTGTGTGTGTGTGTGTGTGTGTGTGTGTGTGTGTGTTTGCACGAGCATCTTCCTCTTTCCTCCCCCAACAGTAAGCCTTACTGCTGTTATCAACGTGTTTCCACAAGGCTGGAAAATTACATTCATCACATTCTTGCCTGGTTTCACTTTAGAAACAGCTTTGAAAATCTCAAACTAAAGTCTTTTTTCTGTTTTGTTTAGTTTTAGCAGCAGCACGTGTGGTGGGGAGAAGGACAGTTGAGGAGACACTGAAAGGTGCCACCAGATGGTATGGATTACATAGGAGACTGATAGATGATTCTGATGTGTCTTCTCTTAGGAACAGATGTGTTGCCAGGTTGCAACAGCTCAGAAAGATGAGATGGGTCCTTGCCATGAATCTTATCTTCTCTGTCAGAGATTTATTGAATAAGAGTAGGGGTTGGCTGCTTCTTTTATCTGTTGGCCTGGAACCAAAGTCAAACGCTCCATATGCTGAAAGGGATTACCCTATTTCATCTAATCTGAGACTTCCTCCTCGGTAAGATGCTCCACTATTTTATGATCCACTAAGTAAGGAAAATCGTTGCCAATTGTAAGATACATCCCAATTGCAAAAACGTTAAGACGTGAAAAACAGCGTGGCTGAGAATTTATGAACTATGATACATAAACTGGGGGGTGGAAACTTTTTGCCTAGGCTATTTCACAGTGTTTTATTATCTAACTTATCACTTGAGTTTGTGACTCTAAATACATAGTAATAGCTACTGATTGTAGAAGATATAGTGTATGTGCGCCCACCGCATTTACATCCCTTAGCCCCAGTCCTTTCAGCTCTACTGCAAAGAAGAGGTATAAAGCCCGTTTTACAAAGCAGAAAACTGAGCTCCTGGAGGTCAGGTAAGGTTTGAAAGGGAAGACGCTAGAAGGAGTGGGAGCCATGACTTGGACTCTCTCAAAGCTGAAGAGCCTTCAGTTACCCTAAGGAATTGCCTCTTGGAAGAAGAGCAGCTGCCTGAGTTGAGAGTAGCTTTCAGAATGGTACCAAATCTAAATATTTGTGGGTTGTTTTAGAAACAAGTTCCCACCCATCACACAGCTGTCACACAGCAATAATGGGGAGCCCGGGCTCCTCTCTTTCAGCGAGAGTTACCAGGGAAAGGAGGGGTGAGGGAGCGGGTGCTCACTTCCACAGAAATCATTACAGACATAATGGAGCTAATGCTTCGTGAAGCTACAAAACGCAGCGTCATTGTTTACCTTCTGTCAAGTCTTTATTCTCAGGAGGGAGAAAGCCCTTTCAGAACGCTCTACCTTGTTAAGGTTTTTGGCCTTTTCAAGGGCCTAAGATGTTAAGGGCTTTGCATTCTTAAAGCATATGCATAAAGTATTTCCAGTACATTATTTAAAAATATACCTTTCTCTCCCTTGCTTTCTTTTCTTTTCTCTCTCTTTTTGTTTTTTTTTGTTTTTTTTGTTTTTGGCTGTGATTTGAAGAAGTCTTCACCATAGCCAAGAACAGAATTTTAACTGATGGCAAAAATATAAAGCCTTGAGGTAATGTTTTATCACTGTTTATTACTGCATCCAAAGAAGAGGCCTTGACAAGTGTTGGCTGCTGCTGGGTTACCATGGCAGTAATCAGTCAAACAAGGAATGGATTTTTAAAGCCTGCTTAACCCTTTTCCTTACCCACTAGTGGAAACTAAGAGAGATTTTCATTTTGCACAATAGCGTAGGATGAGGCAAGTGTGTCCCTTTGCTCTGAGATCCCAGCCTTGCTCTCTGATCCTTACGCCCCCTCGCACCCTTGCTCCGGCCAGAAGGGACCCACGTGCATGACTGGAGAGTGTGCCCCTTTCTCTCCAGCCTCTGATCACGGGTGCGTGTGACTTCTGCCTGGAACCCCCTTTTGCTCCTATCCTAACCCCAACTCCTATAAACATTCTATTCTGTGAAAATAACACCTCCTCCAGGAAGCCTTCCCCATCCTTTTCTCCACTAACTATGGGTTAGAAACATGTCCTAAGTGCTCCAGTAACACTCTGTATTTACCTCCATCCTAGCATATATCATCTCCTTAGTTACAGTTGTTTGAGACAGTCTTGTTGAAGAAGAGCGTCTAGAACTGGTCTGCCTGGGCTTGAAGCTCTCCTTCATTACTTACTGGCTGTGATCTTGGGCAAGTCACTTGACGTCTCTAAGCCTCAGCTTCTCACTATGAAGAGAAAAATAATATTTACTTCAAAGAATTATCATGGGGGTTAAATGAGATAATCTAAATAAAATGCGTAGCACCAGTGAATGTTCAGTAAACATTAGAGTGAAAACTTGTCTCCTCATAGAGTCTAAGTTCCATGAGGGCAGGGACGATGTATTTTATCTTTGAATATTCAGGACCTAACAGATATCAGGCACATAGCAGACAGTTCCTAAGGGTCTATAATAGTATGGTCAAGGAATTGGTTTCTCTACATAAATGAATTTTCCATATAGCTAAAGCTTACCCCTGAACACACACACAGAAAAGTCCTTCTTGTTTCTAATTAGTAAATTAATTCATATCTATTGGTGAAAATTTGGAAAACACGGAACTATAAAGAAGGAAATAAAAGCTATCTGTGACCCTACCAACCACTATTAATACCTTAATCTATATCTTTTCACATGCACGTGCATCCTTTTAATGCATGTGTGTACATTTATATTATATTGAAATATTCTAATTTAATTTTTACAAATCTTTGTTGGTCAATATTTCTCTATTGATGGGCAGTTTTTCATAGTAAGTGTTAATACTGCAGCAAACATCCTGTCATACATTTTTGCAAGCATCTTGCATTGTGCTTAAAACTTTTAAAAACTGTTTTTAAACAGTATACAACTTTTTAAAACTTAAAACTGTTTGCACCACCCAACAGTGTATAAACATACCTACTTTACTATGCCCTTAGCGGCACTGGGTTTGATCTTAAGAAAACATCTTTGCCAATTTGGTAGAAAAATGGCCTCTCATTTTTCCCATGCCTCTGTAAACCCAGCACATAGCTCCTCATTTAAACCTTCAGAAGACAGTGTGGTGGTTCTAAGCACCAGGTACCGTATTCCTCTGAATCTCCACGCAGTTCCAACGTACAGCGTACAGTACAGTGCAGAACCAACTTCACCAAAGGAATATCTGATTTAGTGAAACATTTATTCTATTTTTCTATGACATATTCTCCCACCTAGTGCTTCTTGTTATTGCAAACATAAGACCATTTTACCACCAGTAATGAATGAATGATGGGCAATTTTTCTAGAATTGCTTTTCATTTTTGTCAGGTTTATAGAGATTTTCACATTTTCATATATATGTGTGTAGATATATATATATTTCTATATAGAAATATATACATATATATATATATTTCCATAGAGTATATGTGTACTGGAAAAACATTCTGATAACTAACTGGGCACATATTCTTCCAACAGCTCCAGAGAGAACAGAGATCATTTATTTCAGTTGTTTCAATAATTTTTCTACAATGAAAGGAATGATAAAAAGTTCCATACTATATTCACTTGTTCAAGTGCCTATTTATAGGCTTTTATGACTAACTCCTTGATTTCCTATCACCACTTAAAATTGGTGGGCAAAAGTTGACTATTTGAGTTATGCATCCACCAAACCTTGCTCCTCCGTTTAAAAAGATTGTTCCAGATGGCTGTCCTTTAGAGCTGGTTCTGTACATATTATGCTCTTACTTAGGAATATTTTCAGGGATTACTAGGACGTAATGTGCAATTAGTCTTCTACTCAATTAAAAAGTTCATATGTAGTATTCATTTGGCTTTATATTAGTAAATGAAATTATAAATTTAGTGACAAAGAGGAATCATATGGTAACAGCTGTATATATTAAGGTTATTATTAGCATGATTTCTTTAGGTTACCTCTGAGAACTGTTCTTTACTCTCATCACGAATGATTTTGTCTACCCCCAACACTAAGACCTTGAACAAACACTAACATGGCTTCTAACAGCTCAAGGCTGTGTCCCTGGGATGACCCAGCCCCCCCCTTAAGTTCCTGTCTGGGAAAAGTCAAGGCTGACTAAAGAATTTACTGTTTGTTCCAACCAACACCTGAAGACAGGACCCCTTTTTCCCAGTCTCTGTGGGAGGGTAATAGCCTCACTTCCATAAGGGCCAGTTAATAATCCCAGGTGGCCTAATCACATTGACCCCACCCCCACCCCCGCCACTTGCTTTTTGTAATTTTCCACTTTCCTGACTTTGCTCAAGCCCTGACTCCATCTCTGCACCTCTACATGGATCAGAGTTGAGTTTGGTTTTGTACTGAAGTCCTTTTCCCCTACTGCAGTAGTTACTGAAGAAAGTCTGTTTTTACTACCTTTAACTAATGTCCAGCATTGTTTTTCTTTAGCGCATACAGCCCAAAACTGGAAGGAAACCAATTAAAATATGGACGCCTAGAAACTTTCAGCTGACCTCAGAAACATGTCATGGCAATAGTCTCTGAATTAAGTATGGTCGAATGGCCACTGGCCACAGTCATGACAGAGGGTGATTCACAATCCATTCGAGTAAGAGAATTGAAATAATGCTCTGCTCATCTCAATTATTCTTCCATAAAATGAAAGGATCCAAGAGGGTAGTCTTTTTGCAAACAAGTAACTAATCGAGATGAGCTGTAGTCAAAAATAAAATCATCTCCTCTATCAAAAATGTTGATTTTTCTGCTGGTGGTTACTTTTATGTCTCTCGGGCATTCCTGGGGGGTTTGTGCTGGATTTTCTCACTGCCCTACTGGGGAACTGAAGTGGACATTGTGGCTGGCTCTCTAACAGTTTCTCCTCAGGTGATTCATCCCAGCCAGCTCTGCCCCTTACCTGTGATTGGGCTCCTGAGCTGTGAGGTTTGGTTTGCTGGAGTTGTCCTAGGAAAGAGCCAGTTGTCTTTGCATCTTGTACATGCACAAGGATGCGCGTGTACCCAGCGGTGCATTGACATCACCTTGTTAGAAATGCAGACACTCCGGCCACACTCCAGTTTGTCTGAGTTTGAATCTATATTTTAAAGAGATTCCCCCCAAATATAACTGGGGGCAAGGTGTCAGAAAGGTCCTATGGAAAATGAACAGGGTGAATCTTGAGGAATGGGTAGACTTGGGACAGAAGAGAAGGGTATTCCAGGCTAGTGGGCATCAATACATCTTACCTTAAGACATAAATCAGGAGAGCCTGGATGGAGTTTGGGGCTAATATGAAACTGGTTGTGTAAAACTGGATCCTGATCAAGGAAATCTCTGAGTGCTAGACTGATCAGTTCTGAGTGTGATCCTGTATGTCATAGAAAATAGGATAACATGGTGAAATAGTGTGACCTTTGTGGTCAGAAAGACCTGGATGTAAGTCTCAGTTCTACATTTGTTGGCTTTGTAAACTTGGGCAAATTGCTTACACTTTCTGACCCTCATCCTGTAAGATGGAGATGACAATGCCTTCTTGCAGAACTCTTGCTAGGAGATCATGTCTGGGAAAGGTGAGGACTGGCACATGGTGAGCTTCTCTCCTCCCTTTCCTGGTGGTATTGAAGAAGGGAGGAATTGTCTCCTGAGACCCCAGAGGACACAGATGTGTCACTGTGGGAAAGGGACTGAGGAGGTGGCAATAGGAAATCAGTTTGAAACAGACAAGGCTGAGAAGGTACTGAATTGTATTTGTGTGTTTGTAGGAGCAATTTTGGGGGAAATAAGTTAAAAGAGGCAATGGGGAAGACAAGACAGTAAAGAGAGGAAAAGCAACTAAGGGAGTGAAGTAAGAGAACACTAAAAATTTCCTTTGAAGTTCTGACTCAGGGTGAGCCATGTGGAAAACAGAGCAAGTGGGGCTCAGAATGACCCGTCAGGCATTAAAATGATGATTTAAACTATGGCAAAGTCATACAAGGATGACGCCAACCATCGGAAGAGTTGTAAATAGATTCCCCCCAAAGCTAATATATAATTTACAATACCCTTTGGAAAGTTCAGAATTATTTATTATTTCTTTAGCTTTGTAAACAAACACATAAATCCCCCCCCCCTTGAACATGGTGGGGGGAAAACAGAATGTCTGTATTTATCACGGAATTTGAGCCATCCTGCCAAAGAAGATTCACAATCACTATTTTAGGATGAATAGGATTAACCTCTGAGATACTAGAAGAAAAATGTAATGCCCAAATAAGAGACACAATTTTCATCAATTGTTTAAATATTGATCATAAGAGCCTCACAGATACTTCTCGGGTTTTTCATATATTTTGAAACACCGAGGAAACCATCTGCAGGAAATGCAGCAACCACGTTAAAGAGTATTCTTCTTGAAATAAATCAAAATAAGTATATATGAGAAAGTGTCTAGGATGGGGTCCAGCAAACAAGAGAAGCGCAACAAATGTTAGGGGAATCCAGTGAAATCCTTTAGTCCGTATTTAATCTAGAGTAGTATCAGACAACCCTTTGCTTCAGAGCAGGTTTCGGTCCAAAAATGTGGCTGGGGTAGGCCTCAGAGGTAATCATTGCTAATTCAAAGCACCCAGAGACAACCCGAGGATTCTTTGAATTTTTTTTTTTTTTTTATTATGTTGAGGTAGGTTCCCTCTATGCCCACTTTCTGGAGAGTTTTTATCATAAATGGGTGTTGAATTTTGTCAAAAGCTTTTTCTGCATCTATTGAGATGATCATATGGTTTTTATTCTTCAATTTGTTAATATGGTGTATCACATTGATTGATTTGCGTATATTGAAGAATCCTTGCATCCCTGGGATAAATCCCACTTGATCGTGGTGTATGATCCTTTTAATGTGTTGTTGGATTCTGTTTGCTAGTATTTTGTTGAGGATTTTTGCATCTATATACATCAGTGATATTGGTCTGTAATTTTCTTTTTTTGTAGTATGTTTGTCTGGTTTTGGTATCAGGGTGATGGTGGCCTCATAGAATGAGTTTGGGAGTGTTCCTTCCTCTGCAATGTTTTGGAAGAGTTTGAGAAGGATGGGTGTTAGCTCTTCTCTAAATGTTTGATAGAATTCACCTGTGAAGCCATCTGGTCCTGGACTTTTGTTTGTTGGAAGATTTTTAATCACAGTTTCAATTTCACTGCTTGTGATTGGTCTGTTCATATTTTCTGTTTCTTCCTGGTTCAGTCTTGGAAGGTTATACCTTTCTAAGAATTTGTCCATTTCTTCCAGGTTGTCCATTTTATTGGCATAGAGTTGCTTGTAGTAGTCTCTTAGGATGCTTTGTATTTCTGCGGTGTCTGTTGTAACTTCTCCTTTTTCATTTCTAATTTTATTGATTTGAGTCCTCTCCCTCTTTTTCTTGATGAGTCTGGCTAATGGCTTATCAATTTTGTTTATCTTCTCAAAGAACCAGAGTTTATTTTTATTGATCTTTGCTATTGTTTTCTTTGTTTCTATTTCATTTATTTCTGCTCTGATCTTTATGATTTCTTTCCTTCTGCTAACTTTGGGTTTTGTTTATTCTTCTTTCTCTAGTTCCTTTAGGTGTAAGGTTAGATTGTTTACTTGAGATTTTTCTTATTTCTTTAGGTAGGCTTGTATAGCTATAAACTTTGCTCTTAGAACTGCTTTTGCTGCATCCCATAGGTTTTGGATCATCGTGTTTTCATTGTCATTTGTCTCTAGGTATTTTTTTATTTCCTCTTTGATTTCTTCAGTGATCTCTTGGTTATTTAGTAACGTATTGTTTAGCCTCCATGTGTTTGTGTTTTTTTCCTTTTTTTCCCCTGTAATTCATTTCTAATCTCATAGCGCTGTGGTCAGAAAAGATGCTTGATGTGATTTCAATTTTCTTAAATTTACTGAGGCTTGATTTGTGACCCAAGATGTGATCTATCCTGGAGAATGTTCCGTGCGCACTTGAGAAGAAAGTGTAATCTGCTGTTTTTGGATGGAATGTCCTATAAATATCAATTAAATCTATCTGGTTTATTGTGTCATTTAAAGCTTCTGTTTCCTTATTTATTTTCATTTTGGATGATCTGTCCATTGGTGTCAGTGAGGTGTTAAAGTCCCCCACTACTATTGTGTTACTGTCAATTTCCTCTTTTATCGCTCTTGGCAGTTGCCTTATGTATTGAGGTGCTCCTCTGTTGGGTGCATATATATTTATAATTGTTATATCTTCTTCTTGGATTGATCCCTTGATCATTATGTAGTGTCCTTCCTTGTCTCTTGTAACATTCTTTATTTTAAAGACTATTTTATCTGATATGAGTATAGCTACTCCAGCTTTCTTTTGATTTCCATTTGCATGGAATATCTTTTTCCATCCCCTCACTTTCACTCTGTATGTGTCCCTAGGTCTGAAGTGGGTCTCTTGTAGACAGCATATATATGGGTCTTGTTTTTGTATCCATTCAGCCAGCCTGTGTCTTTTGGTTGGAGCATTTAATCCATTCACGTTTAAGGTAATTATCGATATGTATGTTCCTATGACCATTTTCTTAATTGTTTTCGGTTTGTTTTTGTAGATCCTTTTCTTCTCTTGTGTTTCCCACTTAGAGAAGTTCCTTTAGCATTTGTTGTAGAGCTGGTTTGGTGGTGCTGAATTCTCTTAGCTTTTGCTTGTCTGTAAAGCTTTTGATTTCTCCATCAAATCTAAATGTGATCCTTTCTGGGTAGAGTAATCTTGGTTGCAGGCTCTTCCCTTTCATCACTTTAAGTATATCATGCCACTCCCTTCTGGCTTGTAGAGTTTCTGCTGAGAAATCAGCTGTTAACCTTATGGGAGTTCCCTTGTATGTTATTTGTCATTTTTCCCTTGCTGCTTTCAATAATTTTTCTTCGCCTTTAATTTTTGCCAATTTGATTACTATGTGTCTCGGCGTGTTTCTCCTTGGGTTTATCCTGTATGGGACTCTCTGCGCTTCCTGGACTTGGTGGGCTATTTCCTTTCCCATGTTAGGGAAGTTTTCAACTATAGTCTCTTCAAATATTTTCTCTGGTCCTTTCTCTCTCTCTTCTCCTTCTGGGACCCCTATAATGCGAATGTTGTTGCGTTTAATGTTGTCCCAGAGGTCTCTTAGGCTGTCTTCATTTCTTTTCATTCTTTTTTCTTTAGTCTGTTCCGCAGCAGTGAATTCCACCATTCTGTCTTCCAGGTCACTTATCCGTTCTTCTGCCTCACTTATTCTGCTATTGATTCCTTCTAGTGTAGTTTTCATTTCAATTATTGTATTGTTCATCTCTGTTTGTTTGTTCTTTAATTCTTCTAGGTCTTTGTTACACATTTCTTGCATCTTCTCAATCTTTGCCTCCATTCTTATTCCGAGGTCCTGGATCATCCTCACCATCATTATTCTGAATTCTTTTTCTGGAAGGTTGCCTATCTCCACTTCATTTAGTTGTTTTTCTGGGGTTTTATCTTGTTCCTTCATCTGGTATATAGCCCTCTGCCTTTTCATCTTGCCTATCTTTCTGTGAATGTGGTTTTTGTTCCACAGGCTGCAGGATTGTAGTTTTTCTTGCTTCTGCTGTCTGTCCTCTGGTGGTTGAGGCTATCTAAGAGGCTTGATGGGAGGCTCTGGTGGTGGGTAGAGCTCGATTCTTTGAAACTGACTCCACTTTCCAATATGTAGTGTCATGGGTTACTGGGAGAACATTTCTGTTGCTCCTTTAAAAAGCCTATGATTACCTGAAGGTATGATTAGAAGGCTCTCAGGATTAAGAAGGTGTTTCTGGTCATAGGACGGTTCAGTGATCAGTCCAAAAAAGAGGGTATTCCACACCGTCCCCCTCACTGAAGTCTTGGTCTACTATAAGATGTATTAACTAGAGGTCAAGGATCATAGTTAAGAACAGAGTCAAGATGGCAGTGTGGGAAGACGCTGAGTTAGCGTCTCCCCACAACTAGGGTGCCTGCCAGCTGCTGGTGGGGACTCTGATGCCCAAGGAGATGGGAGAACGCCCAAGTGAACCGCCACCCCATGCAGCCTGTGGGATCTTTGTTCATGAGCTGGGGGTCGGGCCGAAGCTCCTACGGTGGGAGCTCTGAGTCCGAACCACTGGACTAACAGAGAACCTCAGACCCCAGGGTATATTCATCGGACTGAGGTCTCATGGAGGTCCTCATCTCAGCACCAAGATGCAGCTCTACCCAACAGCTTACAAACTCCAGTGTTGGAAGCCTCAGGCCAAACAACCAGTAAGACAGGAACACAATCTGACTCTTAAAAGAAAAAAAGAGAGACAGCAAAAAAATATGTCATAGATGAAGGAGTAAGGTAAAAACCTACAAGACCAAATAAGTGAAGAAGAAATAGACAATCTACCTGAAAAAGAATTCAGAGTAATGATAGTAAAGATGATCCAGAATCTTATAGAATGGAGGCATGTACTGAGAAAATACAAGAAATGTTAAACAGAGATCTAGAAGATCTAAAGAACAAACAAACAGAGATGAACAACACAATAACTGAAATGAAAAATACACTAGAAGGATCAATAACAGAATAACTGAGGCAGAAGAATGAATAATTGAGCTGGAAGACAAAATGGTGGAAATAACTGACAAGGAGCAGAATAAAGAAAAAAGAATGAATAGAATTGAAGACAATCTCAGAGACCTCTGGGACAACACTAAACACACCAACATTCAAATTATAGGGGTCCCAGAAGAAGAGAAAAACAAAGGGTCTGAGAAAATATTTGAAGAGATTACAGTCAAAAACTTCCCTAACATGGAAAAGGAAATAGTCACCCAAGTCCAGGAAGCACAAAGAGTCCCATACAGAATAAACCCTAGGGGCTTCCCTGGTGGTGCAGTGGTTGAGAGTCTGCCTGCCAATGCAGGGGACACGGGTTCGAGCCCTGGTCTGGGAGGATCCCACATGCCGCAGAGCAGCTGGGCCCGTGAGCCACAGTTGCTGAGCCTGCGCGTCTGGAGCCTGTGCTCTGCAACAAGAGAGGCCACCATAGTGAGGGGCCCGCACACCACAATGAAGAGTGGCCCCCGCTTGCCACAACTGGAGAGAGCCCTCGCACAGAAACGAAGACACAACACAGCCATAAATAAATAAATAAATAAAAATTAAATTAAATTATTAAAAAAAAAAGAATAAACCCTAGAAAAACACACCAATACACATATTAATCAAAGTAACAAAAATTAAATTCAAAGAAAACATATTAAAAGCAGCAAGGGAAAAACAAAAAATAACATACAAAGGAATCCCCATAAGGTTATCAGCTGATTTTCAAGCAGAAACTCTGCAGGCCAGAAGGGAGTGCCAGGACATACTAAAATGATGAAAGACAAAAACCTACAACCAAGATTACTCTACCTAGCAAGAATCTCATTCAGATTCGATGGAGAAATCAAAAGCTTTTCAGACAAGTGAAAGCTAAGAGAATACAGCACCACCAAACCAGCTCTACAACAAATGCTAAAGGAACTTCTCTAGGAACGAAACACAAGAGAAGAAAAGGACCTGCAAAAACAAACCCAAAACAGTTAAGAAAATGGGAATAGGAGCATACATATCAATAATAACCTTGAATGTAAATGGATTAAATGCCCCAACCAAAAGACACAGACTGGCTGAATGGATACAAAAAACAAGACCCATATATATGCTGTCTACAAGAGACCCACTTCAGACCTAGGGACACATAAAGACTGAAAGTGAAGGGATGGAAAAAGATATTCCATGCATATGGAAATCAAAAGAAAGCTGGAATAGCAATACACATATCAGGTAAAATAGACTTTAAAATAAAGAGGGACACTACATAATGATCAAAGGATCAATCCAAGAAGAAGATATAACAATTATAAATCTTTATGTACCCAACATAGGAGCACCTCAATACATAAGGCAAATGCTAACAACCATGAAAGGAGAAATTGACAGTAACACAATAATAGTAGGGGACTTTAACACCCCACTTAAACTAATGGACAGATCATCCAAACAGAAGCTAAATAAGGAAACACAGGCTTTAAATGACACAATAGACCAGATAGATTTAACTGATATTTATAGAACATTCCACCCAAAAGTGGCAGAATACACTTTCTTCTCAAGTGCACAGGGAACATTCTCCAGTATAGATCACATCTTGGGTCACAAATCAAGCTTCGGAAAATTTAAGAAAATTGAAATTGTATCAACCATCTTTTCTGACCACACTGCTATGAGACTGGAAATCAATTACAGGAAAAAAACTAAAAAACACAAATACATGGAGGCTAAACAGTGCACTGCTAAATAACCAAGAGATCACTGAAGAAATCAAAGAAGAAATTAAAAAATACATTGAAACAAATGACAACAAATACACGACGACCCAAAACCTATGGGATGCAGCAAAAGCAGTTCTAAGAGGGAAGTTTATAGCAATTTATTCTCACCTCAAGAAACAAGAAAAATCTCAAATAAACAATCTAACCCTACACTTAAAAATAACTAGAGAAAGAAGAACAAAGAAAACCCAAAGTCAGTATAAGGAAAGAAATCATAAAGATCAGAGCAGAAAACAATGAAATAGAAACAGAACAAACAATAGCAAAAATCAATAAAACTAAAAGCTGGTTCTTTGAGATGCTAAACAAAATTGATAAACCCTTAGCCAGACTCATCAAGAAATAAAGGGAGAGGATGCAAATCAATAAAATTAGAAATGAAAAAGGAGAAATCACAACTGACACCACAGAAATACAAAGGATTATAAGAGACTACTACAAACAACTATACGCCAATAAACTGGACAGCCATGAAGAAATGGACAAATTCTTGGAAAGGTACAATTTTCCAAGGCTGAACGAGGAAGAATTAGAAAATATAAACAGACCTATCACAAGTAATGAAATTGAAATCGTAATTAAAAATCTTCCAACAAACAAAAGTCCACAACCAGATGGCTTCACAGGTGAATTCTATCAAACATTTAGAGAAGAGCTAACACCCATCCTTCTCAAACTCTTCCAAAAAATTGCAGAGGGAGAAACACTCCCAAATTCATTCTGTGAAGCCACCATCACCCTGATACCAAAACCAGACAAAGATGTCACAAAGAAAGAAAACTACAGGCCAATATCACTGATGAACAGAGATGCAAAAATCCTGAACAAAATACTAGCAAACAGAATCCAACAACATATTAAAGGTATCATACACATGATCAAGTGGGATTTATCCCAGGGACGCAAGGATTCTTCAATATACGCAAATCAATCAATGTGATATACCGCATTAACAAATTAAGGAATAAAAACCATGTGATCATCTCAGTAGATGCAGAAAAAGCTTTTGACAAAATTCAACACCAGTTTATGATAAAAGCTCTCCAGAAAATGGGCATAGAGGGAACCTACCTCAACATAATAAAGGCCATATATGACAAACCTACAGCCAGCATCATACTCAATGGTGAAAAACTGAAAGCATTTCCACTAAGATCAGGAACAAGACAAGGATGTCCACTCTCACCCACTCTTATTCAACATAGTTTTGGAAGTCCTAGCCACGGCAATCAGAGAAGAAAAAGAAATAAAAGGAATACAAATTGGAAAAGAAGTAAAACTGTCACTGTTTGCAGATGACATGATGCTATACATAGAAAATCCTAAAGATGCCACCAGAATACTACTAGAACTAATCAATGAATTTGGTAATGTTGCAGGATACAAAATTAATACACAGAAATCTCTGGCATTCCAATACAACAACAATGAAAAATCAGAAAGAGAAATTAAGGAAACACTCCCATATACCACTGCAACAAAAAGAATAAAATACCTAGGAATAAACCTGCCTAGGGAGGTGAAAGATTTGTACTCAGAAAACTATAAAACACTGATGAAAGAAATCAAAAATGACATAAACAGATGGAGAAACAAGAAAATCCATGTCCTTGGATTGGAAGAATCAATCTTGTGAAAATGACTATACTACCCAAAGCAATCGACAGATTCAATGCAATCCCTATCAAGCTACCAATGGCATTCTTCACAGAATTAGAACAAAAAATTTTACAATTTGTATGGAAACACAAAAGACCCCGAATAGCCAAAGCAATCTTGAGAAAGAAAAACAGAGTTGGAGGAATCAGGCTCCTGACTTCAAACTATACCACAAAGCTACAGTAATCAAGACAGTATGGTACTGGCACAAAAACAGAAATATAGATCAATGGTACAGGGTAGAATGCCCAGAGATAAATCCACGCACATATGGGCACCTAATTTACGACAAAGGAGGCAAGAACATACAATGGAGAAAAGACAGCCTCTTCAATAAGTGGTGCTGGGAAAACTGGACAGCTACATGTAAAAGAATGAAATTAGAACACTACCTAACACCATACACAAAGAATAAACTCCAAATGGATTAAACACTTAAATGTAAGACCAGACACTATAAAACTCTTAGAGGAAAACATAGGAAAAACACTCTTTGACATAAACCACAGCAAGGTCTTTTTCAACCCACCTCCTAGAGTAATGGAAATAAAAACAAAAATAAACAAATGGGACTTAATTAAACTTAAAAGCTTTTGCAGAGCAAAACAAATATCGCATATTAACACATATATGTGGAACCTAGAAAAATGGTACAGATGAACCAGTTTGCAGGGCAGAAATTGAGACACAGATGTAGAGAACAAACATATGGACACCAAGGGGGAAAGCAGTGGTGGGTGGGGGTGGGGGTGTGATGAATTGGCAGATTGGGATTGACATGTATACACTGAAGTGGATAAAATTGATGACTAATAAGAACCTGCTGTATAAAAAAATAAATAAAATAAAATTCAATAATTCAAAAAAAAAAAAAAGGAAACCATGAACAAGACAAAAAGACAACCCTTAGAATGGGAGAAAATATTTGCAAATGAAACAACAGACAAAGGGTTAATCTCCAAAATATACAAACAGCTCATGGAGCTCAATATCAAAAAAACAAACAATCCAATTAAAAAAATGGGTGGAAGACCTAAACAGACCAATTTCACCAAGGAAGACATACAGATGGCCAAGAAGCACATGAAAAGATGCTCAACGTCACTAATTTTTAGAGAAATGCAAATCAAAACTACAATGAGGTATCACCTCACACTGGTCAGAATGGCCATTATCAAAAAATCTAGAAACAATAAATGCTGGAGAGGGTGTGGTGAAAAGGGAACCCTCCTGCACTGTTGGTATAAATTGAGAATATAAATTGAACAACCACTATGGAGAACAGTATGGAGGTTCCTTAGAAAACTAAAACTAGAACTACCATATGACCCAGCAGTCCCACTACCGGGCATATACCCTGAGAAAACCATAATTCAAAAAGAGTCATGTACCGCAGTGTTCATTGCAGCACTATTTACAATAGCCAGGACATGGAACCAACCTAAATGTCCATCGACAGATGAATGAATAAAGAAGATGTGGCACATATTTACAATGGAATATTACTCAGCCATAAAAAGAAATGAAATTGAGTTATTTGTAGTGAGGTGGATGCACCTAGAGACAGTTATTCAGAGTGAAGTAAGTCAGAAAGAGAAAAACAAATACCATATGCTAACACATGTATATGGAATCTAAAAAAAAAAAAAAAATGGTACTGATGAACCTAGTTGCAGGGCAGGAATAAAGATGTAGACATAGAGAATGGACTTGAGGACATGGGGTGGGAGGGGGAAGGTGGGGCGAAATGAGAGTAGCATCAACATATATACACTACCTAATGTAAAATAGTTAGCTAGTGGGAAGCAGCTGTATAGCACAGGGAGATCAGCTTGGTGCTTTGAGATGACCTAGAGGGGTGGGATAGGAAGGATGGGAGGGAGGCTCAAGAGGGAGGAGATATGGGGACATATGTATTGTGAAGCAATTATACTCCAATAAAGATCTATTTAAAAAAAAACAACTACAGGTCATATACTTTTGTGGACACATTCCCATTTATTGAGTTCCTATTATATCCCAGGTACTTTGCAGACATTTTCTCATTTAATCCCCATAACAACACTGTGAGATAGGTTTTATCACTATCTTCATTTTACATATAGGAAACACAGGATTAAAATCAATGCAGTGTTGATAGTGAAGTAGAATTTGGAGTCAAACTTACCTCAGTTTAAATCTCGGCCCATGACTTTGGCATTTCCTACCCATAGTGGGCCTCAACTTACTAATTCTATCTTTTATAGAATGATTCTTAAAATATTAGAATTAGAAGTTATGTTATAATTACCTAACAAACATTTTTTAATATCTGCTAACAGCAAGTCATGGACACCAAATGCCCGACTTGTAATGTTTGGGAATAGTTGACTCAAATGTGTTTTATTCACCAGGTTGTTTGGCATCATGAAGACCTAGCTTGAATCTACTCTGCACCATGGCATTAAGCTAGAACCAAGTTTTCAGGAGCTAGGAATCCCTAATTGATTAGGTGGCTTTCTCTTTGTTTCCTAAAAAATCCCCCCCCACACCATCTCCCTACAAAATATAGGTGTTTTGTATTCTATCTGCCCCCACCTAAAGATAAATGAAGGGAAACCTGAGGAAATGTATTTATATTATAGTTATCTTCATATTCACCATTTCTAACGTTCTTGTTTTCTTCCTGAAGATCCAAGTTCCCATCTAGTAGAATCTTTTAATGCAGGTCTTTTGGCAATAAATTCTCTCTGTTTCCCTTTATCTGAAGATGTTTTTGTTTCATCTTCATTTCTTAAATGCTTTAATTGAGAAACAATTTTACTTCAGTAAAATACACAAATCTTAATGTACAGCTTAATGAAATTTTATGTATGTATACACCCATGTAACTATCACCCCAATAAAGATATAAACATTTCTGCCACCCAGAAAGTTCCCCAGTGCCCCTTTGTAGTCAATTTCCTTCCCCATCCCCCAGACCTTGGCAATCACTAACCTGTTCTCAGTTGCTATCATTTTGCCTTTTCCAAAATGTCATCTAAATAGACTCATACGATATGTACCCTTTGGAGTCTGGCTTCTTTCACTTAGCATAATGCACTTAAGATTGATCCAAGTCATTGCCTGTATCCACAGTCCATTCCTTTTCATTGCTGCATAGTATTCCATTGTATGGATATACTACAGCTTGTTTATCCATTTACGCCTAAAGATACCTGGGTTGTTTCTGGCAATTTTGGATAGAGCTGCTATAAAAGTAGGGTGCAAGTTTTTGTGTGAATATGACTTTCATTCATCCAGAGTAAATCCCTAGGAAGAGGATTACTGAATTATAAGGTCAGTATATGTTTAATACTGTAAGGAACTGCCAAATTGTTTTTCAAAGTGCTATACCATTTTACATTTCCACAACAGTGCATGAGTTTCAGTTGCTTTGCAACCTCTTAGCACTTGGTATTGTTGGTTTCATTTTATTTTAGCCATTCTAATAGGTGGTATCTCTATTGTGGTTTTAATTTGTATTTCTCTAATCACTGACAATGTTGAGCATCTTTTTATGTGATTATTTGCCATCTGTATGTCATCTTTGGTGAAAGATTTTCAAATCTTTAACCACCCCCCCTTTTTTTTTAAACTGGGTTGTTTGTTTCCTTATTGCTGAGTTTTGGAAAGTTAGTTATATACTCTGGCTACAAGTCCTTGATTCGATATGTGTTCTGCAAATACTTTCTCTCAGTCTGTAGCTAGTGTTTTTATTTTCTTAAGTGTCTTTCAAAGAGAGGAAGGTTTTAATTGTGATACCAATTTATCATTGTTTGCTTTCTGGTTAGTGCTTTCGTGTCATATCTAAGAAATCTGACTAATCCAAGGTCACAAAAATTTTTTTTCCTAGGTTTTATTCTAGAACTTTTACAGTTTTACGTCAAACATTCAGGTCTATGGTACATTTTGAGTTTATTTTTATATGTTGTTCAAGGAACAATGTTCTTTTTTTTTTTTTTTTTTTGCATATGAATGTCCAACTGTTCCAGCACCATTTTTCAACTCCCTGACTCGATTTGCTCCATTGGCTGTCTACGAACAGTTTATTTCATCTTTATTACATCTTTCAAAAATTGTATTTCATACTTGCATTGGCCAAGAACTGAGTTTTGAAATTTAGTAACAAAATACTCAAATGACTTAGGAAGGAAGCCAAAGAGGGAGGGAAGGAAATAAAAAGCAAAACAAACAGAAAGTCAATTGAAAATCCTTGGGCTGCTGGCCCTGGCCTGCTTCCTGGCTGAGGGAGCACCAGCCTCACACACAGCCCAGGCATAAGGAAAGGTCTGAGCCTGGGGTCCCTGCTGGGGAAGGCATAGTTCGGTGCCTGCCTCAGGACCAGGGGCCAGGACAGCCCGAGGAGGGCTGCATAAGGCTCTCTTAGGGCAGATGGTGTCCAGGGAGAAAAGAAAGCTCTGAATGGAGGCTAGATGTTATGGAACGAATCTCCCTTCTTTCAATTATATTCAGGTTTGAGTCATTGTTTCTAGTGTAAAATGCCAAGAGCCCCCAAATCTGAAGAGGTAATCTCTTGTTCCTGCTGAGTCTCAGATTAGTAAACGTGAACAGGGCCAGTGTAGATTTGGCAGCCTAGTAAAAACTATGGACAGAAAGGTTTCCTCCTCCTCCTCTTCCTCCTTCTATCTGGAAGGCAAGGTAAAGGTACAATTAGTCAACCACCCAAATAATTCTTTTAGCTTCAGCTACCAAATGTTGTGTGGTCATGCTTGGTGGTTGGCTACAAGATGCAGGGATGTGGCACATCTGAACTATTACTGGGGCTGTAAAGTGGTTAGTGAGCCCCCGGCCAGGATTACATTCACAGTTGCAGGAGAGGGTCTGTTTTCTGTTGCTTTCTTGCTATCTTTGTGTTCTAGAAGAGGCAGCAATACGTGAGATGAATCTATCTTGTGCACTTTCACGTTGTTGTCTTAAAGTTAAAATCACAGAAAGTGCTGGTATGATGAGATATTTGTATGTTTCTAATGTATTGGTCACGTGCATCAGCATTCTTAATATAATCGAATTCACACATTCTACTGTGCTCAGCTCAGGTGCAACAATGTCCTCAGTCAATCACTTGATGTAGTTGCTTTATGCAGACCTAGCTTTAGGTTGAATTAGTACCACACCCACCACTTGGAAATTTGAAAACCGACAGGTTCAGTGAAGATGACCTACAGTCGGCTCTCCCGTATCTGCGGATGCAGAACCTGCAAATACAGAGGACCTGACTGTAACACTTTATATATGAAACTTGAGCATCCACAATTTTTGGTATTTGTGGGGGTCCTGGAACTAGTCCCCCATGAATACCAATGGACAACTGTAGATGAGAAACTGATATCACTATGATGTAATTATTTTTGCATATATGCCTCTGAGATATTCTCTGTAAGGCAGTGACCACAATTTTTTTTTCTATTTTAATCCCAAGAACCCATTAACTTGCCCTGTTTATCATACATGTTCAATAAAGATTTGTTAATTGAAAAAAAAAGAAACTGAAATAATGGCTAAAGCAATTCAGTAAACTGCTAATTTTAAATGTTTTCATAGGACTTTACTCATACCATTTTTTTTTAAAGATTTAATTTTTTATTTTTGGCTGCGTTGGGTCTTAGTTTCTGTGCACAGGCTTTCTCTAGTTGTGGCAAGCAGGGGCTACTCTTCATTGTGGTGCACGGGCTTCTCATCACGGTGGCTTCTCTTGTTGCGGAGCACGGGGTCTAGGTGCGCGGGCTCAGTAGTTGTGGCTCGCAGGCTCTAGAGCACAGGCTCAGTGGTTGTGGTGCGCAGGCTTAGTTGCTCTGCGGCATGTGGGATCTTCCTGGAACAAGGATCGAAACTGTATCCCCTGCATTGGCAAGCGGATTCTTATCTACTGTGCCACCAGCGAACTCCTACTCATATCATATTGTACTTAGCCATATTCATGCCTGTTCCTCCAGGTACCGTGAGCCTCTTGGGCACTAGTTCTGTCTAGTTCATCCAGACATCATCAATACATCTCATTCATCCTTGCATTTAGAAAAGTGGCTAATTCAGAACAAGTGCTCACTAAAATATTTGTTGACTTCGATTGAAAATTACTTAATTCACTGAAGACATAGAAGGCATTTTATCATATTTGCAGATATTGCAGAGCCTGAAGTATTGACGCTGTTGATTTCGATGACACAAACAGGCTGGAATTCAACCTGCCCTCAGCAATTTGGAATGTTGGGCCACTAAAACCACAAAGAAATTAACAGGAGTACAGGCAAAGAGCCACGTAAAAGTTATTTTCAACTGGGTTTTCATAAATATAAGATGGATATCTGGCTTGGTAGTGGCTGCTTAAGTGAAAAAGATCTAGCAGTTTTCAGTGGCCATGAACTCAATACCAGTGTGATGTGGCAGATTACAATGATAATGCAATTTAAATGACAAGTAATAAAAGCTTAGGGTGCCTTTAAGGAAGTAGTACATCCATTGTACTTCCTACTGGTCAAGCCACGTAGAGAATGAAACATGCAATTTCCAGTACTACATTCTAAGGGGGAAAATTGGCAATTAGAACATGTCCTGTAAGATGGAAACAGATGAGGGTTAACCCATGATAGGTACATGGCTCTGAATAATTTATGACTCACTGAATTTAATGAGTGAGAGGTGCCCTGTCATTTGCAATGTAACTGAGAAAATTTTTCTTTGTGGGCTCAGATTGAGCTGTCTCTAAGAGCTGATTTTTGCTCTTGGAAGACATGTGGGTATAATCTAGTAGACCTCTCTTAGAAGCAGTGAGGGTCATGGGGTTGAAGAAGCAAAGCCCACTGAAGGTCATACTTCCTGGTACTTATCTACCTGGAGTCTTTAAAACGCAGCCTTTAGGGACTTCCCCGGAGGTCTAGTGGTAAAGACTGCGCTCCCAATGCAGGGGGCACAAGTTCGATCCCTGGTCAGGGGACTAAGATCCCGCATGCTGCATGTACAGAGCGGCCTAAATAAATTAAATTAAATTAAATTAAATACAGCCTTTAGGCACTATTTCCTCCTTCCTGCCTCATAGCCCAAGGGTTAAATGCATAATCTCTGGGGTCAGACATGTGTAGGTTCGAATCCTGGGCCTGCCTCTAACAGACTATATTAACTTGGGGAAGTTCTTAATATCACTGAGCATTAGTGTCTTAATCTGTAAAATGGGAATTAAAACCATCTACTGCATAAAAACAAACTTATGGTTACCAGGAGGGAAAACGGGGTAAAAGGGAGGGATAAACTGGGAGATTGGGATTGACATATACACACTACTATATAAAAAATAGATAACTAATAAGGACCTGCTGTATAGCACAGGGAACTCTTCTCAACACTGTAATGGCCTATATGGGAAAAGAATCTAAAAAAGAGTGGATATATGTATATGCATAACTGATTCACTTTGCTGTACAGCAGAAACTAACACAAATTTGTAAATCAACTATACTCCAATAAAAATTTTTTAAAAACCTATCTACTGCATAGATTAAATGAGATAATGTAAGTAAAGGTCTCACAAGTTATCTGGTATATAGTAAGCCTCAAAAATGAAATTTATTATTGTTGCTTATAGCACTTATAATTATATACCATATAATTTTATGTGTCTAGGTACTATAACACTTAGAATTATTTAAAAATACCCCTTTAACATTCCTCCTCAAATTTCTCCAGTTCTGCATTGTTGATGTTTATTAGGAGATTGAATAACAAATTGTAGAAAAATTAAATTGCTAGTCAAGTGGAATATTTACAGTTAACATATGGTACTGGCTTTAGCTTAGGAATCTGATCTTAGAAATTTAATTTGATTTTTTTTTTTTTTTTTTTTACATTACATTATCCTAGAAGCAAAGTGGGCCAACTGCCCATAATATCTGGGCAACAAAACCAAGTTCAATGAAAATTTATTCACTCCTGGACCTTTGTATATTTGAGTTAGTTAATTCGAATTAACTTGCACAGTATCCTCATAGGCATGAATTGAATTAGTTCAAGGCTTTTTTCCAAAGGAACCAAACCTCATAATTAATTTTATTTGGTCATTATCTAGAATATGATGGTTTTTAAATGTTGGGTCACAGACATTTCTAATGTATAGAAATTCCATTTGGGAATTCAGAAACCTATCTGTTTGTTCCTTTTAATATTGGTGTGTCCTAGCCAATGGCTCTTTAGATAATATTATTGCTCAGTACTTTTCCTTCTTAAAAAGTGTCTGGATTTCAGACCAGCTAAAATCAGGAAAACATGAGGAAGAGAAGTCAAAGTTGTCCCCCAGCGAGGACAGCAAGAAGATGGAATTGAAGCTGAGTAAAGAAACAGGCGGAGGGGAGAAAACAAATAAAAAGACGAAAGACTGTTCCTTTGGTGCAATCTGGGATTCAGTGTCAGCTGTGAACTCCGAGAAGACTCAGAACGGAGTGAGCAGCTTAGGCTGCCTGTTTCATGGCTCTGGAGGAGAGGAAAAGGAACGCTACCAGTTCCAAGGCGCCCAACAAACACAAATTCTAGCCTGGGAGCCTGTGAAGAACTCCTTGTCCCTAAGAAAAATTTCCACAAAGACCCTTTATATTCAACAAAGGGATGACTAAGCCCCAGGTCCTGGAAGGGCTGGTGAGCAGCACTCACCTGAGCGATGCCCTGAAGGAAATGGTGCATGGAGCCCAAGGTGGTTAGGTTTTGTTTCATCACTTCAGAAATAAGAGAAAAAGGCTTCCTTCTGTAAGAGAGCATTTAACCCACTGCTAAAGCGCACATTCATTCCATCCCCTCGCTGTGCTCCCGTCACACACAAAACCTCTCTGTACCAGTGATGTCCGTGGAGCTTCTGCTTGTGACTGACTTCGGCTGGAGAGAGAGCGCCAGAGGAGAGGGGAGAGATGACGATTGTGGCATCTTTGCCCCAGCTGATGCCTTAGCCCAGCCTGGGGACGGGGTTGGGGGAGGAGTGGTAACTAGAAACTTAGAGAATGTTTCCAAAACAATTTTGGCCAAGGAATGAGTGCCAGGTACTGACAGAATTATTGTGTTGACAGAATTTGTAAGATTCTGAGTGAGGGTAGAAGCCAGAAGCCGGAAGCGTAGAAAGGACTCTGGATGTAATCAGATCTGCTTAAGGGCCCAGTGACCAAGTGTTGCAGGGAATTAGAGAAAGGGCCTTTCTCCCCTCCTCTGCGTAAACCACACCCACACCCCAAGAATATAGCACTTTTGGCATGAACACTGACTTTCTCACCTCAGACAGTGGCGCCTGGCAGTGGTAGGCAAATCAAATGGCAGCAAGGCAAAGACATGTGTAAGTGCAGCCAACAGAAGGCCATGGTGGACGCCATGTGGTAACTGTGTCTGACAGACGGGTCTGTAGGCAAATGTGAAGCACATCTTCGGGGCGGGGGGGTTCTCCAAAATAAATAGGGACAGTTTGAGAGAGGGAATGCTAAGTTACTGTTTGAGAAGATGGAGTGCTGCCACAGGAACTTCCACAGACTGGTGAGGCCAGATTAGATCAGGTTTACTTTCAAAGACTGGAACAGCAGTCAAATATCCCATATAGCTCTGCCACCATTTCAAAAAATAAAGGAAAAAAATAGAAGAGGGGGAAGGCACCTCAAATGTACTCATGAAGTTAATGTAAGATCAACTCTCTTCATGCTGAATGATATAAAAATGCAAATACCATTGTTTACAAAAGCCCCCGAGGCAATTGCCTATCATTTTTAGTTTTGAAAAGTAAAGAAGGATTAATGATACAAAGTTGTACCCAGACAATACAAATTACAAATGGAAGCATTGCCATAATTTGCTTTATGAAGGGCCCAGCTACCATGAGGTTGCAACCACAGTTTAGATCCTAACACCTAATCTCCATCTTCCCTTCCCTGCTTCTCATCTTCTGCATCTCTGAAAGGCTCAGACAGGACCTTCTGTGCCAATGTTACCTAGTCACAATTAAGTGCCAGAAAATTAATATGGAGTTTAAATTGGGGTGGCTGCTTCACAAAGATAAAACAAGAGAACATCAGACTCATCAGAACATCTGGGAATGCTTAGCTGAAGGATGGATTTTCATAAAGTTTTATTACTAAATGCAAGGTCTGCACCTTTATTCTTCAACTTGAAGCCTCAATTAATTGGAATCGGTAGACCGTTCAGATGAAATAATATTTCTGGTTAATCAATCATTTCTTTTAAAAAGTCAGTACTTCATCAGTATCTTTCCTAATCCTTTACAAGTCAACTGCTCTGCTTGAAGAGGGCCAATTCCATTCCAACATTACTGATGTTATGTTGATTATTACAGACCTTGCAATGCCTCTGCTTCATAATTCTGAACTATCACCTCCCATCTTTCCAGTACCAAACATACTGTTTTCATTCATTCATCAATCCGTTTGATAAATATCAACTGAATGCCTACTATGTGCCAAGTGTTCTTCTAGAGGCTGCAGGCATAACAGAGAACAAAACAGACAAAAATCTCTTCTTCCATGGAGATTAAATTTTAATACAATGTTATATGTATAAGGAATAGGAGGTTGGGTTGACTTAACTGATACATGGACATACCCTTGTAGTTGATTTTTGATTAATCACTGAGGTCAGCTAGCTTTATGTTATTTGATGTTTTCTCAGGAAGTTCATATTTCTAATCTATTTAAATCATGGTTTCAGGGAGTTGAGTTCTGGCTAGTGAAGGTATTTTCCACTGTATTCTCTTGACTGAGTACAATGACATAGAAAAACCATATATAGTAGAAAGAATGTTGAATCTCTAAATTCTTTTAAACCTAGAACTTTTTTAACCTCCTCAGCTTAATTTATCCCTTCTCCTGAAAAAAAAAAAAAAAAAGGAAAACAACTCAACTTTTTGTCAGTGCTAAACAGAAGACAGACCATCATTACCAATCATTCCAACCCTTCTGCGATCTTAGTCCTGTCACAAGAAACATCCTGTAATTTCCCCCCTTCACAATCAGAACTGAATCCAAGAAGATACGTGCAGAACTGGATGCTAATAATAGTCCACTCCCACTGACAACAGAAAGGCTGAAGGCTTCACAAACCTTTTCAGAGAACAGTTTGATGTAATTTTGAAGTCACAAATGGTTCTGTTTCTCTACGCAGGCATTTTTCAGAGCACTGAGCTCAGTTAGAAATCCTAAAACTAAAGAGAGCCAGTGAAACTTGAAGCTCGTTCAGGAAAGAGCAGCCGAAATGACTGAAAGCTTGGGAGAGCCTCCTAGTGAGGAACCTGTTAGAGGAAACGAATTTATTTCTATGACTTAGCTGAGGAAGAAAGAGAGGGCTTGGAATTCAAAGGTGCATGGTAGTGAGTCACTACAACAATAGATCTAAGTGCTTGTTAAGAGAGCTATAGCTACAGTAATACTACCTTGAGTGCTTTATACATATTATCTTTTTTAAGCCTTTCAGTAACTCAGGAGGCAGATGTTAGTGCTATTATTCCCATTGCACAGTTGAGGAAAACTGAGGCTTAAGTAACTTGCACACAGCCACAAAGCTAGTAATGGAAGAGCTGGAAATTGAACACAAGCTGCCTCCAGAGCCCCAGCTCTTCATCAGTACACCACACTGCCTTATGAGCAGAAACATTCAGTTGTCTGAAAGGATGTGAAAAAAATGAGGCCATGTAAACAAATGAGATTTTGATACTTATCACTCCAGAGACTGTAAATGGAAATGGAATGTCTTATTGGGATGGAGGGAGTTCAGGTCTGCCTGAAAACCAAATGCTAAGTTAAAATGGCTTTGAGGTCTCTGTCTTTCTCGTCATGATTGAAAAGATGATTTTTACTCATTATACCATTTGAAAAACAGTTGACATAAAGAAAATTAACATTTTGATTAAATAACATATCTGATATATTGGGAGTGTTAATTATCCAATTAGAGAGGAGAGTGAACTTTTTCCCAATTAAGGAAATGTGGAATACTTGTAACTGCCGTACTCTAAAATTATAATAGGTAAGTGTTCATGTCTTGGTGATTCCGTATCTGTAAAAAGGTGGGCAGAATATACCTATAAAAACTTCTCTGGTTTGTCTGGGGGTGGAATTCCTAAATATATTTTGTTTTAATGCCTCATAGAAAAGCCCCTCAAGGAAATCGACATTAAACCTTTCAAGAAATCTAAGATGACAATGTGCTCGTGTTTCCTAAAATATGCTCTGTGGAACACTAATTATAGGTGATGCACTCAAAAATGGATTCCATGGTCAAAGTAAAGATTCACTGGCACAGATTAAAGGTTCACAGTATCATATTAAAGGCTCTGAGCAGTTTAGCAATAAAGACACCAATTTAACTTGGTTTAAGCAACATTCCCCAAATGTATTGCCTACAGAACCATTTAAATTTTTTCAACACCTATAAACTTCTCATTGAACCAGTGTTTAACTGAACATACTACAGTAGATTGTTTAAAACTCACACTTGTGATTTTCACTACTTGAAATTACATGATACTTTTGTTACTTGCATTTTCCACTTAGTCATCTTAGAATGTACATCCCGTGAGGACAGGGATTCGTTTGTCTACAGATCCCTCACTGGTAAATATTCTTATGTTACAATGACTTTTGCTTCCCTAGGCATCCTGATGACTGTGGAATCTCTGATAATGACTCCTAGGAAAATGAGGACCCCAGAGCCCACTCCATGCTGTGGCAGGCAGTGAGGATACTGTGTGAATAGAACAGATGTGGTTCCTGCTGAGGCAGAGCTAATATTTTCATGAGGGAAATGGACTGTCAGATAACTCAACAAGCAATGAGAGAGAGTATTTTACATTGTAAAATTTTAAATTACTAAATTAGGTCCATCTCAATCTCATGTATGTTTTAGTCGGTATGACTTGTCCCTTGCATGCTTACCCCCTGGACACCTGCAAGAGGCAGGTATGGGGCAGTGTTGTGCTGGCAAACAACCGGCTGGGGGAGAAGGGATTGGATTTATAGCATCTGCAGATTTCCATGATGTGAATACTCCCACCATGTCAGATTTCAAGTTACCAAGGTGATGTCAAGCCACTTCCTGGAAATTTAACCATCTACTCTCATGAGCTGGTGCCCGAAGCTCCAGCATATCAATAATTCTAGGTTTCAAGGCAAATTCAGCAGCATTTTTCTCATCATAGACTTTTGGATTTCACAAGCTAAAAGAAAAAATTTTTGAAAATTAGAGAAAAACTAACTTTCCAAAATTTTTCCTCTGTCCTTCATTCATTCTTTCCTTCCTTCCTCCCTTCCTTCTCCAAGTAAGGATGCTAAAAAACAAATGACCTTCTACAATCACCATCATTTCATAAAATAAAGCGTATTTTAATAACAAAAAAGTGAGAATGACATAACTTCAGAATTTTAAAATATCCTTTAAATTTAATGAATCTTGCTCTATCAAAATTTTACTACCGTACTTATTTTTCTAATTCTGTTGTGAACTAGGGAGATTTTGGTGCATCCATTAGGATTTTTTTACTACAAGTGACAGAAAACCTGGCAGTGACTTAATAGCTCAGGGTCATTTTCTGACAATCAAGCAGTCTAGAAGTAAATGGTTGCTGGCAGTAGTTCAACTGTGCTGTGATGCTATTAGACACCTACTGTTTCCTTAGCTCTCCTTTCCACCATCTTCAAATTGTAGACTCTTTTCATGTCTCTAACCTCATAGTCATCAGATGGCTGCTGTACTTCCAAGACGGTAAAGTGAAAAGGGCAAAAGGCCTTGTGGTTTGAATTGTGTCCTCCAAAAAGTGTGATGAAGTCCTAACACCAGGTATCTGTGGATATGATCATATTTGGAAATAGGGCCTTTGAAGATGTAATTAATTAAGAGAGGCCATACTGAATTAGGGTGGTCCCAATCCAATAACTGGTGACCTTATAAGAAGAGAAAACAGAGACAGACTCAGAAAGGAAATGCAAAGAATACATGAAAAAAAGATGCCCACGTGAAGACGAAGGCAGAGGAAGCTACAAACCAAGGAATGGCAACCATCAGAGATGAGAAAAAGACAAGGACGAATTCTTCCTTAGAGCCTTGATTTCAGACTGATAACCTCCAGAGCAGTGCGGGAATACGTATATGTTGTTTTAAGCTGCCCAGTTTGTGGCATTTTATTATAGTAGCTCTAGGAAACTTATGACAAACATCATCACAAAACCTTATCTTAGGTGGGCTCCAGATTTCCTTTTACATTCCATTGGCCAGATGTGGGTCAGATGTCTAAACTTAGAACAATCAATGGCCAAGGAGAAGGGGATTTCCATGACTGCTTTGGACCTAGTTCATCCTTGGGCCTGGGGTAGGGACAATTCTCCCTGCGACCAAAGGATCTCTACCCACCATCTAAACACACTGGAAGAAGGGGAAATGGCCTAGGGGAGGCAATGGGCAGCAAATGTGAAGATGGACTGTTTTGTTGCTCTGCAGCTGGCATGTTAGCAGTGCTGCCTTAATTAATGGGGCACATTCACATTCTACAGAAGCCCTCAGAAATTTAGGTAAAGGAGGGGGGAGTCAAGATGGTGGAGTAGGAAGACCCTGAACTCACATCCTCCCAAGAGCAAACCAAAATTACAACCTCTTACAGAGCAACTGTCTATGAGAACAACTTGAAGACTAGTAGAAAAGATTTTCCACAGCTAAACATATAAAGAAGGAGCCAGGGACTTCCCTGGTGGCACAGTGGTTAAGAATCCACCTGCCAATGCAGGGGACAGGGGTTCGAGCCCTGGTCCAGGAAGATCCCACGTGCCGCGGAGCAACTAAGCCTGTGCGCCGCAACTACCGAGCCTGCGCTCTAGAGCCCGTGAGCCACAACTACTGAGCCCGCGTGCCACGACTACTGAAGCCTGGGTGCCTAGAGCCTGTGCTCTGCAACAAGAGAAGCCACCGCAATGAGAAGCCCTCACACCGCAATGAAGAGTAGACTCCACTCGCCGCAACTAGAGAAAAGCCCATGCACAGCAACAAAGACCCAACGCAGTCATAAATAAATAAATAAATAAATAAATAAATAAATAAAACGCTCCCAATCTTTAAAAAAAAAAAAAAAGAAGGAGCCACAACAAGATGAGTAGGAGGGGCAGAGACATGATCTAGTCAGGACCCATGCCCCCAGGTCATTGGCCCACAAATAGGAGGAAAATCATGATTGTAGAAGTTCTCCCCAAGGACCAAGGGACCCAAGTGCCACATTGGGCAACTCAGCCCAGGAATCTGGCACTGGGAAGATAAGCCCCCAGAAAGTCGGGCTTTGAAAACAAACTGAGCTTACTTTGGAAGAACTACAGGACTATAGGAAACTTCACTGTTAGATAGTGTATGCAAAATCTTACATGCTCTGAGTCCCAGCACAGAGGTAGTAGTTTGAAAGGCACCTGGATCAGACCTTGCTGATCTTGGCGAGCATCTTGGAGAGGCAGGCGGCAGCTGGGCCTTCTCCTGGAGACTGAGACTCTGGCAGCAGCCATTTTTGACCTCTTGTTCTTCCGTGCTGACACCAGTGTTGGCAAGGACCATTTTGGAATCCTCCCACTAGCCTACTAGTGCTAAGGACTTGCCCTGCTCACCAACAGGCCTGCAGCAGCCACACACTGTCAAGCCACACAGTAAGCCACCTAGGGAACCAGCCCATCCACTAGCAAACCCGCAGTAGCTGTGTGTAGCCAGGCAGGCTAGCAATCACCGCCGCCACAACAGAAGGGCACACGCAGCCTGCAAAGGGGATACCCATGGAGCATATAACTCCATTGGACAAGGGGAGTGCGCTGCTGGGCCCAATAGGACCTCTCCTACATAAGGCCCCTTCTTCAAGATCAAGGGATGAAACGGACCTACCTAATACACAGAAATAAAATAAGAGACTAGGCAAAATGGGGAGACAGAGGAATACGTTTCAAACAAAGGAATAAGACAAAACCTCAGAAAAAGAACTAGGTGAAATGGAGACAAGAAATCTACCCAATATATTAAGGGCAATGATCATAAAGATGCTCACCATTTTCAGGAGAAGAATGGATGAACACAGTAAAAACTTCAAAGAAGAGTTAGAAAATATAAAAAAGAACAAATCAGAGCTGAAGAATACAATAACTAAAACAAAACAAAAAAACTAGAGGGAATCAAAGTAGATTAGATTATACAGAAGAATGGATCAGTGATCTGGAAGACAGAGTAGTGGAAATCAACCAAGATGAAAAGAAATAAAAGAAATTTTAGGACTTCCCTGGTGGCGCAGTGGTTCAGAATCCGCCTGCCAATGCAGGGGACAAAGGTTCGAGCCCTGGTCCAGGAAAATCCCACATGCCACAGAGCAACTAAGCCCGTGTACCACAACTACTGAAGCCTGTGCGCCTAGAGCCCATGCTCTGCAACAAGAGAAGCCACCGCAATGAGAAGCCCATGCACTGCAACGAAGAGTAGCCCCCGCTCGCCACAACTAGAGAAAGCCTGCACGCGGCAACGAAGACCCAACACAGCCAAAAATAAATAAATAAATATGTAAATTTTTTAAAAATAAAAGAAATTTAAAAAATAAGGGTACTTGAAGGGACCTCTGGGACAACATCAGGCATACTAACATTTGCATTATGGGGGTCCCAGAAGGAGAAGAGAAACATAAAAGGGCAGAGAATTTATTTGAAGAAATAATAGCTGAAAACTTCCCTAATCTGGGGAAAGAAACAGACAATGAGGTCCAGGAAGCAAGAGTCCCAAACAAGATGAGCCCAAAGAGGGCCACACCAAGACACTTTGTAATTAAAATGTCATATTAAATATAAGAGAGACTTTTAAAAGCAGCAAGAGAAAGCAACAAGTTTCAAACAAGGGAACTCCTGTAAGACCATTGGCTGGCTTTTCAGCAGAAACATTGTAGGCCAGAAGGAAGTGGCACAATACATTCAAAGTGATGAGAGGAAAGCGCCTAAACCAATAATACTCTACCCAGCAAGGTTATCCTTCAGAATTGAAGGAGAGGTAAAGAGTTTCATCAACAAGCAAAAGCTAAAAGGAGTTCAGCACCACTAAACCAACCTTATAAGAAGTGTTAAAGGAACTTCTCTAGGCACAAAAGAAAAAGGACACAATTAGAAGTAAGAAAATTATGAAAGGAAAAACCTCATTGGTAAAGGCAAACATATAGTAAAGATAGTCGATCAATGACTTATAAAGCTAATAGGAAGGTTAAAAGACAAAAGTAGTAAAATCATCGATATCTACAATAAGTTAAGGGATACAGAAAAATAAAAAGATGTAAAATATGATGTCAGAAACAAGGCATGGTGGGAAGGACTAAAAATGTAGAGCTGTTAGAATGTGTTCAACTTAAGAGATCATCAATTTAAAGTAGATTATCTATTTATCATCTATCTATCTATCATCTATCTATATATCTATCATCTATCTATCATCTATCTATCATCTATCTATCTATCTATATATCTATCATCTATCTATCTATCTATCTATCTATCTATCTATCTATCTATCTAGGTTCTTATACATGAACCTCATGGTAACCACAAATCAAAAACCTACAAAGATAAACAAAACAATAAAGAGAACAGAATCCAAATGTAACACTAAAGATAGTTATCAAATCATAAGGAAAGGGAACTAGAAAAGAATAAACAAACAAAGAAGACTACAAAAACAGCCAAAAACCAATTAATAAAATGGCAAAAAGTACATATCTATCAATAATTACTTTAAATGTAACTGGAGTAAATGCTCCAATCAAAAGACATAGAATGGTTAAAATAATTAGAAAAAAATGAGACCCATATATATGCTGCCTGTAAGAGACTCACTTCAGATCTGAAGACACACAGACAGAAATTGAGGAGATGCAGAAAGATATTCCATGTAAATAAAAATGAAAAGAAACCTGGGGTAGCAATACTTATATCAGACAGAATAGACTTTAAAACAAAGACTGTAACCAGAGAGAAAGAAGGTATTACATAATGACAAAGGGATCAATCCAACAAGAACATATAACACTTGAAAAATGATATGCACCCATATCTGAAAAGGAGTTAATATCCGGAATATAGAAAGAACTCATACAACTCAACAACAAATAAACAAGAAATATAATTTTTAAATGGGCAGAGGATAGACATTTTTCCAAAGAAGGCATATAGATGGACAACAGGCACATGAAAAGATAGTCAACATCACTAATCATGAGGGAAATGCAAATCAAAATCACAATGAGATATCACCTCACACCTGTCAGAATGGCTATCATCAAAAAGACAGCAAATAACAAGTATTGGTGAAGATGTGGAGAAAAGGGAACTTTCACTGTTGGTGGGATTGTAAGTTGGTACAGCCACTATGGAAAATAGTATGGAGATTCCTCAAAAAATTAAAAATACAACTATCCTATGATCTAGCACTTTCACTTTTGCACATTCTCTGAAGAAAACAAAACCCTAATTCAAAAAGATACATGCACCCCTATGTTCATTGCAGCATTATTTACAATTGCCAAGATATGGAAGCAACCTAAGTGTCCATGAATAGGTGAATGGATAAAGAAGATGTGACACACACACACACACACACACACACACACACACACACAGTGGAATCTTAGCTATAAAAAAGAATAAAATTTTGCCATTTGCAACAACATGGATGAATCTAGAGGGTATTATGGTAAGTGAAATAACTCAGAGAAAGACAAACACCATGTGATCTCACTTATATGTGGAATCTAGAAAACAAAACAAAATGAAAACAGACTCATAAGAAAACAGAGGGGAGGTGGTTTTGCCAGAGGGGAGGTTGAGGATGGGGAGCTAAATAGGTGAAAGGAATTAAGAGGTACAAACTTTTAGTTGTAAAATAAATGTCACGGGGATATATCGTACGGCATAGAGAATGTCATCAATGGTACTATAATAGCTTTTTGTGGGGACAGATGTTTACTAGACTTACTGTGGTGATCATCTCATAATGTATTTAAATGTCAAATCACTATGTCGTACCCTGAAACTAACATAATATTGTATATCAACTGTATTTCAATAAGAAAGGAAGGGAGGATGGAAGGAAGAAAAATTTAGGGAAAGGATCCAGTTTTATGGTTCCAGGTAAGAAGTTAGAAAAGTGAGTGGCAGTGTTCACAGGGAGAGACCATGGAAGCTCATGGAAAACCAAGAGAGGGATGGAAATTTTAAAGAAAATCGAGTGTCAGGAAACTGGAAATCTCAGGGAGAAAAGGCAGGTGAAATGATCTGGTACTAATGAAAATCCCCTATCCCTACTCCAAGGGAATTATTAAGCCAGTTTCAAAAAGAGAGAGAATAAAGGAGAAAGAGAGAAACAGAGATGTCATTTTAACTCTAGGCAGTATCGTATAGTGAAACAAATTTTTCATCTTCATTCAGTGACAGGTTTAAACAGTTAAACCCAGCACTAAACAGTAAAATGTTTAAAAATCCATGTTTTAAAATCTATTTTTTCACAGTTAAGACAGAGACTAAAGATGCTCAGGAACTCAGCTCTGAGAACCAGAGGCAATAGGGAAGTCGCTGTCTGAGCATTCCGTCTCCCAGGCAACCCCCAACTCTACACGTTCTGGAACTGCTCTTAAACATTAAATAGGCTTCATTGAAGGCATATCTGGGAACTATAGACCATCATATGGAGGCCAAGTCTTGTAAAGACTGTGGCTTTATGGGTTACACTCTCACTGGCCCCGTCGGCCACCTCTTCTACCTGGACCTATCCTTTATCCTACCTGCTGGACCTATCCTTTATCCCACCTGCTCCAAGGATAGGATTTTGATTGGTCAACTGGATCTACCTGCATCTTCCTGACTAACCCAAACTCTTTGACCCACGGCTGCTTTATTTATTCCCACAGTTTGCTCTGCCTTGGAGCACCTCCTCGGCCTCTGTGTCCCCTCTCTTCCCCAGACATACATGTCATAGCACCAGAGTATTTTGTGGCATTTATTAAATTAAATGTCTGTCTTCCCTTACTAAATAAGGACTTTGGAAGCAGTAGCCATGCCTTAGTGATCTTTGTGTTTCCAGCATCTAACACAGTGGGGGATCTATTAAATGTTGGATGAATAAATAAATTTTCAAAGGCTAATCCCAAGGGAAACAGATCATGTTATAAATTCCTCAGCTGGAACCCATAGGAATCAGTGATGTTCCATGCAAAAGCCTTATAGGGATAGGAATCCAGAGTGTTGACCTCAGGTCTTCTTGGTGTATTAAAAAGTGTGGGACATACTGTGAGCCTAAAGACAAATATCCTTTGAACTAATCTGATTTATTTCTATGAAATTCTTTGCTTAGGTGTTGTGAGCTCTGTTTCTAATGTACAAATTCTGCTTTCCTTAGAAATTGAAAGGGGCTTGAGACATTTCTTAGGTGGTTTCAAGACCAAACCGCTTGTGAGAGTTAAGGACTTCCTTTTCTGACTGTGTACTAGAAAAGTTAGCAGTTAGAGGTGAATGTGGCAGAGCCTTGCCGATAAGAACATAATATGGAAACTCATCATCCAAATTGAAACGTAAAACATAAGCAGTAGCCATCCAGTTCCACTGTGGGGCTGGAATGGGCTGAGGAGGAAGGGATTTTGGATGAAAGTGAAAAGAAGTGCAGAGGACCATTGGAAACATACTCATTTTATATTTTCTCTCTAAAAATAGACTTGCTGCTGGTAAAATGGACTTTTTCTAGCCCTGGTTATACAATTGCTGGATTTAGATGCCAGATGCATGTTGCTTCTTATCGCAAAATGCCTCTGTGTTGCATTTTGCCTCGTTTTCATTTCTGCCATTTATTAGGTCACTGAACTTTCTCTCCGTGTTTACTCACAATATCAGAAAGACATGGGCGGAGACTCCACTTATCTTGGGACCTCACTCTGCTGTTCTTTTACATTTCTTCTAATAGTTTGATCATTTTTATCTTCTCTTCTTTCTTCCGCTTTATTGCTCACATCATTGGTTTCCTACCCAAGTCTGGAAGTGACCTTAAGAGGCTACCTAAGCAGAAGAGCATGCACTGTGTCTTCAGACTTTCAGACATGGGCTGCCACTACTCCATGGGGTGCCTTTGTGTGAGGTGGGAAAAGGCATCCCTTCATCTGGGCTGACGCAGCCCACACTCGGGTGCACGGCTTAGTGAGCACAGGACAGACTGATTTCAGGACCAACTCTATTATTCACTCGTGTGACATGAACAACCAGCCCTACCGGAAGGTGCAACCCTGTTCAGAAAAGAAGAGTCCACAGTCTTGCTTAAATAAAGCATTATAGCGACCATTATTCTCATGATGAAAATACTCTTCTTTAAAGTCCTCTTAAGGGATGAATAACCTTGGACACACACTTATTTCTTCAGTTTTCAGTAGTTTACAGGTCCTTAAACACGACTCAAGGTTACATCATGGCTTTCTGAGGCCAGTAGCATCAAATCCAAACACCACGATCTAATTTGCTAGGCCATCTCTTCTTTTTAGTGCTACGTCATCATCACACATTTTGTCTTCATTTCAGCAAACAATTAATGAGCATGGACAATGCGTCAAACTCTTGAATCTCATCTTTTGTTCCTCTCCAGCGTGGCATTTTCACTTCAACTAGCCCTATGACAAAATAGGCATCCTTGAAATCTCCAGACAGAAGGCTCCTGATCTGTTTGGCAAGCCCTGGGCGTAACTTTCTGCTGCTTCAGACCTGGAATCCACAGAAGAGAACTCATGGGTCAGTTCCTCCAGCCCTGCCTGGCATTTCTCTTGGTCACCCTCACCCTCCTCCCCACAAACCCACACGCCCGCTTCAATACAATGTGCTCAGAATCCTGCTTGAAGTGCATAAGCACCGCACTTGAAGTGCACTCGTTCAACGTCATTTGAGGGGATCTCTAGGTACAAACTCCACATAGAAAAACAATGGTAAGTCTTTATTCACATAGTAGTGTGTTATTTAGAAAACCCTTTCATATGCATTAGTCCTCTACACAGACTTGCCAATATTTGTCATCTGGTCTTTGCCCCAACGTGGAGGTTCTCAGCCTTTGTTGCACTTTAGAATCACCTGGGAGCTTTCATAAAGTGTGGAGACCTGGGCTCCCTGCCCCGGAAACAGAAACAGAATCTCTGAGGGTGGGAGCTGGGTGCAGTTTCCTTTGTTTGTTTGTTTAGTAACAGGTGATCTTTTTTTTTCCTATTTCTTTTAAAATTAATTAATTAATTTATTTATTTCTGGCTGTGTTGGGTCTTCGTTTCTGTGCGAGGGCTTTCTCTAGTTGCAGCGAGTGGGGGCCACTCTTCATCGCGGTGCACGTGCCTTTCACTGTCGTGGCCTCTCTTGTTGCGGAGCACAGGCTCCAGACGCGCAGGCTCAGTAGTTGTGGCTCACGGGCCCAGTTGATCCGCGGCACGTGGGATCTTCCCAGACCAGGGCTCGAACCCGTGTCCCCTGCACTGGCAGGCAGATTCTCAACCACTGCACCACCAGGGAAGCCCAGTACCAGGTGATCTTAATGAAAATCAATGCCTGCCTTTCTCTTTGCCAGTCTTTACCATTTTTAGAGCTCAGAATTATCCAGATACTATACAGAACACCCAGCATAGCACTGGTCAAAGAGATGATTCTTTTCTCTCCATACATCCTCATTAGCTCCCGCCCAATACACCAACTGACTTTGTCTCCTCTGTGTGAACATATCCAACCTACCCCATATGACCATGGAATATCTATACATTATCATAGAATTATTGTTTTCTCTTTGCATGTAGATTAGTTTATTTAAACAAAATGGCAACTGTCTCAAAGATGGAGGCTATCTTTTCTATTCTTTGTCTCCTTCCATAGTGCTAGCAAAGAGCTTCTGAACCACAATAGACAGTAAACGGATGTTGATTACAAGTAGAACCTATCCCTTTTGCTTTCATTTTCCTTTGATATGAAAATCAAATAGGCTTCAGAGAATGGGGTTAGAGCGTTGAAATAAGAAAAATATGTAACCTGGAAAAAAAAACAAAAGCAAAACCAAGATGTCCAGTAAGAAAAAGTAGATTTATATGTACTGCAGATTTAGTACCTGTCAGAGTGGTTAATCCTTTTACATATGAGCTCATTCAAATGTTAAATGATTTCATTCAGAACTTCATTTGGGAAAAGTTGCTAAGTTTCCATGTTACACAAAAAGATCCAACACTCTCTCTAGAATCTCCAGTAGGAAAAGTAGGATGGATGAGTCCAGAGCTCTACTTTTATTTTGAGCATAAAATTGTTGCCTGGATCTTAGTCTAATCTCTGCTATTAACTAGCTGTGACCTTGATATGTCATTGAGTTCATCAGAGCTCTTTAGTCCCAGAGTTCTCCATAGTAATAATGTTAATCAAAATAGCCAACGTTGATGGAGTACTTGCTATGTACCAGGCACTGTACTGGGCATTCTTCAGGGATTACTTCACTTAACCCTCACAATCACTCCTTGGGATGGTTACTATTATTATCCCTAACTGAGGAAACCGAGGCTCTCGGAGATTAATTTGTCCAAGGTCACAGGGGAGATGCATTTTAGTGGAAACGTATTTATTCAAGCCTGGCTCAAATACCCATTCCCCTCTCCCCACATCTGTAAGCAGAGCACCTGATTCTGGGCTCCTCGAACACTTAAGGGAGGCTGATATTTTTGCGCTTATCACTTGCCCCTTTGTAGTGTGTTGATTGTTTTTGCATGTCTCTCCCAGCATACTGGACTTTGAATTCAGGGTTTAGCAATTAATATACAATCAGTATATGTGTCAAGTTAGTGGTATGAACTCTCATTTAGCTCTCACAACAATTTTGTAAGTAGAATTTTTCTTGTTTTTACAGATAAAGGCTGAGAGAGGTTAAGTAATTGGCTCAAGTTCACACAGAGCATAGAAACTGGAGTCAGGTTTTGACTCCAGACATCAGACTGTGCCTACTCTGTGCTGGCATCCCTGTCCACTCAGTTGTCCGAGCCAATCCAGAAACCAGTGTTAAGTTAACTCAACAAGGAGACCATTAAGACGGGTGGTGCCGGGCTTCCCCGGTGGCGCAGTGGTTAAGAACCCGCCTGCCAATGCAGGGGACACGGTTTGAGCCCTGTTCTGGGAAGATCCCACATGCCGCAGAGCAGCTAAGCCCGTGTGCCACAACTACTGAGCCTGCGCTCTAGGGCCTGCAAGCCACAACTACTGAGCCTGTGTGCCACAACTACTGAAGCCCGCACACCTAGAGCCTGTGCTCCACAACAAGAGAAGCCACTGCGATGAGAAGCCCGTGCACCGCAACAAAGAGTAGCCCCTGCTCACCACAACTAGAGAAAGCCCGTGCACAACAACGAAGACCCAACACAGCCAAAAATAATAAATAAATAAAATAAATAAATTTATTAAAAAAAAAAAAAAAGGTGGCACTAATGCCGTGGCAGCCTACGTAAGCAAACCCAAATCGAAATGCAAACCTAAGGACAACCAATCACAAACAGCCAACGAGGCTTTCAGCTATAGCCAACCAATAATTCCTTGTTTTGCTTCCACCTTCTTTGTATAAAGTCTCTCCCAGAGTTCCTGTTGGTGGAGGGCTCCTAACAACTTCTGATCTGGCGCTGCTCCATTCCAATTGGTTTTTGCTCAAAGAAACTAAAAAGTTTTAATATGCCTCAGTTTATCTTCTAACACCAAGGAAGCATTCTGTACAATACTTCTCGGCTCGTGATTCTCTCCCATCCCCCACTCCCCTCCAGTCGCTGTTCAGTCCATCACCTCGTCCCCGTCCCCTCCATCACCACCGCCTTCACTCACCTGGATTACTGCAATGGTTAGTGTAAAAGATTTGGAATTTTGGCTGACCTCCAAAACAAAAAGGTTAAAATTTATCGGTGACTTTCATAAATTGCAAGCAGTTCTTATTATGTCCCTTAGAGACAAAGACATACTTCCACACACTCAGCCCTGTGTAGCTTAAATCATGGTTCACTGGGAAGTTAGAATTGTGTTTTCACCTTGTGACATAAATTTCGGTATGAGGATCAACACACTTCTCCAATCCTGTAAATCATATGAAGCAGCTGGATAGTTTCCAAGATTCTAACCGCGTTTGCTGATTGCATTTACAAGTTTATTTCAGAGTCTGCCTTTTGGGACCCAATTGTGATAATTGCACTTGTTTTCCTGAGTTGTTGTTTTTAACCCATTTCATTGCTCTTTCTCTCTGGGGCTGGGGCCTTGCCTTGCTCTTACCTTCACTAAGCTGCATTTCTGGTTTCCTGCCTTCCTACCTTGGGATTGAATATCATATGCTCCTGATATGCTATTGCTATGCTCTGTCACCTGTAGGGACACTTGGTCATGTTGTGTTAAGACCTCCATGCAGTACTGGCTGCCCGCCCTTTGCTGCCAGCGTCCTTGAGAAAACTTCCTCTCATGCCCCTGAAACAGATCTGTCTCCCAACTGCCTGCCTCGTCTCGGGGTGGCCCTCTTTACAAGCACTGGAACTAGTTTAGACCCATAAATGTCCCTTTGATATCTACTTATTGCAAACACAAGAGAAACTTCTTCAGAGCAAAGGAAGTCAGTCATTTTTGGCAGTCGGCTCAGACTGTTTCAACAATAAAGCTTCTCCGAATATTAAGGTCTCCTGCTCGTCTGGGAACAAAGTACTCTAGCTAATATTGTCAGATGACCTGCCAAAAAGAAAGGTCACTCTGGTAGGAGTTCCACATGCTATTTAAAGATCAGACGGTCCTTGGATGGGAAAGCAGCAGATATATGGCCAGGGTTTTAATGAGTCAGAGAAAGGTACAATGTGGCAAAATTTGATAGTAAATGAAATTGTTCTCTTGAAAAATAACACTGTCCGTTTATTCTGTTTTGTAATTACATTTAAAGTTATTGTCTTCATTGGAGTATTGTGAATTCTTTGTTAGCATTATGTATTTAACTTGTTAAGTGAAGACGTGTTCTTGAATGAGAGGAAAACAAACCTGTTTTAATCTTTTTGTAATAGTCTTGGGAATATTTCTAAAAGTTGGAACTATGTCTCAAGGGAGAAAATGGAGATCATGAGAAAATGAAACAATCTCTCTCCATATTTATTATGTTTACCCTCAACTCCATCTAATAATTGATGCTTGTAAGGCTATTCCTTTTTTGCTCTACCAATCCTTCTTCTCCCTCTGATTGTTCTAAATTTGTTTAGAAATAGCAACTCCCCAAAACTAGAGTTGTCTGTTCCACTTTCTCCATTTTCCACTTCCTCACCTTTCGTTCACTAGTTTTGTGTAGTTAAACATTCATTTTTCACTATATTATGTCCATGCAAATAGCATTCACAGCTTAATGTTGTGTGCACTATAATCATGAGGTTTCTCTTTACCATTTGCTTTTTCCCTACAGTTAATAATTGCCTTTTCTTAAAAATTGCTTAGTTTTCCCTGTCTCTTAATTTCTCCCACATCTTCCAATATTCTATCAGTCCACTTTTCCATAAGATTAAAGTACATAATGCATCAATTCCAATTCCAAAATAAATGAATTCTTTTAAATTTGCAAGGGCTATGACATATAGCTCTATGTTATAAAATTTGAAAATCTTGCATTTTAAAAGTAGAGTGTTTATGAGTGTCCTTTTAAAAAAATATGTAGACCATTAAAAAATATTGATAAATCATACCATCTTCAAGTGGCAGCACTTCTCTGGGAGGCAGTAAAGCTTAGGGGCTGAGCGTCTGGTATTAGAGCGCCGAGCTTCAAATCCTGGCTCTGTGCTCACCTGCAACTAGAGACTCACCGTCTTGTGCCTCAGTTTCCTCATCCTTAAGATGGAGATAATAATACCTACCACAAGGATTCTTGGAGGTTTAACCTAGATAACATATACTTATCTATATACTATAGATAACTATGTTATATATATTATATATAATTATATATCTCTATATCTATACTCTATAAAGTATATAAAGTATTATATACTTCATATAATGCCCGATGCACAGTAAACACTTAGTGAATGTTAGGTATTATTTTGCACAATAGTGAAGGAAGAAACAATATTTAAAATACTGAAAGACTTTATCTAAAGCTTATGTATGAAAAATATGAACACAAAATTAAGAGGAAAGTAATAAGCTGGAATAAAAACATTTGCAGCATGTGTGACAGAACAAAAGGTAAACATTTCATATATCATAAGCCTTAGATAAAATAGAAAAACAGGCAAAGTACATAAATTCTGTGGTTTATAAAAGAAATAAAACTGGCTATATGGGGACTTCCCAGCGGTCCAGCGGTGAAGACTCTGTGCTTCCACTGCAGGGGGCATGGGCTCAATCCCTGGTCTGGACTCCAAGATCCTTCATGCTGTATGGTGCAGAAAAAAAAAAAAAGGCTATATGAAAACATATCTGCTTTCATTTATAATAAAAATTGCATATTAAAATATAATGTATACAAAAAAAGAGAGAAGACAAATTGCTAATATCAGACATGAAAGAAGGGTTATTACTACTGATCCCACAGATATTAAAAGAATAATAAAGGAGTGTTATCAACAACTCTATGCCCACAAATATGATAACTTGGATGAAATGGACCATTTCTTTGAAAGACACAATCTACAAAAACTCATACCTAGGAGAAATAGACAATCTGAAAAGTCTATATCTATTATGGAAATTGAATTAGTAATTAATAATATTCCCAAACAGAAAGTACCAGGCCCAGATGGATTCACTGGTGAATTCTACCATACATTTAAGGAAGAAATGATACCAATTCTCTACAATCTCTTCCAGAAATAGAAGCTGAGGGAATACTTCCTAACTCATTCTATGAGTCCAGCATTACCCTAACAGCAAAACCAAACAAAAACATTAAAGAAAGGGAAACAAGCCAATGTCTCTCATAAACATAGATGTGAAAATTCTCAACAAAATATTAGCAAATCAAATCCAACAAAGTATAAAAAGAATTATACACCATGATGAAGTAGGATTTACTCCAGGTACATGAGGCTGATTCAACATTTGAGAATCAATTAATGTAATTCATCACATCAACAGGCTAAAGGTGATCATATGATTATATGCATAAATGTAGAAAAAGCATTTGAAAAAATCCAATACCCATTCATAATTCAAACAAACAAAAGAAACCTTAGCAGATGAGGAACAGAGGGTAACTTCCTCAACCTGATAAAGAATGTCTACAAAATACCTACATCTAACTTCATACTTAATAGAAACTAGACACTTTCTCCCTAAGATTAGGAGCAAAGCAATGATGCCCCCTCTCACCTCTCCTTTCCAACACTGCACTGGAAGTCCTAACTAATGAAATAAGATTAAAAGAAGAAGTAAAAGGTATACAGTTTGGGAAGAAAGAAATAAAACTCTCTTTGCTCACAAATAACATGACTGTTTGTGTAGAAAATCCCAAAGGAAGAACAAAAAACCTCCTGAAACTGATAGATGATTGTAGACAGGTTGTAAGATACAGATGAATGATACCAAAGTAATTGCTTTCTTATATACCAGCAACGAACAATTGGAATTTGAAATTTAAAACACAACACCATCTACAAAAGAAAGAAAAAGAAATACTTAAGGAAAAATCTCCAAAAATATATACAAGATCTAGCTGATGAAAATTACAAAATTCCGATGAAAGAAATCAAAGAAGATCTAAATCAATAGGGATGTATTCCATGGATAACAAGAGTCAATATTGTCAAGATATCAGTTCTTTCCAATTGGATCTATAGATTTAACTCAATTCTAATAAAAATACCAGCAAGTTATTTTGTGGCTATTGACAAATTGATTCTAAAGTTTACACGGAGGACCTTCCCTGGTGGTGCAGTGGTTAAGAATCCGCCTGCCAATGCAGGGGACATGGTCTGGGAAGATCCCTGGTGTGGGAAGATCCCACGTGCCGCGGAGCAACTAAGCCAGTGCGTAACAAATACTGAGCCTGCTCTCTAGAGCCTGCGAGCCACGACTACTGAGCCCATGCACAACAACCACTGAAGCCCATGCACCTAGACCCCGTGCTCCATAACAAGAGAAGCCACCGCAGTGAGAAGCCTGCGCACCGCAACGAAGAGTAGCCTTCGCTCACCGCAACTAGAGGAAGCCCGCACGCAGCAACAAAGACCCAACGCAGCCAAAAATAAGTAAAATAAATTTTTTAAAAAAGAAGTTTTTATGGAGAAGCAAAAGACCCAGAATAGCCAATACAATATTGAAGAAGAAGAACAAATTTGGAGCACTGCCACTATCTGACTTTAATTCTTACTGTAAAGCTATAGTGATGTGGAATTAGCAAAAGAATAGACAAATATATCAATGGCACAAAATAAATAGCTCAGAAATAGACCTACACAAATCTAATCAACTCATCTTTGACAAAGGAGCAAAGGCAATTCAGTGGAGAAAGGATAATCTTTTCAACAAATGGTGCTGGAAATCCACAGGCAAAAAGAAAAGGAAAGGGCTTCCCTGGTGGCGCAGTGGTTGAGAATCTGCCTGCCAATGCAGCGGACACGGGTTCGAGCCCTGGTCTGGGAAGATCCCACATGCCACGGAGCAACTGGGACCGTGAGCCACAACTACTGAGCCTGCGCATCTGGAGCCTGTGCTCCGCAACAAGAGAGGCCACGATAGTGAGAGGTCCGCGCGCCACGATGAAGAGTGGCCCCCGCTCGCCACAACTAGAGAAAGCCCTCGCACAGAAGCGAAGACCCAACACAGCCAAAAAGAAATAAATTAATTAATTAAAAAAAAAAAAAAGAAAAGGAAAGAAGGAATTGACACAGACCTTACATCTTTCACAAAAATTAACTCAAAATGGATCACAGACCTAAATGTAAAATGCAAAACTAAAATTCTAAGAAGATATAAAAGGAGAAAATCTAGGTGATCTTGTGTTTGGCAATGAGTTTTTAGATTCAACATCAAAAGTGCAATTCATGAAAGAAAAATTAAGTGGAACTTCATTAAAATTTAAAACTTCTGCTCTACAAAAGACACTGTTAAATGAATGAAAAGACAAGCCATAGACTAGGAGAAAATATTTACAAAACACGTATCTGATTAAGAACTTTTATCAAAAATGTACAAAGAATTCTCAAAACTCAACAATAAGAAAACAAACAACCTAACTTTTAAAATGGGCAAAAGATCTAACACCTTAACAAAGAAGCTATAGATGGCAAATAAGTATATGAAAAGATGCTCGACACCATATGTCATTAGGGAATGACAGACTAAAACAAAAATGAGACGCCTATTAGAATGGCCAAAATCCAAAACAATGACAATACCAAATGCTGGAGAGGATGTGGAGCTACAGGAACTTTCATTCATTGCTGGTGGGAATGCAAAATGGTCCAGCCATTTCAGAACACAGTTTCTTACAAAGCTAAACTTACACTTATTGTACAATCCATTAATTGTACTCCTTGGTATTTACCCAAGTGAGTTGAAAATTGTGGCCACAGGAAACCCTGCATTTCAATGTTTATAACAGCTCTATCATACTTTCCTGAACTTGGAAACAACCAAGGTGTCCTTTAGTAGGTGAATGGATAAACAAACTGTGGTACATTTATAAAATGGAATAGTATTCAGTGATAAAATAAAATGAGTTATCAAGCCATGAAAAGACATGGATGAACCTTAAATGCATATTGCTAAATGGAAGAAGCCAACTAGAAAAGGCTATATACTGAATGATTACAGCTATATGGCATTCTGGAAAAGGCAAATTATAGAAATAATAAAAACAGTAGCGGTTGCTAAGGCTTCTGGGGGAGGGGAAGATGAGTAGGTACAGTACAGAGAATTTATAGGACAGTGAAACTATTCTGTATGATACTGTAATGGTGGATACATGATATGGTGAAACATGATAATACATGACACCATGAAACATAATGGATGCAAACAAACACTTGTCCAAACTCATAGAATATACAACACAGAGTGAACCCTAATGTAAAGTAAGGACTTTAGTTAAAATAATATATCAATATTGGTTCATCAGTTGTAGCAAATGTACCACACTGATGCAAAATTTAATAATAGGGGAATCTTTGGGGGTGGGAGGAACGTGTATGAGAACTCTATACTTAATAGTCTATTAATATATATATTTTATATATCATTGTATATAATGATATAACATGTTTCACCCATGACATTTCAAAATTGTTTTTGTATTGCAATATCCACTGTTAGTGAGGATGAAATCTACTCTCCACTCAAGGCCTGAGTTATCCACTTTTTAAATTACATATGTATTTATACATATAGTGTAGGTGTGTGTGCGTGTGTGTATACCTTCTTTAAAACCTCTGTTTTTTTCTCAGTGTTCTCTACAAAAAAAAAAATTCATATTCGCTCCTATCCTTATAGAACCTAGAGCAGTACCTAGTCCATAGTAGATTTCCAGTAAATATTTGCTAAATCAATGTTGAATGATATGTTGAACGTAGATGACTATCAGTGCACTAAAATGTGCTGTCATCTAGTTCATATGTACTTCTCCATCTTATTTCTAATGTTATAATGATAGGCATTGCCAAATGCCTTGCTGATATCTGGATACAATGTGCCTATAGCTTTCCCCTGCTGTGTCAGACCACTAACTCTAATCCATCTCAATTTGGCTTATTAGAGAGTATGTGGAAAAAATAATAAGGGCAGTTATTATTACTACTGTTTAGTAAAGGGCCCATGAGATGTGGATTAAAAGGCACAGTTGTTCATTTAAATTCTATTTCCCCAGTGTTCTTAAAAACAAAGTAGAGATTTGTTTGAAGTTATTTGGAAGGCTCTTTGAAGTCCTAGACAGTATGGTTATTCATACTGCCCTAACAGTATTTTATTACCATTATTATTCCTTAACAAAAAAAGCAGACATTTTTAAGTTCATCTTTGAGTAAAACTGAGCCTCTACCTGAAAACAGGCCACTGAGCTGTGCCCAACTGTGAAGAAATATTAAAATCCATTTAGATCAACTACAATATCAGCATATTGGTGTTACAAATATCCAATTATCTATATTTGTTTTAAGCACCACAGATAAAATAAAAATAATGCCTAGAAGATTCTTATGTGGCAGTCAGGCTTTGAGAACTTGACTTCAATGAACTACAGAGACAAAGAAATGAGAATTCATTAAGAACTCTGTACTTCACGGAAGGGTTAAAATTTGCCATGACAGGGAGTTGCTACCCAATAGCACCATCTCATCTTCCATTCTTGGGTTGGTTATACTCTGAGAAGTGGTGCCAAAATTTGCCTATCAAGAAATTATGCTGCACTGCAGAAGTACATGAGTTTTCAGGCTATGCCAGCCTGGACGCTGCCTGGGAAACTGTCACTGGTTTCTACTACAACTAGAAGGGAAAGTGTTCCCAAGGCAAGAATGTTTTCAGAATTCTGTCTCTCTCCAGCCCTTCTGTAGCTCCTGCAATCCTCACTGCTTCCCTGTCTTCTACCCACTGCTCCCATTTGATAGGATTCTATGTGGTTCCCCATTCCCAGATGTTTGCTCTAACTTGACTCCCTCACTGTCTAGATAGAAGTAAAAAAACCTGGATACTGGAGCCATATTCTCTAATGAAGCAATCTGCTAGAGCAGAGTGGCTCCTGCCCACTTAAATGGTACATGTGTTCTCCAGTTTGCCACAATCCCCACTATTCCCTTATGTCTCCAACACTGAGGCTAAGTATTAAGTTTTTATTTACCACTATACTTTCACTTCTGTTTTATCCTTATGGTAGATCTGTCCCCATATATAATATTTATCAGAAGTGGCAAAACACGAGATATGAGAGGTTTAAGAATTTTTTTTTTTTTTTAAAGTATAGTATAGTCATCCCTTGGTACACACAGGCAATTGGTTCCAGGACCCCCAGAAGACACCAAAGTCCATGGATGCTCAAGTCCCTCATATAAAATGGCATATATTTGCATATAACCTATGCACATCCTCTTGTATACTTTAAATACTCTAGATTATTTACAATACCTAATACAATGCAAATGCAATGTAAATAGCTGCCAACACGTGGCAAATTCAAGTTTTACTTTTTGGGACTTTCAGGAATTATTTTTTTTTTTTTTTTAATATTTTCAATTCCCAGTTGGTTGAATCCACGGATGCAGACGGAACCTATGGAACCAGAGGGCCAGCTATACACGTCTTAGAGTTAACAAAGACTACTCCTACATGTTTAATATGCAAAATGATTGTCCATACAACGAACAAACCCTGTTCCTGTACCCTCTTCCATCTCACGTCTAATCCCTACAGCCACGGGAGCTTGCAACTCCTGGTCTTGTTCTCAGGCGTCTGGGTGTTCCTGGAGTGTGTCTTAGGTTCTGGATTAGTCCCAGTTCTCGCTAGTTTCCTTAATCCCCCCACTGCCTACAGACCAGGACAGGCAGGTCAGACATCTAAAAGTAAAGGTTCTGGTGGCTCTAATTCTCCTCCTCATTTACATGCCTCATTGTCCACAAATAAGCTGATTTCCACAGTTGAACCATAATATTTCCTCCTAGTTTAGCATTAATGCTATATATTCGGTGATTCTTAGTGTAGAAGAATCTGAATACCCTAGTTCAGTTACCTCCCTAATCATTTCATCTCCTTGTAATTGAGGGTATGTGTAGATTGTTATAACCAGCAATTCATTTAGCCAATAGTTTTTTTTTTTATGAAAATGAAGGAAAGGGAGGGAGGGGGGAGCAGAGACAGGAAGAGGGACACAAACAGGGCTCAGTAAATGTGAACCAAAATATGATCAATAGTTGGCATCAGGACTAGTGTGTTTTACTCTGAGTCCTCTCTCCTTGGTAATGCCTTCAGCCTACTGGAGACAAGGCAAAACTGTATTTCCATTTTCTGCACTCTCTCTTTAAATTAATTAATTATTTTAAAAATCCTAGGTTTTTTGTTTGTTTTTTTAAAACATAAATTTATTTATTTATGGCTGTGTTGGGTCTTCGTTTCTGTCCGAGGGCTTTCTCTAGTTGCGGCAAGCGGGGGCCACTCTTCATCGCGGTGCGCGGGCCTCTCACTGTCGCGGCCTCTCTCGTTGCGGAGCACAGGTTCCAGACGCGCAGGCTCAGTAGTTGTGGCTCACAGGCCCAGCTGCTCCGCGGCATGTGGGATCTTCCCAGACCAGGGCTCGAACCCGTGTCCCCTGCATTGGCAGGCGGACTCTCAACAACTGCACCACTAGGGAAGCCCAAACCCTAGGTTTTTAAAGGACCTGTTCTGTTGGAAAGGAAAGTGAAGAAACAGATCTGCGTGTAATCATCCGCCTTCCACTCTGCACCCCCAAATCTCAGCACACCTCTGGGGAATAGACTGCTTAGCCAGTGTCCCCCTCCATAAATAGATGGCTGTCTGAATGGCCAGGGGCTTTGATAGACTCATCCAGAAGAACTGGAGTCAGCTTCATTGGCATCCAGATAAAACGTCTCACTGCTCAGATTGGCAGGGGCATTGAATGGGATGTCCGCAGACAATCAGAGTACCAAAAGCTCATTAGGAGAAGGTGTAGCCCAAGGTGACCCTGGTGGTCTCTGGCTGAGGATCTTCAGGGGAAAAAAATCTTTTTAGGTCCTAAGAGACATCCCGTGGTACAACCACCAAGAAAAGGGACTTTAGCCCAAAAGTGACAGATGGAGGACTAAATTAGTTTAAATCTTTGTCCCCAGATGTAAAAGAAATGATTAGGAAATCTCAGTGTTGGCTTGAAAAAGTGTGTGGGATTGGTTGAGAGCCAGCCGGCAGCTGGGCTCATCTGGGAGCACAGATAAGAGTTGAGACTCTGTAATTAGCTCCAGGAAGGAGGAAGCCCTGAGCCACCCCCCCCACCCCCGAGCAGCCTGAGGCCACAGGGTCATGCCCACCAGCTGGCTGAGGCTGCCGCTCTCACCGAAGCCCTCTGACGGCAGTGCCATCTCTCTCCTGATAGGACGAGGGTGACCCAGCAGATCGGCAGGTGGCCAAGAGGAACTCCCAACGGCCCTCTTCTCCTCTGAGCACGGGTGACAATGTGGTATGCCCCGGACCTCTCTTCCTTCCTCCTCTGGACTAAGCCCTGATGGGACAGGACAATAAGGAAATCGCCCTTTCATGACCCTGTGAGTATGCATTCCTCGTCAGCAGACTCGGCCGCAAGGTAAAGGACTTGCTTCAGGCTGTTGAGCTGGGTCCTGGCCCCTGGCCATCAATGATACGTCTCCTGTTCTTAAGACATCCACCGAGAGAACTTATTCAGACAAAACATTTGGGGGCTTTTTCTATTTAGGACTTTCCCACTTAAAGAAATAAGAAGCTCCTCATCTAGTTTTGTTTGACAGCCTCAGCAGATGACAGGCAAAGTTTGCAGATTTTTCTTAGGCTACTTCCTCCTAAAATTTGTCTGTGGTTAATCACGCTCTGCAAGAGACAGTTTCTCCTTCAGCCTGGGGGCTAACATTCTGTGACTCCACCAAATGTCCAGGATTTCTGAGCCTGCTGTCACCAGACACAACCCCGAAACCCAAACAGTAACACTTTAGGTGATGGACTTGGGGAAGTCAGTTTAGCGCCAGGCTTTGTTCCCCAGAAGTTGTGAGTCAAAACAGTCTGCCTGACTTGGCCACAATATTTTAATTTCCATTTCCATCACCTTTCTTTTTTTTTTAACTTTCTATTTTATATTGGAGTATAGTTGATTAACAATATTGTGATAGTTCTAGGTGTACAGCAAAGTGATTCAGTTATATGTATACATGCATCTATTCTTTTTCAAATTCTTTTCCTATTTAGGTTGTTACATAATACAGAGCAGAGTTCCCTGTGCTGTACAGAAGGTCCTTGTTGGTTATCCATTTTAAATACAGCAGCGTATACATGTCAATCCCAAACTCCCTAACTATCCCTTCCCCCCAACCCTTCCCCCCGATAACCATAAGTTCGTTCTCTAAGTCTGTGAGTCTGTTTCTGTTTTGTAAATAAGTTCGTTTATATCATTTCTTTTTAGATTCTGCAAATAAGCAATATCACATAATATTTCTCTTTCTCTCTCTGACTTACTTCACTCAGTATGACAATCTCTAGGTCCATCCATGTTGCCACAAATCGCATTATTTCGTTCTTTTTAATGGCTGAGTAGTATTCTATTGCATATATGTGCCACATCTTCTTCATCCATTCCTCTGTCGATGTACATTTAGGTTGCTCCCATGTCCTGGCTATTGTAAACAGTGCTGCAATGAACACTAGGGTGCATGTATCCTTTCAGACCATGTTTTTCTCTAGATATATGCCCAGGAATGGGATTGCAGGATCATATGGTAGCTCTATTCTTAGTTTTTTAAGGAACCTCCATACTGTTCTCCATAGTGGTTGTATCAATTTACATTCCCACCAACAGCGCAAGAGGGTTCCCTTTTCTCCACACCCTCTCCAGCATTTATTGTTTGTGGATTTCCATCACCTTTCTTGATGTGGCACCACTATAGGCATGTGAGTGGTGAGGTGCCCGGTACTGAGGGTGGGCAGAGATCAGGGGCAGGGGGAGTTGGCTGGCTCTGGACCTCGCTACTTCCTAGCTGACTGGCCTGGGGCAACCCCTGACCTAAGAAATCCCTTCCCTCATTTCATCTTCCTCCTGGAGACAGGAACACTAACCTGGCATGGTGGTTTAAAAGGTAACAACTAATGGACACCTAATATCTGGATGGAAATTAGACTCCTAATAAATGATGGCAATAATTATTATTGTTGACTTTGTAAAAAGAGTTAAAACACTTAAAGTGCTCAGAACAGTATACTTGATAAGTGTTTATTATTATTTATTCTTGTGATCTAAAGGAACCCAGATGCCTTATCACTTTGGGATCTGCAGGCCTCACTGAGGTAATGCTATGTATTTGGCTAACATGCCTATTGAGAAAAGGCAGAAGGTTTGATATTTTCAGAAAATTTTTCACACGATTTAGCAGGTTAAATTCAGCCTATGAAAGGGAAGTGAAATTGTGTGATCTGCGTCTTAGGAAGAACAAAGACTGCAGGTCAGAGAATGGGGTGGAGGAAGAAAATAATATACCTGGGAAGTTAAATTAAGAAGCCACAGCAGGACTGCAGATCTGAGCTGAGGTCAAGGCTGTAGGGAGAGAAGGGGACTTATCCAAGATGGTTCAGCAGGTAGAATCTACCCTACTCCAGGTGGATGAAGGCAAGGGAGGAATCACAGATGACCTTGTAATTTCTGTCGTGGGGCAATTAAGTAAATGTTGCCTTCACTTACTGAGAAGAAGAACAAGCTTGGGGAACAGGCTCATTAGTTTAGAACTGATTTTAAATTGGATCTTTGCATAGTTGCAGAATTTATTCAACCAGCAACAAAGAGACATTTCTTTCTTCTTAGGAATTTTTGTCATGTATTTTAAAACTACTCCGTGATTTAACTAGCATGCATCTCCAAGAATAAAAGCATATATGGAACATAAACGCAATCAAAGTTTTTTGTTCTGATACCAGTATATGAGGTGACTGAGTCAACAATTATGCAACACTTAGAAATCATGACTAAGAAAATAGAATATCAACATATGATTCAAAGATTTACAGTCATAGGTTAATTAAACTGGTGAACACTAGATTCAGAGAAGTGGAAGTAATTTGTAGTTCTCCATCTTCGTTTTTTTAAATGTATTTCAGAGATTCAACAACAGAATGTGTTAAGGAAAGGAATGTCCTAAAGGAGAAAGAAAGGAAGGCAATAAGAAATAACCAGTAACATTATTTTTGTAAATAATAATTTGGAAAAATATTTAAAAGCCTACTATTTTACTGGTAGAATGGAATAGTGATACACATTTGATCTATAAAATAAATGATGCCATTTGGGGCAATCATTATCTTTATAAAGCAAATGTCCTTCTGAAGAGGGTCTGACCAGAAGCCACTTTTCACAATGCTATTTTCAGTCATATTCATATCTTCAGTAAGATTTTTCAAATCCTTTTTCAGTGATAGAAGTGATGCCCTAACATAAGGCTGTAACTGCATTTCCAACATTGAATTACAATCATCTGCTTCTGTGTTTCTCCCTGACTGACTGGGAACTCTTGAACACAAAGACTGTATCTTACTCAGCCTCGTACCCTGGTGTCAGGCACTGTGCCTGGCTCTGGAAGCACTCAGTGAGATTTACCTCACAAAAAAAGAAAGGAAGAGTAGCATGCATCAAAAATATTAAGCAATTTCTACCTTCCAGGACAAGACGACTTCAAGTTCAGGACTTCTACAGTAAATAATGTTTAAAATATTAGAACTTTTCTCTATAAATGTGGTATGACCAAGTTTCAGATAGCTTTGAAAATAAAGGAAATTATTGCATCCATAATCCTCCCATGCAAATGGATGAAGGGTTAGCATTTTGGTTTTAGCAAAGAATAATGCTACCACTGTTAGAATTAATGTATAATGCCACTTAAAAGCATGCATTTAAAAAAAAATACACCCAGTTTTATTTTATTGAAGTATAGTTGATTTTAAATGTTGTGATAATTTCTGCTGTACAGCAGAGGGATTCAGTTATACATATATACATATACATTCTTTTTCATATTCTTTTCCATTATGGTTTATCACAAGACATTGAATATAGCTCCCTGTGCTATACAGTAGGACCTTGTTGTTTTTCCATTTTATGTATAATAGTTTGCATCTGCTAACCCCAAACTCCCACTCCATTCCTCCCCCTCCCTCCCTCCCCCCTGCAACCACAAGTCTGTTCTCTATGTCTGTGAATCTGTTTCTATTTAATAGATAAGTTCATTTGTGTCATATTTTAGATTCCACATATAAATGATATATGATATATGTCATTGTCTGACTTACTTCACTTAGTATGATAATCTCTAGGTCCATCCATGTTGCTGCAAATGGCATTATTTCGTTCTTTTTATGGCTGATTAGTATTCCATTGTACACATGTACGACATCTTCTTTATCCATTCATCTGTCGATGGACACTTAGGTTGTTTCCATGTCTTGGCTGTTGTGAAAAGTGCTGCTGTGAACATTGGGGTGCTTGTATCTTTTTGAATTATAGTTTTGTCCAGATATATGCCCAGGAGTGGGATTGCTGGATCAAATGGTAGCTCTATTTTTAGTTTTTTAAGGAACCTCCATACTGTTTTCTGTAGTGGCTGCATCAGCTTACATTCCCAAAATATCCATATTTTTAAAAACTGACAGGGTTGTGAATAGCCCCCTCCAATATGACAAGTTGAGAAGTAAAAGGCATTTTAAAGATGAATTTTTCAAGCACAGATCATGAATGTAAAAGGTAAAGGGAGATTCTTTGCCAGCTTTTCTTGGTGAGAGAAAAATGATGCTCCCAGCGTTTTGCAGGTCTAGGATGAAGCTTTTTTGTTTGCATAGTTTATGCCAACATGGATTGTGTATAGGAAATTTGTTGTCACTAATAAATAGCTAAGTCAACTGACCCTTAACATAAAACATCTCAAAAAGAGTGTCTTCGAGCACTGGCCTGGGGTTGGACAAAGCTGTGTTCTTACAGATATGGTGAACAGGTGAATTTTAGAGAACTGGATGTTCAGTGTTATTCAGCCTGAAAAAAAGAAGGAAATCCTGTCACCTCCATCAACATGGATTAACCTTGGGGACATTATATTAAGTGAAATGAGCCAGACACAAAAAGACAAATACTTGTGATTCCACTTTTGTGAGGTGTCTATAGCAGCCAAATTCACAGAAACAGAAAAGTAGAATGGTGGTTCCCAGGGGGTGTGGAGAGCAGCAAAAGGGGAGTTATTGTTTAATGGATAGAGTTTTTCAGATTTGTAAGATGAAATGGTCTGTTTCACAACAGTGTGAATATACTTAACAGTGCTGAACTGCACACTTGCAAATGGTTAAGATGGTAAGAGAGAGAGAGAGAGAGAGAGAGAGAGAGAGAGACTGGAATCAGAAAACTAAGCCAGTAGTCTGGAGTCTTCTAATAAAACGTAATATTATTTAGAGGTGAGGGACATTGCTAAATAATTCAGGGCCCAATTCTCCTAGGGTATTAAATTATTCTTTGTGAAAAAGGTTTACAAACTTTTATTTTTCCTGAATTTCCTGAAATTCATGAACCGTGGCTCTGGGACTATGGGACCAAGATTCAGGAGGCCTGGTCCTTGGTTCAAGCTCAGTAGTTAGCCATTGAAAGTCTATTTTTATACTGCTAAATTAGTAAGATAATTTAGTAATTATTTTATATTACTAAAGTATGGTTGTATGTATACTAACTCCTAGAATAAATTGAACATTGACCAAGTGCCAAGCACTCTGCTTACAACATGGCCTGTTCAATCTCCACAAGTGGAATTGGACCAGAGAGCTTAAGTAACTTTCCCAAAGTCACTCAGCTCACAGGTTACAAACTTCGGACTCTGAACTCATTTCTTCTGCCTGCATAGGCCGTGCTCGGAACCATGAAGCTACACTGGAGCAGAATAGAGAAGTCACGTGAAACATAAAAATTCTAAGAAAGTTTGCAGAAAAGTTAAAGCAATCCTGACAGAATGAGGTCTCTATAAATTCCGTTCCTCCGAAATTGAGTTATTTGTAGTGAGGTGGATGGACCTAGAGTCAGTCATACAGAGTGAAGTAAGTCAGAAAGAGAAAAACAAATACCGTATGCTAACACATATATATGGAATCTAAAAAAAAGAAAAGAAAAAAAAAAGTGGTTCTGAAGAACCTAGGGGCAGGACAGGAATAAAGATGCAGACATAGAGAATGGACTTGAGGACACGGGGAGGGGGAAGGGTAAGCTGGGACAAAGTGAGAGAGTGGCATGGACATATATACACTACCAAATGTCAAATAGATAGCTAGTGGGAAGCAGCTGCATAGCACAGGGAGATCAGCTCGGTGCTTTGTGACCACCTAGAGGGGTGGGATAGGGAGGGTGGGAGGGAGACGCAAGAGGGAGGAGATATGGGGATATATGTATATGTATAGCTGATTCACTTTGTTATACAGCAGAAACTAACACACCATTATAAAGCAATTATACTCCAATAAAGATGTTAAAAAAATTTTAATAAATAAACAAATAAATAAATAAATAAATTCCGTTCCTCTCATTCCATCCATCCTGGTGAAACCACGACCTGGGCTCTTGCCAGCCTGTAACCTCCCAAACTCTAGCAACTCTAGCCTTGCTCCTGTACAACACAGAAGTTTGCATATACCGAATTAGTGCAGAATTGAGTCCAGTTACTAAATTCAGCTCATGAGAAGTTTTGATCCAGTCTCAAAGTTCTTTTTTTTTTTTTAATTTTTTTTCTTTTTATTTATGTATTTTTTATTTATTTTTGGCTGCGTTGGGTCTTTGTTGCTGTGCACGGGCTTTCTCTAGCTGCGGCGAGCAGGGACTACTCTTCGTTGCGGTGCGCAGGCTTCTCATTGCGGTGGCCTCTCTTGTTGTGGCGCACGGCCTCTAGGCCCACAGGTTTCAGTAGTTGTGGAGCGCAGGCTCAGTAGTTGTGGCGCACGGGCTCAGCTGCTCCGCAGCATGTGGGATCTTCCCAGACCAGGGCTTGAACCCGTGTCCCCTGCATTGGCAGGTGGATTCTTAACCATTGCGCCACCAGGGAAGCCAAAATTCTTAATATACTCTCAGAGAAGACTTTGTGCCCCCAAAGAAACAAATTATTCATATGTGCTTGAAAGTGCTAAATGCAAATGCTCTAAAGAGAAAAGATCAAAAATACGTACTGTTTCAAGTCATACAAGCAAAGAAAACACATATTTTTTGTGATTTGCCAAATTTGGTCCTCTTTTTAAGGTAACCAGGCATTGATTTGAACACAAACACACACCAGCAGGCTGAAATAAGTAAATATTTAGTGGGCTCATTTCTGACCCGCTTGAAACACTCAGTTCCAAGAAGATAAGAAAAATAAGTGTTCCTTAAAATAGAAAATGTGGCTATAATGATAATGGCTCATAGAAAGATAAGTCTAAATTAATCTGTGGCTGGAACTATTAAAAAGTTGTTAATATTAAAGGAACCATCATTTCTGCCCTTATATTCAGAATACTTTTTCACTAAATTGTATTTCGCTTCTGTGAGTTTGCTTTTAAATAAATCATGGTTTAAAATAAATTATAAATTTCTAATGGCACATTAACATAAATAGAAACTGAAAGGCAAAACCCCGATCCGACTAAATACCATCCTTGCCTGCTCCGCACCTGCACCCACGTGGCTGAAAACAGACTAGAGAAAACCGACCACCCCTGCTGGGCACCCTCAGTCGAAATAAGGGCTCCCAGCTTTAAGTGGGCCTCCGTGCTGTTGAGTAATGGCAGCCTCTTTATCCCGCAGATGACAATTTCATACCTTCTTCTCCATCCTCAAACCTCTAATCTCACCTTCCCCCAGCTTCACTCTCAACTGGTGACCTGGACCTTGCTGCCTATTTCATTGAGAAAAGAGCAATCAGGAAAACCCCAACCAGCTGTCACCTCCACATCACGCGTCTTCCCTGGCGTTTCTCTGGTTGAACTGTCCACGCTCCTACCCAAGGCCAAGCCCTCCACTTGGGCACTAGAGCCCATCCCTTTCGCCAACTCAAGGGCACGGCTCCAGAATTCTCCCCATTTCTCCTGCAGCATCTGTTTTTCCCTGTTTACTGAATCATTCCTGTAAGCATACAAACACGCTACCATTGTTCCCCATCTTAAAAGAAACAAAAGCTCTCTTACCACCACTTCCCCTCCAGCTGACTTCTCTCTCTTGGCTTCCCTTTAGAGTAAAACTCCTAGAGGGGGGCACTGCCTCCAATTCTCCTCCTATTGTCTCTTAACCACTCTAACCCGCAGTTGTCCCCACCACTCTGTCTAGGTTCCCAATGTCCTGCCAATGGCCAAACATCCCACTTGACTTATCAGCTATCTCTGACTCAGACCATCCCTCCTTGGAGTCCTCCCTTGACACATGTTTTTCTCTTGGCTCCTGGGACCTCACACATTCTTCTTCCTGCTTCACCAACTCTTCCTTCTCAGTCCCTTTCCAGGTTCCTTCTCTTCTTCCTGACCTCCCAGGCGTGGAGCGCCCCAGGGCTCAATTCTCAGACCGCTTTTCTTCTCTAGCTTCACCGTCTCCATTGGCAACAGCATCCAAACCCAAACCAAACTGCTATCTCCAGCCTGGTCCTCTCCCCTCAGCTCCAGATCCCCATTCCACAAATGACTATGGATGCATAAAAGGAATCTCGAACAGAACAAGCCCTCCACCCCCAAACCTGTTTCTCCCAAAGTTTCTCCATCTCAGTAACTTCATCCAGTAACCTCATCCCTCCTGTTGCTCAGGCCAAGAGCCATGGAGCTAGCCTTGTCTTCCTTCCTTTTCTCACACCCTATCTAATCTCCACAGGCAAATCCTACCACCTCTACTTTCAAAATATATCCAGAATCTGACCCTTTCTCATTCCTTGGCTAATGTCATTCCGGCTTAAGGCTCAACTCCTGCCTTACTCAGTAACCTCCTAATTGGTCCCCCTCCTTCCCCTCTTACCCCAGACAGTCTAGACTAAAGTGGTGTTGATTTTCTGCTCAAACCCTGCACAATGGCTCCCAAAATAAAAGCCCAAGTCCTTTCAATGACCTTGATCTGCCTCCCTTCTTCCCTGAGTGTGTCTCCCGCGTCCCCCTCCCTTGTTCACTCAGTCTAGTCACGCTGGCCTCCTTCTTGTTCTCTCTGCTTGGAGCTTTCTCCCCACAGATTTCCACATGGTTTGCTCCGTGACCTCCCTCTGGATGCTGTCGGTCCCTTCTGTCTTCTGGTTCTCAGCTGGGTCTCGGTAACAAAAGACAGATTAACAGGAGAAAAGCTATGAAGTAGCCTTCCAAAGGAAATGAAGACCTAAAGGAAGGTTCAGCCTGAGTGTTTTCACACTGGGTTTGATGAAGATTGATAGGACAAAGGGTAAGCGCTAAGGGCGGTGAACAGAGGGAACTTAACAAGGCCTGTTTGTTGGAATTCCTCTCAGAGTCCCTTTGTCTTCCGAGATAAGGATGCTCCTTTCTTATGAGTATAGAGAGGGCCCCTCCCACACAGGGTCTTAGGACCTGCTTCAGGGGCCATCAGAGTCCTTCCAGTACCTGCTGTTTCTCACATTCTTTCAACTTAAAATATTTAGCATGTCGAGGTGCTGTATTCTAGGGTACAGTGTTATGAACCCTGTCGCCACACCATTTAAAATTCCAACCCACCGTCCCTACGTCCTCCCCATGCAGCAATCATGTTCCTCTTTTCTTTCATCTAACATATTATTCTACTTAATTTTTATTTATTTATTTATTTATTTATTTATTTATTTATGGCTGTGTTGGGTCTTCGTTTCTGTGCGAGGACTTTCTCTAGTTGTGGCAAGCGGGGGACACTCTTCATCGCGGTGCGTGGGCCTCTCACTATCGCGGCCTCTCTTGTTGCGGAGCACAGGCTCCAGACGCGCAGGCTCAGTAGTTGTGGCTCACGGGCCCAGCTGCTCTGCGGCATGTGGGATCTTCCCAGACCAGGGCTCAAACCTGTGTCCCCTGCATTGGCAGGCAGATTCTCAACCACTGCGCCACCAGGGAAGCCCTCTACTTACTTGTTAATTGTCTGCTTCCCCTCAGCCCAAATGTCAACTCTATAAGGGCAAGGTTTTGGTTTTTTTTTCCGTATTATTCACAGCGATATCCCTAGCACCTCTAATACTGCCTACCACGATTATTTTGAATGAATGAGTGAAAGAGAGAATGAATAAATGAGCCATGGTTAATGATACAGATATATTTTATTATACACCACCGTGTACCTGGTTCTTGTCTGTTTTTGTCATTTAATCCTTGCATCTCTGTAGTGCTTATTTCTATCCCTGTTTCACAGATGAGAAAATCACAGAATCACAGAGGAGTTAAGTGACTACCAAAGACATGCAGCTACAAGTGACAGAATCAGGTTTCAAACCCAGGTCTGTGTGGCCCCAAAGCCAGTGATCTGACAGTTCACTTTATTTCACAGCATTATAGCTCTGGCTCCAATCCTCACCATCAACAGACATGCAGTCACCAAATCACAAATCAAGATCAGGGTTTCTGAGTGGTCCCCAGATGGGATACCACACCACAGGGACAGCGGCCCACCTCCATTTACAGGCTGTTGTGAGTCTTGAGTTTTTTGAAAACATCTGAGTGTTTGGAACATTCTGGATGATCAGTTTACCAAAGATCAGTTTCTGCAGTTTAACATTAGTTCTAAGTGATGTTCGTATTCTTTCCAAACAACTGCCTTCAGTGAAAAGGGAAGTTGACTCTTTCAGAAAGAAGAAAGAGAATAAAATATTTCAGAGAGATATAGAATATCTGTATAGAATATTTCTGGTAGAATAGACGAGAAGCTGATGACAGTATTGTTTCTAGAAAGAAAAATGAGGGATTAGGGAACAAGAGAGGGAGGGGGACTTACTTCTCACTCATATACCAGTTGTACCTTCTGAAGTTTTGTGCCATGTGCATTAAATAGCTTCTAGAAATAAGCAAAATGTAAGAATCACAATGATGGCAGTGTGCCCTGTCTGGCCTTCCCCGCCCCCCAACTCCCCGGGCCCCCAGAGGGCAGTGACGGTGACCCCCTGCAGTCAGAAGCACTCTATCCTGTGCTAATCCACCGAGGGGATTTAAGTCACTTAAGCTCTCCCATGGCCTCAGTTTCACCATCTACAAAGTGAAGATAATAATTAGAGCTTGCCTTACTTTATGTACTGGGATCTGTTGTGAGATAGCACATTCTAAGTGTAAAACATTATACATGCATAGTTCTCATTATTTTTTAGGAAAAAGCCAGGTTTGGTGGATGAGAAAGGCAGCTCACTGAGCTACGGAACATGAAATGGGGCCAGAATAGCAATCATAACTGTCTCCATATATCATAATAAGTTCTTGGAAGTAAGAAAATCAGTGGAAAATCTGTTGCTTGGTCTCAAAAAAATTCATTTTAAATTTAAAGAGTACAAGCAAGATTATCATTTGCATTATTACAGCGCCTCTATTCTCTGGTCTTAGGATAATTATGTGAATTTTAGTCATCCTCCAAATTGTTCTTTTATTCTCACAAAGTACACACTAGCTGGAATTTAGAAAACTGGAAGGATCTGCAACTCATTTATAGAATTGCAAGAATCAAATAATGGCAAGTTTTCAAATTATGTCATAGATTACTCTGAATTTTAAAATACTAAAATTAGACTTGCAACTCATTTATAGAATTGCTAGAATCAAATAAATGGCACATTTTCAAAGTGATGTCACAGACTACTCTGAATTTCAAAATACTAAAGTTATCAGTTGGGTTCTAGATGCAGCCCTGCCTTGAGACACAATAATGATTGTATTAAAACTCATGGAAAAACTGTGAAATAATTTGATTTGTGGCTATAGATAAGAGGATAAAAACAATGGGTAATGTGTAGGATTAATTTGTAAGCCATACATTGAGTAGTCAGTGAAGTAAAGTGGTATTTTTCAAGAAAAGACAACTGCGTTGCTTTATCGGCCAGTGTACCTAAAACATAGCATTAGAAAGAAAAACAATGTAGGCATGAAGGGCATGTACTTCAGGACCATTTTGGAATCTGTTACTCTTGTTCATTAGGTATTTTATACCATTTAATGCAGTGGAGACACACTCTATCCTGAAGTGTTTGACACACCTCTAGAGGGTTCGCCATTTGGGGAGAACTTTTAAAACTTCCTTTTCTCTTTTTTTATGATTTATTTCCTCCTTCTCTTTTGTCTTGGTATCTGTAGGGGATGTGACATGATTTTCCTCCTCTTCCAAATCAGGTCCTTCCAAAACAAAACAAAGCTCTGAGCTTATCTTATCAATCAGAGGACCACTTGCCTTTTCCCCCTCCATCACCTGCTGGTTTCAAATGGAGCAGGAGAGAAGGCGTCCTGGCTCTGCCACTTTCTGTGTTTACCTGAGGCCTGTGGCTGAGGCCCCTTGCTTTCTGCAGCTGTGGAATGGTCTATTCTTCCACCCACAGTGGGTGGGAGGAGCAAAGGACGTGATTTGAAAGTGGTTTGTAAACTGTAATGCCCCACACAAAAGTGCAAGATTATGACTTTAAAAAATTACTTAGAAAAGGGAGCAATCTTCCTCTCATCATTTCCTGTGTCTCTCCTCACTTCTGCCTCCTGTCCCCTCGCTGTCTTTCCTTCCTTCCCCCCCTCTAATAGCTTTCGCAGCTGCGAACAAACCACACAAGTAAGGGTAATAAGAGCCCAGGGTCTGAGTTGTTAGAACGAAACCAGGCAAGAGTCAATATACATTACACCCAAATTACTGAGAAATGTGAAATGAAAACTAGCTCAGAGCCAAATTCCAGGAAGATGCTGTATGAAACACTTTGTGTTTTCGTGTATTTGCCCAGTTCTTAAAGCTTCGCTCATTAGTCTTCCACTTCGTAATGCAAGAAAGTAAATGCTGACTCGTGTCATTTGCCCCAGATGCCACCAGAAATGGCCTCTTCTCCCCAGACGCTGGCTCACAAACAGAGAAGCCCCCAGAGGTGAACTTATCTGCCTTGTAGCCCAGGCTCTGGGCTCTCCAACCTGACACGTCAACCTCCAGCTGAGAAAGGAGTCTGTCTAGGAAAAGAACTAGAATCAACCGAGAGGCACATTTTTTAATCACCAGTTACTTTAATGAGTAAGTACTTTCCAGTTTTTCCATTTTATTTTAAGCATTACTTTCGCATTTCTGACCAGCCTTTCTTGGGATCCTCATTTCTTGGGCACTTTGTATAGGAAGAAATCACCATCCTAGCCCACTCCACCCTACTCCCACTTAAGAGCCCTAAAGAGACAACTATTATTATTGTAATATTATTTTGTAATAAGGATTCGTGACTGATAAGCTACTAAATCTCTAAAAGCGTACGGTGCGAGGAAACAGCCAGCTGTGAACTGGAGAAGGGAGGTGACACGTCTGTTGTCTGTGTAATCTTGTATGTTGTGGTTGAGCACAAGGGTTTGGCATCAGTTATGACTCCCAGCTCCACCTTTTATAAAATGGATGACCTTGGGCAGATGACTCAATCTTTTAACTTTCGGACGTGTGAAATGGAGAGAATAAAGTACCAATTTCATACGGGTCTTAAGAGGAATACATACTGAACATACTGTCGGAGTGGGTACTAAATAACGTGACTAAATAACAAGTTAACTTAGTAAATAATGAGGTAAAGACTAGATTTCATTGGAAAGCTCCCTTAACTGCTAAATCCCATCCCCCAAATAGGCTGAGCTGACTCAGAATAACAACAATTAACATCGTGGAGTTTACAGAGCATTTCCTTTCATTTCCACAATTAACCCTGAGGTAGGCAGTGCTGTTGGCTTAGTTTTGTTACTGAGGGAGAAGGGAGGAGCTGAGAGCTCTCCTGAGCATGTGGTAGGAAGAAACTCTCCGGTCTCAACTCAGGTCTCAAGGGAGGAAAGCACGACTTGGGAAAGGCCTGGTGTCAGAAGTGAGCCGGTGCCTTCAGTTCTCCAGCCTAGATTCTCATTTCCTCAGCCCCCTCCCCTCCTGCACCTCATCCCTCCTCCTGTTCTCAACCTTGGGTTTGAAACTGGGGAAATCTTTGACATATATACACTAATATGTAGAAAATAGATAACTAATAAGAACGTGCTGTATAGCACAGGGAACTCCACTATACAGTAGAAACTAACACAACATTGTAAAACAACTATACCCCAATAAAAAACAAAATTAAAAAAAATGCTTTCTGAAAGTAAGAACAAAACCTTTTCATGACCCAGAAAAACATAAAAATTAAAAAAAAAGAAACTGGGGAAATCTACACGGAAAGCAGTGAGAACCCAGGGCTTCCAGATCCCTCTACCAAAGAGAGGTGGTAGGCAGCAGGGCAGACAGAAACTGGCTCTGAGAATCCTATTTTTCCATTCAAGAGCTCTGTTCCCCGTTGAAACACTATTGCACCTAGTATCTCAATACTATGTAATATTGTTAATAATAATACCCACAGCGATAATAAAATAATATTCATTTTAAAAGCTCTTCTGGGCAATCTCCCTAGAGAAACATAGGGGCCATTTCTTCCATTTCAAGGTTGAACACACAGAGATGAAGTGAGCCCTGGCGGTGGCAGAAACCCTCAGCCTGCTGACTCAGCCTAGGGTTTGCATCGCTGGTTAAATGGGCTTTTGTGGCCATTCCTGAAGACAGAATTTTCAGGATCCAACCTGTTCATCAGTTGAAAGCAGTTTAGTCATTATTAGCACCACCACCCACACTCTTTTTACTCAGCCATTGAACCTACAGTAGTTAGAATCTACAGTAGGCAACGTAAGAATAGAAAAATTTGAAACATTAATGTAGCTTTCGTGCAGCACTGACTTTCCCACTGACCCACTCAGAAGAAGAGCTAACTATCAGTGATGGAAACAACTAGGTTGATTTCATAACTGCCTTGTTTTCACATGGAAAAATTGAAAGCTGTGCACACAGCCCTGCTTTGTTTTGTTTTTCGACAGAGAATAAAAAGGAAAATTACATGCAAATTTTTTTCCTAGGTAAGATTATTTTTTCCTCTTGATTTCAATAAATCTGTATAGCTGAGGTTAAAAGCCTGGGCTCTGGAGCCATATGTCCTCCCTAAAGAAGCAAAACAAAATCTTAAGCTTATCTAATCAATCAGTAGATTCACTCTCCATAAGGGACCAGTACTGCCTCTTCTTACTAGCTGTACAACCTTGGATGATTGACGTAACTTCTCCAAGCCTCACTTTACGCACCCATAAAATGGAGATAATAATAGTTTCTACTTCACTAGGTCATGAGAATAGAATAGGCCTTGCACAGGGTAAATGCTCAATGGATGATAAGCATTGGTCCCTGAGAGGTACAAGGATGGGTGAGACCCATTTCTGCCACCCAGGACTGGGATGTACTGGGGTAGAAATACACATGGACAGTTAATTATAGAATAAAGCAGAACCAAGTGCTAAATAGAGGCATCTGTCAGAGGAAGGGGAGATTTTTCTGTCTGGGAAACTAGGAAAGGCTGTCAGACAGAATCGTCTTCTAAACTGGGTCTTAAAGAAGGAACAGAATTTCAGTAGGAGAAGGGGTTAGGGAACGCTCAATGCTGAGTCACGGAGCAGACATGAAGAGGTAAGAAAAAGCCCTCTGGGTATACGCAAGCTCTATAATTCATCCACAGGCTTTGGAGAGATGCACGGAAGGAATGATCATACCCCAGGTTAAAAACCAAAGTTTATAAATGCAAAATGTTGTAGCTATGCTAGCGTATCAGATGAAAGTGAAGATATGAAATTGAGAAATATGAGAAAACACGTATGAAATTAAAACTCTCCCATTTTAGAAAGTATTTCCATCAAAATGAGACACACTTCCTTAAGGATTAAGAGAGATGTATGGGAAGTAGAAAATTTAACCATAAAATCTAAAACAGGTGAAATTGATTACTGCGCTCAGCCTCCTAAAATATATTGCAACATTCTCCTTCCTAAAGTGTATTTTCAAAAATTACATCTTATTTTTTTATTGCCAAGAAATAGTTGAACTGATCTATATCCAGGCTGTCACTGAAGGATTTTGATGTTTTACGAACAGTGGAAATGGCCACAGTCATGAAAAATAAAAATGACCTGACCCAAGCGTTTTAGAAGCAGAGTTTGTTTCCACCTAGTTATCCCCGGCCGGTGTTGCAAGCATAAATTACATAGCAATCCTCTGAAAATGCACAGCAAAATATGCCATCATTCCCACGGATGATCGATATTTACCTTTAGGAAGATGGTTCAAAGGTCACAAGAGAATTATGTTAGGAATTCAGCCACAGTTTGATGGGAGGATAATGGCATCTAGAGAATTTAGAAGTGATAAGAGGCCCACGCAGACTAAGTCACTCCTTGCCACACCCCCCCCACCCCCACCCCCACCCCCGCTTGGAACTCACCTGAACTCACCTTATTCTACTCACCAGAATATGTCAGGCACTCAGGAGACAAGTTTGGGCTAGCTAAATTTACTGAGCCCGTAAAAATATGGTAGACCTCATGTTAAGGACTTTACATGTGTTCATTTAACCCTCACTTCTTAAGAAATCTGTAGTAGTATTCCTGTTTTATAGGTAAAAATTCTGAAGTGTTACTCTACCCAAGGTCTCAGAGGCTAGTAAGTGATGGAGCAGGATATAAACCCAGGGGGCTGACTCGAGGGCCCCCCCCCCAGCCTCTGTGCTTTATGGCCTCAATTCGGAGTCATCTGCATACAAATAGTAATTGATATGGGGACTGTATCATTTGTTTCCTTCCCAAATGGGACATTTAGGGGGAGGGTCGCTATTAATGATTATGCTGGGAAAGCAGAGGTAAACCAGAAAAGTTGGGGCAAATAGGAGTGTATGTTCACCTTACGGATGGACACCAAGAGCGTGGATGAATTCACCAAAGGAAACAATGCTGAAGAAAAGAAGGAAGGAGCCAATGAGTGGGCCATGAGAAAGACCGACGTTTGGGGATGGCCAGAGAAAGAGAAACTCACACAGGATGCCGGGGGAGGTGAGACAGGAGACCAGGGTTTCAGACTCTCCGGCAGAGTCGTGGAAGGGAATCACCATCGGTGCCCCAGCCCCAAGGAACTGGGAATGCTACAGATGTGATAACGACCCGAGAAGTAGTCGCTGAAAGGAGCAACAAGGAAATCGCTGGGGACTTAACTGACAAACGTTTCTTCGCTTTGGTGGAGTTGGAAGCCAAAATCAAGTAAAAGGAGGAGTGAGTGGGAGGTGAGGACCCAGACACAGCCAGTTCAAACAACTTTGCAAAAAGTGGCCTTGAAGGGGAAGCAAAAGATAGGACTGTCCTGGAGGTGGAGTCAAAGACGTTTCCTTTCTTTTTTAAAGCAAGAAACTAGAATGTGTTTAAGGTTTAAAGAAAGGAGCCAGCCCCAGGAGATTGAAGGAAACGTAGAAAGCATAATTCTCCCCTCTCTGGGGGACCTCCTGGAGCAAAGTGCCTGAGGATGTAGGAGGACCAGCCACCTGAGCTGAGGGATCACCTTTACACCTGAGGAGGTACAGCTCTGCCCCTTTGGGAGGGAGGAACGGGGAGCTGTGGGTTTGAAGTTTGAGGGAGGGAACCAGAGCGAGCTGCCGCCTTCAGGCTCAGCATTTTCCCCACAGGGAGGGGTTGCTGTGCCGGGGGTTTAAAGGGTGCCTAATGCATGTCGGCACTGGCCTAGGCCTCTGATGGACGCTGACCTTGATCGCTTTTCACCTTCACTATTATTGAGTGAAAAGGTGGATATTACCCCCGTTTGACACCAGGAAAAAACCGTGGTTCAAGGCAGTGGGCAGCCAGCCCAAGAGCACACAGCTGTTCAAGGCCAGAGTCCACATCTGACTATGTCGTCTCCTGGAAGTGAAAGCCAGGTCACTGCCTGCCAGTATCTTTCATTCCTGTTAGAAGAGTAACAGGTAGGGAGTTAGCAAATGTAGTTTTTGTTTTGTTTTGTTTGGCCTCACCACGTGGCTTGTGGGATTTTATAGTTCCCCAAGCAGGGACTGAACCCTGCCCTTGGCAGTGAGAGCTTGGAGTCCTAACCACTGGACCGCCAGGGAATTCCCACAAGTGTGGTTTAAATAATGGTTCGAGACCAGAATGTGGAAGTTCATCATAGGCTGTACATATTTTGTTTCTATGAATTGCTTTGATTTTTTACTTCAGGAGGTCCTTTTGTAAAACACAAGGTTTTTGTTTGTTTGTTTGTTTGGTTGGGTTTATTTTAATGGGGCTCTTTGGATAAAGGCTCCATAGTTTATCTTTGTTTTTTTAGAAGTTACCTGCATATCAGGTATTATGAACCCGCACTTCATTCATAAAGGATGTCCCCTGCGTTTCTTTGTATAATCCATAAGAAATTTTTATATTGGACTATTACTATAGGAAAAATATGCTGCCTTAAGGATTTTTAAACTTGGTAATTTTCAAATTCTTCAAATGTGTGAAATTCTTCTGTTGACACTTTATTACTAAAGAATCACAAATTAAGATTGTGGCCTGGTGAGGATGGTATGGATACAAACAGAATATGTTCACGGTGATTCCTGCCTCCACAAGGAAAACTTGTGGTTACATTAATCTAAACTTTTGAAGATCATTAATCTAAATTCAATTTTCCATTTATGCCACATGTTTCTGAGATTTTAGCTGTGGTGTATAAGAACTAACTGAATAGCCAAGTGAGAAATACAGGCCATATGACATATGTGTTGGGATGGGGTACAGAAACCACGAGAGTTGTTGGGGGATGTGAGCCAAACTTGCAGAATGACACCTGTCACAGCCCCAGGTATACACGGGTGTTTTCTAAATTTTTACTGAATTAATTAATGGGCTGCAGAGCTGAGGCCTATATTAGAGGTGAGGGGTGTGGGATTAAAATCGGTGTTTCCAATGGCTAATATTTGGAAATCATCTTTCTATTGCTTTATTTATCACGGTATCTCACAGTACTTTCATGTATCTTTAAAAATTTCTCCTAAAACCACTTTTGAAAATAATAGGCCTGCATTATTTTCCCATTTTTGTGTTTACAGAGGAGTAGAATGTTAACTGACTTGCCCCAAATCAAAAGATCAATTTCTTGAGAATCCCCATCTGCAGAAAAGAGAAGTTTGCTTTCCCAAAGTCTGAATCTTTTGCTTTTCTCTTTCCTTTGGAAACTTTACATGATACGCAATTTAATTTTTGACCAGTTTAAATTCCACATAGAAAACTAAACAAATACCGAGAACTGGTAAGCTGTATAGGTGAGTTCACGAAAAATCATTTTCTTATTTGTACCATCTATTCCATTAACGTTTAAGGGGATCTTGGATAGTTCAAACATAGATCTGATCACCAAAAATGCAGTTAGAAGGAAATGAACTATTTTTTTTTTTAATAAATTTATTATTTATTTATTTATTTATTTTTGGGTGTGTTGGGTCTTCGTTTATGTGCGAGGGCCTTCCCCAGTTGCGGCAAGCGGGGGCCACTCTTCATCGCGGTGCGCGGGGCCTCTCACTGTCGCGGCCTCTCTTGTTGCGGAGCACAGGCTCCAGACGCGCAGGCTCAGTAGTTGTGGCTCACGGGCCCAGTTGCTCCGCGGCACGTGGGATCTTCCCAGACCAGGGCTCGAACCCGTGTCCCCTGCATTGGCAGGCAGATTCTCAACCACTGCGCCACCAGGGAAGCCCGGAAATGAACTATTTATATTCCTAGTACAGTGTTGCATTAAGACGGTTAGTCATATGCAAGAAACTTCTAAACTAGTTAGAAGTACTTCCTACAACTAATCAAAACAACGTCCTAATTGATAGTGGTTACCTCTGTGATTTAAGACTTCTTTGCAGGGTCTCCGCAGTAACTGGCCTCTATATCTTTGCCACTGTTCCTTTAACTAAAGATCAATAGGAAAAGAAAAAAACTAAACTAATTTCTACAACACATTGATTAATAAAAAACAATGCTATGTGTTTGGTTTGTGATAGTTATAAAGCAATAGTCAGTGATTTACAAGTGACGGTTTATGAAGCTATTAAAAAAGCAATTATCCCCAAATGGAAATCTAAGCAAGATGGCTAAAAGTACTTTATTATAGTAGTAGCCATTATTAATGTATATTTCTGTCAGAGCTTTAGCCAAAGCCCAAATTTTACTTTGAAAACAGAAAAACATGGAACTACTTATAACTATGATTTAAGGAATCATCATAAAACTCTTTTAAAAATCTATTTTAATTTGGGGCTGGAATCACAGATTGCATTGGATCATCCGTCTATCTCCTCCCTCCCCTTTGACTCTTCCTACTGGCTTTGATATTTCATTTACATACATCAGTTCTAGCTGTTAGCTCCTTTGATATTTGTATGTGTCCATTTTCTTACCCCTCCTCTTGAGAGAAGAGACTGCCTTTTAATACCTACTCCTTGCACCTAGCACAATATCTAGTTCTCAATGAATTCCTTAAAGAATGAATGAATGTGTCAATTGATCTATAAAATAGCTACCAAAACTAATAAGTTTTGCAAATTTGAGGCAAAGAAAAACACTTAAGCCAAAAAGATCACTGATCTGTTTTCAAATCCCTTTTTTTTGTTTCATTTTTATAAATAAAAGCTTTGAAAATGGAACTTACCAACCTTTTTTTTTTTTTTTTCCAGACCAGAGAAGATTGAGCTCTCCAAATTATTCTTCACTCACACCTCTGAAAAAAATCACTTTGTTTTTGTTAGGTTTTGTTTTTAATGCTTGGCATCTTAGTTTTTAAATGATTTTTTTTTCCCACAGTGATAGTCCCGAGGATGTCTGATTTGTTAATTCTGTTGTGACAGGAAGTTTATCAAGAATTTCATGAATTTCCTTTCAGTTTCAGCTTCTAACTGGAACGCTTCTTTCCAGTCATTTCCCCCTCCCTTCTTTCCTACAGTCCAATCTGCGTGTTCCATTGCAGAAGAACAATAAGAAATTCTTAGGCGGACATTTTTGCCTGGTTTTGGCTCCAAGCCCTTGGAACAGCATCTGGGTGGATTGGGTTCACTGGTCAGGATATAGGGCAGCCAGAATTTCTCAAACACTGTGAGACTCTGAAATCTGTAGAAGTTTGTTTTGGTTATTCTAAAATCCAGGTCTTTTAAGTTTTGCATGTCTCTTGCTTGAAATCAAGGTATGGGATGAGATATATCTATATCCTCACTTGACCCCCAACCCCCTAAGTACACATGGACCCCTCTCCCAAGCAGGCAGAGTAAAGGATTACCTGCCTGTGTTTAAAGGCACACTGAAACACTCTTCTCCCATCTTGCCCCCAAATATTTCCCTGACGTGAGCCAAGCTTTTGGATTCAGACTGACCTGCAGGGGTTCTGCTCTAAGGGATGTCTCCTACAGGGACAAGCTTTGCCATCAGTAGTTTTAAATCTTAGCTCCATCACCTCAAGATCCTTCCCTATAACATGGAAAGAATAAGAACCTTCTCACAAATCGGATAACATTTACAAAGCACTTGGCATCTCGTAGCTGTTCAATAAACGTTAATTTTGCTTTATTCAAAATCTTTCACTTGCTTCTTCTCATTTTATCTTCACAGAACCCTGCTAGACAAACAGCACAAATATTGTAACCCCCCTTTTACAGATGATTAACCGGGTGTTCTGAAACTCGCTCAATGAATAATAACTCATTCATGCTGACTATTTGTCAGGGCATTGTTCTAACCACTTTATATTTAATCTTCAGATCAAATCTCTGAAGTGGGTGCTAAAAGTCCCATTTTACAGATGAGGAAAATTAAGGCAGAGAAAGGCTAAATAAGTTGCCCAGGGATAAAGAGCTAGCAAATAGAAGAGCTGAGATTCAAACCCAGATAGTGTGGCTCTAAAAGCAATGCTCTTCACCAGTATATTTAAGAGCCTCCGTTTTCCACAGCTTTTAAGTAGTGGATTTGACTCACATTGTGAGTTCAGATCTAGGGCACTTCTTACTCAGAGAAGGAATGCATTGGGTCGCGTAAACACAGTACCACTGAAGGAGGGAGCGCTGGGTTATCACATCTGCCAGCCTAAGGGAGGGAACTCCAGTGGAAGGGGATGATGTCCTCTACTCTAGGGCAGGGGTCCCCAACCCCCAGGCTGTGGACTGGTACAGGTCCGAGGCCTGTTAGGAACCGGACCACACAGCAGGAGGTGAGTGACGTGCAAGTGAGCCAAGCTTCATCTGCCGCTCCCCATCGCTTCCCATCGCTCGCATTTCCGCCTGAGCCATCTCCCTACCCCTGCCCCGTCCGTGGAAAAATTGTCTTCCATGAAACCCGTCCCTGGTGCCAAAAAAGGTTGGGGACCACTGCTCTAGGGGACTAGAACAGAATATGACAAGAATCCAGCCCAGAGAGGGCACCTATAGCTGGGGTGGCATGGGAGCCCTGAAAACACTGGGAAAGGTTTTCCCCTTCACTTTGCACTTTGGAGACTTGGGTCTGGGGTAGAGTAATCCTGTTCACAAAGACCCCTGAAAGTCTACCGCACCTGCTCATTCTATTTTCATGGTACTTAGCGCTCTCAACTTTTTATTACAGTTATCAATGAATATATCTGATCTGCTCCTGAAGGGCGAGACCAGGTTTTACTCATTTTTATATGCTCCATGTGGAGCATTTAGTCAGTGCTTAGTTAAGTGTGAGTTGGATGAATAAATGAATATAAACAAGTGAACATGCCTGAGCCCCAAGGGGATCTGGAGTTTGCTTAATTATGTTCTATTTTGCTGTACCACAATGAGCAAAATCCTAGTTTTAAGCTTTTTATCTGATAGCAAAAACATTTAAGTGAAGATTCATATAAGCCAATATTTTAAACTCTTCTCTTAGTGGAGCACTTTTGTACTCTATCCATCTTCATGTTTTTATTTTTGTACTCATAGCCATTTAAAACCACAAATAGTATAGCTTTTAAAAACCAGATGTGTAATTTAATAATAGCTATCCGCCACACCTATTAAAATGTTTACTAATGCATGAAAGCCTACGAATATCAAGCCACAGCAGATTTTAACAGCTTCTGTGTAAGTGTGTGAAGTGGATGCCATGTTCCTCCCCACGTGAGATTTGCCAGTAGTATTTTAGTGTGTTTCCACCTTTTATTCATTAGTGGATATGGCTGCAAATGGCGGCTTGAAATAAACTCGATCTGAAGTTCTGAAGACAAGTTTCACAACTTTTGACGTTTTATTCAGTCTACTGGGGAAGAAAAAACTTTTCCTCTACACTTTTAGGTTCAGTGTCTGGGGCCCTGTGAATAAAACTAACAAAAGGTAGATTAACAGGAGAAAAGGCACACAATTTTTGTTAATATTTATGTGCATGAAAGTTCACAGAAAAGGAATGAAACTCAAAGAAGCAGTCAGACTTGGGCTTATATACCATTTTAACAAAGGGTATGAGTTTCAAGGGATGATAAATTGTGGGGAAGGGATTTATGGGGGTACTATTGGAAAATAAGGGCTCTTTTAGTGAGGTTTGTTTATGCAGACTCATCTCGGGGTTGACAATTCACTGTCTTCTTCCTTGCCTCGTCTCTCCTTGCTGGGGGAAGGGGCACCTTCCTCAAAAGGAAATTTATGCCCTGCTTTTAGGTTCATAGTGGGAGGGCAGAGAACTCTTCCTGTATCTATTGATTCTCAGTGGCCTTTAGCTAAAATATTTCTTATGCCAAAGCATATTTGGGGGTGGCATATTCTGATCTCCTTCAAATGAAACACAAAGAATATTACAGCTGAAACACATGTGAATTATTTCCAATTTTATTTATTTCTTACAAGTCCCATTAATATGAAGCAGTTGCTCGCTTGTGAAAGAAATCTGTTTTTATAATGTTTTCTGACCTGGCATATGTGCTCTTCCTTTCTGCGGCCTGTTGCATTTCATTAAATTCCTTTTAAGTTAGTAAAATTGATTTAAGACTATATAAAGTATATTTACAAAAAGGGGAGGGGGGAGGCAAGTCACCCATAATCCTACTGTCCTCTTAAAAACTGGTTTTTGCCTATTTTCTTTCAGTGTGAGCTATGCATATCTATTTTATACCATTTCAGGGAAATGGGGCACACATATGGTAACTTCCTCAACTTAACAGTGTATATCACACTCTCCATGTTTCTGCTTGATCATAATCCTCAGTGTTTAACAGCTGCAAAATTTGCCTAACCATTCTCCAGTTGTCAGACTTCCGGGCTGCCTCCAGGCGGGTGGTGGGGTATCTTGTGGTTGTACCTCCAGCCCGGGAAGGCAGGGCCCCTCCTGGCCAGGTAGAACCTGGGTTTCCTGGATGTTCAGAGTTATGTCTCAGGCAGAAACTGCGTCCAGGCCAACCAGGGCTTCTGGCTCCAGGCTCCCTTCTTTCCAGGCTGAAGGTAGTGGAGCCCCGCCCTGCAGGTGCCCCAGGCTAAAGTTCCATCCCAGTCCCCGGGCCCTCCCCAGCCGTCCTGCCTGAGGTGGGTCCTTCCCATACGCTCTCTCCTTCTGTCCTAGCCATCCGCAGACCCACCGAGTGAAAGGAAGGAGCTGAGCGGCGCGTCCCGGGCGTCATGGTCCACCTGCTCGCCTCCGAAGTACGGCAGCTGCTCCACAACAAGTTCGTGGTCATCCTGGGGGACTCGGTCCAGAGGGCCGTGTACAAGGACCTGGTGCTCCTGCTGCAGAAGGACCGCCTGCTCACACTCAGCCAGCTCAAGGCCAAGGGAGAGTACAGCTTCGAGCAGGACGAGCTGGTGCACGGGGGCAAGCAGGGCCGCATGCATAACGGCACCCACTACCGCGAGGTGCGCCAGTTCTGCTCCGGCCACCACCTGGTGCGCTTCTACTTCCTGACGCGCGTGTACTCCGACTACCTCGAAGCCATCCTGGAGGAGCTGCATTCGGGTGAGCACGACCCGGACCTGGTCATCATGAACTCCTGCCTCTGGGACCTCACCAGGTACGGGGAGGACTCCTGGCCGAACTACCTGCAGAACCTGGAGAGCCTGTTTGGGCGCCTGCGCCAGGTGCTGCCCGAGTCGTGCCTCCTGGTTTGGAACACGGCCATGCCCGTGGGCAACAACATCAATAGCGGCTTCCTCCCGCCCGAGCTCCGACCCGCGGCCTCCGGCCTGAAAACCAACGTGATTGAGGCCAACTTCTACAGCTCCGCCGAGGCCCAAAAGCACGGCTTCGATGTGCTGGACTTGCACTTCCACTTCCGCCGCCACACGGGGAAGTACCTGCAGCCCGACGGGGTGCACTGGAACGAGCGCGCGCACCGGCATCTCTCCCAGCTTCTGCTGGCCCACGTGGCCGACGCCTGGGGGGTGGAGCTGCCCCAGCGCGACCCCGTGGGCAAGTGCATCAAGGATGGCCCCGCGAGGGCAGGACCTGGCAGGAGACTTGAGAGGCAGTTCCCGGCCTGCAGAGATCAACCGGCCTTCCCTCCTCCGCCCCGACCCCTGCCTCCGCCTGGGTGCTGCCCCCTGCCCCCCACGCCATCTCCCCGCCCACCCCAGTTCCCACTCCTGCTCCCAAACCCCCCTCCCATCCCCCTTCACCAGGTGACACCCCCGTTCCTAGTCTGTCCCCAAGATGCCCATTTTCCTTCAGACCATCCTTTCCAATCGGATCAGTTCTCCTTGAACCATTTCCATTCAGATATTCCCCCATCTACCCAGACGGAATTTGCCTTCGATGGTGACTTTATGTTTAGTCCCCAGCCGCCTAGGCCCCCCTTCCCCCAACCCTGTTATCAGCAGCGGGCCCCTGTGGTCCATAGGGGTTTTCCCCGGTATTGTCCCCGTGGCCCCTACATGCCCTGGAGAGGGCGGCCCAGAACTTCCAAGAGAAGAGCCCCAGCCTATAGAGAGCCAAGGCCTCAATAGACTGACTTGGGCCTTCCTCCTTATGCACATGGCCTGGACAGATGGTCTGACTCTCCCCAGACAGACTGACCTTGTTAACTGAAGCCTTTGGTCCATTGCTGTTATCAGTAATGGCAGGGAAGAGCAGTCTGACCTGTTCTTGCTGGCTGTGACCTCTCACTGCACTCTGCGAGGGGGGACCAGGCATCATTCCTGCCTCCCCACTGCCTATTCTCTTTGTCTTTTTGTAAATATAAAATTGAAAGTAACAAGTTGTTTCATAAAAGTCGTGGTGGGTTTTGTGAGTCTGTATTTAATGGTGCCTCTCCCTTCCATTAAACAGTTAGCTTCATAAGAGCAGGGACAGTATCTGCTGTAGAGTTACGGCCTCTTGATAAACTACTCAAAATGGAATTTCTCTAAAGGGTTTCCATAAAATGGATCTGATTCCTTACAAATAAAAAGAACTTTAACTTTTTGTGGTGATATTTTCCAGAGATTCTCGAAGAATCATGGAATTTTAGAACTGAGAAAACTAAAAACATAAAATTTAACTAACATTTACAAACAGGGAATCTGAGGTCAAGAGGTGAGTGACTTGTTCTAGGTCACACAGAAAAATCACTCCTCCACTAGTCTTTCATAGTTTATACTAGTATCCAGTTTATATTAACTTTCAAACTTGATTTATACTGCAACAAACCAAGAAGGGAAGTTTACCAAACATGGTCTTTCTATGGAAGTGATGATGAAAAACCCTTATAGCTCCATAACCAGAGGTTTATTGGTTAGATGTGCAATTAATTATGTATGTAAACTAGAGTGAATGGCATGCTTATGACTTTATGATTTCTTTAATAGTCTTGAGTTTGGGGCTTGAGAAAATTAAGTTGCCCTCAATGACGATATGAAACATCATAGAGTAAAACCAGGAGTTGGAAGGGACCACCCAGTACACAAATCCCTTCCTTGCAAACTGGACAGGTGGACACCACCATCTCTTCTCTGTTTCGTAGGAATGTTAACATCATTGAGATTGTTTATGTTAGGCCCTTTGTCACACTAGACTAGTGAAATGTTAATGCCTAGATAAAACAGTCAAAATAGGACATGACTAAAATTGTCCAGATAACAGGATTTTTTTTTTTTTAAAGATTGATTGATTGATTGATTGCTATGTTGGGTCTTCGTTTCTGCGCTAGGGCTTTCTCTAGTTGCGGTGAGCGGGGGCCACTCTTCATCGCGATGCATGGGCCTTTCACCGTCACGGCCTCTCGTTGCGGAGCACAGGCTCCAGACGCACAGGCTCAGTAGTTGTGGCTCACGGGCCTAGTTGCTCCGCAGCATGTGGGGTCTTCCCAGACCAGGACTCGAACCCGTGTCCCCTGCATTAGCAGGCAGATTCGCAACCACTGCGCCACCAGGGAAGCCCTAACAGGATTTTTCATTGAACTGATTTGACTGTTTTACAGGTCCTCAATGGGACCATCCCTAAATTTGGCAATGAGGGTAAGGAAATGTTATTCTGCAAAAATGGAATCCATGAAATCACAAGACATGGATGAGATCAGCTATTTACAGAAGAAATACGCGGAAACTTTTAATCCACTAAAACACCGTAAGAAAATAAGGCCTTTATCTTACTTATCTTTGTGTCTGAAACCCTAGCACAATGTCTGGAACTTAGCAAGTACTGAATAATATTTCTTGAATGAATCAGTGAGTGAATGATGAGGTAGAGTATGTGTTCCTGGTGAGACTACATAAGATGAGGTAAACTGACATTGAATCTTTGTGGTACATTGGAGGGAATCTTGCCAACATAGGGTCATGATGATCTTTGAGGACTCTAGAAAGGTAGTGCCTACAAGTCAAAATTTGCCAGAACGTCCCAACATAATCAGGAGGGAAGGGACCCGTCTGACCAGTGTAAATGTTCTCATCCCATGGAGATGAGCGCAGCAGGCTATGAGATTTGGTAACATTAGGCATCAAGATGAGCCCATTGCCATCATTCTGGCTTTACAATTCCCAAGCAAGATCAAGCAACATTTAGCTGCTGGTATCTGAGTAAGTGGACCCATTTAGTGTTTCTACTTCCATGAATAAGCCAATGAATTGTTGTGCTGTGGTTTATGTCTCTCTCTTGTGAGTTAAGTTAGTATGCATGCATCCTCCTTAATCTGATCATGCCTGATGAACCGAGGAGAATGAGTTCTCAGACATACAGTGCTGAGCACCAGACACTGACTCGATGATGAATCCACTATGTTATGGATTAAGTGGCACCGATCACTTAACAGTCCTGTTTCTCTTAGCGGTTTAGGAGTACGGGTAAACTCAGATAATCTTCTTCCCCCGTGTATTAATTTCTTATGGCTGCTGTAACAAATACTACAAACACGGTGGCTTAAAACAACACATATTTCTTCCCTTACAGTTCTGGAGCTCAAAAGTCCAAACCCATTAGCCCAGAGTAAAATCCTTACTATGTCTTATGCTGTCCTACAGGATCAGGTTTCTGCTTGTCCCTGCAGTGTTATCTTTTGGAACTCTCTTCATTGTTTCAACCCCACAGGACTTCTTTCTATTTTTACAAGATGTCAAACTCTTGTATAACTTGGGTCTATGCACTTGCTATTCCCTTTGCCTGGAATGTTCTACAGCCTCTACTCCCTAGTTCTTTGGATATCTAACTCTTCATCCTCCCCCCCCCCCCCACCTTCCAAGTCATCTCCTAAATGGCCTTCCATGACCATCTAAGAGTGCTGTTAGGATCATCATAACACACTCTTTATTTCCTTTGTGTTGCTCCCCACTCAGGGGCGTCAATGGCTGCTTGTTTGTTAGCTTCTCCAGGAGTCTTTCTGGCTGTTGAATTCCCAATGCCTACTAGCATGGTGTCTGGCAAAGAAGGTGTTCAAGCATGTTTACTTTAGTTAAATGTTCAAGAATACAATTACTTCACATTCTATCCTTAAGTAAGAATGCAATTTATATCAGAATTGAGCTGTATTTGTTTACTTTTCATTCAAAACTGTCTACAGAACTCTCCTATAACTTTACCTCAGTCATTCTGGGAAGCTAACACCCCCCCCCGCCCCCCCCCCCACCCACCAGCCCACTGGGAGTTAGAGCCTGAGGGCACCTTCAGTGGCCTTCCTGTTAATTTCCTACATATCCTGGCCTTATCTTCCAGCCTAGAGCTTTCTTCTGTGCCCATTTTTTTTTTGCTATTGTCTTCTTGCTCCTTAAGTCAAGAAACCTAGCAATGAAATCAAGCTATTGTCTGGTAAAAAGAGCCAAAATTATTCAATCTTTATGAGAGAAATTATTGCTCAATTGTTAAGACTTAGAATTCAGGGTTCATTTGGCCTATTCTCCAGCCTCAAGAAATGACAGCTTTTTTATATTTGACTCTTGTCTGCAGTTTTCTGGGAAAAAAAAAAAAGAGGAAAATTAATGATTAACTTAACATCCATGCAGCATATTTCCCACAAGATTCTATAATAAGGTATACTATGTTATACCAAAAGCCAAAACTTTAAAGCTGTAACTTTTTTTTTTTCTGTTAGTACAAGCAAAGCAAGGCCCAACATTTGAAAACAAATGGAAACTTACATCCTCCCACAGGATCAGCCCCATCCCTGGTCAGCCACAGAGCTCTTGTGTGTTTGCATGCGCCCCCCTCCAACTTCCCACTCCCACCCCCTCCCCCGCATCTGCATTGCATAACAGCCAGGGGCAATTTTCATTTTAAATTCTGGAGTTGTATTTAGCAGCAGCTCCATCTCTGGAGCTTTCAGTTCACGAATTCCCCAAAGGTAAGTTGTTTTGAAAACTTAGATCATGTCAGAGAAAGGACTTACCATTGTTTTCAGCTACTGTATGTTTGTTGCTATAAACTAGAAACAGTATTCTCATTTTCACAACTTTAAGAAAAGCCTTTATCACTGCATGCTTAATTTATAGATATAATTTTTCATGAGACTTTACCCATTAATCTTTAAAGAAACATGTTCTAAAACATGTCCCTTTGAGCCATAATCTTTACTCCTCATGCATTCTGTGGGCAAGGATGCTTACAAAAGGATTCACTCTACAGTCACCCCATGTGGAAACTCACAATGGCTTTTAAAGGATTAGAGGCTCTGAGAAGTTCTGTATGAAATAAACTTGATTAAATGTATTTAACCTAGTATTTCCAAGATTTATTTAACCACAGACCACTTTCATATGTAGCATCTTTTAAAAGCATGTTTGGGGAAATATTATTCCAGGGAAGGCCAGATAAAAGAGTTGGGCTAAGTGAAGAGAAAAGGTTTGTTGGTGACACTTTATACATGAAGCCCTTTTTTAATGGAGCATTATAATAATCTGTGCCCAAATATGAGCTAAAATTTATTAGATAAACCTGGGACAAGTCCGAGATTAGCTAGTTAATCAAAGTGGGATGAAATGTACAAGGAATGGTTGCCTTCTTCTTCCCCCAAGATGGGGGAGGCATCAGGACAGCCTTCCTTGATAACAAACATTGGGGCGGGTCTACTCCAGCCTGCAGAATATGGCGTGGAGTGGAGGTATCCCACCCCAGGTACTTGATGCCCAGCACAGGGTCACGGAACATCCTAAGACACATCCCAGTGGAGCATGGTAATGGGAAGTGGAGAATAAACAATATTCTGAAACTGAGCAGAGACAGTCATTCGACACAGCACCCTCTGCCGACACCTTGGTTAAGAGCAGGACTAAATCTCTAGGAAAAGGTCTGTCTTTGAAGAACAAGAGCACCAGCAGAAGCTGCTCTGACAGCTTGTTGAAATCATCTGATTCTGTTATGGACTGAATGTTTGTGTCCCCCCCCCCCACCCCAAATCATATGTTGAAATCCTATCCCACCATATGATGGTATTAGGAGGTGAGGCTTTGGGGAGATAATTAGGATTTGATGAGGGCATGAGGGTGGAGCCCTCATGAGTGGGATTAGTACACTTGTAAGGTTCACAAGAGAGCTTGCTTCCTCTCTGTGCTCCTCGCTGTGTGAGGACACAACAAGAAGTTGGAAAAAGAGGGATCTCGCCAGAATCCAGCCATGCTGACACCCTGATCTCAGACATCCAGGATCCAGCACTGTGAGAAATAAATTTCTATTGTTTAGAAGCCACTCAGTCTATGGTACAGTAGACTCCCTTATCCACAGTTTCACTTTCCATGGTTTCAGTTACCTGTGGTCAATTGTGGTCCAAAAATATTAAATGGAAAATTCCAGAAATAAAAAAGTCATAAATTTTTAATTGTGCACCACTCTGAGTAATGTAATGAAGTCTCTCACCCACCTACCCCCACTCCACCCGACCCAGGATGTGAATCGTCCATTTGTCCAGTGGATCCCACCCATTGGTCACTTAGTAGAGGTCTGGATTATCAGATCAACTGTCACTCTGTCACAGTGCTTGTGTTCAAGTATCTCTTATTTTACTTAATAATGACCCAAAGCATAAAAGTAACTATGCTGGCAATTTGGATATTCTCTTACTGTGCCTAATTTATAAATTAAACTCCATCATAGGTATGTATGTGTAGGGAAAAACATAGTATATATAGGGTTCAGTAATATCCAAAGTTTTGGGTATCCACTGAGGGTCTTGGAACACATGACCTGCAGACAGGGGCGAACTACTGGACTTGATACAGCAGCCAAAATAAGACAGATATTCAGTCCCCAAAATGTTTCGACAGCTATTCAGATTGGGATCCACTAAAGAATCACGCATTGCATTGATTATTATGTCTCTGGATTTCTTTTAATCTAGAAGAGAACCCAAAACACTCCCTTCTTTTTTTCATGGCATTGACTCATTGAAAACATTTGTCCTGCAGAATGTTCCACTTTCTGAGCTTGTCTAATGATTTCTTCATAATGTCATTTAACTTTTACTTTATCCCCTGTGTTTTCTATAAAGTGAATGATAGATCCAAAGGTTTGGTTTAGAGGCAAGTTAAATGTTTTTGGTAGAACACGTCACAGACAAGGCAGTGAGCTTCAACTGTACCACAGGAGAGGGCATGTAAGCTGGTTCCCAGTATTCTGTGCTGAGCTTGATCACCAAGTAAAGGGTGACAGTCGAACTCCTAAACTTCAAAGTTATGTTTTCCTACTTGCAACCAGCAAGTGTCTTGTGGGTGGTACATTGGTACCAAGTCAGTATTCCCGTTCCTCATCAATCTTTCACTTCATGGTTTTAACACACATTGACGATTCTTGCTTGAAACAGAGATTTCATTAGGGGTGGAAAAATAGTGATTTTCTGATTTTACCACTGCTTGCACATTTCTTAGCTTGGCATTCTTTTGTAAGGAAGAGATTTTCTTCATCTACGGGAGTTGTTTGCTTACTCTGAGATACACTTCCTACAGAAAAGCCTGGTCACCATGAGATATGGTAATGGATACAGGTGGGCTCTATTCTCAGACCCCCTCCTCCACTCCGCCCCCCATCAATCATCTAGGGCTCTACTGACACAGACCCAGACACAGGGAGAAAGGCATAACACTGATCATCTGAAATGTGATTCTAGACAGAAGCCAGGTATTTGAAACAACCCCATAAAGAGCATAAGGAGCCCCAGTATTAACACTGGGAAATGAGATCAGAGCTAGAACAACACCAAAGGTATAGACCAGATGGAGATGAACCTGCAAACAGTGGACAAATTGTCCTGATTTTGCAGATGGGAAGGAAGCAAAGTCTGGGGATTAGCTTAGACTCTATAAAATCTACCCAATGGATTAGTTAATAAATGGCCAATGAAGTGGAAAAACTCCTTTGCATGTCAAGTGATCTTCGTTTTGGTATTATATCTTCCTTAATTGACCAATAAATAAATGATTACACATCAGAGTGAGGGTATTTATGTGTCTATGTCAATTTGCAAATGATATACTAGTCTCTAATTAGTTTATTGACAAATACATATTTGTTAACTCAATAAAAATATTAGGCAATACATTAAATTTTCATGGCTAGAGATAAAATTTAGATAAGAAATCATATTATATAAGGTTATTCAAGGAAATTACTACTATTTATTTTTAAATTATTTATTTATTTATTTATGGCTGTGTTGAGTCTTCGCCTTTGCGCGAGGGCTTTCCCCAGCCGTGGCAAGCGGGGGCCACTCTTCATCGCGGTGCGCGGGCCTCTCACTATCGCGGCCTCTCTTGCTGCGGAGCACAGGCCCCAGATGCGCAGGCTCAGTAATTGTGGCTCACGGGCCTAGTTGCTCCGCGGCATATGGGATCCTCCCAGACCAGGGCTCGAACCCGTGTCCCCTGCATTGACAGGCAGACTCTCAACCACTGCGCCACCAGGGAAGCCCCTAGTTATTTATTTTTAACTGAAGTATAGTTGACTTACAATGTTGTGTTAGTTTCTGGTGTACAGCAAAGTGATTCAGTTACATATATATATATATATATATATATATATATATATATATATATATACTTTTTTTCAGATTCTTTTCCCTAATAGGTTATTACAAAATATTGAGTATAGTTCCCGAGTGTGCTTTTAATATTGAAAGACATAAGTATGGTTGGAGTAGGATAAATAGGAGAATGTGATTATTTATTTGAGCTAAGATAGAAAAGGGCTCAAAGAACAGAGGAAAATGGGCGTGGAGCCGTGCAGCTGGGGGAGGGCAGTGGAGTGGCCAGGCAGGTTAGTGGGGCAGCCACTTAGCAAACGTTTCAGAGCACTGGCCGCAGGCCCGGTGCTAAGTACTGGACTGAGGAAACTATAAGCAGTTGGTGAGACAATGATGCGGAGCAGTGTTTTTGAGATCGCTTCCATCAGAATCACTAAGGTGCTTGTGAAAAATGCACAATGTTTGTGGCGCCACCCTGATGTACGTGGTCAGAACTGCTGGGGCTGGGCCCAGGGATCAGGATTTTAAACAAACCCAATCCCTCTGTAACTAGAATGTAAAAAGCACTCTTGTAAGGGATATTGCTCAGGGTTCATGACCTTTTCTTCTTACAAAAATAAAATTTTTAAATAATTTTTAAAAATACAACCCACTTACCAGTCAAAATAGCCTAGAATTTTCCTCTGGAAGAAAATTTAGCAATCATTTAATCCAGTAATTCCTATCCCTGGTGGCTTGTTAGTGTAATCTGGGGAGTGAAAAAACAAAAACGAACAAAAAAATAAGACAACAACAAAAGCCAGGGCACAGGCCCTACCCCAAGACAATTAAATCAGAGATTCTGGGGCAAAAACCTGGACAAAAGTGTATTTAAAAGCTCTTAAATATTTCTAATTTTCAGCCAAGATTAAGAATCACAAATCTGGTCCAGCCTCCTCATTTTGCAGATGAGGAAATTGGAGACTCAGAAATAACTTGCTTAAGATGGTAGACCTCTCTTCCAAAAGTAATTGTGTAAGATAGACTAGCTATGTACTAGTGTCATGATTTTCAAAATAAAGATAATAACCTATTAGTGAATTGTGATAACAATCTAGTGGTTCCTGAGCGGAATTTTAAAAAATGAAATAGAGTAGAATAAAATATATCAGAGCACACATAGAGTAGAAATGATATTATAGGGTGTGTGTGTGTGTGTTCTGTGATTAGATGTTAAATGTGATTCTTATTATAGGTTGTTGTCAAAAAAGTTGGAAAGTCCTACCGTGGAGTTTCTTTAAATTCTAATATCTAAGGTTAGAAGCTGACATCTGTGTACAGGAGGGCTATAGCTCCTTTCTCTGCCTGATAAGTAGCCCACAGGGAAGTTCTGGATGGCACTGAGGTCAAGAACATGGGATTAAGAATGCAAACACCTTGGGGTAAATGGCGTCTTGTGCCCCTTACTGGTGATGAGAGCTTGTATAAGAACTTAAACTCTTTATGGCTCAGCTACCTAAACTTTAAAATAAAAGTAATAATACCCACCTCACAGGATTGTTAGTTTTTTTTTTAATTTTTTAAATTTTTATTTTTTATTTAATTTTTAAAGGTTACACTCCATTTACAGTTATTACAAAATATTGGCTATATTCCCCATATTGTACAATACATCCTTGTAGCCTCTCTTACAGCCAATTGTTTGTACCTCCCACTCCCCCTTCCCCACTGGTAACCACTAGTTTGTTCTCTATGTCTGTGAGTCTGCTTCTTTTTTTGTTATATTCACTAGTCTGTTGTATTTTTTAGATTCCACATATAAGTGATATCATACAGTATTTTTCTTTCTCTGTCTGACTTATTTCACTTAGCATAATGCCCTCCAAGTCCCTCCATGTTGCTGCAAATGGCAAAATTTTGTTCTTTTTTATGACTGAGTAGTATTCCATTGTGTATATATAGCACATCTTCTTTATCCATCCATCTGTTGATGGACTGTTAGGTTGCTTCCATATCTTGGCAACTGAAAAAAATGCTGCTATGAACATTGGGGAGGATTGTTAGTTTTATTTTTTATTTATTTATTTATTTATTTATGGCTGCGTTGGGTCTTCGCCTCTGCGCGAGGGCCCCCTCCAGTCGCAGCAAGTGGGGGCCACTCCTCATCGCGGTGCGCGGGCCTCTCACTACCGCGGCCTCTCTTGTTGCGGAGCACAGGCTCCAGACGCGCAGGCTCAGTAATTGTGGCTCACGGGCCCAGTCGCTCCACGGCACGTGGGATCCTCCCAGACCAGGGCTCGAACCCGTGTGCCCTGCATCGGCAGGCAGACTCCCAACCACTGCGCCACCAGGGAAGCCCGGATTGTTAGTTTTAAATGGCAGAATATCTATAAACACTTAGCATAATGTCTGGCATATAGTAATAATAAATACAGACAATTAAAAATGCATTTGTGATCTATCATTTCCTGACTCTGAGAGGAAAGAACTAAAAATATACCAGGATTAGAATAGTCTTTGGGGGGATGTGTATTCTTGGGTCTAATGTTTCTTTTAGAAGGACAAAAGCTAAAAAATAGCTAAAGTAATTGCTTTAATATGCAAAATATGAACAACAACAATTTTCTATTTTCACAGAACTGGAAATTATGGTGCCACAAAGCTACCTGCTTATCTTAGAGACAAAACATTAATTTTTTTTTTTTTTTTTTTAAAGAATGGCCCTGTCTCACAGACGCACAAGCCAAGTGTGCCATCAGCTATTTGATGTTGTGGCTTGTCTAGTTTCATTCTTAGTTTCTTTCTTTCGAGAAAGATATCGATCAACATCTGCATTCAAAAAAAAAGCGTTTTGCATTCTTTTCTGGTGAGTAGTTGGATCCAAACTAAAATAAAAAATTAAGCTGTTGGCCCAAGACCTTACTGCTGCTCATGGACCTCACCTTCCTCTATTTGTTCAGATCCTGTGCCTGAATGCCGGGGTGTCTCAGGCACAGCTCTCCACTTTTTTTTTTTTTAATGGGGATAATAGGGTTGATTTTTATTTATTTATTTATTTATTTATTTATTTATTTATTGGCTGTATTGGGTCTTCGTTTCTGTGCGAGGGCTTTCTCTAGTTGCGGCAAGCGGGGGCCACTCTTCATCGCGGTGCGCGGGCCTCTCACTATCGCGGCCTCTCTTGTTGCGGAGCACAGGCTCCAGACGCGCAGGCTCAGTAGTTGTGGCTCACGGGCCTAGTTGCTCCGCGGCATGTGGGATCTTCCCAGATCAGGGCTCGAACCCGTGTCCCCTGCATTGGCAGGCGGATTCTCAACCACTGCGCCACCAGGGAAGCCCAGCTCTCCACTTTTACTGCACATCTCCTCCACCAAGGGATAAACTTACCATAGTCTTCCATGCTTCGATAGCCGTTTTGTGAAGGGAGCAGTGCTCAGGCTAGTCTTATAGATGTGTCTGGGATGCTTGACATTTGTGTGGCAGTTAGTGAAAAACCTTAGTTTTCTTTTTTCCTTTATTCTTATGAGGGCATATGGTTCTATATGACATTCTATAATGCCATTTACATATATGCACATACGTACGTACACACATACACGCATATACACATACACACGTGCATATATGTACATGTACACACATATAAAGGACTGTGATTATATGTTAAGTTCATAGGACATCAACCTATTGGGCTAAACATTATAGAAGATTTAGAGATGAGTCAAACACTAGCCCTGTCGTCAAGGAACTTAAAATCTTGTAGAGAAGATATAAAATGTGAATGAATAACTCTTTCAGGAGAAAATGCAGTAAATGCCAGGACAGGGCGAGACAGACACAGCACTGCAGGAGTTCAAAGGAGGGAGAGATTGCAGGCAACTGGCAGATGCAGTAACAATGGAGGTTGAGGCAGAGGAGGCATCTGAGCTGCATCCTGAAAGAGGGACAGGATTTGACTCTGCTGAAATGAGGTGGCATGACGCCCTTATGAGGGAGAGCGTAAACAAGGATCCAGAGGAGTTGGAAGAGCATGTCAGGCACCACGGACAAGGTCACTCTGCCCAGAACACAGGACTCATAAGGAGAGTAGAGGTCAATAACTTGAGGAAAGAGATTTGTAGTAGTTTTCTTGGCTGCTGTAAAAAATTGCTGCAAACCGGTGGTTTAAGATAACATAAATGTATTATCTTATAATTCTGGAGGCAAGAAGCCTGAAATTGTTCTCACGGGGCAAAATTAAGGTGTTGTCAAGGCTGCGTTCCTCTCTGGAGGCTCTAGAGGAGAATCCAGTTTCTTGCCTTTTCCAGCGAGAAGCTGCTCACATTTCTTGGCTCCTGGCCCCATACATCTTCAAAACCAGCAATGGCCAATTGAGTCTTTCTCACACCATATCACATCACATCAGTCTGACACTGACTCATCTGCCTCTCTCTTCCACATTTAAGGAGACTTGTGATTATACTGGGCCCACTTGGATAATTCAGGATAATCTCCTCATCTCAAAATCAACTGACTAGCAACTATAATTCCATCTGCAACCTTAATTTTCCTTTGCCATGAAACCGAACATAGTCACAAGTTCCGGGGAATAGTACATGGACATTTGGTGGGGACGGGAGGGGTGGCTTTCTGCCCATCAAAGGTTGGAACCAAAGACTAAAGGGTCTTGAGTGTCAAGATTCTCATCTCCATTCTTCCTGCTGGGGGAGAAAACACGATGTTTGTTTTCAGATTAAAGATGGTTTCCTTTCAAATATTTTCTTGCTTTTAACTGGAATTATAGCAGTTCTGTGTAGTAACCCAGGTTGTCTCATACCGATTGGATGTTCTGGTTGGCAGTTATAGATGACTTTGATTAATAAAAAAATGGGAAGATAAATTAAATATTGATAAATGCAGTTTGGTGTGTTCGATTTTTCAAAACACAGGGCCCATGGGGATGGGAAGTCATAAAAGGGGATCTCAGTATTGGAAACCACTGCCTTAAAAAATATGGCCTCTGATTATTCCAGTTGGTTCCAGCTGTGTATATGGCATTTTTCTCTATTACTGACACATCTCTAAGGTTGGAGGATGAAAAGTTTGGAAAAGATTAAAATAAAACTGATTTAGCAAATGCATTTCATCTTCCAACTTGTTTATGGTTTGATCAATAATTCATCCCTTAACGTCTGTCTCTAAAAGACTATCTTGTCTGTTGTCTTTATGGATGGAAAATTAGGATCTTGGGGAAACCAAAGGTCTTCTTTTTAAAGTACACAGCGTCTCAAATGAAATGCCTGAAATTTATAGTGTGTAGATAACAAAAACAAATGACTTAAAACTGTGCAACAGGCAGAGGGAAGAAAGATCTGATAAGGCAGGAAGTACAAATAAGATAACAGAAAATCCATCTGGACATGGGCACCGAACTGTTCAAAGGGCCTTTATTTATGTGTTTAACCAATCTGAAGATTCTCTCATTTAAATTAAAATGTTCTACTATGAACCTAGGGGCAGGGACAGGACAGGAATAAAGATGCAGACATAGAGAATGGACACGGGGAGGGGGAAGGGTAAGCTGGGACGAAGTGAGAGAGTAGCATGGACATATATACACTACCAAATGTAAAATAGATAGCTGGTGGGAAGCAGCCGCATAGCACAGGGTGATCAGCTCAGTGCTTTGTGACCACCTAGAGGGGTGGGATAGGGAGGGTGGGAGGGAGACACGGGAAGGGAGGAGATATGGGGATATGTGTGTATGTATAGCTGATTCATTTTGTTATAAAACAGAAGCTAACGCACCATTGTGAAGCAATTATACTCCAATAAAGATGTTAAAAAAAAAGTTCTACTATGAACTACTGGAGTATAAGTTTATATAGCTGTTCATTGCCCTGAACTTTAATACCTTTCTAGTATAGCTGTTTGTGTGAAATATATTTTTCTCAGAATTTTAGTGCTTGACTTTTTGATTTGAATAAAGAAATGATGAGAAGGCAGAACAAACTAGTTCTATGGAGAGACATATCTAGGCAGGGAGAGGAGTGTCAGTTGGGCACAGACAGTGGTTTGTGGTGAAGATTTTGACTCATCTCAGCTAATACTTCCTATGCACCAGGCATTGTGCACGATTACTGATCTTCATAGCCACTCCATGAGCCCTGCACTACCATTAATCTTATTTCTGATGAAGACACTGAGGCTTGGAGACGTTAATTTGCTTGTCAAACCTCACACTGTCGGTGAGTGAAGGAGCAGGGTATCAATCCCTAGGCTGTCTTTCAAAAATACAAATTTAGAACCCTAACCCTAACCCGAAAAAAAAAAAATATATGTAAATACAGTTGTTTCACTCCCCTGCTTTGTAAACATTATTTCTTTAAACTTCACTGTCTTGTGGTTCTCTGCCTTGGCTTCACTTGGGGACCTGTTACAAAATACCATCGCTGGGGGGAGGGATAAATTAGGAGTTTGGGATTAACATATCACACTAACTATATAAAATAGATAATCAACAAGGACCTACTGTATAGCACAGGGAACTCTACTCAATATTCTGTAATAACCTATATGAGAAAAGGATCTGCAAAAGAATGAATATATGTATATGTATAACTGAATCACTTTGCTGTACACCTGAAACTAACACAGCATTGTAAATCAACTATACTCCAATATAAAATAAAAATTTTTTAAAAATTGACATGCCGCTCGATACTCTGGGCCATGATGCATTTCTTTTATACCAAGGACCAGTCTCTGTGCTCATAGAAAAAAGCAAACAAACGCAAACAAACAAAATACCATTGCCTAGAATCCACTCAAGATTATTTAAATACAACAACGATAGCACTAATGATAAGGAACACTTATATTTGGGCTAACTGTATGCCAAACATTTTTCCAAGTGCTGTATATATTCTCATTTAATCCTCAGAACAACCCTGCGATGAAGACACCATTACGTTTATAATTTACAAACGAGGAAGGTGAGGGTAAATGCTTAGCTCAGAGTCATGTGGCAAAACTGGGCTTCAGAGTCTGCAAAACAAAAATCAAACAAATAAAACAATCACAATGAAAACCTTCGCTGGTAACCTCTGGACGCGATCCTAGAGAATCATGCATCTATTTTTTTTAAATGGCAAATAAAGAGAAAGAATCAAGCATTTATCCTGTCTTTATATGTATAAACTGTACCTCAGGATAACTATGAGGGGAAATCTCTCATTTTAGGAGAATTTCAACTAATAAATGAATGAGGGATAGAATTAGAATATTATCATTTTGACACCCTCAAGGAAATAATCTAATCTATGATCATCAATGGATGAAACTTCTCAAAAAGGGATGTCCAGACTCCTCCTAAAAGAAGTACACATTATTACTTCTTATGAAGTGTTCTTTGCTAGAAGAATCAAATATCTTCAGGATTCTTGAATCAAATACCACTCTGAGATAAAAAACAGGAGATCTGAAAAACATGTCACATGACACCTTGGGGTCACAATCAGCAAAATCCAGACTGTGGGGAACTCAACAGACAAGACCATTTCTTTCACATGTAAGTTAAGACAAAGAAGAGAGAGAGAGAGAAAGAAAAAGAGAGATGGAACCTATAGATTAAAAGATTTGTATAAACTAATTGCAGTGTAATGCATCATATTTGGATCCTGATTTGATCAAATACCTATAAAAATTAAATTTGGAGAGACAAACATTGACTAGATATTTTATGTCATTAAAATAATTATTTTTTTTTTCTTTTTAGTGTGATAGTTATATTGTGGTTACGGTTTTGTTTTTTGGTTTTTGGTTTGGGTTTTGGGGCATTACGTATATATTTTTCTTCCAGTTTTATTGAGATATAATTGACATACAGTGCTGTATAAGTTTAAGGTGTACAGCATGATGATTTGATTTACATACATCATGAAATGATTATCATACTAAGTTAGTGAATATCCATCATCTCGTACAGATGCAAAATTAATGAAATAGAAAAAAATATTTTTCCTTGTGATGAGAACTCTTGACACTTACTCTCTTAACTACTTTCATATATAACACAGAACAGCATTAATTACCTTTATCATGTTGTACATTTTGTCCCTAGTACTTACATATCTTTTAACTGGAAGTTTGTAACTTTAGACTACCTTCATTCAATTCCCCTGCCCTTTACCCCCCACCTCTGGTAAACACAAATCTGATTTCTTTTTTAATGAGTTTGTTTGCTTGTTTTTGTTTTGAAGTATAAATGACCTACAACACTGTGTTAGTTCTTGTTACACAACATAGTGATTTGATATTACTATACACTTCAACATGATCACCACAATAAGTCTAGTTAGGATATGTCACCATACAAAGATATTACATAGTTATTGACTATATTCCCCACACTGTATATTTCATACCAGTAATTCATTTACTTTGCAACTGGAAGTCTGTACCTCTTAATCTCCTTCACCTATTTTTTTCCTCACCTCAGGGGGCCATCAGTTTGTTCTCTGTATCTATAACTCTGTTTCTGTGTTATGTTTGTTCATTTGTTTTGTTTTTAGATTGCACTTATAAGTGAGATCAGACAGTATTTGTCTTTCTCAGTCTGACTTATTTCACCTAGCATAATATTCTCCATTTACATCCACGTTGCTGTGAATGGCAGTACTTCATTCCTTTCTTATGGCTGAGTCATATTCCATTGTATATGTATATACCACATCTTCTTTATCCATTCATCTATTGATGGGCACGTAGGTGCCTTCTATATCTTGGTTATTGTAAATAATGCTGCAATGAACATAGGGGTGCATATATCTTTTCAAATAAGCGTTTTTGTTTTCTTCAGGTAAGTACCCAGGAGTGGAATTGCTGGATCATATGGTAGTCTATTTTTAATTTTTTGAGGATTCGCCATACTGTTTTCCACAGTGGTTGCACCAATTTACTTTCCCATCAACGGTGACTGAAGATTCCCAAACTAATCTGTTCCTCAGTTTAGTTACCTCTTGACCTGGCACCTTGGCCCCATCATGGGGCTTAAATAGAACTGTGAAGAAATATGCTCTTTTGTAGGATATTCTTATCTGACTTCATTCCAAGAGCTCAAATTTTTTCCACCAAACTCATGTAAATTGATCAAATAAAATGTCGAATGGAGAAGGAGCCCATGGGGGTGTCCAGAGGGCAGAACTCTTCACCTTGGGCTCAACTTTTAAAACATACACTGACACAAGTTCATGGCTGAGACTCAGATGCTTCTGGAGAATGAAGTGTGGCGATAACAATCCCCTGGTACATGTATTTGTATCCTTGATTTACATTGAAGCTGAGGAGCCTCCAAGGAAAAAGACTTGAACCACGTACACCCTAGGGGATTAGTTGTGTGTGTGTGTGTGTGTGTGTGTGTGTGTGTGTGTGTGTGTGTGTGTGTGTGTGTTTTCAAAGCATGCCAGTGGTTCCAAAGCAGCCAGATTACAGTGAGAATGACGGGGACTGCTACAGGAGAACATGCTGTGAGGGGGGAAGGTCTCTGGCCTTGGGAGTTCAGGGTGCTGGTGGTTCTAGAAATCAGGAGGAGCCTTATAGTAGAAGTCAGCTTTACTGACACCCAAATACAGCAGGACTCTACCTGTAACAGCAACAACATATGGTGGGATTCCAACCTCATGGACAGATATTAATTTTGGCCACATTAACGTGGCATTAGGAACAATAATCTAGCTCATTGGCACTGTAGACCTGTCAGGTGAGGGACTGCAGAGTTGAGAAGTGAGCAATAAGCAGGGATCATCCATGGACACATGTGAGCCCAACTGGAGAGTTCCAGAAATTGCTGAGGAGGGGAACTTTGTCCAATCATCTAAGCCCAGGTGCTCATGCCTTTAGGCCTTTCTCTGCTATTGTAGCATCTAAAAAAAAGGCCCATAAACCCAGTTCCAAAAGAATTTATGAATAATGTTAAGGTCTCTGAAGAAGCCTCAATAAACAGCACTCCTCTTCCTCATGCTGGGTTCTGAACATGTTGAAAAAATAGAACAAAGGTAGAGCAAATGGAATCACCTTTGTTACTGCTAGAGACCAGGCTGGAAGGCTAAGCTTTAGGTCTGGCAGTCAAATGGGCTGAAATTAGACAGACTTGCCCATATGCAATCACTTGCTGGACCAGAGCAGGCTTGCCCAGGCAAGACTTTCAATACAGAGAGACGCTGTGCTGTCTTGGAAGGCTCACTCCAAAAAGGAAGAAGCGGAGCTGATCCAAGGAATGGAATAAGTAAAGGGACAAAGAGAGACAAAGCCTGTGTTTTGGGAAATCCTCATTATAGAAACCAGGAGAAGAGAAAAGATGCCTCCCTCTGTATCAATCAGGGTCTGCCAGAAAAACAAAATCCACCCAAGGGTTATTAAATAGAGGGTATTAAACACAGGGAATTAGTTACAAAGATGTTAGAGGAGTTGAAAGAATAACCTAGGTAGACGAGGCAACCCGAAAATTAGCAACTGGGAAGCCACTATCCATTCCTAGGGCTGGAGGAACAAATAGAAAAGTGGTATTACCTGAGCCCAGGACCTGGGACCACTCGGTAGACCCTAATATCATAAGGGCCTAATTTGGGCAAGAGCTGGAGCCACACAGGAGTTGCCGCTGCGGCCAGGCATGCCTCCTGAAGCAGAGGAAAATACCCTGGCTTCTTCTTTCTTCCCAAACTCCAGTCTCCACCAGTGCCTAATATACAGCTGGTGGTCGAGAGGGCCTGGGAGTCATAGCTCTCAAGAGTCAGAGAGAGCACAGGCAGGGAATGGGTCCAGAGCAAACAGGCGAATAGCCAGCACAACCTTTAACAAGAATAGTTTTAATGTTTCTGTAGATAAAGAGGAATCTATATCTCATTTCACACACCAAAACACCTCTCTGAATGTCATTTCACCATTTCTTTAAATTTCTCTCCTGCAGCAGCTACCATATCGCTCTCCATCTTTTCTCCCCACCTCAGCTCATTCCTCTTCCTCCCCTCCGCTCCCCCATAACTCTCTCCTGAATCTTCTCCACGTAAGCTTTGCCCATAAGCTGGGGAGTTCAGTTTACCCCCTTCTCACCTTCTCTATCAAAGATGGCTCTCCATGGGGCCTCCCTCACTGGCTTAGGGCTTTGAGGTTGGGTAAATATTGTATTGTATACATTGTACACAATAGTATTAATGTAACCAACTTGGTCACTGCAGTTTGGTTAAGCCTGAAGCAGCTGAGTTACCCACTAAGGAGAGAATATTCACCTGTTCAGAATAAGGTCATCAGCAGGAGCTGATTCATGTCAAATGCAGCCCCTGCAGCCCCCCCGTTTAACAGAACTGAAAGGACTTCTGTTTCATTTTCTTGGAACCACAGAATTTAAATATCTGTGGTTTAGCTTGTGGACTCACTATTCGAGGGTGATAATCATTGCTATTTCAAGATAAATGAAAACGATTAGAATAGTGCCTAGGACATAATAGGAATTTTAAAACTGTGTGTTGATAAGACACAGATAGATTATATGATTGTATTCATTTACTAAGGCTGTCATAACAAAGTGGTTTAAACAACAGGAACTTATTTCTCGCAATTCTGGAGGCTAGAAGTCTGAGATCAAGGTATCACAGGGGTAGTTTGTTCTGAGGCCTCTCCTTTTGGTGTGTAGATGGTTGTCTTCTCCCTGTGTCTTCACATGGCCTTCCCTCTGTGTAAATCTGTGTCCTGATTTCCTCTTATTATCGGGACACCAGTCAGATTAGATTAGGACCCACCCGATTACTTTTTTCAATTCAATTATCTCTTTAAAGAGCCTATCTCCAAATAAGGTGACATCCTAAGGTACTCAGGGTTAAGACCTCAGCATATGAATTTGGGGGGAACAAAATTCAGCACATAATCCAAAGTCACACTGTATCTCACGCAACGACATTAATATCTGAACTACAGAGAACAACACAAATATTTACACGGTTAACTTTCCTGTTGATAGTTGCAGGTTACACATTTCCTGGCACACTATTCCGTGTCTGCTGGCTCTGTTAGACTGTCTTCCCATTATGTTGGGATTACAGCATAATTGTTAGATGATCAGGCAGTGTAGTCATATAGGCATGAGCCCTAATCCCAGACCTGCTACCTATCAGCTACTTGACCTTGAATCAGCTCCTTAACATCTCTTAGTTTAGTTTCTGCATCGATATACTGGGATAATAGTAGGACTTTCTTTACTGAGAGGGATGAGGGTTCAATAAGATAATGATGTATATTGTCAGAGAGGCAAAACTTTTCTTCTACTCTCTTAGGTTTATTCTTTGGGGGCCTGCAAGTTAAACTAAAGGAAGGCAGTTTAAAAGGAGAAAAAACAGACAATTTTTATTAATATTTACATGGACATGAGTTCACAGAAAAGGAGTGAAACTCAAAGAATTGGTTAGACTCAGGGGCTTATATACCATTTTAAGAAAGGAAAGGAGGTTTGGGCTTCAAGTGACAATAAATTGTGGGGAAGTGACTAGGAAATATATGGGGGAACTAATGGAAGATAAGGGTTATTTGAGTAAGGTCTGTTTATGCAGACTCATCTCGGTTTTGGCTCTCCAGCTCCAGAGATGAGAGTCGCTCTTCCCTTCCTGGTGGGGGAGGGGTGGGAGAGGACACCTTCATAAAGGGAAATTGATGCCCTGCTTTTAGGCAAACAAGGGAGAGCAGAGAACTCTTTCCACATCTGCTGCTTCTCATTTGCTTTCAGCTCAAAGTAATCCTTATGCCAAAGTGGCATTTTCTGATCCCCTTCAGTGTAAAGGGCTTAGCACCACGTCTGGTCACAGTAAGTGCTGGATAATCATCTGTTATTAGAGCAAAATGTGTCCTTCCACTGTAGTCCTGGAACCTAGCCATAGCAGCGTGGAAAGGGGACAAAGCATTTTTTTCCTTCCTCCAGTTTTTCTGCCTAGGCTTTCCTGCAAACAAGATTTCCCACACTTCAAACACATTCGATCCACCCTGAGAGCTCACTCAAGTCTGCACCCCTTTGCCACAGTCTTAGTTCAGGTTCATACAGCATAGACTCCCCTCTGTCCAGCTCCTCTCCACCCTCCCAGATGGTACACCAGAGAAAATGCAGAATCCTTCATGGGCTCCCCACTGCCTTCAGGGTCAAGTTCAAGTGCAAAGCCCAGCACCATTTGCTCTGCACCTAACTTTTCAGTCTGATTCCCCTCTCCCCCCGGCTCGCCAATGAACTAAAAGCTATCACTGACTCAAGGGCACTCTCTCCCGTCTCTGAGCCTTTGAGTCGGGGGTCATCACTGCATGAAGCTCCTCTCTCTCCCTTACTCACTCAAATGTTGCCTGCTGGTAATATTTCTCAGCTGCCCTGCTGCCACCCCTTCCCATTCTGGCTGATTTAGGTGCCCCTCTCTGCCCCCTCTCCACTACAGAGTTGTAATTGTGCATTTTCTTCCTTGACTCTGCCTTTAAGTCATGAAGTCTTTGAAGAAGGGACCATATTTAGTTCATCTCAGAATCCCGGTGCCCAGCACAGGCCTGGCATAATAGGCGAGGCATTCCTTAAGTGCATATTGAATGAATGATGCCCGTCTATGGTGACACTGTAGACCAATGATAATTTAATAGCCTCATCTCTGGTCTGGAGTTCAGGGCTTCTGTAAAGAGTTTATGAGGGGGAGATGAGGTGACTGGTAGTGATTCTGCAAAAACATGTGCGTGAAAGGAATGGTTGTAATGTAATGAAATAGCCTTCATACGTTTCCTTGTGGAAGATATATGTTAATTTCCCAAATGTATGAGCATCTGTGTATTTTCATGGGGAACACACAGTGCCTTTTCTAACACTAAGACGCTTGAAATGGGGTTATTTCCCTTTCAAATGAAAACCAATTAAATAAATTATATTTTTTTCCCTTAGTGCTTACAAAGTGTGGGAGTTGTCTCCAAACATTACTAAATGTTCTAATTTAGTCATAAATAGGCTGGAAGAATGTAGCGTAATTACTAAGTCCAAAGTAACTTGTTCTAAATATTTTATCTTGTTCAGCATATGCTGTTTAAAAAAACCCCTCAAACTATAATTGTCAACATTCAATTCACAAAAAGTAAACAACAGCTGAGTATAATGGGATGATAAAGAATCTCTCCATAATTCCCACCATATGGCAAAGAGTATGTCCATTTTGAAGTGGAAGATGGTCACGTTTATCAACTGAGTTTTTTTCTTTCTTTGAATTCTTCCTATAGGAAAAACATCCCCAGGAAAACTAGAGGCATTTTCCTAAAGCAGACAGGAGGACATGAGAAAAAGTTGTACGGTATGGCTGGATCACAGATGGGAGGAATTTAAAACTCACTATGGCAATTGAAAGGGGTGAAGTAAAAAAACGCCACTTATTTCTGTAAGATCAGCCATTCTAGAAGCATCACACGTGAAATGAACAAGCATAAGTGGAAAACGTATGGCGACATTTTTATTTATCAGTTTCTGTGAACAAGCTCTCGTGGGCCCAGCTCATGATACTTCTTGTCATGATTTGGATTCATGTTAAATGCATGGACAATTAATCTGTTTCTAGGCAAGGGAAGCCGCTTGAAATTTCTCCCTTTTTTTTTTTTTAATCAGATGTTTTGGATATGTGGGTTTTAAGCTCAGAGGAGATACTTACAAACCATTTCTCTTCAGAGTGAAGTACTAGATGGAGAGGGGGTCATAATCCAGCCACTGTTCCAACCAGATACTTCAAACCTGTCCTAGAAGAGAAAAGTGGGGCCCATCTCCAAAGAACGGGCCTTGGTTCTTGGCTGAGAGAGATAAGGAGCAGAAGTCCATCTTGGGGACAAAGGGCTTTGTGAAAAAATGCTGAGGAACAAGACACCCCCCTTGTTTTTCCACAAGAAGGATGGCAAGCTACCTTAAATCCTTTTTGGAATGAGCAGTGGGGTTTGGGAGCAGGTATAGTATTGAATGAATAAATGAACAAATCATGGAACTAATTTGTTAATTACTAACCACAGCTAGGCAAAGAGGAATGAACAAGAAGATTTGCCAAGAACACTCGGGAGGAATGGGCAAGTTCTACATGGTCTGATGGTGGGGGAATCCAGCAATGTGGAGGCAAAGGACTGCTTTCTGAACTTTAGTTTTCTGGAGATTATAATTAGTACCATGAATATGTTGTGCAACTCTAAAATTCCATAAAGCGGTACTTATTTCATTCTGCTTGTCTCCTTGAGGGGCTGTGTGAAAAAATGATGGCATTATAATTAATCAGATTAATCTCTGAGTAAAAATAAAGGCTGCCTTTTCCAAGAGCTCTTCATCATGCCAGGCAGGGTGTCTGTCCACACACAATGACTCTTTCTGTATAGAGACACTGTTGAGCTCAGAAGGAGCTCCAAGAAGCCTCAGGATGGTTGCCATAGAGACAGCACAATAAACAGGCACACACACCACTCAGTTATTTAAGTCTACTTGAAGGAACACAAAAGAATTCTAAGAAAACAAAGGGACTTCAGAGAAAAACTCAGGATGATTTGTCTGAAAAAAGGTCTGTAATGTTCATTGTAATGATTCTTGATGGGAAAGATGGCATTACCATTGCCTGAGACACAGAAAAGGAAGAGGATTCTGGACAGAAAACATCCTTATCATGAGAGGAGAACCTGAGTAACTGGGGTGTTTGATTGATTTCACTTCCATCAATGTCTGAAACCTGCCCAGCGCTGTCCTGGAGGAATTGAGAGAAGTAGAAAGTATGTGGAAGGCCGGGAATTGCTTTAGGCATGACAGTCCCATGAAGCACGCCAAAACTAGGACAGCACGGGACGGATGGCCAAAGGGAACAGAATGGGTCTTTTCTCAAAGAAAAGAAAGAACACTATGAACTGGAGCAGCAGGGAAAGGGCCTTACTGGGCTAGCAGGTAGCCCTCCTGGCCTCTCCTCTTATAAAACGCACAGTTATTTCTTCAGTGTCGGATCATGATGGGTGATGATGATGATGACGGAAGAAAAATGTCTTAAAAATGAAAATCTGAGAAAATGGTGCATCTTGGTCCCCATCCCAAGTCATTTAATCATGAGAAATAACTGGATTTTCTTTAACGTAACATTATAATGACACCAAATTCATGGTGTGGATCCTAAGGGCGGTTTCCTAGTCATTCTCTTTCTTGAACAATTTTAGTAATATTGATTCTTCCCCTTTAAGGTGTTCCTGTCCATCTATTATCTTCTCTGATGGTACTTACCTAACAACTAAATATCAAGTTGGGAGATGGTAATTACATGCCATATCTTATTCTTCTTATTCTTCAAGTTTAACTTGACCTTTTCTTGATGATGCGTTTTTCTCCCCTTGAGTACTGGCGTTTGGATGCCACCTAAGCAGGCTGTTATGGCTTGTTCCTTGATATGGAACTTCTCATATGAAGGGTTTCAATTTGAAAAGTCAGTCCATCATTTTATTTTTTTAATTAACAACATTTTTACTGATTTAAACAGGTTCTGCGCAGCTCTCTAGACAAAGGCACAGGACACATGTGTATATTACATTACAGGTGACAAGGGCTCCCAGAGGATGTAAATATTATTTTAGGTTCTAGATTTATCTCTATCTTATCTAACTTTCCATTACTGAACAGAGAGTCATAGTGATCTTCCTGCAGAAGATATGTTGTTCTTTATTCAAACTAGGATTTATATATTTGGGGGGAACACCTGTGCATGGTAGGAAGGGTGAATGATCTATCAACTTTGCTCACTGGTTTTTCATAAAAGATTTCCTCATTTCATTGTTGTTAGAGAATTATTGATGCTGTGGTTTGTTTTTTTTAAGGCAGATCTTTAAGTTGGTGGAATAATTACATTTGCACCTGTCTTTTATGCCTAAGAAATAATTGATGATGCTTGTGGAATATTCATATTCCATGTTGCCTGGTTAGATTACCGAGGATACTCAGTTTTCTGGTCTGTGTTTTCTTTTGCTTGTTTTGTTTTGAGAGAAGGAGGTCAGCAGGGCACAGAAAGCCACTTCTCTGAGATTTATACAGGTCCCTTAAAAAAAATTATAGTCTAAAGGCTTGCAGGAAAAAGAGGTCCGAGCAGGGAAAATAAGCAGATTAACTTCTCAGGAAGAATATATGTTTGGGTGCCTCTTAAATGTTATGATTTTAGGGTAATTTGGTCCCACCACAATCACAATACCACCATATATTTTTCTACATAGTAATACTCCTGTTTAGCTCAGCAAGCTTTGCAGATGTTTGCTGATTCCTGCAGCAGCCAGAGCAGCTACTGAGTCACTTGTCCATAAATCCTTAATGAGCCCTGTCTAGGAGCAGGACACTATGGGCCCATGCAGGAGACATTTTTAGATTAAATCTTAGTTAGTCCTAGTTAAGATCTGGTTAAGAGAGTTAAGCACCATTTTTACAATGTTTAATTACACTATTCAAATAACCAGCATACATTTGCAAATCCTCAATAAGTGAAATTTGAAATAAACTTACTGTGACTCAATCACTGTGCCACAACTCATCACATGCAATGCTGTGGTCCTCCGATCTTGGCAGTACCTTGCACAGAAATATTTGTTGATGGTAGCCTGACTGAAGGTAGGTATAAGAAAGGTAACTCCCGGTCCCCGATGCCCTGTGCAATTGATTGCATTATAGTGGGCTTCTGCCCATATTCTTCTAATGAACTCTTGGTAGCTATCAAATGAAATGGGCCCAAACTCTGACCACAAATCCATGTTTATGGCTTAGACCAGATGGACTTTCACTCTTTAAGTGTGTGAGCGCAAAGGAGTTAAACAGCAGAACCCAGGCAGACAGGAAGCAGACAATTTTAACCATAGCTGTTGTCCCTGAAGGGCGATGGGCAGGTCGGGCTTTATTGCACAAGACAGGAAGCATCCAGAGAGAAGGAAGGGCATGAACTTGTACTGAGTGCTGTGGCGGGCACTACTCCAGCTGTTGACATAAACCATTCTTGGGCCTCACGGCAGTCCTGAACAATAGGCACTTCCTGGTAGGAAGGACAAGTCTCAGAAGTAGGTAAGTAGGTAAGTAACTTGCCCAAAGCTTCACGGCACACACGTGGCAGATCCTGGCTTGCGGCTCAGACCTGTGTGCTTGGAAGACCATGCCTTTTCCATGATGCTCAGCTGTGTCCATTCCTCCTTCTGTGCTGAGGGGACCATTTGAGTTAGGCTCTCTAAATTTTAAGAATAAGACTCAGGGACTTCCCTGGCTGTCCAGTGGTTAAGACTCTGTGCTTCCAATGCAGGGGACATGGGTTTGACCCCTGGCTGAGGAACTAAGATCCCACATACCGCACGGCACAGCCAAAAAAAAAAAGACTCAGGTCACCTCAAGTAATGAAGAATGTGCTATATCTAGTCTTATAGAAATGAGGAAGCAGTGATCTCAGCCTCGTGGTCAAGTCTCAGAGAACCCCAGAAAAGCAGAACACCCAGGTTTCAGGAAGGTTAGAATGGTGTCAGAGCCAGGCTCAAGGGGACTGCAATGAGAAACTCGTCGAGATGCTGAGAACCTTCTGGGAGCTCAGGTGGTGGAGTTTCTGGCTCTTCTGGAACGTGCCCTGCTTATGCTCTGCAGGTTTGCTCCTCTAGACATCTCTGATTCTCTTTCACTCTCAACTGCCTTTCCCACATTTTACTCACAATATTTTCTTAAAGCACCCATGTGCCCATTGATTCTGCTTCCTCTCAAGTTTCAGCTTGCTCATGACTCCGCACGGCCTCTGCTCTACTTCAAGGCCTCTTTCTTTTACATAATCCGAACAACTCTCACTGCAAACTGCCCCCTTTTCTTAATTCTAACTCCTGAAAGTTAGATGGCTGAAGCCAACTGATCCTTGTTTGGAAAGGCTTTTCATGCCAGAATATCATGGACAGTGAACCAGCCTCTATGTTTTGACTGCCCTTGAATTAGGGATTCAGCCTGGTCCAGTCACCCCAGAAGAGTTGTGAGTACACCTAGTTCCTTTAGGAGGGGCTAGGGGCTTGGCTGGCAGGGTGACTGACAAGAATGAAAATTTATCTCCCATCAATATCAGGTCAGCAGCCGTAGGAAAGATCACACACTTTCAGTGGCACAAGATGCTAGCTTCGTAGAGTAGGGGGCAGGCAGCAGCGTCCGGCAGAGATGGAAAGACTCTCGGTAGGGAATTGAGAGTACTTGGGGAATGAACTGCAGACTGTGAGTCATCAATAAAACATCTGCTGGGAACAGACAGCTTCTTACAAAGGAATCACTAAAGACGGCCGGGATCACTTCTCCCCTTGCTACTGGTTGTTGAGTTTCATGAAAATGTGTACAATCTCATTGAGAGTTGAGATTTTCTCTTATTTCCAACCTTGGTATAGAATCTGAGACTATGACATTTATCTTGTATTTTTCTCTCTCCAACTTATTTTTTAAAATTATTTTAATTATATAAATAACATACAAAAGTTATGAAAAATTCAAACTTCAAAGGTAAAGCCTTCGCTCTCCTTTTCAAATCTTGCTTCTTCCCCAGAAAGCATTCTGGGTACCCTTCCAGACCTGTTTCTATGTGAATAGAGAGTTCCATTTTATTGTTTTGTATGAATGAACAGCCATATTTAGTACTGTGCAATCTAGAACCATTTAAACCAAAGTAGGTAGGTGAGATTTTTCACATCTCAGAAATATCTGCAACCATTTCCCACTCACAAATACTGAATGCCAGCAAAAGCTAAACAACTAAGCAGATAATTCAAAGGCCAAAAGAATCATTTAGTCCAAGTGTAAAAAGGCACACGGATGATATGACCCCTTATCTCAGGAGCAGAGACTCTCCGCCCATGGCTTGGCTCCCGCCTGGTTTGGTGCTGTGAACTCTGTAAACATTTGCCTGATAAATAGCCGCTGAATTGAACCAGTATAGAGGTCAGGGTCAGCTGATGAAAATGGAACTTCCTGGACACAAACAACTATAAAAAGTCACACTAGACGATAATAGGAAAGGGAAGACCTAAATAAACAAATGAAAATTTTATTTGACAGCCCTCCCTCTCCCCACAATTGTTGTTATTTCCATTCCAGCCTCATCAGATAAAATTCTTCAAAGGAGAGTTGAATCAGGAATTTAACCCTACATAGAATTCTCACCAATTTTTAATTTAAAACTTCACGAATTTGGAAAAATTAGAAAAGGAAATCCAGAATTTAAAAATTCTCTCTTCTAGAACAAATATATGGACACCAAGGCGGGAAAGTAGCTGGGGGTGGGGATGGTGGTGGGATGAACTGAGCGATTGGGATTGACATGTATACACTGATGTGTATAAAATTGATGACTAATAAGGACCTGCTGTATAAAAAAGTAAATTAAATTAAATTTAAAAAATAAAATAAAATAAATAAAAATAAAAATTCTCTCTTCTAAAGTGCAGTTTATGGAGGGGTGGGGGTGGGAGGGAGGTCCAAGAGGGAGGGGATATAGGTGTACATATAGCTGATTCACTTCATTGTACAGCAGAAACTAACACAACATTGTAAAGCAATTTTACTCCAATAAAAAAAAAATTATATTGCTAAAAAAAAAAAATAGGGACTTCCCTTGTGGCACAGTGGTTAAAAATCCACCTGCCAACGCAGGGGAGACAGGTTCAAGCCCTGGTCCGGGAAGATCCCACGTGCCGCGGAGCAATTAAGCCCATGCGCCACAACTACTGAGCCTGCGTTCTAGAGCCCACGAGCCACAACTACTGAAGCCCACGCGCCTAGAGCCCGCGCCACACAACAAGAGAAGCCACAGCAATGAGAAGCCCGCACACCCCAGTGAAGAGCAGCCCCTGATCGCTGCAACTAGAGAAACCCCTCGCTCAACAACAAAGACCCAGCACAACCAAAAAATAAATTAAAAAAAAAAAAAACTTTACATACTATCTATGTCTTTCCAAGAATAATATAAAAATACTCAATTTCTTTAAAAAAAATTAAAAAAAACAAATAAGTAAAGTGCAGTTTAATTACTAATTATAAGTATTCTAATTAAGGTTGTGAGACTTTTAAAATGATCAACAATCAGGGCATCATTTAGTACTATTTATATATGACCATGTGCTTTTTTTTACATATATATATTCTTTCTCAAATTCTTTTCCCTTATAGGTTATTACAAGATGTTGAGTAGAGTTCCGTGTGCTGTACAGTAGGTCCTTGTTGGTTATCTATTTTATATATGGTAGTGTGTTTAGGAACATGTGCTTTTAATCTGTAACACCTATTTGCTTAATCCAAAATCATTCAAGTATGGATTAAACTTGGACTGTAAACCATGTGGAGGCGAGGATCCCGTTGTTGTATTCCAACACCCCTCCCTTTCCTCCAGCATATAGACACAGGGCACTGACTATATCTCATACGTGAACTTGCAATGGATGCATATGGACTGTTGAAAACATGATGAGATCCTGGAGATACAGGGATGAACAAGACAGACACAATAGTTGCTTTTTATAAACAACCAACATTGGGGTGGCTGGTGAAGACAGAAAAGAACATGTAAATGAATAAATAAAAATCATTTCAGATAGTGATCAATGAATGAAGAAAATGTCACAAGCTAAAGGGAGAGAATGCCTGGGGGTGGGTGTATTTTAGTTAGGGTGGGCTGGGAAGCCCTTCCTCAGGGTCCCATTGAAGCGGAGACATGAATGATGAGAAAGAACTAGTCAGGCTAAGACCTACACAGTGCAATTGGAGACACCAAACATATCCACGTGAAGCAATTAGCAAATAATTAGGGGCTACACTATGGGGTGATGACCACCATGACCATGGAGCATCCACAGTCAGAGAGGAGCAGGTGACTCTGGTGTAGGAGAGGAAAAGTTTTCCTGGACCCTATTAGGGTCCTTGGCTGGGTCTGAAAATTAAACTGACAAAGACAGATTAACAGGAGAAAAGTACGCAAATGTATTTAATATAAGTTTTATGGGACACGGAGGTCTTCATAAGGAAATGAAGACCCGAAGAAAGAGTTAGACTTGAGTATTTTAATGCTGGCTTAAAATATTTTTAGTATTTTAAGCATTTTAATGTGCGCGCCATCAGGAAGGACCCTGAGTCAGAGTGATTGGCCAGAGGCAACCCGGAAAATAACCCCATTACCACAAAACCCATCATGGGGGGTACGATAGGGCAAGGAGTATGAGGTAAGTGTAGTAACTGGGGCAACTTAGCAAGACCTATCTGTTAGGATTCTTCTTGGCATCCTTTTGTCTTGTTTTAGAGACAAGGATGTTCCTTTCCTCCAGGTACAGGGAGGGGATGTCTCACATGAGAGGTTTATGACCTGTTTCAGGGAAGCAGGGTGAGGTGAATGTTACTCTGAGCTCAGAATAACATTCCTGTTTCTGCCATTTTCTCAAACTCTTTCAGCTTAAAATATTCAATATACGAAGGAACCATATTTTGAGGTCCATGTCCTGAACGCCATCACCGGTCTCAGTGTGTCTGTATCTGGTCTGGTGTGTGATCTCAGTCCCGGCATGCAGGTTCAAGTCCCAATCTGAGTTGCACGGTTTCACCTGCTCAAAGTAATAGTAACACACTTGAGTTGTGCAGGGTGTTGCTGGTGGTGCTCGCTGGCAGGGTTTGACAGAGGTGAGAATGCTTCCGCTGAAGGTGGAGAGAAGCAAGGGGAGGTAGAACCGTAAGCAGATAGGTTAGCGGGTCCCTGGAGAAAGAGAACCAGGAATGGCTTTCTTGACATAAGAGAAGCCATTTTGGCCTAAGACTTTTTGTGATCTAAGCCTGGCTGCAATGCTTGCCCTTGAAAAGTCTCAGTAATTAATGATCTTAAGGGAACAAAGGAATGCAAGAACAGGAAAAAAAGGCAGTCAAACAATAGTGTAGTGATAAGGTAGAGTCCTAGTTCCTCCTCGAGGGATAGGCATAATAATATATCTTTGAGTTCTGCAGGAACTCAACTCAGATATGTATCAGAGTGTTATGTATATCCCTTTGAAACAGGGGGGAAGGGGGCAGGGCACAACCTTTAAAAGAATGACATAGCCCTTGTGGATACAACATAAACTGGTTAGAATCAACTAGGTCCAAGATAGTGGAAGATTCAACTACCAGTAGACCTTGAGCCTCATTATATGCTCGTTGTAATACATTAGCATATGCTAAATGACACACCCACAGGCCCCATGACAGTTCCAAGGCTGACCATAAAAGGCCAAAAAGTGGGCCGTGGCCCAAATCCTGGAAATCCGCCCCCCCTTCTCCAAAATAGTTGGAATAATCCTTCCACTCATCAGCGTATGAAATTACCCAGCCAATAAAAACTAACCACCCCATATTTCAGGACCTCTCGCCTGCCTTCTGAGATGGCCCATACTCTGTCTGTGGAGTATATCTCTCCCAAGGCCGTTCTCAACTTTTGAGATGGAATGCATTCTGTGAATGGAATGTGTGTCTCTCTAAACAACTCCACTTCTTACCTATCACTTTGTCTCTCGCTGAATTCTTTCTGCGATGAGACATAAAGAGCCTGGGCTTCATTAAGTCCAGAGACTAGGTGTATGATCTCAATTAAAAGACAGTGGGTTCAAGTCCCAGTCTGGGTTCTGGCTGGGTTCGAGTCCCAGCCCGTGGGTTCAAGTCCTAATCTGTGTGGTTTCACCTTGAGGAGGAACTCTGTTTTATCACTGAACTATTATTTCTTGCCTGTTTTTCCTTTGTTTCTGCATTCCCTCATGTCCCTAGTTAGTAACTGCTTAAGTCTGCTCTTTAGAACTCAGGAAAGACCTAGGAGACTAAAGTCTTTTTATACAAACAAGAAATGGAGGGCACCTAGGTGCTTTTGTACCCAGGAGGGCCCTGCAGCCTCCTGGGCTTGGTTTCAATTTAAAAGGAAAATAGATGTTCTAGGACTAGGTCACGTAGAGAAAGACTTCTCCACCTTGGAAAGGACAAAGCATGGGCCTGTGTTCCAGGCTCTGAGGGAGAAATTCTCATTTCCCTTCCCTGTAGGTCTGTGTGGCACCACGTCTCCCTCTACCCTCAGGTTATTCTTGTGTGTGTTTCCCGCCTTTCTAGACTGTCAGATCCCAGAGGGCAGGATGCCTCACTGAGTCACCCCTGTGTTCTTCACGGTGCTGTTAGGGGAATCACTAACTCAAACTGCCCACCCTGGCCAGGCCTTATAGAAACCACTTGCATGAGTTATCTTAAACAGGAGGTACTGGTAAGGAATGCAGAACTAACAAGTTACCACCAACCAGGAGAATTCGGGAAAGGTCAAAAAGAGAGAGGAGACCCCAGTCCATATGTCCTACCCACCTCCCAGAATACTTCTTGCTGGAATCCAGCTTGGCTGAGTGATGCACGCGCCATCAGGAAGGACCCGGAGTCAGAGTGATTGGCCAGAGACAACTCGGAAAATAACCCCATTACCATAAAACCCAAGACTGCAAGCCACGTGGCAGAGCAGCCCTCCTGGGTTCCCTGACCCTCCTGCTCTCCACCCAGGTGCTCCTTCTCAATAAAGTCTCTTGCTTTGTCAGCACGTGTGTCTCCTCGGACAATTCATTTCCGAGTGTTAGACAAGAGCTCGCTCTCGGGCCCTGGAAGGGATCCCCCTTCCGGCAAGAGTGCTAGTCTAGTGCCTGTCACAAAGTTAGTTCTTGGTCATTGACTGATTGTCTTTGTATCTGAAATGTACGGGAGAAATGATTCAAAAATAGTTGGCTTTCTCTAACGGGAGTTTTGCTGGCTGGGAAGGTGATGTAGGGTAACTTCTCAGCAGGGTTTGAATTTTGAGTGCTAGGGAAAGAACAGCATGATTGGAAGAGAGGCACATTTTACTCAGATACACGCTGTTATTTTTGTTTTACATTTAAATGAAACATTTGGGTCTACATAAAATTTGGATGACACATTAAGGGCAATTTCCTCAGTGTGATTCAGGTTGAACTGAGGCCTCCTGGAGTACGCTGCTTGTGCTACTGATTGGTTAAGGGCTTTTCCAATGCGGGGTGAGCTCCTTTCCCCTTGGAGAACTGAAGAGCAGAGCCTTTCAGGCGCCGCCAAAGTGAACTCTCTCTGCAAAAAGTCTGATCCCCTGAGCTGAAGCTCTTGAGTTCTCTTCTTCACTGCACAGGAAGCAAAGAGATGTCAGCGGCCCTGTGTAGTGAAGAATTAACCTCCATCACAAGAGGTCTGACCTTTGTCCCCAGCTGCTGGGAGGTGAGCTCTGCTGTCTTTCTTCTCCTGGGTCAGTAGATAGTCTTATAATGTGATTTAGGGTAGGGCAGGCCAAGCCAGAAAGACCAACCACAGAACTCAGGGCCGAGGCTTTGGGTCTCCCGGGATCAGGGGCCTGAACACTGAGATCGACCACGTGGGCAATTGATCAATCACATCTATGTAATGGACCTCAGTAAAACCCAAACACCTGAGCTTCCCTGGTTGGCAATACTCTGTGCATATTGTCACATGTTGATGTCACAATGCCTCTGATATTTTACGTTCATTTGCTCATACTAAGTCTGTGAAATCTGGTGTGTATTTTGTGCTTACAGCACATCTCACTTTGGACTCGCCGCATTTCAAGTGCTCAGAAGCCACCTGTGGTTCCCATACCAGACAGTGTAGCCCCAGATCTCATCCCTTCTTCCCTATCCAAGGACATCACTCGTTCCCTGAATCTCCTACACGGATCGATTTTCATCTCACCTGGATCACTCCCTTTTTCATATAAATATGCTGTTTTCCCATTTTAAAATAGCCCTCTCATGACCCCACGTATTTTTCCATAAACCCTATTTTGACTGCTCTTTTTTAAAGCAAAATGACATTGTTTTGCTACTTGTCTTGTTTACAATCATTGTTTACAATTTCTTTCCCACATTCTCCCCTAAATCCACTCCAAATCAGGCTTTATCTGCCAAAACTCCAGCAAAACTCTCTTTATTAAATTTTCCAAATGACCACTGTATTAATCAGTTCAATGCTAATTTCCAATTTTTTGTCTTGCTTGATTTAGCTGAATCAAGTCTAAAAAGACTATTCAACTTGAGGATACCACACTCATGCTTTTCTTCCTACTGCGTTGGTCACTTTCCTTACCTGGTTCCTCTTCATCTTCTCAAACTGAATATTGAGGGTCCCAGGGCTCAGTATTTGGTCCTCTTCTCCAGCCTATTTATATCATTTTACTTGAAATTGAATTTCATGGCTCTAAATATTATCCATATGGTCTCTACACACAAATGTATATCTCCAGTCCAGGTATTTTCCCTAAACTTCACTCATGTTTTCACCTGCCTGCTTATGTTAGTTTCTTAGGGCTACCCTAGCAAATTACCACAAACTGGGTGGCATAAAACTGAAATTTATTCTCTCACAGTTCAGAGGCCAGACATCTGAAATCAAGGTGTCAGCAGGGTTGGTTCCTTCTGGAGGCGTTGAGGGAGAAGCTGTTCCGTGTCTCTCCCAAGACATCTGGTAGTTGCAGGCAATCCTTGGCATATCTTAGTTTATGGACACATCACTCCAATCTCTGCTTCTGTCCTCACATTGCATCCTCCCTTGTGTGTCCCTGTGTGTTCACATGGCCTTCTTATAAGGACACCGGTCACTGGATTTAGAACTCATCCTAAACCACTATGATTAATTTAATCTAAATAATTAAACCTGCAAAGGTCCTATTTCCAAATTAGGCCATATTCTGAGGTTCTGAGTGGAAATGATTTTGCTATTCAGTCCAGTATACTACTCAACATTGTCATTTAATATCAAATGGGCATCTAATTTAAGATGTCAAAAACTGAACTAATCTTATCCATCCCTCCTCCACCTATACTCTTCTTCATCTCAGTTCATAAAAAATCCATTCTTCCATTGGAATCCTACCTTGACCATATATCCAAAATCTGTCCACTTGTTACCATTTCCACTGTTAACTGTGGTCCGGGCCAACATCACATCTTACCAGGATTATTGTAATAGCCTCTTAACAGGTCACTCTGCTTCTAATCTTGTCTCCCTACAGTCTATTTTCAGAAGAACAGCTAGAGTGACCTTGTCAAAACCCAACTTAGATCATGAACCTTCCAATGGCTCCCATTTTATTCAGAGTAAATGTCAGAGTCCTTACAATGTCACACAAGAGACCCCCTACCTCTCTGACCACATCTCTGGTTAATCTCCCACATTCTCACTCTCCTCCAGCCATGGTGGACTCCATGCTGTTCCTTGAACACTCCAGGCACCCTCTGACCTCAGAGCCTTTGCACATGCTGTTCCCTTCATCTAGAATGTTCTTCCCCCAAATATATACATGGCTTATTCATGGTCTCCTTTAAGCATCTTCTTCAAATGTCACCTCTTCAAATGAGTTCTACTCTGATCACCTTGTTTATAATTACAAGCCCCCACCTCTCAGCCCTTGTCCCGATACTATTGGTTTCCATAACCCCACTCTGGTTTTTTCCCCATGGTCCTTATTACCTTCTAATACATCATATAATATACTTATTGATTATGTTTTTTGTCTACTACCCTTACAAGTAAGATCCATGAGGGCAGGAAGTATTGTCCGTTTTGTTTTCTGATGTATACCTAGAACAGTGTCTCACATATTAGTTGCTCAATATTTATTAAGTAAATGAAAGAGAATAATTAGGTGAATGAGAAATGAATGAGGAACTACTTTCTAGGCACAGAAAAGATTAAAAGGAATCATAAAGTAGGGAATTCTACATTTTACTACATACAAATTTAAAACTTTATCATGTATAATAGAACACAAAGATAGGCTACTATACTATATATTTTAGAAAAAACCTCATATCTCTCCCAAAGTAAGACCTTTTAAAATTTTAGAATACATGAGTACTTATAATAAAAATTCAAACTTTAAGACATTTTTTCCAATTCTAGAAAAAAAGAGTTGAGGTGATTATACTCACTTTTGCTGAAGGCTGTCTACATAGCTTTATGTTTTCTCCACAGTACTGATATAAATTAGGATTTAGTTATGGGACTTTTACACACTTTTAATTTTCTATCCATGCTTGTTTATCCAAATTCCTATTGGCCCTTTGATTTAAATTTTTATTTTAAACACTTTTTTAAGGAGATGAAACCTAAAAATGTAAGAAAGACATTTTGAGACCCTAGGGGCAGGACAAGAATAAAGATGCAGATGTAAAGAATGGACTTGAGGACACGGGGAGGGGGAAGGGTAAGCTGAGACGGAGTGAGAGAGTGGCATGGACATATATACACTACCAAATGTCAAATAGACAGCTAGTAGGAAGCAGCCGCATAGCACAGGGAGATCAGCTCGGTGCTTTGTGACCACCTAGAGGGGTGGGATAGGGAGGGTGGGAGGGAGACACAAGAGGGAAGAGATATGGGGATATACGTATACGTATAGCTGATTCACTCTGTTATAAAGTAGAAACTAACACACCATTGTAAAGCAATTAGACTCCAATAAAGATGTTAAAAATAAAAGACACTGGAATTAAAATAAGTTTAAAAAAAGACGCACATGGAATTATCTTAATGATATTAAATGGCTTTACTATAAATAATCTTCTAAGGAAATTATATAAAAAGCTTTTAGGTAATTAAGGCCAATTTTTGACACTTTTTTAATCAGAAAGGGTTTGGATTGAAGCTGAGAACAGACTAAGGAGATTGCTGGCTGATGCCCTGTGTTATTCCCTGTGCTAGGGCCCCATCCACAGCCGGAAGAGACTTTCTAGCCCACCCCTCACTGTGCAGGTGAGAAAACCAAAACTCAGGAGTTAAGTAAGTTCCATGCTGAGTAGCTAAAACCATGATTTTGGTTTGATTACAATAAAACTCCAGAGGGCAATTCTTTACTTCACCTATTTATTAATTGTTAGTGTTAATATTAAAAATATAGGAAGTTATGAGGAGTAAGGTATTAAAGTATTCTTTCTAAAGAAAGAATTCTCTCTAAAGAAAGTAACATTTAAAATTTTCTAAATATTCACGTTTTCTATGACATTTTACTGAGAAATTTGCAAATACAGGAAAGTGCATAAGACAAATATACAACTTAACAAATTGTTGTGATGTAAACACCCATGAAATCACCATTAGGTCAAAAAACAGACTATTTCCAGTATCCAGAAGACCCCTGTGTGCCCCTTCTCAACTGCAACTGCCTCTCTTCCTCCTTTCCCAGAGTAAGCACTATCCTGGCTTGAATAATAATCAATTCCTTACTTTGCTTTAGAGTTTCACCACCTAAACATGCACCCCTAAGACGTAAGTTTAATATTTATTTTCTGTTTATTCCTTCTGTTTTTTGTTGTTGCTGTTGTTTTTCTGTTTCTCTTTTTCTGCATTCTCTTGAGCTATTTGAATGTTTTATAGTATGCCATTTTAATTTGTCTACTCTGATTTTTTCTATATCTCTTTGTGCAGCTTTTAAGTGTTGCTTTAGGGCTTACAATATACATACTTAACTTTTGACAGTCTACTTAGAATTATTATTTTACCACTTCTTATGGAATGTAGAAATCTTACCATCTTTTAGGTCCCTTTGTCTCCCCCCACTTTTATGTTGGCACTTTATTACATATTATATCAACATACATTCACACCAATCAGACAATTTCATAATTTTTGCTCTCAAACTTCAAACACTTTTTAAAGAACTCAGTCTATTATGTATATCCAGTTAATTTTCATTTATGTTGCTCTTTTTTTTTCATATATTTATTTTATTTATTTATTTTTGGCTGCGTTGGGTCTTCGTTGCTGTGCGTGGGCTTTCTCTAGTTGTGGCAAGCGGGGGCTACTCTTCATTGCCGTGCGCGGGCTTCTCATTGCGGTGGCTTCTCTTGTTGTGGAGCATGGACTCTAGGCACACGGGCTTCGGGAGTTGTGGCTCACCGGCTCTGGAGCGCAGGTTCACTAGTTGTGGCACACGGGCTTAGTTGCTCCACGGCATATGGGATCTTCCTGGACTAGGGCTCGAACCCGTGTCTCCTGCATTGGCAGGCGGATTCTTAACCACAGCGCCACCAGGGAAGCCCTATGTTTCTCTTTTTAAAGTACTGATGTTCCGAGTTTCTTTCAGGTATCAGAGTCAGTTTGCCAGCAATAAATTCTCTTAATTTTCCTTCATCTGAGAATGTCTTTATTTCACCTTCATTTCTGGAGGATATTTGACCTACATATAGAATTCTAGGTTCTTTTCTTTTAGCATTTTAAAAATGTGATACTTCCTTTTAGCCTCCATGATTTCTGATGAGAAATCCACAGTCGTTCAAATTACTGTTCCTCCATAAGTAAGGCATCTTTTCTCTCTGTTCGCTTTCAACATTTTGTTTCATTGTCTTTAGTTTTCAGCAGTTTGATTATGATGTCTGAGCATAGACTTCATTGAATTTATCCTACTTGGAATTATGAGCTTCTTGAATCTATAGGTTTATGTCATTTGCTAAATTTGGAAAGTGTTCAGCCATGATTTTTTCAAACAATTTTTCTGTACCATACTCTCTCCTCTCCTTCTGGGACTCTGATGACATAAATGTTAAACCTTTCGGTATTGTCTCTGAGGACAGTCAAGTCCCTGAGGCTCTGTTCCTTTTCTTTTTCCTCTGTTGTACAGATAGATAATTTCTATCGATCTATCTTCAATTCCACTAACTTTTTAACTCGTTATTCTGTTGCCTCCGTTACATTATTAAGTCTATGCAGTGAGATTTTCTTTTATGGTTATTCTATTTTTCAGTTCTAAAATTTCCATTTAATTCTCTTTTATATCTTCTATTTTCTTTGGGGCGACTTTCTATTTTCATTCATTTCATGAGTACTTGCCTTTATTGCTTGGAGCATTTTAAAGTCTTTGTCAGATAATTTCCACATCTGGGCCTTCTTGGCTTTGATGTGTACTCATCACTTTTTTCCCATCTGAGTTGAGATTTTCCTGATTCTTCATATGCTCAGTAATTTTGGATTATACACTAGATGTTTTAAATGTTGTGCTATGAGACTCTGGGTCTTTTCTAAATCCTGTGGATTATGTTATTTTTGTTTCAGCAGACAATGGTTATGACGGAAAGTTCTTTTGGTTGTGGTTTCACGGTCAGTTTTCCTTTCAAAGCCTTTGCTGTGCTGTTCAGATATATCCTGTGGATGCACCACATAGCAGCCAGTCTAGGATCTGGATAGAGGTTTACTCTTCAGTTCAGTTCTCAAAGTCTTTGGTGGTGTTTAGGATTGGATCCACTTTCAGAGGTAAGCCTAGGATTTCATAAAGAACTTTCATGGATTTATGTTCCAAAATTCCTCTCTTTGCAATCTCCCTGGTACTTTTAAGTTCATTGGACTTCCCCTTTACAGTCTTTAGGCCAGAAACCTGGGGCTTTAGTTACTCTGTTCTACCGTGCACTTGCCATGACTGTACCACATTTGGCACAGATGGGAGGGGAGTGGAAGGAGAGAAAGAATGAAGAAAACAACAGGGGCTTGTTTTCCCTTTCTTGAGACCTCAGTTCCTTCACTTGGAGAGAAAGTTCTCTCTTCCTCAGAGTTTAGGTCCCTGGGCCTGTCACTGCTGCAGGATTGTTGGGGAACTGGGGAGAAAGAAAATGAAGAAAAGAGGAAAAAAAAAAACCAAAAACAAACAAACAAACAAAACACCATGAGTTCCTCTACTCTTTCTGAGCATGAGAAACCCCCATGCTTGCTCTTTGAGCTGAGCTAGAAGGCTTCTAGCGCTCTCTCTCTTTACGTCCTTCCAAGTTCAGGCTTACTTGGGTCCAAGGAGATACCAGGGTTGAAATAGCAAACTGACAGCCTATTCAATGGTACTTTGAATCCTGGTCTTCTTTCCTGATCCTCCTACCACTATTTACTTTTGAGAATCACCAACTAGCTGTACCATGCACTCTGTCCAGGTTCCGTAGCTACATTTAGTGGAGGCACAGGATGCAATATGCTTATTTCACCTTACCCAGAACTACAGTGAAACATTTTAATTGAAAAACTATAAAACTAGAAAATTCACTTAATCAAAAAATAAGTAAGAAAAAGTATTAGAAATTCACCATTCTAATAGAACTATTGTGTACGTTTGGCGTATACAACCTTTCAGATATTTTCTATGCAAATATATTAGTTTTATTACATAAAAATGTAATTGGTATAGATTAGTGGTAAAAGCATGAATGCCGCCCAGTCTGAATTTCTTCTCTACCATTTATAACTTGTGTGATCTTGAGCAAACTACAAAAGTTCTCATTATTAGATAATCATAAATAAATATTTGTAAAGTAGGAATGACATTACCTGTCTACATCACAGATTGTGAGGGTTACTTTAGTTAATATCTGTAAAGCATTCAGAATACTGCTTAACACATAATAAGTTCTATATAAGTGGGCATGCTATTATGTGTGTTCTCTTTTTATTAAAAAAAAAAGATCACCCTCTAACTCAATTCAACTAAGACACATTGAGTACTGCTATGTTGCTGTCATTAAAAAGCCGGAGACACTTTATTGATGGTAATAGTGGTCTATGGTCATGGAAACAATGATGTGCTGGCCTATAATTATCAGTTCAGATTTTTACCTGGCAGGATTCTAATAGGCAAAGGCTTGGAAAGAAAGTCAGACTCCTCCCCTGCCTCCAGCTGCATTCCCTGTGAGTGAGTCTTCTGTGCAGAAAAAGACCTCTCTAAATAGCTGGGTTGGAGGAAACTCAGGAATGAGAATTGAGGGTGCTCTGGAAATCACGTACCATCCTCTAGTTCTGAATCAGAGAAGCTGGGGTGGAGATGTGTCTTCCTTGAGGAAGACAGAGGGGGCAGCTATGAAGCTCATTTTCCCACTTGTCTTTCAAAAAAATCTATTTTTCTTCCCTTTTGGCCAGAGGATAAGGATGTTGATGGGTTTCAGAACACGTTTCTCCAATATATGGCACCTTGGTATGTTCAATATTTCAAGCTGAAGGAATATAGAGAAGCAGCAGGTACAGGAAGGTCACTCTGATCTCCCCCCTTCTCCCCTGAAGCAGGTTGTAGGACCCTCTTGTGAGAGATACCCTCCCTACACCCAGTAAAAGGAAGCATCCTCATCTCCAAAGACAGATGGAATCCCAACAAACAGGCCTTGATAAGTTCCCCCCAGTTTACCACTCTAGATTATACCTTTTGTTCTATCATGCTTTCCCATGACTTTCTACTCTTCATTAAACCTGGTATAAAAATGCTCAGGCTTGGGGGACTTCCCTGGTGGTGCAGTGGTTAAGACTCCACGCTCCCAATGCAGGGGGCCTGGGTTCAATCCCTGGTCAGGGAACTAGATCCCACATGCATGGTGCAACTAAGGAAGCCGGCGAGCTGCAACTAAGGAGCCCACTTGCCGCAACTGAGACCCGGTGAAACCAAATAAATAAATAAATACAAAAAAAAAAAATGCTCAGGCTTGGGACTTTCCTGGTGGCACAGTGGTTAAATCTCCACGCTCCCAATGCAGGGGGCCCAAGTTTGATCCCTGGTCAGGGAACTAGATCCCACATGCTGCAGCTATGAGTTCGCATGCCACAACTAAGACCTGGTGCAACCAACCAACCAAATAAATAAATAAATATTTTCTTAAAAAGTGCTCAGGCTTAACCTTGTCTCCAGGTCTTCATTTCTTTATGAAGGCTCCTATGTCACTTAAAACTTACATTAAATAAATTTGTACACTTTTCTCCTGTAAATCTGCCTTTGGCAGTTTAATTTTTCAGGCCCAGCCAGGGACCCTAAGAGAGTCAAGGGAAAGTTTTTCTTCCTCTAAATTATTAAAAAGGAACTCTAATTGTAATTTTTGAAAAATTCTTTGGTGTAAAGCCATTTATATTGGTGAGTTTCTATTTTATGGGCTTTACTAGCTCCTGAGGGCAATTTGTATTTCAGCACTGTGCAGTAATGATGTTCAGATCAATGAAGCAAAGTCAGTAAGAAAATACCAAGAATAAGAAAAATCGTTCAATATGGCCATCTAAAATGTTATTTATATGCATGTGTACACATACATTTAATAAATAATAGATATAATTACATAAAATACATTTAGGAAATATTTTTAGAGTTTTGATATTTAAGGGTTTGGTTTTAGTAATTTGGAAATTTTACTTACGTGGCATGAATGCTTCATTTACTCGTGGTTCCAGATAAAGAAGATTTTACTGTACTGAAAATAAGTATTTCTATTGGTAATATTTTAAAAAGTGTTTTCTTTAAAAATATTAATACTATCATTTAAATTTCACGATATAAAATTATTAAATAGTAATTCACATTATGCTAAATCTTAATATATTAAGACATGTAAACCAGCTGCATTCTGAAATGCTGTATATTGAAAAAACTCCTTAAAAAAAAAAGTTCACATATAAGCATTACAACGAATGGATGTTAGACAAATCCTCGAAAACTAAGAATGATTCTTAAAATTGACTATTCTTGACTATTCTTTTTTTTTTTTTTTTAAGTGTGGGTTGGGAATCTATTTATTTATTTATTTATTTTTATTTTTGGCTGCGTTGGGTCTTCGTTGCTGCACACGGGCTTTCTGTAGTTGCGGCGAGCAGGGGCTACTCTTCGTTGCGGTGCGCGGGCTTCTCATTGCGGTGGCTTCTCTTGTTGTGGAGCACGGGCTCTAGGTGCACGGGCTTCAGTAGTTGTGGCACATGGGCTCAGTAGTTGTGGCTTACGGGCTCTAGAGCACAGGCTCAGTAGTTGCGGTGCACAGGCTTATTTGCTCTGCGGCATGTGAGATCTTCCCGGACCAGGGCTCGAACCCGTGTTCCCTGCATTGGCAGGCGGATTCTTAACCACTGTGCCACCAGGGAAGTCCCTCTTGACTATTCTTAAAGTTGACTATTCCTATGCTTTTTCTCTCTGATAAACCTTTTATGTAATTTCCCCCCATTACCAATACAAATAGCCAGAATGTATTGAACATTGTGCTATGCTTCACATACATTTTCTCATTTAATCCTCATCACAGACCTACCTACTATGCTGTCTTATCTCCTCTTACTGAACAAAAAAACGGAAACTTAGAACTGTTAAGTAGCTTGCCCCAAGTCCCACAAGTCAATGGAATACAAGGTTTCAGGTCTGTTGGAAGCCAAGAACCTTAGTAAGTTACTGACTATGATGCAGAAATAAATAACACATGGGCATGTAAGGGAGATGTTCAATTTCTCCTGGGACAACTTCTTACTCTTACATTTAGTCCTTCCATCCCCATCTTCCCTACTTGATTTATACAAGGGAGTTTTTCTTCAGGCAAAGAACACTTTCTTCTGACCTATGAAGGAGAAAAAGAATGGAAAGGCAGCTCATGTTTTCCTTTGGGTAAGCAGTTATTTTTCAAAGCCCTTTATCAGTAGTTTCAACAAACGATGTCACGGTAGCCTGGTCTGGTATGTGGCAAGCGCTCAGATTCGTCCATCTGACATGACCTCTGGGAGAACAATGTCTCCATTTCTACTCTCTGAAGTGATTCCTCTTTTAGTAGGGCTTGTGTCATGCAAACTGGGGTATCTTTGATACTGTCATTTTACAGATGCACTGTATTTTCCAGCTGCTAATCTTAGATGTGGAAATGATGATCTCGAGCTTCATTTCCCCTCTGTTAGAGCCGAACCCTGTAATTTTGCTTGTCAGATTTGCAAATGAAGGTTATCTTATTACTGTTTAGCTTGGTTTAAACGTTATCACCGTGGGCGGTTATACGCCTCCTGTCATGCTGATGAGAAGCGTGCCTCCCTGGCTATGTTCACCAAGGCCTCCTGCTTGAAGGGGAAGATGGTGTGGAAAAGGTGTTGGAAATCCATGGATGGGGCAGTTAAGGAAGAGGACAGCAGGGTCCAGAGCACTCAGCTTGGAATGTCTCCACCTCCCTGGCTCTTGAGCCTTTAAACACCAAAGAGTGGTCCTTATCATGGTGCTTTACAGATTACAAAGCACTTGCACAAATTATCATCTTAATTCATTTAATAAGCACAGTAGCCCTGCAAGATAGGTTTTATTATCCTCATTTTCTACACTGGGAAACAGTTCTATTAAGTGGAAAATATTTGATTCAAATGGGGTTTTCCAACTGGAAATCCAGACCCAAGCGCACGCCACCCTGCATGAAGGATTGTGATGGAAACGAAGGATTGTGATGGAAACAGGTACTACCGGCCTCAGGCAGTCCTGCCCTCCTTCCCCGCCCCCGACTGGCTGCTTCTCTAACTTCTTCAGCTCTGACAACCCCCTCACTCCAGCTTCAGTCCCCTGGTTCCTTGATGTTCCTTGAACGCACCAGCTGCATTCTGGCCTCAGAACTTTCGTTCTTGCAGGAATCCTCCTGCAGAAAGTAGCATAGCTCATTCTTTCACTTCCCTGGATCTCTGCTTAAATATTACCTCATCAGAGAGCCCCTCCCTGGAAACCCTACACATAATAGCGCCCTCATTACTCTCTGTCTCCTTTACCACAGTGCCCGGAGGTTGGGGCAGAGTGTGCCCTAGGCATGGACCAGCAATAATACAACTGACTCAAACTCAGTCTGCTTTTTTTTTTTTTTTGGCTGCTTTGGGTCTTCGTTGCTGCGCGCTGGCTTTCTCTAGTTGCGGTAGCAGGGTCTACTCTTTGTTGCGGTGCTTCTCTTGTTGCAGAGCATGGGCTCTAGGCACGTGGGCTTCAGTAGTTGTGGCACGCGGGCTCAGTAGTTGTGGCACACTGGCTTAGTTGCTCCGCGGCATGTGGGATCTTCCCGCACCAGGGCTCGAACCCGTGTCCCCTGCATTGGCAGGTGGATTCTTAACCACTGCGCCACCAGCGAAGTCCCCAGTCTGCTTTTTATTATCACCATGCACCAGGAATTACAAACAACATCAGTGATGGAATACTCTTGAGAAAAAAAAAAAAGCAGAACTTTCCTTGGTCTAAGTTCTAGACAATTGCCGCAATTACTTTTATAAAAATCTATAATGCACACTTGAAATTAGCACATTTTAATCACTTACTCTTTAACAAACCTGGTGTTCTACTTTTTTTTAAATTGAAGTATAGTTGATTTGCGATGTTGTGTTAATTTCTGCTGTATAGCAAAATGACTCAGTTATACATATATATACATTCTTTTTCATATTCTTTTCCATTGTGGTTTATCACAAGATATTGAATATAGTTCCCTGTGCTATACAGTAGGAACTTATTGTTTATCCATTCTATATGTAATAGTTTGCATCTGCTAATCCCAAACTCCCAATCCATCCTTTCCCCACCCCCCTCCCCCTTGGCAACCACAAATCTGTTCTCTACGTATGTGAGTCTGTTTCTATTTTGTAGATAAGTTCATTTGTGTCATATTTTAGATTCCACATATAAGTGATATCCTACGGTATTTGTCTTTCTCTTTCTGACTTACTTGACTTAGTATGATAATCTCTATGTCCATCCATGTTATTACAAATGGCATTATTTCATTTTTTTTTATGGTTGAGGAGTATTCCATTGTATATATGTACCACACCTTCTTTATCCATTCATTTGTCAATGGACATTTAGGTTGTTTCCAGAAACAATGTGTTCTACTTGAAAGTGCTTGGACATGGTATTCTACTTGGAAGTTACTTCAGAGAACTCTGAGCTATACAGTCGGTCCCTGACACAAGTAGACAGAACGATACATGTTGTTTGTAAGTAAATTTGTAATAGTTCAGAGTCACTGAGCTTGCTTTGGGTGCAGCTGGTCATCCCAACCCCTGTGTGGTATAGACAAATTCCTATGTAAGGATCAACTATGGGCAACGATAAATTAACAAATCTAGCTATACTCTGTTGAACATGAATATGCAAAAGAGATCTATTTTGAGGAAGCCATTGACAAATTTGCAGATGTTAAGGCTTAAAAACAAAAACCATAAATTTGTTTATTCATTCCTGTGACAGGCCAATATTTCCTCTTTTTTAAAAAAATTAATTAATAATTAAAATTTTTTTAATCCATTTTCTCTTTTTATCTTTTAGTTATTTATCTTTATTTTACTTTTTATTAATTTTTCTTTTTTACTGGCATGATTATAAATGTGAAGTTTGATAAAACAAAAATTTCACTGTCTGCCCTTGTTTTCTGGCCATTATTAACATGTGTTTTGTATTAGTTATCTATTGCCATATAACAATATTACCACAAACTTAACAGCCTTTAAGAACACACAATGTGGAACCTAGAAAAATGGTACAGATGAACTGGTTTGCAGGGCAGAAATTGAGACACAGATGTAGAGAACAAACGTATGGACACCAAGGGGGGAAAACCGTGGTGGGGTGGGGATGGTGGTGTGCTGAATTGGGCGATTGGGATTGACATGTATACACTGATGTGTATAAAACTGATGACTGATAAGAAAAAAAAAAAAGAACACACATTTATTATCTCATCCTGTCTGTGGGTCAGGAGTGAGGGCATGGCTAGGCTGAGCTCTTCAATTCAGGGTCCCCCATGGCTGCAATCTAGGTGTCAGCTGAGGCTAGGCTGGGGAAGGACCCATGCTCACGTGGTTGTTGGCAAAATTCAGTTCCTCCTGAGATGTTGGACAGAGGGCCTCAGTCTCTTGCTGGATGTTGGCCAGGCCAGAGGCTGCTTTCAACTCCTTGCCGCATGGGCCTTCCCAACCTGACCCTTACTTCCTCAAAGCCAACAAGTGAGGGAGCCTTGGAGCAAGATGGGTTACCATTTTATGTAATCTGTAATCCCATCCCATCACCTTTGCCTTATTCTATTGGTTCGCAGCAAGTCACAAGCCCCACCCAACTCAAGGGGAGGGGAGAACACAGCGATGAACGCCAGAAGGTGGGCAGCAGGCATGTCCTCTTAGAGTGTGTCTGCCACATGTTTCATTTCATGATTATTAAATATAACTGTTCCCATAATAATTTTGCCATATAAAGAAGGAATATATTAAAAAATGATCTGCTCATGATGTCAAGTGCACTAGGTACACCAGTACCCTGTACCCTACTTGATTTTCTTCATAGCATTTACCTGATTTATTGCATATTTTCATTGTTGTATACAACATTTAATATTATTCATATATTTTATTAATATGTAATAACAAATTTCATATTTAAGTATATATTTTATATAATATTATGTTATTTGTATTCCATATAGTATATATTTATTTGTTCATTGTCAACTCCCATTTATAACCTTCTTGAGAGCAGAATTTTTTCTGTTTTGTTTACTATTCAGCATCTAGAGCCCTGGCTGGTACATAGTAGGCCCTCAATACAGATTTGATGTAATGAAATCTGAAATATGTGTAATGTTCAGAAGCGTTAATTTCGATGAAAAGAGTTAACAATTTCCTCAGGAGTTTTTCAGTCTCAGATTTTTCAATTAATTTTCACTGCTGTCATTGATATGTACCTGGTTTAGAAAAAAGAGTAACAGCTTAAGGCTCAGATGAAGAAGAGCACTCCTGCCTGTGCCCCACCTTCTCCCCAAAGCAACTAATCAAGACTTTCAGTCCTTGCCCCTTGCTTCTACCTCCTCATTTCTAAATAATCTGTTTGTATTTCTAAGCCCTGTACCTCATCAATGTGATACTAAAACAGCTGAATAAAAAGTAAGGTTTTGGACAATGGCCCAAGACCCTTTGTTTCAGTAATACCAAATGACAGTTCAGTGTAACAGGTCCTTCTCCTAACTGTTCCACTTTCTGAACTTTGTCCTTTGTGGCAAGAATTTTACACCTCTCAGGGAGAGGAAGTGAAGTTGACTTTCTGCAAATTTCTTTTGGGTAAAAATAGGGTTAAAGAACAACCCCAGAGACTGACCAGCAGTGATCATCTTAGTGGTGTATGACTCCTTCAGATACAAAGATAGAAAACTCTGCAGGAAAACAGAGTTTAGAGCAAAGGACTGCTGTCCTTGGAGAATGATGCTGCTTTGACCATAATCCCAGACTAAATAAATAAATAGATAAATAACTATCCCACAAAACTCTGGTTGGCCTCACGGGTTAGGGATCTGAATTTGGCAAGAGAGAAGGACTTAAATTTTATGAGACCTGAAAGAGAGATGTTCTGTGACCTTGGTCAAGTGAGAGAAAATCAGAGGTATATATTAGTGATAGTGCAGAACTTGCCTGAATTCTATCAACTTTGCATGTGTGTCGGGGAGAAGGAGCTGGAGAGGATGAGGCTGCAGCAAGTACTTGGTGGCTTTGCCAAATATTACTGTGTATTCAAGTTGAAGATAGACCCACAAATTATGGAGTCGTTACTCACAGGGCTCCCAAAGTCCCTATAGCAGTGGACATCTCCAAAGCATTTTAATACTTTCATAGTATATTAATTGTGTTCTCTAAAACTTAATAATAGCCTTATTTTTTTAAATCGAAGCCTTCAGCATAAATTTATGTGCCTTTCATGCTTACATACGTCATGGCTGCCATTAGCCCAGGCTCCTTTCTGCAGGAGGCATTGTGTATTATTATTAAAACATCCAAAAGAAAAAAAAAAGATCTCTTGTGACAACTTTGGATTTTCTTTGCAAGGAAATACCTGTCTTGACCTCGTAGAACATTTGGAACTATGTCCCTTATAAATAGAACTCTCACTATTTAGTACCATTCTTTTCCAAAGTCTCCATAGTTCTTAGTTCTAGGAAGAGCAGTATGAATATACTCATTCATTTGAAAAAGAAAGAGTCTGCTCATATTGCAGATCCAAGTACTCCACAAGGTCTGTCCTTGGTACCTCACTTTAACCTTCTTAAAAGAAGGGACTAGCACTAGAACATTCATTCATTAATGCAAATAAACATCCATATTCTAAAATTAAGACTTCTGGAAAAGACCTTTAAAGGGAACTGAATCACTTGTCATAGGCCCTTTATTCTCCTTTGCCCTTCTCCTTCTTTCTGCCTGGAACGTGAATGTGATGGCTGGAGCTCCAGCAGCTCACCTGTGACCACAAGCACATGATGACTAGGAGAAAGGATAGAAGAAGCAAGGACCCTGATAATATCATAGAGCCATCAGACCATCCCTGGAGGCCAACCTTAATCTCCTTGTTATGTAATAAAAATAAATAAATAAGCATTCATATTTTAAAAGCCACTATTGTCTGGGTTTTCTCTTATATACAGCCAAATTTAACCCCTAACTGAAAAGCACCCGCTACTTTTTGGATTTTATCAAGTCCTCAGATGCCAAAGGTGTTATCTCGTGGGCTGCACTCACTCTCTGTAATCTCAGAGAAAATTATCCCAGACCATGAGTGTGGCAAAATATCAAACTATTTGACTTTCTTATCCTGTCCATTGCTGTAACAATAGGACTGCTTTCATAGACCTATAAGCTCAAAAATGAATTTTCCACTGTTGGTCCTTTCACTTAAGGTTAGAATGAGGAACACTGGACAGACCTTGTGGAATACTGTAGCTCATGTCAAGAAAACTCTGAGAGAGTTTTATATATTTCTATAAATTGAAGAAATGTTATAACTGAAGTGCTCTCCTATGGTAGAGTACAGTGATTTAGAACCTGGCGGAAACCATATTGCTGGATTCAAATCCCAGTTCTACCACTGACTAGCTGTGTGATTTGGGGCACAATATTTAACATCTCTCAGCCTGAGTGTCTTCATCTATAAAATGGGGAGAGTAAGAGTCCCCACATCGTAGAGCTGTATGAAGAATAAAAGGTACCAGGTACATAATTAGTGCTCAGTAATGGTTAATATTATTATCACAGTCTACCTTATATTATAATTATTTTTTACTGTGTTTTTAATCCCTATATTTTATAAGCTTTTTCAAAGCAAGGATGTGTCTTATTTATTTTTGTGCCCTTCCCACCCATCCCAGAGAGAGGAAAGTGGGCGGCACATAGTAAATCTTTAGTACATATTTAATGTTGGATTGAATAATTTGCTTTATTTTATTATCTAATAAATTCTTGATTCAGTTAAAAGGATGGCTGGAAAAAAAAGCATTTTGGGACTGATAATATTTATCTACACAGAGTAATAATATCTTACAAAAATCTACTATATATATGTGAAAAGAAAGCCATCAAATTTTAACAGTAGTGGGATTGTTTATTTTCCAGATTTTCTTCACTTGACATATATAACATTTGTAATTAGAAAAATAGTTAATCTTAAAAAAACAATCTGCTTGGAGAAAGAGCAGAGTTTACAGTAGAAGAAAAAGTAATGAGATGCATATTAGTAAATTTGATTTCCCAATAATTTTAGTTCGTTATGCCTTCCAAAAAACACAATGGCCTAATAAAATTGAGTTTGAAAGTTCTCAATAGATTAACATATTTTGATAAATCTGCAAGAAGAAATGGAAGCACAATCTTTGGTCTAGAAAGTAAATACCCAGTCATCATCTGAGCAAGGAACACCATCTTTCACGAAGTAAACAGCATACAGCTGTTTCCATCATGCTGACTGTAAGAAGATTATCATACTCAGAATGGAAATTCCAGGAACCTACATTCTAATTAACATGGAAATGAAATCCACAAAATAAATACGTATCCAAAGTGTATGCAGTCCCAGTGTACACAGAGACAGATGCATATTGATCTAATATGGTTGTGTTAGAAACATGAGTGCGTGCCGGGGAATATCGCATGGAAAGTTGACATTCGATCCAATTAGGAGGGACAAAGTAAAAATGATGAAAGCAATTTCCTTTGTCCAGTTATATTAGGCATCCAAATAACAGACTACTCTTTGACCTTCCTGGGAAAGGTAAGGATGATTTCAAAGTGGTCATTAAGAGGGATGGGGTAGGGAGGATGGGAGGGAGGCTTGAGAGGGAGGGGATATGGGGACATGTGTAGGCATATGGCTGATTCGCTTTGTTGTGCAACAGAAACTAACACAGTATTGTGAAGCAATTATACTCCAATAAAGATCTACTAAAAAAAAAAAAAAAGAGGTCATTAAATGTATAACCAGCCTACTCTTGCAATTGTTTAATACATAGGATTTAGGGAAATACATTCTACACTGAAAATCAGCCAAGAAGGAATCTGCAAGAATTTCTCAAATGTATTCTTATTATTTTTATTTATTAATTTTTAATTTGGAGAAAGAAGGACTGGTAAGAGCACTAGACCAAACTGAATATGGGGTCTATAAAACAAAATTAAAAGGTCACTTTCTGCTTCTTACTAATGTGTGGTGTAACTGCTAAGGAAAGATTTTTTAAAAATAGCTCTTCTGGGTGCTTCTCCAAGGTCCCTTTTGAAATAGTTGAGAGCATCCTTGGCATTTGTAAAGGTACGTGATTTCTTTCATTAGACTGGTGACTTGTAGGACTAGAGTTTAAGGGCCCCCTTGATTCTGCCCTAGGTTATAATTCCCAGCTACTGCTACTTATAGCAATGGACACGCTGCTATTTCATCCACCAGCCCATGCTTGCAAGTGTATGGAAGTTAAATCAAATCTCTTTTCTTACCCATTAAATTCCAAGTTGCCATGATAAAAACTGATATAAACAATGAATTAATAGGACAGATTTTAAAGCTATTTTCCCCTGATACATACATCTTTTTTGCTCCCATCCTCTCATTCAGATTCAGATTCAACAAACATTTATTAAGCATTTATCATGTGCTGGGTTCCATGCTGGGGATTTCATGAAATCCTTACCTGGCCTTACAGTTAGAGGAAATCTGAAGACATACCCTGAATTAGGTGTTGTGACTCAAAATCATGGGTCCTTCTAAGTGTCAGTGGATTATTATCCTGGGGTGTAACTTAAGTAATACAAGAAATATTTGAAGTTATATTTTAGTATTATTATCATGATTGTTATTATTATAGAAATAATGTGTATGTGTACATGATTTTAAAAATTCAAACAAAACAGAATGGTATAAATGAAAAGTAAAAGTTGTCCGTCCCTCTCTTCCCCTACTCCCAGTTTTTTTCCACTGAAATATAGTACTTTGTAAAAATGACTATAATACTATGCAGTTCCTCCTGCCAAGAGATAGGATTCCTTTGAATGTGGGATGGCCTTGAAACTTACTTTAATAGAACATTGTGGAAGCAGCAGTGTATGAGTTCCAAACCTAGGCTTCAAGAGGACTTGGAGCTTTCTACTCTGAAAACTACAAGATGCTGATGAAAGAAATCAAAGAAGACACAAATAAAAGGAAATGTTAATGTTCATGGATTGTAAGAATTAATATTGTTAAAATGTCAATACTACCAAAAGCCATCTATAGGTTCAACATAATCTCTATCAAGATTCCAATGGCATTTTTTACAGAAATAGAAAAAACACTCCTAAAATTTATGTGGAACCACTAAAGACCCTGAATAGCCAAAGAAATCCTAAGAAAGAAGAACAAATCAGGAGGCATCACGCTTCTTGATTTCAAGCTATGCTATAAGGCTATAGTAATTAAAACAGTATGGTACCAGCATAAAAACAGACAAATGGATCAATGAAACAGAACTGAGAGCCCAGAAATAAAACCAAGTACACACAGTCAACTAATATTTGACAAAGGAGCAAAGAATACTCAATGGAGAAAAAGACAGTCTCTTCAATAAACGGTGCTGGGAAAACTGGATATTCACAGGTAAAAAAATGAAACTTGACCCCTATCTTACACAACTCGCAAAAATTAGCTAGGAGTGGATTGAAGATTTAAATGCAAGGCCTGAAACATGAGGAAAACATAGGAAAAAAGCTCCTTGATGTTGGTCTTGGTAATGATTTTTTGGAAATCACACCTAAAGCACAAGCAACAAAATAGAAAACAAACAAGTACGACTACCTAAACCTAAAAAATTTCTGCACAACAAAAGAAAACAACAACAAAGTGAAAAGACAACCTACAGAATGGGAAAAATTATTTGCAAATTACACATCTTAATAAGATAAGGGATTAATATCCAAAATATATAAAGAATTTATACAACTCAATAGCAAAAAAAAAAAAAAAAAAAATCCAATTTAAAAATTGACAGAAGAGGACTTCCCTGGTGGTACAGTGGTTAAGAATCCGTCCACCAATGCAGGGTATATGGGTTTGAGCCCTGGTCCGGGAAGATCCCACATGCTTAGGAGCAACTAAGCCTGTGCACTACAACTACTGAGCCTGTGCTCTAGAGCCTGTGAGCCACAACTACTGAGCCCACGTGCCACAACTACTGAAGACTGTGTGCCTAGAGCCCATGCTCCGCAACAAGAGAAGCCACTGCAATGAGAAGCCCATGCACCACAACCAAGAGTAGCCCCCGCTTGCTGCAACTAGAGAAAGCCCACACGCAGCAACGAAGACCCAACGCAGCCAAATAAATAAATTAAATGAATTAATTAATTTTAAAAAATTGACAAAGAAACCAAACAGACATTTTTCCAAAGAAGAAATACAGAAGACCAACAAGTACATGAAAAGGTACGCAACATCATCAGTCATTAGGGAAATACAATTAAAACCACATGAGATATCACCTCATGTCTGTTAGACTGGCAGTCATCAAAGAGATAAGAGATAACAAATCCTGGTGTGGATGTGGAGAAAAGGGAACACTGTTGGTGGAATTGCAAATTGGTACAGCCACTATGGAAAACAGTGCGGAAGTTCCTTAAAAAAGTAAAAATAGAAATACTATATGATCCAGCAAGTCCACTTCTGGGAATATATCCGAAGGGAATGAAAACACTAACTTGAAAAGATATATGCACCTGTGTGTTCATAGCAGCATTATTTACAATAGCCAAGACATGGAAACAATCTAAGTGTCCATCATGGATAAATGAATAAAGAAGTTGGGGAGATATATATAGATATATATATATTTATATAGTTATATTTATATATATGTGTGTGTGTGTATTTCCTATATCCCCATATATATAATGGAACATTACTCAGCCATTAAAAAAACAAGGAAATTCTACCATTTGCAGCAACATGGATGGACCTTGAAGGCATTATGCTAGGTGAAATAAGTGAGAGAAAGACAAATACTGTATGATATATGTGGAATCTAATTTTTAAATAAAAGCCAAACTTAGAAAAAGAAAACAGATTTGTGGTTACCAGAGTCAGAGGTTGGGGGTGGGGAGTTGGAGGAAACTGGTGGAAAGGTACAAACTTCCAATTATAATTTAAATAAGTCCTAGGGATTTAATGTACAACATGATGGCTATGGTTAACACTGCTGTATGGTATATAGGAAAATTGTTGAGAGCAGACCCTAAGAACTCTCGTCACAAGGAGAAATCTTTTTTCTTTGCTTTTTATTGTACCTATATGAAATGATAGATGTTAATTAAACCTATTGTGACAATCATTTTACAATATATATAAATCAATCCCTCATGCTGTACATCTTAAACTTATACAGTGACATATGCCAGTTATTTCTCAGTAAAATTGGGGCAGGGGAGGGAAAGATGCCTTGCAGCTTCCTATATTTTTCTCTCGTAACCATGCAGTCACCAGATGACCATGCCTGGGAGAACATGCTGGAAGGTGAGAACCCATGTACAATAGAGAAGGGCCATCTCAGCTGAGGCCCCCCAACAAGCCAAATCCCAGCTAACCTGACCAGAACTACCTAGATGAACCCAGTCCAAATTGCCAAACTGCAGAGTCATGAGCTAAAAAACAGTTTTTTTCTTTTTTTGGCTGTGTTGGGTCTTCGTTTCTGTGCGAGGGCTTTCTCTAGTTGCAGCGAATGTGGGTCACTCTTCATCGCAGTGCGCGGGCCTCTCACTGTCACGGCCTATCTTGTTGCGGAGCACAGGCTCCAGACGTGCAGGCTCGGTAGTTGTGGCTCACGGGCCTAGTTGCTCCACGGCATGTGGGATCTTCCCAGACCAGGGCTTGAACCCGTGTTCCCTGCATTGGCAGGCAGATTCTCAACCACTGCGTCACCAGGGAAGCCCCCCAGTTGTTATTTTTAAGTAACTAAGTTTTGTGGTAACTTTTTATGCAGCTAAAGCTACATGGTACAAGAAGTAATCATTTCTAACATCTGCAGGCTCTAAGGACACAGGAACACCTAAAAACCCATGGAATAATGAAGTAGTAATGGAAGGAAGTAGAAGTGGGAGCCCAGTAGGACCCTGGGGTAGGTAGTATTGTACAACTGCCATGAGGGAAATACAAGGGAAATGGGGAGAGCAGAGACAGAACAAAATAAGGAAGGGGTTTTGATCTTGTACAGATATGTAAATTCAAGCATGCATCCATCCTTAAGTACTCCTCAGGCACAGTGCCTACCCACCCATGTGTCTGCTGTCAGTTTAAGCAGATTCTTGCTTCCTCACCTTCTCCACTTGATAGAAATGTTGTGTGGATCGGTCTATGGTTTGGGAATCAGCCGAGAGAATTCTAGTGATGGTGTGATGGTGTTTATAGATTGACTCGGCTCCAAGCAGGAGAAAAAAAGGGGTTGTCAACATCTTGGTGTGACAAGAGCAGATTGGAGCCAGTCTCTGCAGACACCCGGTAACTGAGGCCAGCTGGCCTGGGGTAAGGAAATCCACATTTTGTACTCAGAAGATAGGCCTTCAGGAGAAAGGGTGTGACCACAATATTGCCTCAAGTGGAAGAAAAACAATCTCTGTGAGTGGTAAGATTTACAAGGCTACAAATAATGCCATTCTTAGAACCAGTCCTTTGTATGTAAAGTGGTTTTCTCTTTATCTGGAAGCTTTCAGGATATTCTCTCTATCCCTGGGCTTTTGAAATTTCACAATGATGTGGCTTCATGGTGGACATATTTTTCATTCATTGAGCTGAGCAATCAGATCAACTTTTCAATCTGGACACATGTGCTTTAGTTTGGAAATTTTTCTTCCATTGTTTTTTTGATAGATTTCTCCCCACTATTTTCTCTGTTCTCTCTTTGGAACTCCCATTTCCTCTTCCTCCTGCATTCACATTCAATTTCTATCAGCTATATCATCAATTTACAGTTTTCAAGGTTTAGATTAAAACATTTACACTTTGTTCTCTAAACATACTTTGTCTATAGGTTGGTTCTGAAAACTGAAAACAGAACATATCACTCGCAATACATGAGTATATGATCACTATTCACTGAAGAATCAAGTAATGTGATTCGATTCATTAAAAAAAAAAAAAGGAAATATAATTCCTCTGTCAGTACACTTCTGCAACTTCAAGGAGAATGTAAAGGGTCTATTTTTCTTATGTTGCATGAGCTGCTCAAAACACTACCATATTTAATTTGATTCATATATGGACAAAGAGTTTCTTCTAAGCTTTATGTTTTTCTTAGAGCTTCTACTTGAGTTTGCTGGAGGAATAGAGGGAGTTTCTATTCTTCTAAGGGAATGTTTGCTAGAAAATGGGAATTAAAATATTAATAACCTTTAAAAATCTTGAGAATTAATAACCTTAAAAAAATTCTTGACAATTTTCCCTATTTGCCTGTCATGTTGTTCATTGCAGTTAGATGATTATTTGGGTAGAAATGTGACCTGATAATACCCAAATCTGTGTATAACTCTGGGAAATATAAACTGTCAAGTTCAGATGTCCTTAAAACTTCAGGAAGAGTGCCGTAAGGCAGAATGTCTTTGAGAATCAATCTCTTTTTTTATATGAAACATACAAAATATTGAAAACATAAAAAAAGGGATAGTGTTGGGACAAGCTACAAGGATGTGTTTTTCTGTGAGCATACCTGTTGTACATACATGGCAGAAATTATCCCCAAACATTGCCAGTATCTTTTTTTTTTTTTTTTAATGTATATATCTTGGCTGCGCTGGGTCTCTGTTGTGGCATGCTGGCTTTTTGTTGCAGGTTTCTCTCTAGTTGCGGTGTGCAGGTTTAGTTGCCCTGCGGCATGTGGGATCTTAGTTCCTGAACCAGGGATCGAACCCGCGTCCCATGCATTGGAAGGTAGATTCTCAACCACTGGACCACCAGGGAAGTCCCACCAGTGACTTCTTGATGTCAACTCAATCGGTACTAATCTTTAGAGAAGTTTAACTAGAAGGATTTAAGTAACACATCAACTGCTATCGTGATTAAGGAGGAAAGGGGAAACTAGCCTACTATACACTATGTATTGTCCTGATGCCTTTGTATGCAAATACTGTTTAATAGAACATATGTTATCACATATAATTATTTATATTATTATATTATTTTATATTTAAACTATTATTACAAAATATATTTGGTTAAGGCCAGCAGAGTTGGTCCACCTTGCCTGGGCGTTAAGATTGCCTTCTCCTCAGCTTCCTTTTTTTAGCGATCCTGGCATCAGACCCTCTTCCTGGTATGAGCCTATAGTGTAAGCCCTGACAATTGTTGTTGTTTTTTCCTTTTTTGTAATGCAAGTGCCTGAATTAAAGTTTTGTGAAAGGCATCACTTCAAAGCCGGTTATCTCAAATAAACACATCGCCAGCCACTGGCTAGATAAAGAGCCAGGCGGCCTCTCCCTAGGAGGTTCCTTTGTTTTAGAGATCTTGGTTGATTTCAATAAGTGACCTTTTAGGCTACTTGTTTTCTCTTCCTGTGCTTTAAATTCCGCACTTAATGTTTTAAATTCACCAATAAAGAGTGAGTTTGCAAAACCCTAGGCCCCCATCCTCGACCCCAATAAAAGCAGAACCCCAGGCCCGCATGCGTTCTCTTCCTACCCACAGCCTCACTGTATGACCCCAGGTGTGCTGTGTAATTTCCAGGTCTTGTAAGTAATAAACCTTTATTCTTTCAAAGTTTCCTGATAATTATTGCTGAAGGGCATCTTGCAATCATAATAAGAACCACCAGGCTGGTCCAACCACAACACCAGTTTTTGGTAGGCTGAGATGGGCACAAAACAGCCACATTACGTAACCCTGCCCCCCATCCTGTCTCCCAGTTCCTCCCACTGCTCTTAGTATTGGTCCTTCCTTCCAGCTTCTCCCTCAGCTCAGATTCTTAGACCCTGAAATCTGCCTTAATTCATCTCTCAGAAACTTCTAGTGCTCCTCTTGAGTCTGGTAATATTTAATGTCAGCTTTCCTCTTGAATAAATGAATGTTTTCTAAGGAGTCCAAATTCTTCTGACTTAAATCCCAGAATATCAGAGCCAGAAGGGACCTCAAAGTCAACTAGACCATTGGTTCCAGCCTGTGGCATTTGAACTCACAGAGACTGGAGTTACTGCAAGTCTTGGAACCAATATACACTTACAGGTTTTTTTTTTTCTTTCACTGAGCAACAAAATTGACACTATCGTCACGTGCTATCCATAACTTTTTGAAATTAAGAAGAGTTTTCATATTGTAAAAATCTGAAAACCACTGATTTACACCATTTACAAATGAAAACAAAAACAAGATGCCCAGAAAATGCTTTGATTTGCCCAATGTCACAGAGTGAGTTAGGATCATGTTGGATTCCCACCTATCAACCCATTGTTCTTTCAAGTACCCCAACCCCCCAAATACCACAATTCTCACAATTTCATAACAGCTCCCACAGACTCTATTGCCAGGGGGCAATAAAGGGTCCCCATCTGGCCCAGGCAGAATTGTGAGGAAGCAACTTTTCCCTCCAAAGCTTTATTGAAAAGTATTGCCAGGATATAATAAGCAAATAAACAAATATCCTTAGAGAGTATGCTAGTATTTTAAAGAATTGCTCCATCTGTTTTCAGCTAATCTTGTCTTGCTCACGGCCCCTGCCACAGGTGAGTGAGAAGCCCTAGATCCCAGAGGAAACCTAATCCTTCCCTAGGATTCCAGAAGTTCTCTAGATCTTAAAACGAGTTCTTTATACGTAGGCTGATTTGACTGGAGTTTGGGGGAATAAATTCGGATCTCATGAATAAAAACCTCAGAGCCCTCACAGCCTGAGATACGGTGATTACCCACGACACATCATGGCTGAGGTTGCCTCATCAGGAAAATGAAGGACACGAGCACTTTCGCTGGAACCAGAACTGCCCAATATGCTTCAGTGCTGATGATGGGCACTGGCTGGGGAATTGAAATCCTCTATTACAAGAGTCTCAGGACACACCCGACTCCGTGATACACAACTCTGTAGAGACCTCAACTTAGTCCCAAATAGTTCTGAACTTTTTTCCTGTTCAGAAGGATCCTCTCTCTAAGTACTTGAGAATATGAAAGAAGATTTTGTATAATCGCTCTGGCATCCTTCATTTCAGCAAAAAAAAATAATCATAATATTTGATTTTCAGATCTCTGTTCTATAAGGCACTTGATGTGAAACCTGTAGTTCTGAGGCAATTCAGAAAAAGAAAAAAGTTGACTGTGGTGTTGAAATCTATTTATCTTTCTTGATTCTCAAGGGCAAGAAACAAAAATAATAATAAATAATAATAGGTTTCCAGTGTGGTGACAGAAAGAAAGTATCAGTAAAATCCCATGGTGGAAATAAAGAAGAAAAGAGAAGACAAAGCAAGATTACTGTTTGAAGAAAAAGGGGGGGTGGGCGGAGATACAAAACCAGAAAGGAAAACAGGGGATTGTTAGTGATAACCAAGATTCTTATAAGATAAAAGATACTACTAATTCATCTACATAAGTAGAGGTAACACACAAAACAAACAAACAAAAAACCAAGGGATGAAAACTTGTTGACACTTTGATCGGAAATCTCAGGGATACAACATTGTTGTTAAATTCTGACTTTGGCTTAAAAAAAAATCAGAAAAAGAGATTTGGGGAAATAAGCAAGGAAAATTGTGTGAAATGAGTTGTTGATAAAATCAAAGCCAGTATATGAGAAACAGTGTAATATCTTTCAACCACTGTCTCTATAATGCACATTCTAAGTTGTTAAGTGAATTAATGAACAGATTTAGAGAAATTCTGATCATTACATTAGGGATCACTTTGGAGGCAGTATTTCAGAAAGCTGTCAAAGTGAGAACAGTTCTTTAAGATATTAGAGGGAAAAATAAGAAAAAATGAGCACACGTGGACCTAATTTTCTTCTTTTCACTCTCCTTCCTAAGAAAGGCCTCCCTGGAGGGCATTTTGTTAAGTGAAATAAGCCACAGAAGTATTTTTGTGATGGCTGCTTTAAATCTTTGTCAGACAATTCAATGTCTCCGTTATCTTGGTGTCGGTATCTATTGATTGTCTTTTTTTTCATTTAGTTTGAGCTCTTCCTTGTTCTTGGTGTGATGAGCGTTTTTTTAAATTGAATCCAGGACATTTGGGGCATTCTGTTGGGAGGCTCTGATCTTATTAAACCTTCGCTGTCTCTGGCTTCCTCTGACACTACTTTGTTGACACCCAAGGTGGGGCTCCTCTTTACTGTTGGGCATGGGTGGGAGTTTGGCTCTGTGCTAGGCCAATAGTGATGGTACCTCTCTGGGTGGGCAGAACAGGGGTCTTCATTATTGCTCCTCTCACAGCCTCACTGACTTGATGGTGGAGATGTGAGAGGACCTCACTACTGCCGGGCCGTGGGGAAGATCCTGACACCCCATTAGGCCTCCTTTGACAGTCTCTCAGGGGGCATGGGGAAGGGTACCCCATCCTTGCCAGATGGCTCTCTGCTGATCTCCACTGATAGCACAGGAGGAGGCCTCCCTACCTCCCAGGGATGAAGAGATGAAAGTCCTGGCTCTCTATTCCGCCTTTTCTGACACCATCCTGGCAGAGAGACTGGGGCTTCTGGTGAAAGCCTCACAAGGGTGGAAATCTAGGCTCCCCACTGGCAGGGGTAGAAGTGGGACCACAGATCTGCTGTTGTGTTTGGCTGGAGAAGAGCAATTACCATCGAAGAGGTTTCTGTCTTGCTGGGCTGCTCCTCTGACTGGAGAGAGCAGGCATCTGCTGGGGCTTCTTTTGTCCACATTCACTGGCATTGCCAAGTTGCCATCTTCTTCAGCTACAAGTCTGGGATACGTGAGGCAAAAAAACAAAATGCAGGCAACTCACCACCATACTGTTCCTTGGATTCCAAGGTCCCTGGTCAGTCTGCCTTCCTCTCTCCATCTCTCAGGGCCTTTCTGTGTTTGGTTTATATACGGTACAGGGTTTTCAGTTGTACTCAGCAGGAGGAACAGGGAAAGGTACATCTACCTATTCCACCTTCCCATTTGTGGAAATCTTTACAGATCATTTAAATACAGATGACAACCACACCTGCCCCAAAGATCCCTCCAAGGGCTGCTGTAAGGATTAAATGAGTTAACTGGACGTTTAGAACAGTCTCTGGAACATATTAAGCCTTATATAAGTGTTACTCTTATTGTTATTAGATAAACACTATAATGTGGATGTTCAAGGAGCAGATTCTGGAACCAGACTGCCAGGGTTTAAATCCCAGCTCTTACACTTAATAAATGTGTTACGCTTTGGGAAATTACTTAATCTCTCTGTGCCTAAACTTCCCCACTGTAAATGCCAATAATAACAGCTTCTTCTTCACAAGGTTATTGTGAGAATTAAAACAGTTACTACATCTAAAACACTTAGACAATTGCCTGGCACAAAATAAGCTCTATTTAAGTATTAGATATTACGCTTTTAAGCTAAACTACTTCATTTTTCTCCTCAAAACACCTCATGACATAAGTAGTAAAGCATCGTTATCTCCATTTATAAATAAAAAAACAGAAGTTCTGAGGCATGCAGTGACCTGCCCAAGGTCACAGCCCCAGGTCTTCTGACACCAAGTCCAAGGCTCCTGCCATCATGTCAGCACTGAGCCGAGGCTGGGTGAGGAGTGCAAGGGGAAGACTGGCCTTTGTGCTCGGACACCAGGACAGGCGGGCAAGTACAGAAACCGCACCAGAGCTGGAAGGTGGCAGGAGGATGGGAACAGGATGGCGAGAGTGACAGGAGAGACTATGGTTGTTGGGCTAAGTCTATGTCAAGAAACCGGTGTTGAAGAAACCACCAAGATTATTTCCAGTGAGAGACTTCTACCCCAGAGAGTATTCCATCAGCATCACCTGTTGGCAGGGCAGGGAAGGGGGCAGTGTTCCCTAATAGCTCGCCACCCCCACTCCAGGGCAGTCAAACACCCTTCAGGGAGCATCTAGTTCCAAGAAAATGGAGGCTGTGCCTTCTTCAGTTCAGGGTCCTCAGGTCTCCCTCCTTAAGGATTCTCACAGTCACCCCTGCCCAGCCCGCTGTCTTTATACTTCTGAGCCTGTCCAAGTTCAGCTGGAACCTCTGTGCTTGTATCAGGGGCCACCAAGCCTTTCTGGAGACACCAGCCCAGACTGAGCTCGCTCCTTCCGAAACCCTGAGCAGTAACTATTTCTGCCACATGTTTTGGGATGTGTCTAATTAAACACCATATACTACCTAGTCTTATATTTTTCCTGATATGTTTCATATGTCTGAGTTTTGTGTAACCAGCAAGACTGTGATCCTTGAGGGCAGTGGTTGCATCACGAGGTTTTGAGGCATGACTCACGGCATTTGACATAAAACATGGCACTCTGTCGTGAGTCAATTAATACTCACTAACTTTGAAAGAAAAGGTCACAGACAAGCAGAGCTGCCCCTATTTCGATATTTGGGGGTCCCAGGCTTTTTTTTTTCACAAGAGCCTGTCTAACTAAATACTGTGATTAAAAAATATTTTATAAAATGTGTGGGCCCCTGGAAAGTATAGTGATTTATTGATGAAGATTCAGAATAGTGGGTAGAAAGAGGTGGAAGAGATACTTTGATATGCATTTATTGTCCAGTCGCGGCAAATGTCCAAGGGCCATCTTTTTCTGTTTAGGTCCAGGATTCACCTCTTCATGTTCTTTATCATTGAATGTGCCATTCTTGGATAATTTCATATTTTCCACCCCCCAAAAAGGAGTAGCGTGCTATTATTACAATGTCATGACTCTCTGAAACAAGTTTATATTGAAGCCTTGCAGATCTCCTCATCTCTGCATTTATTTAATGCTGGTTGTATCATTTATGTATGACACTAGATCGTCCATCGTGTGGCCTGTGAGTATCAGTTTCCAAGGACTCTCTCAAAAGTAATGACTGTGCTTCGTTGATAGTAACCACAAATGCAAGTCTCACCCAGAGGATGCTAGAGAATGTGAACAATAATCCGTCTGGGGGTCATATAAAGTTTACAGTTTGGAATTTTTTTTTTTTAACTAATGTTGAATTGTGCAATAGAGTTTGGAATTTTATAGGATAGAGGTGGACCGACTTGTCTTCCAACTCTGTCTTCTCTTTCACTGCATTCCCAGAACGTAATCTCTTTCCCTGCTGACCACACCCCTACTTCCACCCATCCCCACCAGCCAGGACTGTAGGCGAGGAGTCTGTAGGCAGAATTAGTAAAACCATCACATTCTGCAAGAAATATTCTTCCATTACCCCAGGGGAGCATGAAGTCATCACATGCACTGGGGGCAAAGGAGAATCCGGAGCAGAAGGGCCCATCAGGGTTCTAAAGCAATGGTCGGAAAGCCCTTGGAGGAGATAGGCTTGACCACCTCTGCGGACTGCCCAACTGGGCAAGGAACTTACAGAGGCATGGGGTAACCCCTGGGTGCCCGCAGTGAAGGGTTTACAGGGTAAGGGATGCCCGCAGCCTCCCGCTGCCCTTGGGTGTTGATCAGAGGAGGCCACAGAACGGGGACAGGCAAGTGCTGATGCGGCATGAGCTCAAGTCCAAAGCTGGGGATGCGTGTTCTGTCCTGTCGTCCCAGAATTCTGAGTAGCTGTGTCCAGTGTGAGTGAGTCACCTCAAATCAGAGTGTCAGACCCTTTTGGGGGGTCACAATCTCATTAAAAAAATACTGTACTGGCCAGTAGAAATTTTGACAGAAAAAAATACCGTACTGTACAGCTCACAAGTCCACCCTCCTGGAAGCAGTCCAGGTCACAGGCTGGGGCTATGACCCCAAGAGCATGAGTCCTGGAGCTCCTTGGGACTAGTAGTGACTTCACCTTCAGGGTCAAGGGTCAAAGAGGGCCTCGGAGGATGGAAATAGGAACCAAGACTCACAGGGCTTTGTCCAGGTTGGGGGTGTCCCACCCAGGTAACACTGCCAGCTCTGGTGGGTCCCAGGCACCCCAAGAAACTTTTTAAAAATTAAGGAAAGCACTGCACTCCTGAAATGGGCCCAGGGCAGCAGCCTACTTCCCCAGGTCTACAGGTCTTCCTGAAGATGAACCTTTCTGCACTTCTGTCAATCCCAAGACCAGCAGCCTGTGTGACGAGGGGGACGGTCAGCGTGCCTGGCGGCCAGACATGGACACTGGGCATCTGCAGGACCTTGGGCTCTGGACCTGTTTTGGCACAAATTACTGGTCCCCTTTTTTCTATTCGGGGGCTCACAGCACTGAGCACTTCCTCTGAGATAAATATCAAATCTCACCTTGTTTAGTTCTTGGAAAAGAACAATTATTGTGAACTAGTTCACAGGACAACCTACCAAAAAAAAAAAAATAAAAGCATTCCTTTTTTTTTCACGTTAATAAGTATTAAACAGCAATGAGTTTTTCTTTTTTTCCTCGTGTGGGCACTTCCCATTATACCTGGCATTTTGAGCCACATACATGTGCTGGATTCTGCAAAAACTGAGAGGTAGAGGCTAGAGGGTGGGGGGGGGGAGAGACATTTTACGTGTCATGAAAAATATACATTTTTAAAAATCACTAAAAATATCTCACTAAATTATATCATTGGTAGCATCCATTAAAATATCCCATCAAAAATATCACTGATAGGATCCGTGATTTGTTATTAAATCTCATTGGTCACTAGTTGGTTGTCTCTCTGTCACCATCACCTTCACAGCTCAGACTACATTCAGCAGTACTTCTTAGTTTCACTCAAAAGAATGTTGTCAATATGCGAATTTCTGGTTACCCTGAAATCGGATAAAGCAATGGGCATGCTGGTAAATACAGAACAAAGTATTCGTTTTTAGCTTAAAACAATCTTTGAAGGACTTGATTGACCAGTAACTAGCCTTTACTCATATTTACCTTTGTTTTCCTTTCTAAATAGACTGTGCTGGGGCTTCCCCCATTTAGAAAAGAGAATTCCTAACTCTTATGGCAGTTCGGGCACAGTTTCTAACACTTAACCTCACAATATACAGACAGGATTGGTATTTATATAATAGAAATAAACTCTTATAAACTAATGTTTACTGTGAGCCCCCTGCTGTGCTGGGTGGTTCTCTCCTGTTATTGCATTTAATCAATTGAGCAACTAATGTTTATCCACTGTTTGGTGTTTCTTTTAAATGCAGTGGGTCTCAAATGTCAGTGGACACTGGTATCACCAGGAGAGGACGTGTTGAGACACAGACGACTGGACCCACTCCCAGAGTTTCTGATTGAACAGGAGGGGAGTGAAGGCTGAGAATTTGCATTTCTAACAAATTCCCAGGTAATGCTGGTGCTGCTGGTCTAGGGACCACACTTTGAGAATCCCTGGCAGAGTAGTTAAAAACAGTGACTTTGTTATCACACCGACCTGGATTTGAGTCCTTTAACTTTTTTTTTTTTTTTTTTTTTTTTTTTGGCTGCGCAGCGTGGCTTGTGGGATCTTAGTTCCCTGACCAGGGATAGAACCCCAGCCCCGGGCAGTGAAAGCACAGAGTCCTAACAACTGGACTACCAGGGAATTACCGAGTCCTTTAACTTGAGTAAGTTATATAACCTCTTTTGGCACAGTTTCCTCATCTGTAAAATTATACCTTCATCATTAGACTGCTCGAGGGATTAAATGAGATAATATACATGTAGTGTTTAGCATGGTGTCTTGTATGAGCTAGAGCTCAGTAAATGTTAGCTGTTACCATTGTAGCAGTTACTATGGTACTACTGTCATTACTAAAGTTAGAAAATGACTGATTTCAAAATAATTTTTAAATTGTTAATGCTATCCCTTCTCTAAAGTGAAGATGATCTCCAACATCTAGTATGCTATGACATGATAATGTGATTGATAACTGAGACTGTAAGGAATGATATATTAATGGATTTTTCATATTATCATAGACGTACTATCTCTAACATTAGAGATAAAATTTCATATTATCATATTATCATCGTAACTAAGAAAAATATGTAAAATGACTGTCTTCTTTAATAAGGAACATAACGCTGAAAAAATCTCTAGGGAAAAGAGCTGTAATTGAGTTAATTTATTAGCTTCATAAACTTTATTGAATATGTTATTATTGGCTATCTAAAAAAAAGGATATTTCCATTCAGTGGTTAAACACACACACACACACACACACACACACACACACCCCAAAACAAACAAAAAAATCAAGAACCTTCACAAAAAATTGCTTAATCTTAAATAATACTTGAGAAGACTTAGCATGTACTTAGACCATAGAAAATTCCAGTAACTTATTCAAGTGAAATTACCCTGCTACTAGTCTGCACAATTTTCGAGTCCCAGAGATGACAGAGTATATAAGTTGGAAAGATATTCATCATCTATTCGTCAAATACCACCCTAGCACTGCCATCGGTTGTGTGACTCTGGATACCCAGAGGCTCATCCTGGACTCTTTCCACCATCCGCATCCAGATTCTTCTCTATCTGAATGCAGAGCCACGAAGAAGTACAACAGATGAGCAGACACCAAAGATTTCACCCAAATCATTTAAAACAAGTATGGTAAACATTCACATTACAGAAATGTCACATTCAATGTTGGCTTTGAATGATCTAATATTAATAGTGATGTAAAAAATTAATAAATGTCACTTGGCTTCTTTGGTTTGAAAGTCTCTTGGGCATATAAGTAGAAGCAACATTTATCATCTGGTGCCTTTGACCCTGTAGCCCAGGGATGAGCAAACTATAGCCCTCTACCCTGTTTCACAAATAAAGTTTTATTGCAACACGACCATGCTCATTCTCTTACCTGTTGTCTAAGGCTGCTTTCAGGCTACAATAGCTGCAACAGAGACCATGAGACCTGCAACATCCAACATAGTTACTCTTTAGTCCTTTATAGAAAGGTTGCCCATCTCTGCTGCAGACTGTTAGTTGGGATACTTTGGAGAATAATGTAGCAAGAAAAAAATGTAATCTCCATCCTTAAAATATCTACCCAAAGAGATCATTTGTCTTCCATAACATAGATTCCTACTACAGTAACCATCAGTTAACCTTACAGTTGGTTTCCCCTTAGCCTCAGGCCATTCACTAGCTCTTCCAAATACTTAATGTCATCAGAGTGACACATCCACCAGCCACAGGCAACATCCTACTCCGGGCCAGAGGTTGTCCTCAGTTTTGCATTATTCTTGCTTCATTTAAAGAGCCAGACCTAATTTTATTAAGGTTAAGGAAATCCCAGAACCTCATCAATGGCTAAAGAAATAACCTCTGTCTGGGAGCCACGTGGTTATTTCAGAAGTAGTACTTCACTTAACACACCTATGAACCTATTTTATTGTACTAGAACATGGCACTGGCCTGTGTTTTAAAATAGATTTCTATTTCTCTAACCAGTGTCTTTACAAGTACTTGAGGTACAATTTCTACGATTTTTCCAGAAAAAAAATTGACACACATTAGCTAGGTGAATGTTGCATAAACAAAGCGTAAGTATCAGAGTGGGAAGAGCATCATGTCCTTTGGGGTCAGAGGGACTGAGTTCAACTCTCAGGCTTTCCTCCTCCTACTAGTGTGTGACAACCCTCCAAACCTCAGTCTCCTATCCTTAGTATAGAGATAATCCCTACATCATACATACATCCGTACATAGGATTGTAGTAAGGATTTTAAATAATGCATGTAAAATGCACAGTCAGAGCCAGGCACACAGCAGGTTTACAAGTGGTAATTTGGTGAATGGGAGTTAAGTGGGTGCTATGGTCTGAATGTTTGTGTCCCCTCACCCTCCAAATTCATATGTTGAAATCCTAATGTCCTATGTGACTGTACTGGGAAGTGCTTTGGTCCTGAAGGGGGAGCTCTCATGAATGGAGTTAATGTACTTATAAAAGAGACGCCACAGGGGTCTGTGGTCCCTTCCCCCATGTCAGGGAGAAGACTGCGATCCGGAAGAGGCCTCACCCGACCGTGCTGGCACTTGCTCTCAGACTTCCAGCCGCCAGAACTGTGAGAAATAAAATTCTGTCGTTTATAAGCCACTCAGTCTGTGGTATTTTGTTGTAGCATCTCAAATGAACTAAGACAGTGGACATAGTCATTTTTCTTTTCAAATTTCTTTTTGATTTAATTAGATTTTCCTAGAGGTGAATGAGATGCTTAAAAGCAGTGACACATTTATTCAGGTAAACTTTAACAAATCTAGGAAGCTATACCTTTACTGTAAACAGTAGTTTCAAAACACAGTTTCTAGCTTAAACTAGAAAGAGGATATGAAGACAAGGGAAACCTTTGGTTTCGAGGGTGCCCAGGCACAACCCTGGTGTCAAGGCTGTTCCTCGGCCCCTTTCCTCACTCCTGCAGTGCTTCACAGATGCTTGCCATTGGAAACATAGCATCCAGGGAATGAGCATTTGGATGATTCCTTGCAAATCTTCCATCCCAACAGGAAAGACAATAGCCATCCTTGCAAATGTGATACACAGCTGTGTAATGCATTCAGCCCTTTGTGGGGAGTGGTGCCAGTAAAGCACAGGCCGCAAGCTCAGAGGTCTGAACTGCAGATCCACTTCTGCAATTTACCAGCTGTGTGACTTCAGACAAGGCACTCAGTGGTTCTGAATCCCAGCCGCCTTTACCGAGGTAAAGGAGATCTCTGTGGTCCTTTCAGATCGATAAAGTCTTCTCCATCAGTGAAATGTAGCATATGCATGGACTCTTTTTTTTGTTTTAATAAATTTATTTATTTATTTTTAGCTGCATTGGGTCCTCGTTGTTGCACGCGGGCTTTCTCTAGTTGCAGCGAGTGGGGGCTACTCTTCGTTGTGGTGTGCGGGCTTCTCATTGCGGTGGATTCTCTTGTTGCAGAGCATGGGCTCTAGGCGCGCGGTCTTCAGCAGTTTTGTGGCGTGCAGGCTCAGTAGTCGTGGCTCGCGGGCCCTAGAGCGCGGGCTCAGTAGTTGTGGCACATGGGCTTAGTTGCTCCTCAGCATGTGGGATCTTCCTGGACCAGGGTTCAAACTCGTGTCCCCTGCATTGGCAGGCAGATTCTTAACCACTGAGCCACCAGGGAAGTCCCATATGCATGGACTTTACTGTAACAGGTGACCGACTGTGCTAACCTAAAATACTTGCTCCCTCTGATTTGGGACAAGTTTCTCAGGCATTTACACCCTAAAGAATCCCACATTTGCTATTTTCTGAGAAGCTAAAATTGGGCCCTTGCAATTATCTGGTTTTCAGACACAGTAAACACAATAAATTAGTAGTCCCCAGCTGGCTTGCATTGGCCATCTCCTCCCTATGTAAAGACTCATAAGCAGTCACTCAGTCACCCATTCTAGAATCTTGTTAGAGGTTGGTGTCAGTCTAATTGGTTTGCTCTTTACAGAAATCACTTTTATCCCCTCTTTGAAAACTAGGACAATATTGACCAATCTCTGGTCATTTGGGTCATTTGCTTATGTGCTCTCAGCTGTGTACTGCTCTGGATTGTAAAGGGCTTGCGTCCTGCCAACTGTGCTTTCCAGGTCCCCTTGTTCTCTGGCTTCCCAATGGATTCAGGCAGTGGGGGGCAGTGAGGGGAACCTGGCAGGTAAGAAGAAGGGAGAGGTGACTCTCTTCCCTTCTTGGGTGTCAGTTTGGGATGCCAGGTGGCAGCAGCTACAACAGCAGTGTGAACAGCACTGGGTGATGGGGTGGTGACCTCAGCTGCGGCAGTGGCCTTGCACGGCTCAGCAGGCCAGCTCTGGAATTTCTGCTCCTGACGCCTGAGTCACAGGAGTGGCATTGGTTCAGAGAGAAATTGATTTCCTGTGGTTACTAATCTTTCAGTAAACTAATTCTTTTTTCTTGCTCCTCCAGCCTTACCAATAGCCTCGTAACCAATTTTTGTGTTAAGTTTCCTCTGTTTGAAATATCTAAATGATTTCTCTTTTCCTAAATGGACCCTAACCAATACTATATACAATTTTTCGGAGCTTGAATCCTTAAACTAATTTCAAGTTGCTCTATCATCTTTATTTTGAAAACTGGAGCTTTAAAAATCTGGATGCAACACGCTGCTCATTTCATAGAATCAAACCAACAGAATTTAAGGGGGAGAAAAGTGTTCTTATCAAACTCCAATAAACTTCAAGAAAGGATCTAAATTAGTTAATGTATTGAAAAGTGTTCATAATCGCGACTCATCATTTGTTGCTTGACAATGTACTGGTTATGAAAATATTTTACCATGACAATACTCATTGTGATGAAATTTATTCTACAAACAACTTTCTTTAGAGTTGTCGTTTTTTCTTTTTTTTAATCTTAGGATTATACAGAACTACCTGATAAAAATAGGCACTATAATTCCTGGGCTTTTAGTTTCAAAATCTGTTTTCCCATCTGTTATCCAAAGTCTAGGTCTGCACAACCAAAGCAAAATGGAAGATTGTGTAATTATCCTTTGACTCAGAGACAAATAAGAATATCAGAGTAGGGAAGCGACATCTGTGCTCATTTGATTTAACACCTGGTCCAATGTATGATTCCTCTGAAATATCTAATAACCATAGAGTGGATATTTATGCTATATTTGAATACCCTCAATGATGGGTAAGTCATTACCTTTCCAGGCAACACATTCATTTCCTGGAGAGCTTGGATTTCCAGAAATGTGTGCCTTTTACTGAGCCTAAGAGCAGGCATGACAGTAGCTTCTACTCATGGGTGCTAGTTATTCCACTGAGGTTTATAACGAATAACTAGATTCCCTATTCTACTTAAAAGCTCTTTTAACCAATGTAAAAATAGACACGATGTCTCTTTATGGAAACACTTTCAGCATCTCAGAGGCAGGCCCAGTGACCTGGGCAAGTTCTCAGTGTCAGGGGGATCCTATGACTACAAACTGAAGGCTTACCTCTTCTCTGGAAACAATGAGCTTGAAAACAAAACAGGTTTTCCTTTAAACATCTGTACAGGTTCCTTCAAAGGCACAGCTCTACCCCTTCCAGAAGAGGTCTCAGCCAGAAGTGAGGTCACCATCAGATACTCTATCTCTAAAGACCCTCCCTTTACCCAGAAACATGAGGACCCTGCATAACCAAGATAAACATACTTCTTTGAGAATGTGACTCAGAAATATTTATTCAAAATACGTCTTGCACATCATTGTGCAAGTGTGATGTTGCTAGTGTGAATGGTGGCATCAGAGCAAGATGGAGATGAAAGAAAGAGAAATGGCAAGAAGTAATTTTTAGGAATTAGATATGGACTTAATTTTAAATGGCTTTGTACGCCATGCCTAAAAGCTTGAGTGTTATCCTACAACAAAGAGGATCCACTGGAGAATATTAAGTATGATTGTAGAAAGATTTCACTGGATGTGGGTGGAACATGAATTGGTGGGAGACAAGATTGGTGGTTAGGGCAAGTAGTCAGGCAGTAATTCAGGAAAGAAAGGATAAATCTGTGGATGATATGGTGTCAGTGGAGCTGCACAGTCAAAGGGATAGAATCAACAGGATTGGATGTGGAGGGTAAGAGAGAGGAACGAATAGACCATGATTCTCAGGTTTCTGGTTTGGGCAACTGGGTAGATGGTGAAGCCATTCACAAAAGAAAGCATGGTAAGAGGAGTGGTAAGTTTAGGTTATGGGGGTTGATGAATTCTCTTTGGGGCATGGAATAAGGACCCTTCTGGTTACAGATAGCTGACTTAATATATGCATTTACCTCTGCTTCCTCCAAAATCTCACTAAATGACAGTAAGGGAAATTTTTAGTCACTTACCCCTCCCCAAATACAATTTAGAAGCTGGAAAACATGGAGATAAATGTAACTAAGTGAGAAGATCTGTGAAAGCTGAATGCCTAGCTAGCTCTGGGGAAAACCAAGGAGCAATCTGAATGGCATCATAGAACACCTAAAAGTCTCAGAAATTTGTGGTACAGGTTCAACTGAGAGTGAGGGCTAAAGGTGGGCCTGAGAGTTGTTTAAAAAGGAGTTCCAGGGACTTCCCTGGTGGTGCAGTGGTTAAGACTCTGAGCTCCCAATGCAGGGGGCCCAGGTTTGATCCCTGGTCAGGGAACTAGATCCCACATGCATGCCGCAACTAAGAGTCCACATGCAGCAACTAAGGAGCCGTGAGCCGCAACTAAGGAGTCCTCAAGCCACAACAAAGACCTGGTGCAACCAAATAAATAAATATTTTAAAAAAAGGACTTCCACACCCAGATCCCCCCACCATCTCTCACAGCTGGGAAACTGACCTCCCCAACCAGGCATGAAATTGCAGGAGGATGAACCAGATATCCACGGGATTTATAGTGAGAGGAAAAATACTGGAGGGAGGTGCTGGGATTACATGACATCAACACACTGAATGGTGAGATACCTGCTGTTTCTTTTTCTATCACCAACATTTCTCCCCAGAATGCTGAAAACCAGGCTTGAGAGGGGATGATGTTCTCAGGGGGCTCTGATCAGGCCAAGAGAAAAGATGTAAAGGTAACTTATGACCTCAGTCAACAAGCCCCTCCCATGCTCTGGCCTGGTACACACACCAAGATTCCAGCCATCATTTTAGTGCCCTATTCTTAAATGTGAGTAGATAGCCAAGGACTACTAAACATTTGAAGAAAGCTTCTAACATGAAAGATAGAAATAAAATCATCAGACAAAGTTACCTGAAATTTCAGATTATACAGAGAGAAAAAAAAAACTTGAAAACAAACCATCGTTGATAAGAGGTGATATTGGATCTACAAAACAAAAGCAGGATGATGCAAAAAAAAGGAGGAAAACATTAATAAAACAAAAGGAGTTCTTGGAAATTAAAAATATGATAGCTCTATACAAGGATTGGAAGATGAATTGAGGAAAGCAGAGCAAAAAATTAAAGAGAGGGAAAATAGGCAAGAAAAAACAAAAAAACACAAAAATCAGAGGATCAGTCCAAGAGGTCTAACATCTGAATGCTAGGAGCCTCAGGAGGTCCAGAAAGAGGCAACAGGAAAAATAGAAGTGAAGACATCAAAGGAACAACTGAAGAAAATTGCCCAAAGCTGAACTACATGAATTTCTGTATTAAAAAGGCCCACTGAAAGTCCAGCATAATGGATGAAAATAGACCCATAGTAAAGCATCTCATGAAGAAATTTTATACCATGGACAAAGAGATGGAAAAACAGGTTATATACAAAGGAATAAGAGTAAGAATAGCTTTGGACTTTTCAACAACTATGGAAATTGGAAGTTAATGAAACAATGTTTTCATAATTTGAGAGAAAATTATTTCTTTTTTTAAAATTAATTAATTAATTTTTAGCTGCATTGGGTCTTTGTTGCTACGCGCAGGCTTTCTCTAGTTGTGACGAGGGGGGGCTACAGTTTGTTGCGGTGCACAGGCTTCTCATTGCAGTGGCTTCTCTTGCTGCAGAGCATGGGCTCTAGGCGTGCGGGCTTCAGTAGTTGTGGCTTCTCTAGTTGTGGCTCACGGGCTCTAGAGCGCAGGCTCAGTAGTTGTGGCTCATGGGCTTATGTGCTCCGTGGCATGTGGGATCTTCCTGGACCAGGGCTCGAACCCGTGTCCCCTGCATTGGCAGCTGGATTCTTAACCACTGCGCCACCAGGGAAGTCCCTGAGAGAAAATTATTTCTGACCTAGAATTCCATACACAGTAAAACTCTTAAGTGGGAAGGTAAGCTAGGGACATTTTCAGACACACAAGTCCTCAAACATTTCCTTTTCATGGTTACTGCTGGAGCAATAGCAAAATGAGGGAGTATGTGAAGAAAGGGGACAGCATATCCAGGAAGCAGGGGAGCCAAGTCAAGAAAGAGGAGAAGGGAATCCCCAGGATGGTGACGGGAGACCCAGGATGCCAACTGAGTAGCAGGTTCAGAGAGTAACCTGAACAGATGGTGTAGGACAGACGACTCGGGGAGAAGGGACTCCAAGAAGAGGAAATTGATGTGTCTGACCATATGGAAAGAACATTTACATTTCTGGGAAAGAGACTGGGGTCAAACTCATGATACATGTGGACATAACTAAGCAAATTTTAGAAAAAGAGTATTAACTCTAGGGAAAGCAAAAAGATCTGAAAGAAAAAGTAATCATGATATACCACATGGACCACTTGTGAATAGTGGCATTTCTTAATAATGAAAACGCTGAATACTGATCTAACCATAAAATAATTTATTCCTTTGGGAGATAGGGAAACAGGAAATGTACACATGCATGCAGTGTGATGGAGGAGGAGTATGGGAAATGTTAAATCCATATATTCCATAAAGGAATCATGATAATGCCCAAACCTTGGAAAAGAATCAAGAAGAAACTGTATGAGAAAATTTAGAATTACAGACACATATATTCTTTTTTTTTCTTTTAATTCTTAATACAGCAGGTTCTTATTAGTTATCTATTTTATACATATTAGTGTATATATGTCAATCCCAAACTCCCAATTCATCCCACCCCTACCTCTACCCCACCCCACCCCACTTTCCCCACTTGGAGCCCATACTTTCATTCTCTACATCTGTGTCTTTATTTCCACCTTGCACACCAGTTCATCTGTACTATTTTTCTAGATTCCACATATATGCATTCATATACGATATTTATTTTTCTTTTTCTGACTTACTTCACTGTGTATGACAGTCTCTAGGTCTATCCACGTCTTTACAAATGACCCAATTTTGTCCCTTTTTATGACTGAGTAATATTCCATTGTATGTATGTACCACATCTTCTTTATCCATTCCTCTGTTGATGGGCATTTAGGTTGCTTTCATGACCTGGCTATTATAAATAGTGCTGCAATGAACATGGGGGGCATGTGTCTTTTTGAATTATGGTTTTCTCTGGGTATACACCCAGGAGTGGGATTGCTGTGTCATATGGTAATTCTATTTTTAGTTTTTTAAAGAACCTCCATACTGTTCTCCATAGTGGCTGTATCAATTTACATTCTCACCAACAGTACAAGAGAGTGCCTTTTTCTCCAGACCCTCTCCAGCATTTGTTGTTCGTAGATTATCCGATGATGGCCATTCTGACCGATGTGAGGTGATACCTCATTGTAGCTTTGATTTGCATTTCTCTAATAATTTCTGATGTTGAGCATCCCTTCATGTGCCTCTTGCCCACCTGTAGGTCTTCTTTGGAGAAATGCCTATTTAACTTTTCTGCCCATTTTTTGATTGGGTTGTTTGTTTTTTTAATATTGAGCTGCATGAGCTATTTATATATTTTGTAGATTAATCCTTCGTCGGTTGATTAGTTTGCAAATATTTTCTCCCGTTCTGAGGGTTGTCTTTTCGTCTTGTTTATAGTTTCCTTTGCTTTGCAAAAGCTTTTAAGTTACATTAGGTCCCATTTGTTTATTTTTGTTTTTATTTCCATTACTCTAGGAGGTGGAACAAAAAAGATCTTGCTGTGATTCATGTCAGAGTGTTCTTCTTATGTTTTCCTCTAAGAGTTTTGTAGTGCCCAGTCTTACATTTAGGTCTCTAAACCATTTTGAGTTTATTTTTGTGTATGGTGTTAGGGAGTGTTCTAATTTCATTCTTTTACATGTAGCTGTCCAGTTTCCCCAGCACCACTTATTGTAGAGACTGCCTTTTCTCCATTGTATATCTTTGCCTCCTTTATCATAGATTAGTTGACCATAGGTGTGTGGGTTTACCTCTGGGCTTTCTATCCTGTTCCATTGATCTATATTTCTGTTTTTGTGCGAGTACCATAGTGTCTTGATTACTGTAGCTTTGTAGTATAGTCTGAAGTCAGGGAGTCTGATTCCTCCATCTCCGTTTTTTTCCCTCAAAATTGCTTTGGCTATTTGGGGTCCTTTGTGTCTCCATACAAAGTTTAAGATTTTTTGTTCTAGTTCTGTAAAAAATGCCATTGATAATTTGATAGGGATTGCAATGAATCTGTAGATTGCTTTGGGTAGTATAGTCATTTTCACAATATTGATTCTTCCAATCCAAGAACATGGTATATCTCTCCATCTGTTTGTGTCATCTTTGATTTCTTTCATCATGTCTTATAGTTTTCTGAGTACAGGTCTTTTACCACCTCAGGTAGGTTTATTCCTCGGTATTTTATTCTTTTTGTTGCAAAGGTGAATGAGATTGTTTCCTTAATTTCTCTTTCTGATCTTTTGCTGTCAGTGTATAGGAATGCAAGAGATTTCTGTGCATTAATTTTGTATACTGTAACTTTACCAAATTCATTGGTTAGCTCTAGTAGTTTTCTGTGGCATCTTTAGGATTATCCATGTATAGTGTCATGTCATCTGCAAACAGTGACAGTTTTAATTCATTTCCAATTTGTATTCCTTTTATTTCTTTTTCTTCTCTGACTGCTGTGGCTAGGACTTCCAAAATTATGTTGAATAATAGTGGCGAGAGTGGACATCCTTGTCTTGTTCCTGTTCTTAGAGGAAATGCTTTCAGTTTTTCATCATTGAGAATGATGTTTGCTGTGGGTTTGTCGTATATGGCCTTTATTATGTTGAGGTATGTTCCCTTTATGCCCACTTTCTGGAGAGTTTTTATCATAAATGGGTGTTGCATTTTGTCAAAAGCTTTTTCTGCAACTATTGAGATGATCATATGGTTTTTATTCTTCAATTTGTTAATATGGTGTGTCACATTGGTTGATTTGCATATATTGAAGAATCCTTGCATTCCTGGGATAAACCCCACTTGATCATGGTGTATGATCCTTCTAATGTGTTGTTGGATACTGTTTGCTAGTATTTTGTTGAGGATTTTTGCATCTATGTTCATCAGTGATATTGGTCTAAAATTTTCTTTTTTTGTCGTATCTTTGCCTGGTTTTGGTATCAGGGTGATGGTGGCCTTGTAGAACGAGTTTGGGAGTGTTCCTTCCTCTGAGATTTTTTGGAATACTTTGAGAAGGATGGTTGTTAGCTCTTCTCTAAATGTTTGATAGAATTCACCTGTAAAGCCATCTGGTCCTGGACTTTTGTTCGTTGGAACATTTTTAATTGCAGTTTCAATTTCATTACCTGTGATTGGTCTGTTTATATTTTCTAATCTTCCTGGTTCAATTTTGGAAGGTTGTACTTTTCCAAGAATTGGTCCATTTCTTCTAGGTTGTCCATTTTATTGGCATATAGTTGCTTGTAGTACTTTCTTATGATCTTTTGTATTTCTGTGGTGTCGGTTGTAATCTCTCCTTTTTTATTTCTGATTTTATTGATTTGTGTCCTCTTCCTTTTTTTCTTATGAGTCTGACTAAAAGTTTATCAATTTTGTTTGTCTTCTCAAAGAACCAGCTTTTAGTTTTATTGATCTTTGCTATTGTTTTCTTTGTTTCTATTTCATTTATTTCTGCTCTGATCTTTATGATTTCTTTCTTTCTACTAACTTTGGGTTTCCTTTATTCCTCTTTTTCTAGTTGCTTTTGGTGTAAGGTTAGATTGTTTATTTGAGATTTTTTCTTGTTTCTTGAGGTGAGCTTGAATTGCTATGGACTTCCCTCTAAGAACTGCTTTTGCTGCATCCCATAGGCTTTGGATCATTGTGTTTTCATTGTCATTTGTTTCTAGGTATTTTTTGATTTCCTCTTTGATTTCTTCAGTGATCTCTTGGTTATTTAGCAGTGCACTCTTTAGCCTCCATGTATTTGTGTTTTTTGCTTTTTTTTTTTTTTTCCTATAACTGATTTCTAATCTCATAGTGTTGTGGTCAGAAAAGATGCTTGATACGATTTCAATTTTCTTAAATTTTCCAAAGCTTGATTTGTGACCCAAGATGTGATCTATTCTGGAGAATGTTCCATGTACATTTGAGAAGAAGTGTATCCTTCTGCTTTCAGGTGGAATGTCCTAAAAATATCAATTAAGTCTATCTGGTCTATTGTGTCATTTAAAGCTTGTGTTTCCTTATTAATTTTCTGTCTGGGTGATCTGTCTATTGCTGTAAGTGGGGTGTTAAAGTCCTCCACTATTATTGTGTTACTGTTGATTTATCCTTTTATGGCTGTTAGCATTTGCCTTATGTATTGAGGTGCTCCTATGTTGGGTGCATAAATATTTACAATTGTTATGTTTTCTTCTTGGATTGATCCCTGACCTTTACATAGTGTCCTTTCTTATCTCTTGTAACAGTCCTTATTTTAAAGTCTATTTTATCTGATATGGGTATTGCTACTCCAGCTTTCTTGTGATTTCCATTTGCATGGAATATCTTTTTCCATTCCCTCATTTTCACTCTGTATGTGTCCCTAGGTCTGAAGTGGGTTTCCTGTAGACAGCATATATATGGGTCTCGTTTTTGTATCCGTTCAGCGAGCCTGTGTCTTTTGGTTGGAGCATTTAATACATTCACATTTAAGGTAATTATCGATATGTATGTTCCTAATACCATTTTCTTAATTGTTTTGGGTTTGTTTTTGTAGGTCCTTTTCTTCTCTTGTGTTTCCCACTTAGAGAAGTTCCTTTAGCATTTGTTGTAGAGCTGGTTTGGTGGTGCTGAATTCTCTTAGCTTTTGCTTGTCTGTAAAGCTTTTGATTTCTCCATCAAATCTGAATGAGATCCTTGCTGGGTAGAGTAATCTTGGTTGTAGGTTCTTCCCTTTCATCACTTTAAGTATATCATGCCACTCTCTTCTGGCTTGTAGAGTTTCTGCTGAGAAGTCAGCTGTTAACCTTATGGGAGTTCCCTTGTATGTTATTTGTCGTTTTTTCCTTGCTGCTTTCAATAATTTTTCTTTGTCTTTAATTTTTGCCAATTTGATTACTATGTGTCTCGGCGAGTTTCTCCTTGGGTTTATCCTGTATGGGACTCTCTGCACTTCCTGGACTTGGGTGGCTATTTCCTTTCCCACGTTAGGGAAGTTTTCTACTATAATCTCTTCAAATATTTTTTTGGGTCCTTTCTCTCTCTCTTCTCCTTCTGGGACCCCTGTAATGCGAATGTTGGTGCATTTAATGTTGTCCCAGTGGTCTCTTACTCTGTCTTCATTTCTTTTCATTCTTTTTTCTTTATTCTGTTCTGCAACAGTGATTTCCACCATTCTGTCTTCCAGGTCACTTATCCATTCTTCTGCCTCAGTTATTCTGCTTTTGATTCCCTCTAGTGTAGTTTTCATTTCAATTATTGTACTGTTCATCTCTGTTTTTTGTTCTGTAATTCTTCTAGGTCTTTGTTAAACATTTCTTGCATCTTCTCGATCTTTGCCTCCATTCTTTTTCTGAGGTCCTGGATCATCTTCACTATCATTTTTCTGAATTCTTTTTCTGGAAGGTTGCCTATCTCCACTTCATTTAGTTGTTTTTCTGTTCCTTCCTCTGGGACATAGTCCTCTGCCTTTTCATTTTTTCTGTCTTTCTGTGAATATGGTTTTCATTCCACAGGCTGCAGAGTTGTAGTTCTTCTTGCTTCTGCTGTATGCCCTCTGGTGGATGAGGCTATCTAAGAGGCTAGTGCAAGCTTCCTGATGGAAGATCCTGGTGGTGGGTAGAGCTGGGTGTTGCTCTGGTGGGCAGAGCTCAGTAAAACTGTAATCCACTTGTCTGCTGATGGGTGGGGCTGAGTTCCCTCCCTGTTGGTTGTCTTGAGGCGACCCAGCACTGGAGGTTAAAGGCTCTTTGGTGGGGCTAATGGCGGACTCCAGGAGGGCTCACACCAAGGAGTACTTCCCAGAACTTCCGCTGCCAGTGTCCTTGTCCCCGTGGTGAGCCACAGCCATCCCCCGCCTCTGCAGGAGAACCTCCAACACTAGCAGGTGAGTCTGGTTCAGTCTCCTTTGGGGTCACTTCTCCTTCCCCCTGGGTCCTGATGTGCACACTACACTACTTTGTGTGTGCCCTCCAACAGTGGAGTCTCTGTTTTCCCCAGTCCTGTTGAAGTCCTGCAATCAAATCTCTCTAGCCTTCAAAGTCTGATTCTCTGGGAATTCCCCCTCCTGCTACCAGACCCCCAGGTTGGGAAGCCTGACATGAGGCTCAGAACCTTCACTCCAGAGGGTGGACTTCTGTGGTATAATTGTTCTCTAGTTTGTGAGTCACCCACCCAGTGGTTATGGGGTTTGATTTTATTGTGATTGCGCCCCTCCTACCATCTCATTGTGGCTTCTCTTTTGTCTTTGGATGTGGGGTATCTTTCTTGGTGAGTTTCAGTGTCTTCCTGTCAATGACTGTTCAGCAGTTAGTTGTGATTCTGGTACTCTCACAAGTGACACATATATTCTTTAAAAAACTGAAAGAACTGAACATGATTGCTTGGAGAGTAGAAAATGTGGAAAGGAATGAAAAAGCAGTTGCAGAGCCTTTGGGCTCTCTAAACTATGCACACGTATAAATTTGATATTAAAATTTTTTAATTAAAAAAAGAATGATAGTATGAAGTGAAGATGAAGTATAGAGTAGCACTGTCTAATAGAACTTTCTTCAATGATGGAAAGTACATCAATATAGAAGTTACTTGAAATGTGACTAGTGTGACTGAGAACTAAATTTTACATTTTATTAAGTTCTAATTAATTATGCCTAGTGGCTGCCATAGGAGACACTGCAGCCATACACAATGGACTGCTCCTAACTAGGAACAACTTTATTTCATTGACCCTTCCTTCTCCTGCTTCATCCTTTTTTCTGTGTCTCCTGGATCATTCCCACCAGCCATGCCAAAATATCATTTATCTACCTTTTTAAAAAATGCTGCTTTGACCCCCATCCCTCATGACTATCCATCCCACTTCTTTTTTCCCTTTATAGCAAAACACTTCAAAGGAATTCTCCATACCTGCACTGTCTTACACAGCAGTCACTAGCCACGTGTGGCTATTTAAACTTAAATTAATTAAAATTCTATAAAATGTAAAATTCTGTTCCTTGCTGCATGCTGCATTTCAAGTGCTTAATAGCCACATGTGGCTAGTGTCTACTGCATTGAACAGAGACAGGGACAGGACATTTCTGTCATCGCAGAAAACTCTATAGGATAGTACTGGAGTGGGGCAGAGGATGCAGAGTAAATGCATACAGTTGCTGGTTATTTGGAAGATTTGGTGCTGGATGGATAAGATCATTGTCTTCTGGCTATTTTTTTCTCAGTGGAAAAGGAAGTGAGGTCATCAACTGAGAGTGAAAAAGGAGAGGGGATGTTGCTGGTGTGAGAAGAAAGCAGATGGTAGGAAAGAACATTTCCAGAGAGCAGGAGAGCAAATTGATAACAGAAATAAAGAGTAGCTTCTTCCAAGAAAAATTGGAGTCATTATATTTCATTTTAATATTATTGTTCTTCAGTGTCGTTACTAAAGAGGTAATCCTGAAAATTGGCCAGTGTTGATGCGGATGGAAGCATGAGCCAATTTCCCAGCTACTCTTCTTCCCTCATAATGACTTTGAAATCTGACCGTGCTGAGAAATCTCATTGCCATGGCTGTGACCACAACCATAACCTATACAGCAGGAAGGAAGGGGAGGTCCCTTCTTGGAGATGTTTCGCTGTGATAAGGTTTGGGAACTTCCTCAGTCAAGTTTGTTTTGATTTTAAGAAATAAAAACCAATTCAATCAAACTTAGAGAAGAAAAGGAGATGAACTATGATACAAGGGTGTCTTCTGGAACCCACAGGAATGCAGCTGGTCCTCAAAGGGACTTGAACCAGGGGTAGCCAGGGAGACTAGAAAGCTCCCAGGGACTCAAGCAGAAGCATATTTCTCTCTCTCTCTCTTTCCTTTCTCCCCTCATAAATATGGTTTCTTATCTCTGCTTCTGCACAAGAAGTATTTTTTTTTTCTTTTCTTTAAAAAAAAGATCTCTACAGAATTCTCGGCAACTTGATGCATGAGAGGTGGCCACCCCCATAATACCCTTAGTTCTTATTACCACAGAACAAGAAAACATCTCAGACTAATAGGCACAGGGCAGTCCCAGCCTCAAACATCCAATTGAACCTGATGAGTCGAATTTAAGACAACTGCCTTACACTGGTTCAAGCAACTCTGACAGGTGACAGGGCCATGGGTACAGACTTGACTTCTGGGGCCCATTTCCAGGGTGTGGGGCAGTCCCAGAGCTTCTTGGCGACTTGACTTCCTCTGTTCTATCACCTTCTCAGTCACACCTGAAGTGGGTATTGTGGGTGTTGCATTGCCACAGAGCTGTAGAGCTTTCATAGCCTACTTCCTGCCCCAGAATGGAGGTTGGGGCCTCAGGCTTTTTAGACCAGGCTCATGGCTTCTTTGTCACTACTTCACAACTCTCTCAAACATACAGTAGACCCAGTTCATCTGCTTCCAGACATTTCCATGAGCAAGGAACCATATTCAGTATTCTCTTTGAGGGACTTTGATATGAGCTTTATGCCTTTGCTTTTTTGTCGCCAACCTATCCCAACTCTTTCTGTCTCTCTCTGTCTCTTTGTCTGTCTCTTTCTCTCTTTCAATACTTTGCCAAACACAACCAGTAGCAACCACATATAGAACTAAGGTTCTGTTTCCTGACATCTTCCTTCTGAATTATAAGTTCAATAGGTAAATGATCTGCCTTCAAGGTAATCACAAGGAACACTTTTACCAAATGTTTTGCCTTCTTCCCATTGTTTCCTCATTGTTACCACTGTTTGCTAAGTCAATATTTTAAGGTTTTTTTTTTCAGCAGCATATCACTTTTGGTACCAATTTTTGTATTGGTCAGGGTAGGGTTTTTTTGTTTGTTTGTTTGTTTGTTTTATTGCAGTAGCAATTTACCCCAAGAGTCTCAGTGACCTTAATACAATAAAGGTTATTTCGTATGCACACCAGGTCTGATGTGAGCCAGGTGAGTCTCCAGAGCAGCTGCCTCCCATGAAGTGACTCAGTTATTGAGAAGGTGTCTGTCTTGGGCTCTGTCACCTCAATTCATGGCCTCAGCAATTGACCGACAAGGGAAGAGGTCACACAGAAAATCCACATCAGCTTTTCCCATTGGCCAGAAGCAGTCTTATAGCCCCACCTGACTACAAGAGGGCTGGAAATTCGAGGGAGAACATGGATAATTTTTGAGCATTAAATCTCTTCCACAGTCCACGGAGGCCTCTTGTTGAGAGAGCAAAGCTATAAGATCAAAATAGCTTGGAAAGACAGTGGAGGATCCTATCCTGGAGAACAGTGCATTGGAGTTTGTATGAGTGAGAAACAAAATTTTGTAGAACTAATCCACTGAGATTTAGAGATTTCACTATTCTTGTGGCATGGTCAATCCTATCCTGATTAATACAGGAACATAAAAGAAGATGGGGTAAATGAAACAACACAGCTTACTTTCCCTAAAGCAACTGTAGTTCCTATCCAAATATTAGTAGGATTTTTTGGAGAATCCGACGAAATGATACAAAGCTAATGTGGAATAATAAAAGAGTGAGAATAGCCAGTACAACTGTAAACAGAAAAGTGAGAGAGAACTAATTTTACCCAACATTAAGACATTTTATAGGTAGAGAAATTACGGGAAATCGAGAAAGACATTACAGAGAAAGTACAGGAAATAACAAAGATGTTAGTGGAGAAGAGAGATCCCACAGATAGATGCAAATACATTAGAGAATTTAGAATATATTATGCTGGCATTTTAGGTCAGTGGGAGAATATGAATAATTCAGAAATGTTGTTGTGACAAACAAGACATTAGGAAAAAAGTACTGAAGTACCTCACTTCTTACACCCAAATAATATCTTGGTAGATCAATAACTTGATGTAAAACAAATAATATCAACACTAGAAAAATCATTGGTAATTTTTTTTTCATAACTTTGAACTGGGGAAGGTCAAGAGTCATATAAGACAAGATTGACAAATTTTCACGAAAGTTAAAACTTCTGCAAGACAAAGAATACCATACACAAAGTCAAGTGATAAACCACAGGATAGAAAAAAAAGTTTCAATTTCTAGAACAGGAAGGGGGTTAATTTCTTTAATATACAAAGTGATCTAAGAATTAACAAGAAAAAAATGAACAATTCAATGGAAAAATAGTCTAAACGTAGACAGTGTGCAGCAAAGAAAGCAAATGGACAGTAAACATATAAAAAAGTTTTTCCAGCTTTTTAAATAATCAAAGAAATGTAAGTAGAAATAAGATACCATTTTCCACTTACTCAATTGGCAAAAATAAAACTTTGCTCATACTCAAGGGTATGGGAAACATGAACTCTCACAATTGTTAATGGAATGTAAATTGCTACAACTTCTTTGGAAAGCAATTTGGCAATAACTATTAAAATTTTAAAAGTACATTCTCTTTAACTTAGCAATTTCCCTTCTAGGAATTTTTCCCACAGAAACACTCGCACAAGGAGGCAAATATATACAGTACAGAGACAGCATAATAATATTACTTGTAATAGTAAAAAGCTAGATGAAATTTAAATGCCCATCAAGAGAAGATTAAATAAACTACAGTAGCCCCATAAAATGGAATACTACATAGCTGTTCAGAAGAATCAGTACCGTTATCTGAATTGATAATAAAAAAAATCAAAACTAAATTATTTTAAGTGAAAAAATAAGGTAGAATACAGTATTATAAATGAAAATTCCAAGGATTATATTTTTACACATATATTTACATACATGTACATATATACATACAAATTTCTGGGGAAAGAGAAATAATAGCTATAATTATGTTCAGCTATAATTATATTATATGTGAGGGTGTAGGTATAGAGGTAAGCTTTTACATTTCATGTTATACCCTACTGTATTGTTAGAAATTTTTTAACTTGCACATTCATTACTTTATTATAAAAAACCAAAAATTTAAACCATTAATTCTTTCATACAAATATCAATTCTATATTTTCACCTGTCAATCTGGATCTAAAAAGATATTAGCAAATACCCAAAAAAAGAAAAAGAAAAGAAATAAAGTTAGAGAATCAAAATATGTTACAAATGAATAAACTAGTCACCAATCATAAAGAAAGAAGAGAGCCACAATGTTCAGGAACTGTCAGGTCCTATTCCACTGCCAGGAAAAAATCCCCAGGTTTAAATTGTAGTCTTTCCAAAAAGAAAATCAAAAATAATTGTAGTAGCTCATATTTACTGAGCAGAGACTAAGTTGGATTCAGTGCATGAATTATCTCATTGAATCCTCATAGACTCTGTGCGGTGGGGCACTGCCATCAGCTCCGTTCTACCGATGAGGAAAGTAAGAACCAGAGAGAAATTAAGAGATATCACAAGAGATCCAGGGCTTGTGTTTGAAAGCATTTGTAATATGGTTCCACGGGCTTCCATGCTGAATCCACTCACTCTCTGTGTCCTCAGGAAAGTGACTTAACATTCCCCATCAGTAAAATGAGGAGAGTGATAGCACCTACCTCACAGGGTTGTCATGGGGATTAGATGAGATAACACATGTGATGTGCTTCACTCAGTGCCTAACGCAGAGCAAGCTCTCAATAAATGTCCTCCATTGTGGTTGTTGTGGCAAGGTCTCTTATGATATGGACTCTTTATCTGTCCAATCTGGTACCTTTGCAGGTCCTCTTCCTCTCTCCTTGAACTCATTTTCCATTCCTTCTAAACTCCTTGCCCTTCCCCCATGGCTTCCCAAGGTTTCTGTTCCTCTATTGCCCCCTCTGCTAGAGTGTTTGTTCCCACCTTTCATCCCTTCTTCACCTTGCTGACTCCATCCTTAAGACTCACCTGAGATATCACCTCTTCCAGGAAGCCTTCCTTGACCTCAATTTTCTGGGTTAGGTGCTCCCCTTGAGTTCCAATACCATCCTTTGCTTCCTTCTCTCATTGTATTTGTCAAACTGCAACCTTCTGCCCCACCTCCTAACCTGTGAGCTCCTGAAGTTAGGTTTTAGTTTTTCTTTATCTGCTTTCCTCCAGTGCTTGGCACACAACCTGGCAATAACTACTTGCTAAATAAATTAAGTGGTAACTGAAAGAAGAATGGGCTACTTGTCCTGTGACCTCTGTTGACCATTCCCAGGAGGTTATTCCTTTCGGAAAGTAGGATGCAAGTCAGGCAAACAGAGTTATTCATTCATTAAATTCCTATTACTATTTGCTCCTACTATTGTTCTAGGTGTGGAGGCCACCATAGTAAATAAGACAAAGTGTCCTGCTTTCTGGTGGTGATAGTCTAGTATGAATGGGAAAGATACAGAAAACCAAACAAATAAGTGAACAGATAACTTCAATAGCAATGCATTCAAGAACAAAAATAGAACAAAAGGTAGAGAGTGATGGGGGACAAAGGGCTAATTTAGACTGCCTGATCAGGGAAGGCCTCTGTGAAGAGGACCTTTAAGCTGAGACCTGAGTGACAGGAAAGAGCCAATCATGCAAAAGTCAGGGAGCAGAGCAAGTTGAAAGGCCCTGGGTGGGAGCAAGTCTGCATTTTCACGGGCAAGAAAAGGGTCTGGGTGCCTAGAGTTGAGTTTCACCAGATGAGATCAGACAGAGAGAGGTCAAAACAGGATTGGGTAAGGCCTCCCAGGCCATGATAATGTATCTAGATTTTGTTCTGTCCACAACAGGAAGCCACTGAAGGGTTTTATACACGGCAGTGAGATGATCCGATTTAATATTTTTAGAAGGTTACTCTGGCCTCTGTGCAGAGAGCAAGAATAGAAGCAGCATCAGATGATCACTGTAGTTCAATGAGATGATTGGAGTTGGAGATGGAGAAAAGCAGACGGATTGAGGCTGTCTTGGGGAAGAGATGACAGGAATTCCTGATGGAGTATGTGAAGGGCCTCGCATGAGAGAAGAGGAACCAAGAAGGACACCCAAGTTAGACTGTAGCAGCTGTGTAGATGGTCGTGCCACTCACTAAGGGGGTGATGATTAGAAGAGAAACAGGTCTGAGGGATAGAGGATGGGGAGGAAACAAACGTTCTGTTTGGTGCGTGTTGAGTTGGAGATGCTATGAGACGTCCAAGTAAAGGGCGCAAGCAACCAGACCAGAGCTCCAGGCCTGACCATCACCTCACCGGCCAACGAATGTTTCAACAGTGGGTAGAAAGGTACACTGGGGCCCATGCACAGGGAAGGAGATAGAGGGGGAGGAAGGGAAGGAAGAGGAGAGGAGAGGAAGGAAGGAGAAAAGAATAAGGGTCCAAATCAAGCTCAGACGTGCCCAGAGAGGAGAGTGGGAGACATGAGTGATATAGCAGGGAAATCCACCCGAAAATCCACCCGGGAGAGAGTGTGCTTTAGAAGCCAAGAGAAGAACATGAGGGGTTGAAGAAAGTGCTGAGGGGTCAAGTCCGACAAAGCAGCAGGCTCCTGGATTTGGCAAAAGGGAGGCCTTTGATTACTTGGATTAGAGCCATTTCAGGGGCCTGACGATGGGGTGAAAAACTCAAGGTTGGCGAGTTGAGGGGATGAGGACTGAGAGGGCACAGACAGCCATTCTAGACAACACTTTAAAGAGGTTTCTTTGTGCGAAAAAGAAGCAAGGCATGAGCAGGAAGGAGAAGGTCGAGGAAGAGGTTTGGGGCTTTGTTTTTAACAGGCGAGCTTCTGTCGCCTTTGTGAGCCCATAGAGTTAGAGAGAAGGGCTGATGGCCTGAGAAGGGGGATGGGGAGGGGGCTGGAGCACAGATGGAGGGAGAGGGGCCGGGTCACCTACTGTGACCACAGGGCAGGCAGAGCACCGGCCAGAGGCCGGATGGGACAGTTGATCCCAGGAACAGTCTGGCAGCTGCTATTTGCACAGTGAAGTCTGAGAAAATGGTGTCAGCAGGATATGAGGAGAAGAGCAGGCAGGTATTGGGGTTTAAGGGGTGAGAAGCTGCGAACAGCTTCCTGTCAAGGAGATGGTGAACCACCAAGGGGCATGTAGGCGGGTGGCCAGCACTGGGAGAGCCATCGTGATTTGTGGTCATGAGTTACAGTGAGCCCAGTTTCTACGCTTTCTTCTTGTCACTTTTAGCTGCTCGGAATAGCTAATGGTGGATGATACCATGGGAGGACTTTTGACAAGGAGCACAGATGCCTCAGGGATGTACATTCCTGCTGTCTGAGGGAACAGAGCTGGCCTGAGGCCACACTGTGAAGTAGGGAAGCTTCCTGTAGGAGTGACTACATCTCTGCCAGCATCCTTTTCTCTTTCCTCTTCTGTAGTAGAATCCAGGGTTTTTTTGGTTTTTTGGGGTTTTTTTTTTTTTGACTTGATAAATGAAAGCTAAAGTTTATTCTTTCAAATACACATAGTTCTAGAAATTTTTACATTAACATAAGAAGAGCAAACACAAATAAACAGTTTTAGGAAAGAGAAAGTATAAATTAGGAAATATTTGTATGCTTATAAATAATAATAACAAGTACTTGTGGAGAGCTTTCTATGCTTCAGGCACTGTTGTTGAAATATACTATGATTAAATAAACTGTTCATACAAGAGAATACTGTGCAACTATTAAATGAAAAAAGGTAAATCTACACATATGGCATTGAATAGAATCCAGTTTTGTTCAGGTGTTCACGCAGCTCCTGGGATTCACGGAAATGGGAAACTGAACTTATCTGCAGCTCCAGGAATGGATGCTGGCGTTCAAACCAACCAGCACATGCCACTCCTCTGATGATGGTTATTAAGATGTCTGGGGTGGTCATGGGGCCCACGTTGGGCCAGTCAGGTGGAGGGGAAGGACCTGATTCCTGGGTGGATGCCTGTTTTTCCTCACTCCCACTTAATAAGAGAGAGGAAACCCGAGGCCACAGCTGCTGGCCACACTTTCAAGATGAAGCTGATGTTGTGAATAGCAGGGTGGGGAGGTGGAAATAATGTGGGACTTCCATGTCACTGTGAAACCCCTGAATCCACCAGCCTTGAAACCCATCTTACTTCTAACCTGCCTGTTATTTGAGATAATTAATCTCCTTATTTTTAAAAAACCAGCTTGAGTCCAGGTTTATGTTACTTGTAGCAAAAGCAGCCTCCTGGACACAATGGTTTTTCTGTATTTACAGTGTATCAGAAACCTTCAAAGCTGGGTTGACCGATGTGTGCCTTGCTCTCAGTTAAACATTCTGTGTGATGGCAGAGCGAATGCTTGTGTCCACGGGCAGGACTCAGGGTCACTGGGCCACTTCTGCCCCCACGGTTTAGGTTCACCAAGAGGCAGATATGGTTGTCCACACACTGGTTTGGCCAGTTGTACTTGTTTTTGTAACTATGTAAACCAAGGAAATATGACTGAGGAAAAGAATTGTTACTGTGTAAAATCCAAACTGGATTCTTCTAATAAACAGTAACAAGAAAGTATCAACACCTTAGAAAACAAATCAAAAGCAAAATCTTAGAGTTTGACGTGGGCCAGACAAATGTAAAAAATTTGGGAAATTTTGTTTAATCTAGAAGAATTCTGAACTCAGATTGATTCCCAACTCTTTCTGAGTTCTCTCCCTACTTTAAAGATGTTGGAACTGGAAACCAGTGACCTTGTGTCAACTTTTACCTTTTAAAAAATCCACACAGGACTCCCATCAGCTGTCACATACTTAAAGAAGAGGTCTCGTCCCTTCAAAGTATTGTCAAATGAAGTTATATTTTATGTTTTACTTTTTTAAAAAAATGTGTTTTACTTTAGTAAAATATTCAAAGTGATTTCCATTTTCACTGTTTCCCTGCTTTAACTAACTGCTTTATCTGATTAGTCAACTCACTGCCAGAGTGGAGGCTTCTGAAAGGATGTGTCCACTGTCCTCTCTCAGCACCCTCTCCCACATGGTCAACATACTGCCCTCAAATTTTCCCCTTTCTCCACCTCTTCAGCATCTGTTTTTACAAAATTATAATTACAATAACAAGAGCACCTTTCATTTTAATAAAAGGTCTCAAAGGATCTATATTAAAGTGTTAACTGCTATTTCTGCATGAAAAGATTACAGCTTTTTTTTTATTATTATCATGGATGTGAATAATAATGATGTGAACTAGTATTGATTTGGTGATAAGAAAATAAGAATAAAAGTTTTTCCCCCAAGAACTAAGAATACCATGTCTTTTTATGAGAATTTACTCTTTACAAAGAACTTTTAGGACCATTGTTTCAATGGTACTTCATCATCACCCTATGAAGAAATAATTTATTCCCACTTACAGATGAGGAAACCAAGGTGGACAGAAGGGAACAGTTTGGCCTCAGATGACAAAACTAGTAAAAATTAGAGCCTGTTTAGGGTAGAAAGTCCAGAGATAAACCCACCCACCTATGGTCCCCTATCTATGACAAAGGAGGCAAGAATATACAACAGAGAAAAGTCAGTCTCTTCAATAAGTGGTGCTGGGAAAACTGGACAGCTACATGTAAAAGAATGAAATTAGAATACTCCCTAACACCATACACAAAAATAAACTCAAAATGGGTTAAAGACCTAAATGTAAGGCTGAACATTATAAAACTCTTAGAAGAAAACATAGGTAGAACACTCTTTGACATAAATCACAGCAAGATCTTTTTTGATCCACCTCCTAGAATAATGAAAATAAAAACAAAAATAAACAAATGGGACCTAATTAAACTTCAAAGCTTTTGCATGCAAAGGAAACCATAAACAAAACAAAAAGACAACCCACAGAATGGGAGAAAATATTTGCAAATGAAGCAAACAACAAGGAATTAATCTCCAAAACATACAAACAGCTCATGCAGATCAATATCAAAAAAAACAATAAAAAAATGGGCAGAAGATTTAAATAGACATTTCTTCAAAGAAGACATACAGATGTCCAAAAAAGCACATGAAAAGATGCTCAACATCACTAATTACTAGAGAAATGCAAATCAAAACTACAATGAGGTATCACCTCACACTAGTCAGAATAGCCACCATCAAAAAATCTACAAACAATAAATGCTGGAGAGGGTGTGGAGAAAAGGGAACCTTCCTATACTGTTGGTGAGAATGTAAATTAGTACAACCATTATGGAGAACAGAATGGCAGTTTCTAAAAAAACTAAAAATAGAGCTACCATATGATCCTTCAATCCCACTCCTGGACATATATCCAGAGAAAACCATAATTCGAAAAGATACATGCACCCCAATGTTCATTGCAGCACTTTTTACAATAGCCGGGACATGGAAGCAACTTAAATGTCCATCGACATAGAGATGGATAAAGAAAATGTGATACATATATACGATGGACTATTACTCAGCCATAAAAAAGAACAGAATAATGTCATTTACAGCAACATGGATGGACCTAGAGATTGTCATACTGAGCGAAGTATGTCAGACAAAGACAAATATCATATGATATTGCTTATATGTGGAATCTAAAAAAATGGTACAAATGAACACTATTTACAAAACAGAAATAGACTCACAGATGTAGAAAACAAATTTATGGACACCAGTGGGGAAGTGGGGGGACAGATAAATTGGGAGATTGGGATTGACATATACACACTACTATATATAAAATAGATAACTAATAAGGGCCTACTTACTGTATAGCACAGAGAACTGTTCTCAATGCTCTGTAATGACCTATATGGGAAAAGAATCTAAAAAAGAGTAGATATATGTATATGTATAGCTAATTCACTTTGCTGTACAGCAGAAAGTAAGACAACATTGTAAATCAACTATACTCCAATAAATACTTTAAAAAAAAAAGAAAGAAAAGAAATAGAGCCTGTTCAGATGCATGGGTCCCTGATGCCTGCTTCAAATCGTTTTTGCATTCCTCTAAATTACTAAAAATTTAATGAAAATAGACTGATCAAATCTAAATGTACTACCTCTGCCAGAATAGAGAAGTATATTTATGTTACTATATTTTTAGCAATATAAATAAGTGCAGTTTTAAATGATAGAAGCCCAAGTCCAAAAAGGACACTGGAGGGGGAGGAAGGCCTTCCCAGCAGAGCTGACAACTCCCATACAAGGTCAGTGTCATTTGGGAGATGGCAGCAACCTTTCTTGTCCAACTCCCACTTAAGACTTCAAGATCAGCTTTCCTGGAAAATTGAGGCCCTTTGTTTAACCTCTTTAGGCTTTGGCACTGTGTCCTAGGAATTGAGAGTGATAATACCTAAATACCTGAATACTCTTGTTAGGATTTCAATGGTAATGTATGTAAAGCCCTTAAAACAGTAGCTAGGGCTTCCCTGGTGGCGCAGTGGTTGAGAGTCTGCCTGCCAGTGCAGGGGACACGGGTTCGAGCCCTGGTCTGGGAAGATCCCACATACTGCGGAGCAACTAGGCCCGTGAGCCACAACTACTGAGCCTGCGCGTCTGGAGCCTGTGATCCGTAACAAGGGAGGCCGCGATAGTGAGAGGCCCGCGCACCGCGATGAAGAGTGGCCCCCACTTGCCGCAACTAGAGAAAGCCCTCGCACAGGAACGAAGACCCAACACAGCCAAAAATAAATAAATAAATTAAAAACAAAAAAACAAAAAAAAACAGTTGCCATCATCATCAATCATCATCATCACTAGTAATACTGTTAAAAGTAATCTCACTACCACTATTTTCATAGAAGGTAAATAGCTTGTTGTGTGTCGTCTTGGTTGATGGGCATTAGAGCCAGATGATGATGAATCAGAACGGCACAGCACTCTCTAAGGATTCATCTTTTAATTCGCACGCTGAGAATTTGGCCTCTTAGAGTTTGGGGAGCAACCTCTTTATCACCTCCAATAGTTATCTCCTCCAATTTAGCCCCCTAAGCCCTATGAGAAGGAAAAACTAGTCTGTTTGTGGAGGAATGGCATGCTTCCTCAGTTCCTTCCATTCTGGTAGTTGATCTTGATCCCCCACTGCCATAGAGGGTTCCAGGAGGCTGCTACCCTATATATTTCCCTACAGAGAAAACAGAAGACGGGGGTCTCAGTCACAGGTGGCCTGAGCAACCCTAGTGTGAGCTATCAGACACAGCAGTGCCCACAGACTGTCTGTGGCTACCCCCGACCCGACCTGCCCCCCATCCTTCTAACCAAATGGCCAAACCCACCACAGGTGGACGTGATTTATAGTTTGCAAGCATTTCCCAAAATACATCATTTGCTCCACGACCTTGGAAGGAGTTGTTACTATTCCACTTTGTACTTATTAAAACCAAATAGTCCTTGAAAGCTGACCCTGAAGAAAACCTTCGAAGTTAGCCCAACCCCACCCCTTCCTTTTTTTAGATCAGGATGTTGAAAGGTTAAGTGGCTTGTTCAAAATCACAGTGACACTGATGACAAGAGGGACTTGATCTGCTATGGCACTAAGCACTTTACTTATATCATCTCACCTTGTTCTCAGAACAATCTTACAAGGTAGGGCTCAGCAGAAGAGGAAACGGAGAGGGTAGGAGTCAAACCCAGGTTTTTTGTTGTTGTTGTTGTTGTTTTGGGGTTTTTTGTTGTTTTTTTAAAAATTTATTTATTTATTTATTTATTTGGCTGTGTTGGGTCTTCGTTTCTGTGCGAGGGCTTTCTCTAGTTGCGGCAAGTGGGGGCCACTCTTCATCGCGGTGCGCGGGCCTCTCATTGTCGCGGCCTCTCTTGTTGCGGAGCACAGGCTCCAGATGCGCAGGCTCAGAGGTTGTGGCTCATGGGCCCAGTTGCTCCGCGGCACGTGGGATCTTCCCAGACCAGGGCTCGAACCCGTGTCCCCTGCATTGGCAGGCAGATTCTCAACCACTGTGCCACCAGGGAAGCCCAAACCCAGGTTTTTTGTTGCAAGCACAGTGCAGGCTCTGCTCCCCAGCAAGCTCTCCCCAGGGGGGCCCTCTCCACCCCTGACATCAGGGCATCCAGATGGGGGACGGACATGCTCCGAGCTGGGGAGAGAGAAAGGGGCAAGGCCTGCTGCAGAGCAGGAAGGAATCCGGACAAGGCACAGCACTGGGAAAGTGAGTGAGTCCCAGAGAAGCTTGGCTAAAGATGATGCTTGGAGACGGATACCAGTAAAACAGGCAAAACCACCACTGCAGCTGCTTACTCCAACGACCCAGGAGTCCTCTTAGCACTGATGAAATAATATTTATATTTTAAGGCAGGACAAGAAAAATTAAACATAAAATTCTCTCTCTGTGTCTTTTTGGGGCTCCCCCCTCCCTCCTTAATGTGCAGTGTGCATCTGCATTACACATTAACCCGAGCTCCTCAAAGATACGAGTGTCTGTTTAACCATAAAGATCTTTTTTTTTTTCCCCCTTAAAGATCTTTTTTTCTCCCGTTAAAGATATTTTCCCCCCATTCTTCTGAAGCTAGCAATGTAACTTCTTAAAAGAATAGCATTCTTGGACTTCCCTGATGGCGCAGTGGTTAAGAATCCACCTGCCAATGCAAGGGACACAGGTTCAAGCCCTGGTCCGGGAAGATCCCACATGCCGCGGAGCACTAAGCCTGTGAGCCACAACTACTGAGCCTGCCCTCTAGAGCCTGCAAGCCACAGCTACTGAGCCCGTGACTGAAGCCCGCGGGCCTAGAACCCATGCTCCGCAGCAAGAGAAGCCACTGCAATGAGAAGCCCGCACACCGCAACAAAGAGTAGCCCCCGTTCAATGCAACCAGAGAAAGCCCACGAGCAGCAACGAACACCCAACGCAGCCAAAAATAAATAAATTAATTAATTTTAAAAAAAAGATCAAGGTAGTGATTGTGCTCTCTCATCAAATTCATTAAAAAAAAAAAAAAAAAGAATAGGGTTCTTTTCCCTAGCTCTGTAGGGGGTCATGGTGACTTGCTGCTGGCTTTGTACATGCTTACCTGGACTGTGTATTCTTGGTGAACTTTATGTAAAATATCAGGATCTCATTTTGATGTACGACCCTTTGTCTCAAAAATGCACATGACTGTACGTTGGACTTCCTGGACTTCTAACAGGCAAAACAGTTTCAGAGCTTTCTGTCTCCCAGGTTATAATCCTCAGTTTGGCTTGAATACTACTCCCTTTTTTTCTTCGCAACTTGATTGTTAATTGAATTTTTGTCAATAGCAGCAACACAGTATGAGTAAGGTTGAGTTGCACAAGGGGTAAGGAACAGGCCAGAGATTTTTAGCAGGATTTTTTTTTTAATTAAGTATAGTTGATTTACAAGGTTGTGTTAATTTCTGCTGTACATCACAGTAATTCAGTTTTTTTTTCTGAACGTTTTTATTGGAGTATAATTGCTTTACAATGGTGTGTTAGTTTCTGTTTTATAACAAAGTGAATCAGTTATACATAAATACATAAATGCATATACATAAATCTCCATATCTCTTCCCTCTTGCGTCTCCCTCGCTCCCACCCTCTCTATCCCACCCTTCTAGCTGGTCACAAAGTACTGAGCTGATCTCCCTTTGCTATGCGACTGCTTCCCACTAGCTATCTTTTGTACATTTGGTAGTGCACATATGTCCGTATATACACTACTACTCTCTCACTTTTTCCCAGCTTACCCTTCCCCTTCCCCATGTCCTCAAGTCCATTCTCTAGTAGGTCTGTGTCTTTATTCCCGTCTTGCCCCTAAGTTCTTCATGACCTTTTCTTTTTTTTTTTTTATTCCATATATATGTGTTAGCATATGGTATTTGTTTTTCTCTTTCTGACTTCCTTCACTCTGTATGACTGACTCTAGGTCCATCCACCTCACTACAAATAACTCAATTTCGTTTCTTTTTATGGCTGAGTAATATTCCATTGTATATATGCCACATCTTCTTTACCCATTCATCTGTCGATGGACACTTAGGTTGCTTCCATGTCCTGGCTATTGTAAATAGAGCTGCAATGAACATTGCAGTACATGACTTTTTTTGAATTATGGTTTTCTCAGGGTATTTGCCCAGTAGTGGGATTCCTGGGTTGTATGGAAGTTCTATTTTTAATTTTCTAAGGAAACTCCATACTGTTCTCTATAGTGGCTGTGTCAATTTACATTCCCACCAACAGTGCAAGAGGGTTCCCTTTTCTCCACACCCTCTCCAGCATTTATTGTTTGTAGATTTTTTGATGATGGCCATTCTGCCTGGTGAGAGATCATATCGCATTGTAGTTTTGATTTGCATTTCTCTAATGATTAATGATGTTGAGCATTCTTTCATGTGTTGGTTGGGAATCTGTATATCTTCTTTGGAGAAATATCTATTTAGGTCTTCTGCCCATTTTTGGATTGGGTTTTTTGTTTTTTGGATATTGAGCTGCATGAGCTGCTTGTAAATTTTGGAGACTAATCCTTTGTCAGTTGCTTCATTTGCAAATATTTTCTCCCATTCTGAGGGTTGTCTTTTGGTCTTGTTTATGGTTTCCTTTGCTGTGAAAAAGCTTTTAAGTTTCATTAGGTCCCATTTGTTTATTTTTGTTTTTATTTCCATTTCTCTAGGAGGTGGGTCAAAAAGGATCTTGCTGTGATTTATGTCACAGAGTGTTCTGCCTATGTTTTCCTCTAAGAGTTTGATAGTGTCTGGCCTTACATTTAAGTCTTTAATCCATTTTGAGTTTATTTTTGTGTATGGTGTTAGGGAGTGTTCTAATTTCATTCTTTTACATGTGGCTGTCCAGTTTTCCCAGCATCACTTATTGAAGAGGCTGTCTTTTCTCCATTGTATATTCTTGCCTCCTTTGTCAAAGATAAAGTGACCATATGTGTGTGGGTTTATCTCTGGGCTTTCTATCCTGTTCCATTGATCTATATTTCTGTTTTTGTACCAGTACTATACTGTCTTGATTACTGTAGCTTTGTAGTATAGTCTGAAGTCAGGGAGCCTGATTCCGCCAGCTCCGTTTTTCCTTCTCAAGATTGCTTTGGCTATTGGGGTCTTTTGTGTTTCCATACAAATTGTGAAATTTTTTGTTCTAGTTCGGTGAAAAGTGCCAGTGGTAGTTTGATAGGGATTGCATTGAATCTGTAGATTGCTTTGGGTAGTATAGTCATTTTCACAATGTTGATTCTTCCAATCCAAGAACATGGTATATCTCTCCATCTATTTGTATCATCTTTAATTTCTTTCATCAGTGTCTTATAGTTTTCTGCATACAGGTCTTTTGTCTCCTTAGGTAGGTTTATTCCTAGGTATTTTATTCTTTTTGTTGCAATGGTAAATGGGAGTGTTTTCTTAATTTCACTTTCAGATTTTGCATCATTAGTGTATAGGAATGCAAGAGATTTCTGTGCATTAATTTTGTATCCTGCTACTTTACCAAATTCATTGATTAGCTCTAGTAGTTTTCTGGTCGCATCTTCAGGATTCTCTATGTATAGTTTCATGTCATCTGCAAACAGTGACAGATTTACTTCTCCCTTTCCAATTTGGATTACTTTTATTTCTTTTTGTTCTCTGATTGCTGTGGCTAAAACTTCCAAAACTATGTTGAATAATAGTGGTGAGAGTGGGCAACATTTTCTTGTTCCTGATCTTAGTGGAAATGGTTTCAGTTTTTCACCATTGACGACGATGTTGACCTTGGGTTTGTCATATACGGCCTTTATTATGTTGAGGTAAGTTCCCTCTATGCCTACTTTCTGGAAGGTTTTTATCATAAATGGGTGTTGAATTTTGTCAAAAGCTTTCTCTGCATCTATTGAGATGATGATATGGTTTTTCTCCTTCAATTTGTTAATATGGCGTATCACATTGATTGATTTGCATATACTGAAGAATCCTTACATTCCTGGGTTAAACCCCACTTGATCATGGTTTATGATCCTTTTAATATGCTGTTGGATTCTGTTTGCTAGTATTTTGTTGAGGATTTTTGCATCTATGTTCTCAGTGATATTGGTCCTTTTTTGTGACTCTTTGTCTGGTTTTGGTATCAGGGTGATGATGGCCTCATAGAATGAGTTTGGGAGTGTTCCTCCCTCTGCAATATAGTGGAAGAGTTTGAAAAGGATAGGTATTAGCTCTTCTCTAAATGTTTGATAGAATTCGCCTGTGAAGCCATCTGGTGCTGGGCTTTTGTTTGTTGGAAGATTTTTAATCACAGTTTCAATTTCAGTGCTTCTGATTGGTCTGTTCATATTTTCTATTTCTTCCTGGTTCAGTCTCGGAAGGTTGTGCATTTCTAAGAATTTGTCCATTCCATCCAGGTTGTCCATTTTATTGGCATATAGTTGCTTGTAGTAATCTCTCATGATCCTTTGTATTTCTGCAGTGTCAGTTGTTACTTCCCCTTTTTCATTTCTAATTCTATTGATTTGAGTCCTCTCCCTTTTTTTCTTGATGAGTCTGGCTAATGGTTTATCAATTTTGTTTATCTTCTCAAAGAACAAACTTTTAGTTTTATTGATCTTTGCTATCGTTTCCTTCATTTCTTTTTCATTCATTTCTGATCTGATCTTTATGATTTCTTTCCTTCTGCTAACTTTGGGGTTTTTTTTTTTTTTTTTTAAAGAAGTTTTTTTTTTTTTAAAGAATTTCACTTATTTATTTATTTATTTATTTTTGGCTGTGTTGGGTCTTCGTTTCTGTGCGAGGGCTTTCTCTAGTTGTGGCAAGTGGGGGGCCACTCTTCATCGCGGTGCGCGGGCCTCTCACTATCGCGGCCTCTCTTGTTGCGGAGCACAGGCTCCAGACGCACAGGCTCAGTAGTTGGGGCACACGGGCTTAGTTGCTCCGCGGCATGTGGGATCTTCCCAGACCAGGGCTCGAACCTGTGTCCCCTGCATTGGCAGGCAGCTTCTCAACCACTGCGCCACCAGGGAAGCCCTAACTTTGGGGTTTTTTTGTTCTTCTTTCTCTAATTCCTTTAGGTGTAGGGATAGGTAGTTTATTTAAGATGTTTCTTGTTTCTTGAGGTAGGATTGTATCGCTCTAAACTTCCCTCTTAGAACTGCTTTTGCTGCATCCCATAGGTTTTGGGTCGTCATGTTTTCATTGTCATTTGTTTCTAGGTATTTTTTGATTTCCTCTTTGATTTCTCTAGTGATCTCTTGGTTATTAAGTAGTGTATTGTTTAGCCTCCATGTGTTTGTATTTTTTACAGATTTTTTCCTGTAATTGATATCTAGTCTCATAACATTGTGGTCAGAAAAGATACTTGATATGATTTCAATTTTCTTAAATTTACCAAGGCTTGATTTGTGACCCAAGATATGATCTATCCTGGAGAATGTTCCATGAGCACTTGAGAAGAAAGTGTATTCTGTTGTTTTTGGATGGAATGTCCTATAAATATCAATTAAGTCCATCTTGTTTAATGTGTCATTTAAAGCTTGTGTTTCCTTATTTATTTTCATTTTGGATGATCTGTCCATTGGTGAAAGTGGGGTGTTAAAGTCCCCTACTATGATCGTGTTACTGTCGATTTCCCCTTTTATGGCTGTTAGTATTTGCCTTATGTATTGAGGTGCTCCTATGTTGGGTGCATAAATATTTGCAATTGTTATATCTTCTTCTTGGACTGAGCCCTTGATCATTATGCAGTGTCCTTCTTTGTCCCTTGTAATAGTCTTTGATTTAAAGTCTATTTTGTCTGATATGAGAATTGCTACTCCAGCTTTCTTTTGATTTCCAATAATTCAGTTTTATATATATATAAATTCTTATATATAATATAAGAATATATAAATATATTTATATATAAATGAATATATGCATTCATTCATGAATATATATATATATATTCAAGATTATATGTATTCTTTTCCATTATGGTTTGTCACAGGATATTGAATATAGTTCCCTGTGCTATAGAGTAGGACCTTGTTGTTTATCCATTCCATATATAATAGTTTGCATCTGCTAACCCCAGACTCCCACTCTATCTCTCCCCCACCCCCAGCAGAATTTTTTTTAACATAAACCTCCTAGAGTCTGGTGAACTATGAACAGGTGAGACGAAGATCCAAAAGAAAAGTCTGCTGATTATATGAATTTTCACCAAGAGTAAATCAGTCGTTCTCAACCGAGATGATTGTGCCCCCAAGGGACATTTGACAATGTCTGAAGACATCCTTGGGTGTCACATGCGGGTGACAGGGTGCTGGGTTGCTACTGGCAAGTAGTGGAGAGAGGTGAGGGACACTGCTAAGCATCCTACAGTACACAGGACAGCCCCTATCCACAAAGAATTATCTGGCGCAAAATATCCATAGCGCCGAGGCTGAGAAACGCTGGTGTAAATGAAGCAGAGCTGCATATAAACATGGCCTCAATTGTACACCAAGCACCTCAGATTTAGAGAAATAGTGAAGTTGGGCAAAGAGCCTTGGAGTAGAGGTGGTAAGACCTATTTTCCAGTCCTGACCTGATGATGATTGGTTTGGAGCTTGGGGAAAGTCATTTGCTTTTTCAGGGTCTTTTTGTCTTCCTACATGTAGAGCAGCCATGTGGTGGGGCCAGATCTTTGCTGGGGTTGGCTGGTGGCACACTGGAAACAGCAGGGCTACTCTACCCTCACAGATCATTGCGAAGCTGTGATAACCAAACATCTCAAAGGTTTGTGTACCATGACTTCTTTAGTAGAGAATCATCACTTTCCCCTCCACTTATAAAGGTAATCCACAATCGTTATAGAAATGTTAGAAAATATAGAATAACACAAAGACAAGGGGAAAAAAATCCTATAACCTCACCCCTTAGAAAGGAGTTTTATTCTAGAAGTGTCCAGATGCTGAACTCCACTATTGTGAAAATGAAGAGGAAAAGGAGAGCACGAGGTCTCTGCACTCCCTTTTTGCTGTTACTGGGTTTTTGGTTTTTTCTTTTTCACTTCCTTATAGTGCAACAGAACTTTACAGACTTTGGGTCAGAAGTGGAGTGCAAATATTTTTAACTTTGGCTACTTTGCACTGGTGTCTTAACTTCTTTTTTTTTTTTTTAACATTTATGTTTAATTGTGGTAAAGTATAAATGACATAAAATTTATTCTTCACCATTTTTAAGTGTACAGTTCAGTAGTGCTAAGTATATTCGCATTGCTGTATAACCTTGTCTCCAAAACTTTTTCATCTTACAGAACTGAAACTCAATGCCCATTAAATGCAACTCCCCATATCCCCCTCCCCCCAGTCCTTGGCAACCACCATCTACTTTCTGTTTTATGAATTTGACTACTCTAGACACCTCATATAAGTGGAATCACAGAGCATCTGTCCTTTTGTGACTGGTTTATTTCACTTAGCATATGTCTTCAAGGTTCATCCATGTTGAAGTATGTGTCAGAGCTTCCTTCCTTTTTTATGGCCAAATAATGTTCCATTGTATGTTTATAGCACATTTTGTTTGTCCATTCATCCGTCAATGGGCACTTGGGTTGCTTCCACCTTTTAGCTATTATGAGTAATGCTGCTCTGAATATGAGTGGGCAAATATCTCTTTGAGACCCTGTTTTCCATGTTTTAATCTTTTGAGTTTTCTTTTTTTGTACAACAGGGAAAAGAAGCATACTTGCCTTGCACACCTTACAAAGAGAGTGCTAGAGAAACAGTGAATGGCCAACAGCAGTAATGTTGCCACCAGAGCAGCAGTGGGGATTGGATAGGGAGAACCAGCCCTCATTGGAGATGTTGGGTAGGATTGACAAGGTCTGGGAAGATGAGAAAGACGGAGGCCTGTGCTGTTCCTGCATGAGCGCGCATCCTCACCCATCGCCACTCAGTCCCCAAGCCTGGCCCTCCTACTGCTGTAGCTTTCCTCCTTGTCTTTGGTTTGGTGCCCTGGTTTCTTTGTAAAAGCTCTTTTTCCCTTCCTCTGCCTGGAAAATGTCTATCACTTTTCAAGACCCCCTAAAAAGCAAGTGTCCTGCCTACAAAGCCCCTATATAAGAACTCACATGTTTTGTTTCACACCGTAAGGTAAAGCCTGAGTAAGAAAAATCAGATTATGTCCTATGCTGTAAATTACAAATCTTTGGAAAACAACTCTTTCAGAAGTGTAGGCTTATACACTTCTACTTGAGGAGGCTAAATCGAATCCTGGTGGGCTGAAGACACGTGTCTCTAAGTTTCCTTCCAGAACTTAATTGACTCCTAAGAGACTTGGGTCACTAATCCCCCCAACTCTAAACTTTCATAGGTCTTTGACCTCTCTATTCACTGGGATGTAGCAATGACAATAGTATCTTCCATGCTGAAGCACTTGATGGCTTATAAACCATTTTTGAATATTTTGTCCTGATTCTCACAATCCTATGAGGTGGGCAGACAGGGATCAGTGCATCTGTTTCAGAGGTACAGAAGTATTTACTTCCAGTTTTAAGTCATGATAAAACAACGACACAGAAGAAGAGAAATATAGTGTATGCATATGTGTGCACGAGGACAGAAAGAAGCAAAGACATTTAAAATATGAGAAAAAAGGAAAACCAAATAATGCCTGATCAATTATGAACTAGTACTGTCAAGTAAAGATTGCAGTTAATTTGTAGGTGGCCCTACTTCAAAGGATCTCTTACAGGTTTATAATCGAGACTTTGTCAAAATGCTTAAACTATTAGCAAAAGAGAAAGTGTTTTCTGTTGTTTAATATGATGCATTGACCTGCTGGAAAAAATTCATCACCTGAATATAACCGGCAGCATTGCCATCAGGAAGAGTTCATGCAGTGAGAAAAATATAATTACAGCAGCTCTGAAGATGTGCCCTTTTAGAATCCCTCCAGAATTAAAGGATGTAAAAAGGATTTAGCCACATCACCAATATGCCTGATGCTGTTTGTTTCTGTTCTGCTCCATTCATTACAACTAACTACTCACATGTGAATAGTGACAGAATCAAAGCCTTTATGCTAGTTTATTAAAATACTTATATAGCTCTCCACTATCTCCTTACACCCCTCTCCTACAGCTTTCATACTGAGGCAGGGACGTGTTTGCCCTTTAATAGCACAGAAACATCATTTTCCTTCTTTGATTGCTCCTGTAGAATGGTAAGGCTTGCACTTTGACCAAAGGGGGACATCGACAAATTCCTTGTCTTCAGAGGAAGCACTGTCCACATTTAAGAAAAAGGAAATCCCATGTTTTCCTTGAGGATGACTGAGGGATTTAAAGAATCTTTTCTAGATCTCCAACTGATTAGAATTTTTTCCCCATTATATAGCGTACTTTGTGAGTGGTCCCTGTTCACATGAAGTTAAATGTTCGAAATGAAGTATGTTGCTCTGTTTGGGAAATCACCAGGGCCTGCAGAGAGCTGGGAAATTGGCAGTGGATGTGCCCCTGATGTGAGACCAACAACTATCTCAAGGCCACAGAGAGTCTAGTCTGGTTGCCCCAAGGAGATATTTGGCCATGGTGGGAGACTTTGTGGGTTGTCACAACTGAGGGAAAGAGGTACTAGCAGCATCTAGTGGGTAGAGGCCCGGGGTGTTGCCAAACATTCTGCAATACACAGGCCAGCCCCTCACAACAAAGAGTTATGAGACCTGTTGGTTTGCTAGGGCTGCAGTAACAAAGTACCACAGATTGTTTTCAAAGTTGGTGAGTCTGTTTCTGGTTTGTAAATAAGTTCATTTTTTAAGATTCCATATATGTGTTTATTTATTTATTTTTGTATGTTTTCAGCTTTAATTAATTTTAATTAAAAATTAACCACATGTCCCCTGCTGCTAACCATAAGTTTGTTCTCTAAGTCTGTGAGTCTGTTTCTGTTTTGTAAATAGTTCATTTGTATCATTTCTTTTTAAATTCTGCGTATAAGGGATATCATATGATATTTCTCTTTCTCTAACTTACTTCACTCAGTATAACAGTCTCTAGGTCCATCCATGTTGCTGCAAATGACATTATTTCGTTCTTTTTAATGGCTTAGTAATATTCTATTGTATATATGTATCATGTCTTTATCCATTCCTCTGTTGATGGACATTAAGTTGCTTCCATGTCTTGGCTATTGTAAACAGTGCTGCAATGAACACTAGGGTGCATGTATCCTTTCGAACCATGTTTTTTTCCAGATATATGCCCAGGAATGGGATTGCAGGATCATATGGTAGCTCTATTTTTAGTTTTTTAAGAAACCGCCATTCTGTTTTCCATAATGGCTGTACCAATTTACATTCCCACCACCAGTGTAGGAGGGTTCCCTTCTCTCCACACCCTCTCCAGCATTTATTGTTTGTGGATTTTTTTGATGATAGCCATTTTGACTGGTGTGAGGTGATATCTCATTGTACCTTTGATTTGCATTTCTCTAATAATTAGCGATGTTAAGCATCTTTTCCTGTGCCTCTTGGCCATCTGTATGTCTTCTTTGGAGAAATATCTATTTAGGTCTTCGGCCACTTTTTGCTTGTGTTGTTTGTTTTGATGATATTAGGCCTCATGAATTGTTTGTAAATTTTGGAGACTAATCTCTTGTCGGTCACATCAGTTGCAAATATTTTCTCCCAATCTGTGGGTTGTCTTTTCATTTTGTTTATGGTTTCCTTTGCTGTGCAAAAGCTTTTGAGTTTAATTAGATCTCATTTGTTTATTTTTGTTTTTATTTCCATTATTCTGGGAGACAGATTGAAAAAGATATTGCTGTGATTTATGTCAGAGAGTGTTCTGCCAATGTTTTCCTCTAGGAGTTTTATAATGTCCGGTCTCACCTTTAGGTCTTTAATCCATTTTGAGCTTATTTTTGTGTATGGTGTCAAAGAATGATCTAATTTCATTTTTTTACATGTAGCTGTCCAGTTTTCCCAGCAACATTTGTTGAAGAGACTGTCTTTCCATTGTTGTGTAGTCTTGCCTCCTTTGTCATAGATTAATTGACCATAGGTGCATGGGTTTGTTTCTGGGCTTTCTATCCTGTTCCATTGATCTATATATTTCTATTTTTGTGCCAGTACCATACAGTTTTGATGACTATAGCTTTGTAGTATAGTCTGAAGTCAAGGAGCCTGATTCCTCCAGCTCCGTTTTTCTTTCTCAAGATCGCTTCGGCTATTTGGGTCTTTTGTGTCTCCATACAAATTTTAAGTTTTTTGTTCTAGTTCTTTAAAAATTGCCACTGGGAATTTGATTGGGATTGCATTGAATCTGTAGATTGTCTTGAGTAGTATAGTCATTTTGGCAATATTGATTCTTCCAGTCCAAGGACACGGTATATCTTTCCATCTGTTTGTGTATCCTTGATTTATTTCATCTGCATCTTATATTTTTCGGAGTACAGATCTTCTGTCTCCTTAGGTAGGTTTATTCCTAGGTATTTTATTCTTTTGATACAATGGTAAATGCGATTGTTTCTTGAATTTCTCTTTTGGATCTTTTGTTGTTAGTGTACAGGAATGTAACAGATTTCTGTGTATTAATTTTGTAACCTGCAACTTTACCAAATTTATTGATGAGCTCTAGTAGTTTTCTGGTAGCATCCTTAGCATTTTCTACGTATGGTAGCATGTCATCTGCAAACAGTGACAGTTTAACTTCTTTTCCAATTTGGATTCCTTTTATTTCTTTTTCTTCTGTGATTGCTGTAGCTAGGACTTCCAAAACTATGTTGAATAGGAGTGGTGGGTGTGGACATCCTTGTCTTATTCCTGATCTTAGAGGAAATGCTTTCAGCTTTTCACCATTGAGTATGATGTTAGCTGTAGGTTTGTCATATATGGCCTTTATTATGTTGAGTTATGGTCCCTTTATACCCACTTTCTGGAGAGTTTTTATCATAAATGGGTGCTGAATTTTGTCAAAAGCTTTTTCTGCAACTATTGAGACGATCATATTGTTTTTATTCTTCAGTTTGTTGATGTGGTGTATCACACTGATTGATTTGCAGATATTGAAAAATCCTTGCATCCCTGGGATAAATCCCACTTGATCATGGTGTATGATCTTTTTAATGTATTGTTGGATTCTGTTTGCTAGTATTTTGTTGAGGATTTTTGCTTCTATGTTCATCAGTGATATTGGCCTGTAATTTTCTTTTTTTGTGGTATCTTTGTCTGGTTTTGATATCAGGGTGATGGTGGCCTCACAGAATGAGTTTGGGAGTTTTCCTTCCTCTGCAATTTTTTGGAACTGTTTCAGGATAGGTGTTAGCTCTTCTCTAAATGTTTGACAGAATTAACCTGTGAAGCCATCAGGTCCTGGACTTTTGTTTGTTGGGAATTTTTAAATCACAGTTTCAATTTCAGTGCTTGTGATTGGTCTGTTCCTATTTTCTATTTCTGGTTCAGTCTTGGAAAGTGGTATTTTTCGAAGAATTTGTTCATTTCTTCTAGGTTGTCCATTTTATTGGCATACGGTTGCTTGGAGTAGTCTCTTATGATCTTTTGTATTTCTGTGGTGTCTGTTGTAACTTCTTTTTCATTTCTAATTTTACTGATTTGAGTCCTCTCCCTTTTTTTCTTGATGAGTCTGGCTAAAGGTTTATCAATTTTGTTTATCTTTTCAAAGAACTAGCTTTTAGTTTTGTTGATCTTGACTCTTGTTTTCTTTGTCTCTATTTCATTTATTTCTGCTCTGATCTTTATGATTTCTTTCCTTCTACTAACTTTAGGTTTTGTTTGTTCTTCTTTCTCTAGTTGCTTTAGGTGTAAGATGAGGTTGTTTATTTGAGATTTTTCTTGTTTCCTAAGGTAAGATTGTATTGCTATAAACTTCCCTCTTAGAACTGCTTTCCTGCATGCCATAGGTTTTGGATCATTGTGCTTTCATTTTCATTTGTCTGTAGGTATTTTTTTATTTCCTCTTTGATTTCTTCAGTGACCCATTGGTTGTTTAGTAGCATATTGTTTAGCTTCCACGTGTTTGTGTTTTTTATAGTTTTTTTCTTGTAGTTTATTTCTAATCTCATAGCGTTGTTATCAGAAAAGATGCTTGATATGATTTCAATTTTCTTCAATTTACCGAGGTTCACCTTGTGGCCCAGCATGTGGTCAGTCCTGGAGAATGTTCCATGTGCACTTGAGAAGAATGTGTATTCTGCTGCTTTGGGATGGAATGCTCTATAAATATCAATTAACTCCATGTGGTCTAATGTGTCATTTAAGGCCTGTGTTTCCTTATTGGTTTTCTGTCTGGATGATCTATTCCTTGATGAAAGTGGGGTGTTAAAGTCCCCCACTATCATTGTGTTACTGTTGATTTCTCTCTTTATGGTTGTTAGTATTTGCCTTATATATTGAGGTGCTCCTATGTTGTGTGCATATATATTTACAATTGTTATATTTTCTTCTTGGATTGATCACTTGATCATTATGTAGTGTCCTTCTTTGCCTCTTATAAAAGTCTTTGTTTTAAAGTCTATTTTGTCTGATATGAGAATTGCTACTCCAGCTTTCTTTTGATTTGCATTTGTGTGGAATACCTTCTTCCATCCCGTCACTTTCAGTCTGTATGTGTCCCTAGGTCTGAGGTGGGTCTCTTGTAGACAGCATATATATGGGTCTTGTTTTTATATCCACTCAGCCAGTCTATGTCTTTTGGTTGGTGCATTTAATCCATTTACATTTAAGGTAATTATTGATATGTGTATTCCTATTGCTATTTTTTAAATTGTTTTGGGTTTGTTTTTATAAGTCTTTTTTCTTGCTTTCCTCTTTTGTTCTCTTCTCTTGTGGTTTGATGACCATCTTTAGTGTTGTGTTTTGGTTGCTTTTTTCTTTTTTGTGTGTGTATCTATTGTAGTTTTTGGGTCTGAGGCTTTGATATAGCAGTCTATAAATGTAAAAGGTTTTTTTTTGTTTTGTTTTTGTTTTTTTGTTTTTTAAGTTACTAATCTCTTTCCTGCCTAGAGGAGTTCCTTTAGCATTTGTTGCAAAGCTGGTCTGGTGGTGCTAAATTCTCTTAGTTTTTGCTTGTCTGTAAAGCTTTTGATTTCTCCATCAAATCTTAATAAGAACCTTGCTGGGTAGAGTATTCTTGGTTGTAGGTTCTTCCCTTTCATCACTTTAAATATATCGTGCCACCCCCTTCTGGCTTGCAGAATTTCTGCTGAGAAATCAGCTGATAACTGAATGGGAGTTCCCTTGTATGTTATTTGTCGTTTTTCCCTTGTTGCTTTTAATAATTTTTCTATGTCTTTAATTTTTGTCAATTTGATTACTATGTGTTTTGGCATGTTCCTCCTTGGGTTTATCCTGCCTGGGACTCTCTGTGCTTCCTGGACTCTGGTGACTATTTCCTTTCCCATGTTAGGGAAGTTTTCAGCTATTATCCCTTCAAATTTTTTCTCGGGTCTTTTCTCTCTCTCCTCCTTCTGAGACCCCTATAATGTGAATGTTGGTGCATTTAATGTTGTCCCAGTGGTCTCTTTGACTGTCTTCATTTCTTTTCATTCTTTTTTCTTTATTCTGTTCCACAGCAGTGATTTCCACCATTCTGTCTTCCAGGTCACTTATCCGTTCTTCTGCCTCAGTTATTCTGCTATTGATTCCTTCTAGTGTATTTATCATTTCAGTTATTGTATTGTTCATCTCTGTTTGTTCTTTAGTTCTTCTAGGTCCTTGTAAAACGTTTCTTGCATCTTCTCAATCTTTGCCTCCATTCTTTTTCCAAGATCCTGGATCATCTTCATTATCATTATTCTGAATTCTTTTTCTGGAAGGTGCTTTATTTAGTTGTTTTTCTGGGGTTTTATCTTGTTCCTTCAGCTGCAACATAGTCTTCTGTCTTTTCATTTTGTCTAACTTTCTTTGATTGTGGTTTTCGTTCCACAGGCTGCAGAATTGCAGTTCTTCTTGCTTCTGCTGTCTGCCCTCTGGTGGATGAAGCTATCTAAAAGCTTGTGCAAGCTTCCTCAAGATTCCACATACAATGGCTACCAATGGGAAAAGGTGGAGGGGGAAGGGATAAATTAGAAGTTTGGGATTAACATATACATACTACTATAAATGAAGTAGATAGTCAACAAGGACTTACTATACAGCACAGGGAACTCTACTCAATATTCTGTAATAACCTATATGGGAAAAGAATCTGAAAAAGAATGGATATATGTATATGTATAACTGAATCAGTTTGCTGTACACCTGTAACTAACAAAATATTGTAAATCAACTATACACCAATATAAAATAAAAATTAAATTTTAAAAAAGTAACACAGATTGGGTGCCTTAAATAACAGACACTTATTGTCTCTCAGTTCTGGAGGTTAGAAGTCTGAAAACAAGACAATATTCCTTCTGTCTGAGGCTGAGGGAAGCATCTGTCTTCAGCTTGCAGATGTTCATCTTTCTGTCTCTTCAATCGTCTTCCCTCCATGTGTGTCTCCATGTCCAAATTTCCCCAATTTTGGAGTCACCAGTCCTATTGGATTAAGGCACCCTAATGACCTCATTTAACTTGGCTACCTCTGTAAAGACCTTATCTCCACATAAGGTCACATTCTGAGGTCCTAAGAGTTAGGACTTCAACATATGAATTTGGGGGGACACAACTCAACCCATGACACAGCCCAAAATGTCATTAATGCTAAGGTTGAGACACCTTAGTCTAAATGGTCGCTTTACATCTCTGCTTCTTTTCCTCTTTCTGTCCTTGATTTGGCTGAATCTTTGGAACAGCATTCACACAGAAAAAGGATGGAAATTCTCATTTATCATCAGGATATTATCACTAGGCATTTAGGGGTGAATACCCAGAAACATCACAATGATTAGATAAAAATTTCACTTTCATGCCCCATCTAGCACCAAAATAGACAGACTCTTTATTTTGCCCTCCACTTTCCTCTATCTCTGGTTTCCTATACACATTCCTCCCCTTGGACTGGCTTTTGTTTTTGAGGCCACTTGCCAGATATTACGCCCATGGATGTAGCCATCTGTGTCCTACGTACAAAGAGTACTAGTAGAGGCAGTCTTTTTAAATGTTTCAACTTATGGTGAACTGACCCACCTTAGAGGTGTAGTAGAAGTGGAAATATGAGCTTCTGGGTTCATCAGACATGGGCTCATATCCCACTCTGTCCTTATTGCTGTGTAACCTTGGGAAAGCTAATTAACCTCTCTGAGTCTCTGATAGTTTCCTCTCTGGTAGAATGGGGTGGAGGATAATAATATCTACACTATAGATAGAGCTGCAGTGTGGATTCAATGAAATAATGCATGAAGTGAGGCTAGCTTAATGTCTGGCTCACAGAATGCAGTCAGTAAACATTAACTTCTGGTATTATTATTTTAAAAAAAGGTGAAAATGCAGCCTTGAGTTCATCCCCTCACAGCAGTAACATTGAGTGAGCACTTTCAGTGCACTACACACTAGGGGTGCAAATGTAGGTAAGATCCTTGCAGTCTAGTGAGGAAGGAAAACAAGTAAATGATAACAGCTGTGCACAAAGTGCCATAATCAAACTATACATAACCCTCTACAGGAACATGAAGAAGGATTTATAGAAAAGACCTCTGGGAAAATATTCAGGAAATATTTATAGAAACCTGAAGTCATCATCTTGATTTATCCAAATGTAATTCGGGTTTTACATATGCAGCTTTTTTTTTAGATTGTATTATGACAAAATCATGTCCCCTTTATCACTATAAGAACTAATACAGGGTTTTCAAATACTAAATGAAAAATGCAAAAGGCAAAAGTGAGAAGAACAACGTTTTTAATATGAATAATTTGTTTCTGTGAAAAGAGAAATGAGAAAACATGTGAAGTGATGATGAGTTATTCTAGATATTCATGGATGATCTAAGCAATTATAATTTTTTTAATGTGTTTATTTCAGTGATAAATATGAAAGATAGTCTGGGAAATCCCACTCATGTTACAAAGATGGTAGGAGTGAAAAATATAGGAACAGTTGTTTCCAATAATGTTACTCTTAGAAGGAAAACAGAAAAGGAATTAATGAAATATAACACTTATGAAATAGTTTGTCTCCTTTGTTCACAACTGTAGCCCATTGCTTAGAATTATGGCACAAAGTAGGTTCTGAAGAAGCTGTTGAATAAATTGGTTGCTTCTCAGCCAAAAGATAATGAATAATAAGCTAAGATGAATGGAATGAACTCACTTGAAGATCTTGACATTACGAAGGACTCTGGAATGTCATGCTGGAAACACCATGCCCAGGGAATTTCCTTCTAACCTTGGGGGCTCACTTCACATCATTAAATAATTAGTTAGACTAATATGTGTTAAGGGCCCATTACTGCTGGGCCTGGGAATGCACAGATGAGGAGAAAGCTGCCCTGCTTCTGTGAGGAGGTGGTGGACTAGGGCACAGGCACCTCTGTGATATTTGCCACAATAGAGGAAAGCACAGGGACGTGGGATCTAGCAGGAAGGCGTTGGAGAAATAATACATTTATTAAAATAAAAAATCTTTCCCACATCTATCCGTTCATTCAATAATCACTCTTTAAGCACTTACAATGTGCCCAGACACCAGGTTTGGGGCTGGAGAGAAAACGTTGGCTAAGGCATCACCGTTGTCCGAGAGCTTTAAGGTTTATTTTAAGGACACAAACACGTAAATCACAAGTGCAATGAAGGGTTAGGAATGTGCTAGAAGCATGGCTTGGATGGGCTGGTTACCACAGAGGGAGAGGTTTCCTGGTAGGACAGGACAACACCTCCACAGTGAGAAAGTCCCCGGACCACTCACATTCACGGGCAGCAGGACCCAGGAAGTGCGGAGAAACCAGGGCAGTCCTGGCCTTCCCTACAGTTCCACTGAGCGACCTGGTACCCCCACTAGAAACCCCAGTCACCAAGGGAAGCAGGGCAGCTTATGGAAGCTTAAATAACTGAAAGCTCAGTTTGCCAAAAAACAATTTGTCAGATCATCAATTCACCAAATTTACCATTTTACAAAAAAACTTTCTTCTCTTAATTATTTATAAACTTATAGTTATTTGTCTCTAATGGAACCACTTTAGTAGTTTGGGAGGATTTCTATAGTTTCTATGAACAAGATTTCACTTTGTCTTCATAGCAGCATTTAAAGAAATCCTTAAACGTTCTTAGACTGTATAAAAATTCAGAAATCATTCCATAACCAGCATGCCAGTGCTTGCCTCCTCCAAGAATTGTTTATACTGATTTCTTTGATCCTGTTTTGGTTTTGCCAACATTTTAGCATGTTTGTGATCGTTCTGCCACTTTTTCAAGTACTTTGTCAAGACAACTTTTCTTTTTTTTTTTTTGTGGAATTTTTGAATTTTATTTTATTTATTTTTTTAAGCAGCAGGTTCTTATTAGTTATCCATTTTATACATATTAGTGTATGTATGTCAATCCCAATCTCCCAATTCATCACACCACACTTTCCCCCCTTGGTGTCCATATGTTTGTTCTCTACATCTGTGTCTCAATTTCTGCCCTGCAAACCGGTTCATCTGTACCATTTTTCTAGGTTCCACATATATGTGTTCATATACGATATTTGTTTTTCTCTTTCTGACTTACTTCACTCTGCATGACAGTCTCTAGATTCATCCACGTCTCTACAAATGACCCAATTTCGTTCCTTTTTATGGCTGAGTAATATTCCATTGTATATATGTACCACACCTTCTTTATCCATTCGTCTGTAGATGGGCATTTAGTCTGCTTCCATAAGCTAGTTATTGTAAATAGTGCTGCAATGAACATTGGGGTGCATGTGTCTTTTTGAATTATGGTTTTCTCTGGGCATACACCCAGTAGTGGGATTGCTGGGTCATATGGTAATTCTATTTTTAGTTTTTTAAGGAACCTCTATACTCTTCTCCATAGTGGCTGTATCAATTTACATTCCCACCAACAGTGCAAGAGGGTTCCCTTTTCTCCACACCCTCTCCAGCATTTGTTGTTTGTAGATTTTCCGACGATGCCCATTCTAACTGGTGTGAGGTGATAGCTCATTGTAGTTTTGATTTGCATTTCTCTAATAATTAGTGATGTTGAGTAGCTTTTCATGTGCTTCTTGGCCATCTGTATGTCTTCTTTGGAGAAATGTCTATTTAGGTCTTCTGCCCAGTTTTGGATTGGGTTGTTTGTTTTTTAATATTGAGCTGCATGAGCTGTTTATATATTTTGGAGATTAATCCTTTGTCCATTGATTTGTTTGCAAATATTTTCTCCCATTCTGAGGGTTGTCTTTTCGTCTTGTTTATAGTTTCCTTTGCTGTGCAAAAGCTTTGAAGTTTCATTAGGTCCCATTTTTTAATTTTTGCTTGCATTTTCACTACTCTAGGAGGTGGGTCAAAAAAGATCTTGCTGTGATTTATGTCATGGAGTGTTCTTCCTATGTTTTCCTCTAAGAGTTTTATAGTGTCCAGTCTTACATTTAGGCCTCTAATCCATTTTGAGTTTATTTTTGTGTATGGTGTTAGGGAGTGTTCTAATTTCACTCTTTTACATGTAGCTGTCCAGTTTTCCCAGCACCACTTATTGAAGAGGCTGTCTTTTCTCCATTGTATATCCTTTCCTCCTTTGTCATAGATTAGTTGACCATGGGTGCGTGGGTTTATCTCTGGGCTTTCTATCTTGTTCCATTCATCTATATTTCTGTTTTGGTGCCAGTACCATATTGTCTTGATTACTGTAGCTTTGTAGTATAGTCTGAAGTCAGGGAGTCTGATTCCTCCAGCTCCGTTTTTTTCCCTCAAGACTGCTTTGGCTACTCAGGGTCTTTTGTGTCTCCATACAAAGTTTAATATTTTTTGTTCTAGTTCTGTAAAAAATGCCATTGGTAATTTGATAGGGATTGCATTGAATCTGTAGATTGCTTTGGGTAGTATAGTCATTTTCACAATATTGATTCTTCCAATCCAAGAACCTGGTATATCTCTCCATCTATTTGTATCACCTTTAATTTCTTTCATCAGTGTCTTATCATTTTCTGCATACAGGTCTTTTGTCTCCCTAGGTAGGTTTATTCGTAGGTATTTTCTTCTTTTTGTTGCAATGGTAAATGGGAGTGTTTCCATAATTTCTCTTTCAGATTTTTCATCATTAGTGTATAGGAATGCAAGAGATTTCTGTGCATTAATTTTGTATCCTACAACTTTACCAAATTCCTTGATTAGCTCTAGTAGTTTTCTGGTGGCATCTTTAGGATTCTCTATGTATAATATCATGTCATCTGCAAACAGTGACAGTTTTACTTCTTCTTTTCCAATTTGTATTTCATTTATTTCCTTTTCTTCTCTGATTGCCATGGCTAAGACTTCCAAAACTATGTTGAGTAATAATGGTGAGAGTGGACATCCTTGTCTTGTTTCTGATCTTAGAGGAAATGCTTTCAGTTTTTCACCATTGAGAATGATGTTTGCTGCAGATTTGTCGTATATGACCTTTATTATGTTGAGGTATGTTCCCTCTATGCCCACTTTCTGGAGAGTTTTTATCAGAAATGGATGGTGAATTTTGTCAAAAGCTTTTTCTACAACTATTGACATGATCATATGGTTTTTCTTCTTCATTTTGTTAATATGGTTTATCACATTGATTGATTTGCATATATTGAAGAATCCTTGCACCCCTGGGATAAATCCCATTGATCATGGTGTATGATCCTTTTAATGTGTTGTTGGATTCTGTTTGCCAGTATTTTGTTGAGGATTTTTGCATCTATATTCATCAGTGATATTGGTCTGTAATTTTCTTTTTTGTAGTATCTTTGTCTCGTTTTGGTATCAGGGTGATGGTGGCCTCATAGAATGAGTTTGGGAGTTTTCCTTCCTCTGCAATTTTTTGGAAGAGCTTGAGAAGGATGGGTGTTAGCTCTTCTCTAAATGTTTGCTAGAATTCACCTGTGAAGCCATCTGGTCCTGGACTTTTGTTTGTAGGAAGATTTTTAATCACAGTTTCAATTTCAGTGCTTGTGATTGGTCTGTTCATATTTTCTATTTCTTCCTGGTTCAGTCTTGGAAGGTTATACCTTTCTAAGAATTTGTCCATTTCTTCCAGGCTGTCCATTTTATTGGCATAGAGTTGCTTGTAGTAGTCTCTTAGGATGCTTTGTATTTTGGCAGTGTCTGTTGTAACCTCTCCTTTTTCGTTTCTAATTTTATTGATTGAGTCCTCTCCCTCTTTTTCTTGAAGAGTCTGGCTAATGGTTTATCAATTTTGTTTATCTTTTCAAAGAACCATCTTTTAGTTTCATTGATCTTTGCTACTGTTTTCTTTGTTTCTATTTCATTTATTTCTGCTCTGATCTTTATGATTTCTTTCCTTCTGCTAACTTTGGGTTTTGTTTGTTCTTCTTTCTCTAGTTCCTTTAGGTGTAAGGTTAAATGGTTTATTTGAGATTTTTCTTGTTTCTTGAGGTAGGATTCTACTGCTATAAACCTCCCTCTTGGAACTGCTTTTGCTGCATCCCATAGGTTTTGGATTGTCACATTTTCATTGTCATTTGTCTCTAAGTATTTTTTGATTTCCTCTTTGATTTCTTCAGTGATCTCTTTGTTATTCAATAACATATTGTTTAGCTTCCATGTGTTTGTGTTTTTTACGTTTTTTTCCCTGTAATTGATTTTTAATCTCATAGTGTTGTGGTCAGAAAAGATGCTTGATATGATTTCAATTTTCTTAAATTTACTGAGGCTTGATTTGTGACCCAAGATGTGATCTCTCCTGAAGAATGATCCATGCACACTTGAGAGGAAAGTGTAATCTGCTGTTTTTGGATGGAATGTCCTATACATATCAATTAAATCTATTTGGTCTATTTTGTCATTTAAAGCTTGTGTTTCCTTATTAATTTTCTGTTTGGATGATCTGTCCATTGGTGTAAGTAAGGTGTTAAAGTTCCCCACTATCATTGTGTTACTGTTGATTTCCTCTTTTATAGTTGTTAGCAGTTGCCTTATGTATTGAGGTGCTCCTATGTTGGGTGCATATATATTTATAATTGTTATATCTTCTTCTTGGATTGATCCCTTGATCATTATGTAGTGTCCTTCCTTGTCTCTTGTAACATTCTTTATTTTAAAGTCTATTGTACATGATATGGGTATTACTACTCCAGCTTTCTTTTGATTTCCATTTGCATGGAATATCTTTTTCCATCCCCTCACTTTCATTCTCTATGTGTCCCTAGGTCTGAAGTGGGTCTCTTGTACACAGCATATATATGGGTCTTGTTTTTGTATCCATTCAGGAAGCTTGTGTCTTTTGGTTGGAGCATTTAATCCATTCACGTTAAGGTAATTATCAATATGTATATTCCTATGACCATTTTCTTAATTGTTATGGGTTAGTTTTTGTAGGTCCTTTTCTTCTCCTGTGTTTCCCACTTAGAGAAGTTCCTTTAGCATTTGTAGTAGAGCTGGTTTGGTGGTGCTGAATTCTCTTAGCTTTTGCTTGTCTGTAAAGCTTTTGATTTCTCCATCAAATCTGAATGAGATCCTTGCCGGGTAGAGTAATCTTGGTTGTAGGTTCTTCCCTTTCATCACTTTAAATATATCATGCCACTCCCTTCTGGCTTATAGAGTTTCTGCTGAGAAGTCAGCTGTTAACCTTATGGGAGTTCCCTTGTATGCTATTTGTCGTTTTTTCCTTGCTGCTTTCAATAATTTTTCTTTGTCTTTAATTTTTGCCAATTTGATTTCTATGTGTCTCGGCGAGTTTCTCCTTGGGTTTATCCTGTATGGGACTCTCTGCACTTCCTGCACTTAGGTGGCTATTTCTTTTCCCATGTTAGGGAAGTTTTCAACCATAATCTCTTCAAATATTTTCTTGGGTCCTTTCTCTCTGTTTTCTCCTTCTGGGACCCCTATAATTCGAATGTTGTTGTGTTTAATGTTGTCCCAGAAGTCTCTTAGGCTGTCTTCATTTCTTTTCATTCTTTTTTCTTTATTCTGTTCCGCAGCAGTGAATTCCACCATTCTGTCTTCCAGGTCACTTATCCGTTCTTCTGCCTCAGTTATTCTGCTATTGATTCTTTCTAGTGTAGTTTTCATTTCAGTTATTGTATTGGTCTTCTCTGTTTGTTTGTTCTTTAATTCTTCTAGGTCTTTGTTAAACATTTCTTGCATCTTCTTGATATTTGCCTCCATTCTTTTTCCGAGGTCCTGGATCATCTTCACTATCATTATTCTGCATTCTTTTTCTAGAAGGTTGCCTCTCTCCACTTCATTTAGTTGTTTTTCTGGGGTTTTATCTTATTCCTTCATCTGGTACATAGGCCTCTGCCTTTTCATCTTGTCTATTTTTCTGTGAATGTGGTTTTTGTTCCACAGGCTGCAGGATTGTCATTCTTCTTGCTTCTGCTGTCTGCCCTCTCCAAGCCAATTTTTCTAACTATTTAATAGCTTGAAGTTACTGTGTGATATGGTTGTTACTGTGGCTTCCAGTTCATTTCTCACTTTACCACTCTCTTTAGCATTTCAGGATTTTTTTATAAAAGCCATTAAAAACAAAATGCTTCCACAACAATTTTGTTTTTGCAGTCAGTGAGTATCAAAGTTGAGGCATTAGTCACAGAAATCATTATAACACAATCTTCTGGACATCCTCACTTTCTTTCGCTTGCCTTGGTTTGTTTCATCTCAGTTGGCTGTTGTTTAAAATTTTAAATGTCATCATTTCTTTTTATTTTTTAATTATTTATTTATTTATTTTTGGCTGTGTTGGGTCTTCGTTTCTGTGTGAGGGCTTTCTCTAGTTGCGGCGAGCGGGGGCCACTCTTCATCGCGGTGCGCAGGCTTCTCACTATCTCGGCCTCTCTTGTTGTGGAGCACAGGCTCCAGACGCGCAGGCTCAGTAATTGTGGCTCACGGGCCCAGCTGCTCTGCAGCATGTGGGATCTTTCCAGACCAAGGCTCGAACCCGTGTCCCCTGTGTTGGCAGGCAGATTCTCAACCACTGTGCCACCAGGGAAGCCCCATCATTTCTTATGGGATAATTTGGACTACTATCAATATTTTCTCAGATGCTTTTAAATTTAAAATTTTAATTTAAATACAACCTCATTAGTGACATATATACACTATTATGTATAAAATGGATAACAAATAAGAACCTGCTGTATAAAAAAATAAAGAAAATAAAATTCAAAATTTCAATAAATAAATAAATAAATACAACCTCGTCTGTTTCTTCCTAAAAATCACCAGTTAAAACTTCATCCCTTTATCTTAAGCCTTTACAATTTTAATCTAATTTGACTTAATGTAATATGATCAAGTTTTAATTGCTGCAGTTCAAAATTAAGGTTGACATACCATTTGAAAAATTGGCAAAGAATAGTAAGCACTGAAAAATAGACAATTGGCATTCAAATCATTGAAAGAGACAACCTTTTAATTATTAGTAAAATTTTAAAGTTAGATAAATTGGTCATTAGGAAACTGAAATTCAGTGAATTGATCTCAAGCCAATTTAGTGTAAAATGCCTCAGATACTCCATTCTGTTCTTAATCCACAATCAGCTCTTTCACTTGTTTTTCTGGTAGCAATTAAATGGTATGTATGTGGTAGGCTGAATAGTGAAACATAATTCCAAATGTGTCCAAGTCCTATTCTCCAGAACCTCTGAATATTTCCTTACATGGCCAAAAGAACTTTACAGAGAGGATTTAATTAAGGACCTTGAGAAGGGAAAATTATCCTGGATTAGTGGATGGGCAATGCCATCACAAAGATCTTTATAAGAAGAAGGCAAGAGAGCTGGAGTCAAAGGAGAAGCTCATCTGTAATGAGCACAGATTGGAGGGATGCCCTTTGAAGATGGAGAAAGGAGCCACAAGGTAAGGAATAAAGGCAGCTACTAAAAACTAGAAAAGGCTAGGAAATAGATTCTCCCCTCAGAGCCTCTAGAAGGAACCAGTCCTGTTGAGACCTTGACTTTATCCCAGTGAAACCATCTTAGGACTTCTGACCTCCAGAATTGTAAGAGAATAAGTGTGTGTTGTTTTAAGCCACTGAATTTGTTGTATTTGTTAGAGCAGCAATAGGAAATTAATACAGGGTATTACTGACTCCCCCTCACAGGGTCCTTTGTCCTGTTGATGCCCAGATTTTTACAGGCAGCCTGTAGACCACTCAGGATGATGTTCATCTTCTCAAGGGAGAAGACCAGAAAAGCCTGCCTGGACTTTTGTGAGACCATTCCCCTCCTCCCCCCTCTCAGTCCTTTTCCCAGCTCCTGTATATCCATCCACCTGGAACCCATGAGACAGACACTTGTACAGGACCTCTTAGGTTGTGTTAATGTTGTCCTAGGAAGTCACCAAAATATAGTATAAAATTATCTCAATTAAGAGCCATTGTACACTAGCCTCTCCATCCTATTTTCCATCTCCAGCCATGCCTAGTTACATTTTCCCATGAATCTCATCAGCCAGAATGTGCACCAGATAATGGTGCTAAATGATTCAGATAGAATATGGTTAGCATTACAAGAAGCACCCAATTTGCACACACACCCTTGCAAAATTTAGCTCTATAGATTTCCCCTCTTTTCCTATAATAGTTCCTGTTATCTTCCCTGCAATCCCATGAGGCAGGCACACTTTGTCTAGCCCCAGAAGAGCTGTGAGATTAACTGACATCCCCAAAGCCTCACTGACAGAGACAGACCAAGGGTTCAAACTCACTCGGGTCTCGTAACTAGCTTCAACTTTGCACCTGTAACTCTGAGCAGGCGAGCACACCGGTGGAATAGGCAATTTCAGCGGCGCTGCTACCAGAAGCAATACAACCCCACCTGCTGGCTCTAGTCTGAAAAGCCCTGGTAAGAACTTGATCCCTTCTTAAATTGCAAATGCCCTGGAGAGAAGCATTCCAGAGCACCTGCCTCACTCTAGGCCCAAGGCCCCGACCTTACTTCAGGACTCAGGTGAATTGCTGCATCTGATATTCCCAGGCTCCTGGGCAAGTCTGAGATTCCCAAAACGGCAGCGGTCCTCTCAGCAGGTTCTTTGTCTGAGAACTGGTCCCTGCGCACTGGGCATGACTTGTTTGGGGATTCCTTCAAGTTTGAATGTGAGAGGAGAAATTATGTCTGAATCCTGGCCAGCAGATGAGATGCTGGAGAATGGAAAAACCTGGGTATCACTGGCATTTCCAACTTGCAAAGAAGCTGTGATTTCTTAATTGCAAGATCCCTGGGTCCTACTTTCCCAAAGGGCTAAGAAGAGAGAGTTCCTGATACTAACCAAGGGATCTGTGAAGTCATTAGCATTTTCTGTCTACTGTGTCAGATGACAACACAGAGACCAGGAAGGAGCCATCTACTTCAGAATGTATGTCAGTGCTGCAGCAGGTGTGTACCAGCCTCCCCAGGGGCCCCTGAAGACAGGAGTTACTCAAAGACAGTAGAGGGGAAAGAGAAGGAAAAGCCCCTTCCCCAGCATTGCATCCAGCAAAGTGGAGACCAAGCAAAGAAAAATCCCACCAAAGAAAGAGTGAATAAAACAAGAAATTGGAGGAAATTGCCAGCATTCCTAAAGAAGGACTCTAAATTTTTAAATGTTTTTTTTTAATTGTGGCAAAATACGTACAACAAAATTTACCATTTTAACCATCTTTAAGTGTACAGTTCAGTGGCATTAAGTACGTTCACATTGTTGTGCAACCATCACCACCATCCATCGCCAGAGGTTTTTCAGCTTCCCAAACTGAAACTCTGCCCATTAAACAATAATTCCCCTCCCCCCACCCAGCTCCTAGCAACCACCGTTCTACTTTCATTCAATTCTGAATGAATTGAACTCTTCTAGGCACCTCATATAAGTGGAATCTTATAGTATTTGTCCTTTTGTGTCCGACTTATTTCACTTAGCACAGTGTTTTCAAGGTTCATTCATGTTGTAGCATATGTCAGAATTTCCTTCCTTTTTAAGGCTGATTAATATTCCATTGTATGTATATGTCATATTTTGCTTATCCATTCATCCATCAGTGGACATTTGGTTATTGTGAACAATGCTACTCTGAGCATGGCTATACAACTATAAGACTTTTAAATGTGAATCTCCAACTATTAGAAAATATCATAATTTGGAAAAGTGGAATTTGGAAAAGAATATCAAAATTTGGAAAAGAAATCTTATATATGTGATGATTGTGGAAAATCATGCCAGAAAAATCCCACCATAAAATGCCATAAATTCTCGGGATCTGGTTCTCTAATAAAGCTAGTCTGATGAACAAGCCAGGGGTCTCCTGGCAATCACATATCTGTGTTTTAGCAGGTGCTGCCAACATCGCTAAAACAGTCAGCCCGTGACTAGGTTGGAATGGGAGGAGGGTCTGCATGTGGAGTTAGAACTCCTAGTCCCATCATGGATAAGAGGTCTGGCTTAACTCCCCTCTGGGCCTCAGTGGCCTCATCTGTTAAATGGGCATAACAATGTCCACTCACAGAGTTGTCATGAGAACCAGGAGAGACAGTGTACACATTGCTGTAGCTCAGACCCTGGCACATAAGACAGGTACTTCATAAACAGCAATGAGTCAGGCAAATGTAGCTGAATAATATATTTACAACAGTAAGATCCACAACACCAATAAAATACAAGGCATTACTAACATCATCCTCAAGTAGAAACATTAGTCACTGTGACAGAGCAAATGGGAGACATATTTTAGGGCGCATTAGATCAGTCATTCCATGGAGCAGCCCTTGGTTCCCATCAGTGGGTAAAACCTACCCTCTTTCAACCTATCGTATGTCTTTGGGTCTCTATAGAGTCCCAGAGGTTAGAAACACGTGTGTGTGATTCCTAAAAGAAAGGCAGCTATATTGTCCCTGTCTTATCTTTCAGGAATCAACTTGCTTAGGCCCTCTTCAACTTGTCAACCAGTTATTCCGCTAGCAGAATATGCAGTTTCTTTTTTTTAACGTGACCTTATTTTGCAGTACTGTCCTGAGGAAACGTGAAGATCCTAGTTGTACAAGAGAACGAGAAATAGCCAACCGCGTAGAGATGGGAAAGAGCTGAGAGACTCAAGTCAGGGCAACACAAAGAGATTGAAAAAGAAGGGAGGAAGGGGTGAGGAAGGGAGCCGACCAATAATCTGGAAGCCGGCCAAGATGCGGGCTCCCAGGGAGCCTGTCAATCCGCAGACTGTACCACTTCATTTGCATTTCTGTTTCCTCTTAAGGCAATGATGCATATTTCATTTCATCCTTTATTTTCTTTATGGTTTAACTAAGAGAAGAGGAGGAATCTAGGCATGAAGGAAGAGTTATTTTTTTCCCCCAGTGCTGCATCTGTTAGAGGTTGGATATAAGTGAATTAATTGCCAAAATATCTGAGGGGGAAGGCACATGTTTGTTCTTCAGTTTAGTCACTAGGAATTGCCAGGGCCTCATTCCAGTATCCTAGCCCTGGTTGAAAAACAAGTACTCACCAGCCAGGGTGCCAACACTTGAACAATGAACAGGGAGTTTAATCTGAAATGATCCTTTTTCTACTCCCAAATATCATTGCTCACACAATGTAGGAGTCTACTTCTGACTCCTTAAGTTACACACACACACACACACACACACACACACACACACACACAGAGGCACAGAAAACGTTTGCCCTACCACAGCTGAATTGTTAGTTATTGGAATAAATATATAGATAAGCAATTTAGTCCTTTTGGTGAGGAGGAAATTTGTCCAATAAGTATACTTTGTTAAACCATTTGGTTTACGCTATAGTGAAACTCTCTTGGAACACAGAGAGGAATTTCCTGTTTTCAAGAAAATTCCAGGGACAACTCATGTATATGAGTAACCAAAATAGAAGTGTGATGGGCCAAAAAGTATCAGGATGTGTACTAGTACCAGTGGTAACTGGTATGTTACTAAGTCTTTCTTTCTAACAACCAGCCCTGCTGCCCTCCTCCCTACTGTCCACCTCCCCCCTTTCCCAGGGAAATGTCCTCTTCCCCAGTTATTTGGGTTTCTGTGATACCAAACAAGGGGAGGGGTGGGAAGAAGGGGCACTGAAGAGGCAGGAGAAAAGGGGAAGATTGGGGCCCAGAGCTGAGGGAATGCAAGCACAAGGCAAACGCAGGTTGCAGAGGAGGTGGATGGGGAAGAACAGAAAGGGGGTTTTATCTGAGCTGCCACTTGGCCGTTCACCTCATCTTCAGTATCTCACCCTGTCCCCCCACAGAGCTAAACCATCCACACACTAAAGATCCCTAAATCTGTAACTCAAGCTCTGACTGCTTCCCAGAGCTCCGGACCCACTTGGGTTTTTTTTGAGAAACATCTCAAAACTTTTCCAAAACAAACCGTTGATTCACACTCCCCCAACGCTTGTTTCTCCCCATTTTTCTCCAACTCAGGAAATAGCAGCAACCCAGTTTGCAAGCAAAGAGCTAAAGGGTCAGCCTTGATTCCGCTCTCTTTCTCTCCACACCTGCAACCACTCCTTCAAGAAGTCCTGTCGGGTGTACCTCCAAATATAATAAAAATGGCACCCGGGGAGTTGGGCGGGGTGGGAAATCTACTTCAGGACAAGCAGAATGTGGGACTTCACATAGACGCAAATATGGGAGTTCTCCTTCTAGTTTTTCTTTCTGCCCTGGTGACCACTGGCTGCCTGGCCCCCTGGTCTACCAGCCTTCAGAACGGAACGCCTAACCCCTCCTTCTTCTCCACCTCCTGCTGTCAGGTCCACGTTTTTATCTTCACAAATACGTTGTTGAGCAAAAGAATCCAAACGCCAAAGTGTACATACTATATGCCTCCTTTCATGTAAAGTTCAAAAATAGACAAAACTGCTACCATCATGGTGGTGATGGGGGTTGAGGGCCAGGCAGTGACTGGAAGAGATTTCCAGGGGGTTTCTGTTGAGCTGCTCGTTTTGTTTCTTGATCCGAACACAGATGCATTCACTTCATGAAAATTCATCAAGCTGTATGCTTAGCATTGGTGCTCATTTCTGAAGGCATGCTGTACTTCAATAAAAAGTTTAAACAGAAGTGTGATCTAGACATTTGGAAAAGACTAAGCAACTACTTCTGGACTGGGGATGTTTGTAAATCATTAGAAACATCGAACTGTCTGTATGTTGAAAATATGTGATTTAATCTTTGGTGCCCAACGAGATTCAAAATGCATCCTCTTTCAACAATGAATAAATCTTTCCTCCCATAGTCCAAAATCACTCACGTTTTTAATTCAACAAGAAGAAAAATAGGAATCAATCACTGCTACACTCTGGAGAATTGTAAGAACATCTGAAATAAGAGGAATGTTACCAACAATTGGATAGAGACTGTCTGGGGTAGATGTCACAACTCATGTACCAGAAGCCAGCCCTCAGCTAAGCCTGTCAAAATTATCCTGAGACTTCCACTGAATCAGACGTTCTTCTTTCCTAAAAGACCCGAGCAGAGCCACTGCGTCTCACCATATGTCCTCTTGTTTTCTGATTGTCTGAAATGGGAAGCGTAGAACCAGAGAGATACCCTAATAGCCACGGACAGCTCCTACTGATGTCCCCAGGCTGGTCTGCCAAAGGCTGGCTGGGCTGCCAAGGACAAAAAGAGACCGGGCTTTCTTGTTCCAATGCCAGCAGGTACTCCAAACAGCTGCCTTCGTGGTGGAATTTGCGAAGGGCAGGAGGGTCTCCACATAAGTAGCCCCCCCACCAGCCTGCTCAGGTACTGAGATCCCACCATTAGTACTACTTCCTGTTTGTCAGGCCCGGCCATGACCCTTGTCTCTGCAGCACCCCTCAACCCCACAAGCCAGCACCTTTAGACCTCCTCCCTGTGGCTCAGATGGGCCCCGCCACCAGTTCTCAAGACTCACTGGGACCTGAGGCCATGCTGAGTTACCCAGCTTGTAACCCAAATAATCCTTAGAGCATCGGCAAAGCTTAGAAAAAAATGGGGAGAGAGTTTTATGTTTGATTTATTCACTCAGTAAATATTTATGGAGGATTACTTGCCAGGCACTGTTCTAGGCACTGGGAACATAGCAGTGAATTTATAGCATTAGATTCGAATGATGTGAGACAGACAATAAACAAAATAAATAAGCGCGTTAGATAGCATTATTAGAAAGTGATGAAGTGTGATGAGAAAGAAGATAAGGAAAATGGGGTGGGGTGCTAGAATCTTTAATTAGAGTGATCAGAAGCAACCTTGCTGGTATATTTTTTTAAAGCTCTGATATAGTCATCATGGGAAAAATAAGAATTTTGTCAGACCTTCGAACACTTATTACAAGGCTTAGTATTGTTGTATTTTGAATCACATGTAGGTGTGGAAGAGGCGAGCATTTAGAATTCCTAATCCGTCCCAGACCTGAGGCTCCAGCCTCAGCCCAGACTCAGCATGGTCACCGATGTCCTACTCAGCCCTTGCACCCCGGTTCTGATCATTGGCGCCTACTGTCTTCCCGTGCCCAGACCACACCCCACAGGCCCCGTGACTGATGAAGATCTTCAAATGCCCTGGCTCTGAACACCTGTTCTGATGACACAAATGAGTCTAGTCCCACCCCCCCACCCCCCGCCGCGATGCTCTAATTCTTAACAGCTGCGTTTCTGCCTTGGTTCCTCTTCTTCTGCTCTTGTTCTGGTTCCCTATTTAAAGGAACCCCGGGGCCAGGGCCGTGCCTTGTCCTCATCAATACCTGTCCCCAAAGTCTAACAAAACCCTCCTGAGTCCAGTCCAGAATGAGGCACCTTGAGATCCACAGCCTGTCCCCCTGCCTGCCCGCCTGCATTTCACACATATCCACTGACAGCTGTCCGTGTTAGGACAAGCCATCTGTCCCCATGGTCTTCTAGTTATAGGACCAGAACCTTCCACATCCTTGTAAACTAACTTTGCTCCTTGAAGCACTCTGCAGGTGGCCTAGACCCTGGTCCAGGCCATCATCCTTTCTTGCCTGGACGGCTGGTCTCCTTGTTTGCTCACTGAATCTTGTCTATACCATTCACCACACACTTTCAGAATGACCTGTCACTCTCCGGATGAAACTGATCAAGATACCAACACAAAAACTCCTGTCTCAGCTTCATCCCTCACCAGCAGTTCCCCCCTTCCTACTCCCCACTCCTTAATTTCACACTCTGTGCCCCAGCCTTCATGAGATACTTTGTCTCCCAAATATCCTGCTTTTTCTTCCAGGATTTTGAAACTGCCACTGCCTCTGCCTGAGCTTCTTTCTCTTTGACCTGCCTAACTCCTGGTTCCTCAGGTCTCACCTGAGATAGCACTTCTTTCGGGAGGCCTCCTCTTGCCACACGGGTGCTCCCACAGAAGTCATCTTACCTCAGTCATAACATTTATCACATGATGTGCTTGCCTGTTTATGTGTCTGTCTTCCTCTCTGAACCAGAAGTCTCCTGAAGACCAAAGCAATGACCTCTTTGCCAGGTGTCCCCAGCATCCAGCATGGGGCCTAGTATAGTAAATATTTATTGACTAAATGCCACCAAGTGTCAAAATAAGGACATATTATGTCCCTAAGAGGCAGAGTTGAGGAGGAAAGTATGGAACAAGAATTCCACTTTATTGTCTTTATTAAGTGGAAAATGTTATTTATACACACGTGCACACAGAGCTGTGAAGAATGGCAGCAACCTCAGCATGGAGGCTGTTTGGACCAGCTGTGGGATTATGTGGGCTCTAGTGCTGCTTCCACATTCGTGAGCTGAGAAACCTTGTGCAATTAATTCGGCCTTTCTCCATCTGTCCAAAGAGCTGCTCATCTTGATGTATTATTGGTGAATCCGGTAAGTGAATGAACATTATGGACTTTTAAAATTACAAGATACTACATAAAGAGAAGGAATTACTGTGTACTGCAATTGTTCTACTCTTCAAAATAAACCTTTTCAATCTTAAAATTACACATACACAATAATTTTATTACTTAGAAAACTTATAACAATAATTCCTTGGATTAGCATCATATTTGGACTTTTCAAAGTACTTTCATGTCCATGATCTCATTTGATCCTCATAAACGAGATAGGAAAAGTAGGAATTAGCATATCCACTTTATAATTAGTGAAACTGAGACCCAGAGATTATGTGATTTGCCCAAGAGAAGCTACTACAAGCTTCAGGGAAAGGGCTGGGTCTTCAGTTTCCTAACTGGGTTCTGCATTTGCCCTATCAGACTTCTGAGGATTTCAACTCTGGAATGTTCCATTTCTCACAACCCCAAACAAAATACACACACACACACACACACACACACACATACACACACACACAATCCCTAGGTAATTACCCTCAACTTCACAGAAAACTCCATCCAAGAAAATAGTTGCATCCAGGAAGATTTAGAAAGAAACACTTAGCAGACTCCAGACTCCTGTGGGCCCCAAGCAGTTGGGCAAAGCATAACACTTATTTCTATATAAATCTAAACCTCTCATTTCAGGAGCCAATGGAAAAAAAAAAATCAACCAAAATTCTGCATTGAGATAATAAAAATATATTTTGTCATCCCCTAAAGACAGATTGTAGATATGCTACATGTTAATTTACTGTCAATTTATTCATTTTTATATAATCTCCTCCAGTCAAGGTAGATTTCATTCCATTTTCATCTTGGGTACTTCCTTTCAGAGCTTGGTAATTTCTTTTCTATTTTTATTCATTCCACTTTTGCTTCCTGTCAATTTTTATATCAAAATCTGCTTCAGTTCCATTTGGCAAGGTGCAGTCATGAAAATATTCCTCATGCTTTAATGTTTAAATTTGCCGTTGCACTTTAAAACGGCTCTCTGTTTGTGCCAATGGCGCAATGTCAGCGCTTTGCCTGGCGCAGCTCCCGGGCTTGCAGAAGAAGGCAGGGCCTCCATTTCTATAACGGCTTTTCGTCATTGTCTGAAATTATCTTCTTTTATTTCCTAGTCATTGAGCAGCCATTGAGCACTTACTGTGTGCCAGGCACTCTGTGTGTGCGGCGGGAATACAGATCAGAGGGGAATACAGGTCAGAGGGCAGGTGAAATAGACAGAAACTGACCAGAAGCCGGTTTATGACGGCAGCACAGGTGTTCGGGGGACGCTGTCCGCGCTGTAGTGAAGGAAGTGGCAGGCAGAGGAGGAAAGAAGACCTGGATACCAGTCATAAAACCCTGGTGCTCTTCCCGTTACCTAGAAGAGGCATGTAGAAGCAGTGTGTCACATATTGCGGCCATTCTGCAGCCACTGGGCCACGGGACACAGAGAATAATCTAGAAAGACGCTTCTCTGGTGTGCTTGACTAGACGCGTGGCCCGGCAGTGGGTTCGGTGGGGATACGGGGGTGCTACTGCACCGTTTGAGACCACAGACATGGGTTACAGACTTTTCATGTTCCCGGCTTTACAGGCCACCCCTCATGCCCTGGGGAGGGAGGAGGGCACAGGGGTGACAAGTCAGGCTTGGGAGCCAAACTGCTCAGGTTCAAATCCCAGCTTGGCCATTCACTACCCGTGTGCCATGGGAGAGTTATTCGACCCCTGTAACTCAGTTCCCTCACCTGTACAGTAAGTAGGATTCTTACGAGGAATGACTGAATTAATTGAAAGCAGTAATGCTTAAAACAGTGCCTGGCACACAGTAAGCTCTCAATAATGAGATCATGATGATCCCTGGTTTTGGTTTTTGAGGAAGCAGAACTTCTTGGTTCTGTGGCTCTGGGTCACCCTTTCTAGGTGCCCAGGTGGCCGTTGTACAGTGGCTCAAGGTACGGCAGGGAGCGTGGAGCTGGGAATATCAGCTGGTGCACCGTCTCGCAGCTTCCGCCATATCTGTAATTGACTTGTAACTTCCTGGTCCCCACCGCAAGCCCTTTCCCTCTCACTCTGGGAAAGGAAGCAGCGTTTATCTGAGTTTCTGATTCATTTATTTACTGAGCACAGAACAGGGTAACTGCCTCATAGAAAACACTCATGAAAAAGTCGTGAGATCAAGGTGATGGTGGTTTTAAAACAATTTACTCAAAACCTCACAGTGTTCGAGAGCCAGAAGAGGAATTTGGACCCAGACCTGTCCAGCTTCAAATGCCTGCCCTCCCCCTGCTTCACCACACTTCAAGTGGTACGGGAACACATGGACACATCACACATGTTCCTGCACTCCAGGAATAAACTTCAAGTTCACTGTGATCGCTTGCACCTGCATATACTGTGGCAGTGGCAAGGGGCGTGCAGGGAATCATTGCCCCCAGGAACAACTAGAAAAGGCCACCAAATGTTATCTTTTCCTACTTTGCCACTCACTCACTCATATACCACAAGTACTCTCTCAGGCTTAATTATCTAAATGAACAAATACATTCACTTATTCATTCAACAAACAATTTTTAGCACTTACTACGTGCCAGGCACTATTTTAGACACTTGGGTGAACAGCAGTGAACTAAATGGGCAAAATCATCACATTAAGAGTTTGCATTTATTGGTGTGTGGGAGGAGAAGACAGATAATAAACAAGTATATACATAAACGGGCAAATTTCCGATTATGGTGGGTGCTATTAAAAAGATAAAATAGGTCAATGATATAAAGAGAATCATTCATCACCCAGCAACCAAAGCAAGCTTTTAAAAATGGATATCAGGTCCTTTCACACCCTGGCTTCAATCCTGTCAATTTCATTGTACTTGGAATAAAAGCTAGATTTCTTTCCATGTCCTTCAAGGCCCTACATGAACTGGCCTCCCTCTGACTTCCTCTCCTACCATTCTGTCCCTCCTTCAATCATCTCCAGTTGTCCTGGCCTTCTTTCTGTCCTTCAAAAATATAAAGCTCTGTTCTCTCTCCAGGCTTTGCACATGTTGCTTCCCTTTTCTGGAACATTCTCCTCCCACCTCATCTCCGCCAGCAGGCCCTTTTCACGTCCCCATCTCTTTAATTTCTCATTCTCATCTTTCTGCTGAAAAAATAACGCCTCTTCAGAGAGCCATCCCTGATGACTCTACAACCATATGATTCTAAATCTCCTTCCTTTTGTTTTGTTGGTTTTTCTTTATAGCACTTACCATTATCTGCAAGTGCCTGAGTTATTCACTTACCTGTTTATTGTCTCCCTCTCCTGCTCATGTGAGGGCAGGGACTCTGTCTCCTGTACCACTGTATCCCCAGTGCCTAGAACATACATAGTAGGTTCTCACTCAATGTTGATTTAATGAATGAAAGCACGTCCACAACAACAGCCAAGAGAGAACCCTGACAGTTAGCAAATGAGATATGCTTTTGAAGATTGCCCTCCAAACACCAAAAATCTTCTATTTAATAAGCCCAGGAAACCAAAATGTTGGGAAATGGAGAATATGTGAGAATACAAAATACCAAATAGTATGTTTAGTCTTCAGACTCCACTGGCTCTGAAATGAGGGACAATTTGGAAAGAAACTACCACAGGTTTACAAAGGGAAGTTTGCAAACTGATTTTTCATTTTTGAGACCAGAAGCTCCGTTAGCACCCAGCTAACTATTGGTATAGATATCAAAATAAACACATGATTGCTTTTCTAACATGATTGCTTTACATATTTTTTTTCTACTCCCAGAAAGAAAAGTACCATAAAACTATGAACTGATCATTTGAAGTAGTCTGTAGATTTTGAGAAGAATCACAGAATTTCAGAGATAAAGGAGTTTTTTTTAAAGTAATGCTTTTCAGTAACAGAACCTTTTGCTCAAACAAGGTATTATGCAGAACATGTAAGTACACGGAAAAGAGATAAAAGCAGAGGTGGTCTGGTTTCAGTCAGGGCAGCCGCCTACCCCCATCCCCTCCAGACATGTCCCTGGTACCTAAGCATAAGAGCCCAGAGTGAGACCTACTGACACAGCCAGACCCGCTTATTTCATTGGCCATGAGAAGGAAAATGCCAGCCCACATCACAAGGGCAAATAAGGAAATTTCAGAACTGACACTCAAACCTGGGCTCCTGATGCCTGTTAACCCTTTCAACTAAACCATAGCAGCCTTTCAAAAAGATTGAATAACATACTTAACTCTTTAAGTGCCCTTGGCTGGGCTCACCAGGCTTCCTCTAAGTACAATCACATCTTGTAAGAAACATTTCATCTGCCAGTGATCACGTTGCCTCCTCTGCAGCACGCTTGGTCCTCTCAGCCAGCCTCAGCCTAGCCTGTACCACCTTCCCTGTGCTTTCCTTTTTTAACCACTCACATCTATCCATGAAGTTCGGGGCTAACGTTAGAATTCTTTCCTTAACTGGTCTCATTAAACACTGCTATACAAAACCACTCTGGACCAAATAGATTGCAGGATTTTCTTGTTCCCTAAAACCAGCGAGGAGAGGTATGACTTGTGAAGCTGTGACAAAAGCAGACAGAGCTTAGCGGAAAGCACTTCTTCCCGTGATTCTTCCACACCTCACAACTGGCACGGGAAGGACGCAGTGTAGGAATTGGGGAAATCAGGGTAGGAGTTTATATCTCACGACTTCATCTTTAGCTCTTCCAGCAAGGATTGGAGTACGTCACTCAACCCGTTCACCCCATCACTGGTCTATCCAATGTATATTTATGCATTAACCAGGCGCTATGCCAAGCTCTGAGAATACTTAAACGAGACTGTAACCCAAGGCATTTACAGTTTGGTAAAAAATTAGCGATTACAGAATAGACGCTGCTGAAGAATGAGCAGAGAGGGTCACTGTGGTAGACTTTTACTTTTGTGCTGTCTCCTCCAAATTCATGTGCCTCTTATTCGCACCGTTGCACGGGCCCTGCCCACACTGGTTTTGTCCAGTCAGAGAGCAGCAAGCATGCGGCTAGCTGGGGATTGGAAAATGCTTGCCCGTGAAGGCTTTTTTGTCGTGAAAAAAAGCCCAAGCTAGTCATACAGAGAAAGACACATAAAGAGAGCGACTGAGAGAATTTCCAGCTTTCCAACTGTCCTCACTAACTTTCCAGACCTGTTGAGTGTAGCCATTTTAAATGGATCTGGCCCCATCCACCAGATGCCTGCAACAGCATGGGGGACCCCAAGGGAGACAGCAGAAGAACCACCCTCAGGTCCCAGCCAACCCACAAAATCATGACCAAATAAAATGGTGGTTAAGTCACCAAGTTTTGGGGTGGTTTGTTACATAGCAATAAAAACATAAACATGTACATTTTTTTAAAAAGATATCCTCTTTTGTTAAAATTGATACCAGGTTGGGGGTTTTAATTTTGATTGATTCTTTTTCCCAATGTGATCTCTTTTTTAAAATCGTGTTTTCCAAGTGATTATTGTTATGGAATAATGTTCAGTTTGTTGCATGCATGCAAATTTATTCATATGAGGAAGAAGACTCAGTAGGCTACTGTCAAAGGAAGAAGGCAAAAAAAAGGGAATTTATAGGAGAAAGGGGGGAGAAAAAACTGAAGGCTGTCTGGGAGACTGAATTTTGTTTGCACATTTTCTAGGTAAACCGATTAGCCTGTTTCTAACAAAAAATGTCGGTCTGGACAGTCTGTTCTTCAGTAGGTGGATGAGGGGTTATCAAACGAAAGAATTGAACTGCTTATGGATTCTCCCCCCAGACCTTGAGAGTTTATCAGGGAGCTCACAGGTCAGGCCGCCCCCGGGCAATGGCTGACGGCATCCTGTCATTAGACCTGCATCATGACTAAGCCAGGTCTGCACCATTTTCCTCATCACAATTTTACATGTTGATTTTAATGTACTTAGCCACTTTATTCTAACCTTTTAATTAATTCTTTTAGATTTTCTCAGCATAAAATTAGATTATCTGCACACAATGTACATTTTCCCTTTCATTAACCGCTGACAAACCGCATCTCATGCAGAATAGAAACGCAAACTATGCAGTACTCAGATCACACGTCCGTCCAGTGGGTGCTGAGACCTTACTCGGATCCCTTCTACTCCCAAGTATATGATCACTATGGCTGAGGCAGCCCTAATTTGGACCAGGGAACAACAGCAGATGGGCCATTTAGAGTTAATTCTCACCACAGAAATTCTTCTGAAACCATCTGACTCCACAGGAAGTTCTATCTTAGAATCTGGGCAGTAGCAATTCTTGCTTCAATATTCAGCAGATGGTTAATTCTTACCACATAGCACCCCACAATCACCCAACTCTACAGGATGCTGAGTTTATTTCCTGTAAAATTAAAGTGAAACAAGCACTGTTTGGCTAAAAATGGTTTTAATAATATCCAAGAAAATAGAGTTTTTTTTAAATTTTAGAGCCAAGTTTTAGAGGTAAATATTCCACTAGCTCACTCTGCCTGCTGTCTCTGGTGCGTGCGTGCACACACAGACACACACACGCACACACACCACCATTACCGTCACCACCGCAGCACCACTCACCCGACACTACACACCGTGCGGTCTCTGTATGGGAATCAGGTTTATATTATGCAAACGTTCACCAAGGGATCTACCGCCTAGCTCTAAAAATTATCTATTCATCCTAGGAAATTTGCTGTGGTGGCAGACTAAGAGGTGGAGTTTTCTGTGGACAATGTTAAAAGCTGTTTCCTCTATAAGAAAGTTAAGGTTTATTCCACAGGTCAGTGGTTACATCTCTAGGGAAAGCCCTTTTCTTCCCCTGACCCTCAACACATCTTTTTGCAGTTTGGGAGAGTATGATTCTGTTTCCATTTACCTGATCCTGAGGCAAAAGTGCAGACAACCACCTGCCTATGTATACAATCAGAAATGCCAAGAGAGACCCCAACCTTCTCTGAAGACTTTAATAACTGTTATTTACATTTATACCATTCAGCTTGCCAAAAGACAGAAATTTCCCATTTTGAAGACTCTTATGTGATTCTGAAATAATCCTTTGAGGCTCCAGTATCAACCACTGTCACATTATATTAAAGACCTAATGAAAGGCCATGGGCTTGACGTGTTCTGATTGGGGAAGTGGGCGCAGAGATTGAAAGCTAGTGGGGCAGTACCTAGGGAACTCTAGGCACTCAGGGGCTTGATGTTTAGATGCATTGGGGTGCAGAGGATGGAGAAAGGCAGGCAGGCACAAAAAGGAGGAGTTATGACAACAAAAGGCAAACTTTGCCCCACGCTTCACTTTCTTCTGGCTCTTAATCTTCACTGTAGCAGCTATCTCTTACTGAGCACTAATATAGCAGACTTGGGAATATCTTTGCATGTGTTATCTCATTACGTCTTTACATTTCCTAGTAGGTTCCGCGTTGGCTTGGAGTGAAAGGGCAGCTGGAAAAATGTTCTACTTTATAGGGTTATAGGATAATGTGAGATAGATAAGTGCTTTGCAGGCTATAAAGCACTGGAATATGCCAGGTGGAATTTATTTCTACTGTTTTCCATCATTTCATCTCTGGCAACCATTTCCAGTGTCTGTGAGAGAAGGAGATTTTCTATTCCCATAATTCTGATTTCCCATTGTGCAGACTGTACTCAGTAAAAGAGGCAATGGACAGGTGAAATTGATTACTACGATGAATAAAATTGGCCATATGCCATTACATGTCAAATTGAGTTATTTTGAGTGCCTGTAAACGGGAGAGACCTCAGACTGGTTCACTCAACACCTGCTCCAAACCTCTTCCAGTTTACCTTCCTAGACCAGGGGTATTAACTGTAGTTTCTTTTTTAAAACTTCTCTTCTTCTCCCTGCATTTTCACTCTTTCCTTTGGGCTCACACATCCCACCTCATCCCCATTGGAGGGCTCCTTTAAATGTGTGGTGGGTCCTTGTTTGGCTGTCCGTATTTCAGAGTGATGCAATGAAAAGCTGGTTTGGAGCTGTGTATATGTGGAAATGGGCTTACGAATTGCTGAAGTCTGCCTTAGTTATCAAGCGAGAAATCATCTTTTCTGCAGTGCTAGAATGCTAAGTCTTTCCCCAAGACCCATTCAGTTTCCCCCAGAAGAAACTCCATTCTCCAGCCAGGGTGAGATACCTAGCTGCCATCACTGGTTGTATAAATGTCAGGAGTGAGGTGGGGAGAAAGCAAGGTTTGACCCTTCTATATCCAGACTGTCACCTAATCCCCTGTTTTTGGCCCCAAGCTTCATTCCTGCCCTCTACTACATCCAGCAACTCCCATCCAACAATCCTCTGAGGTTCTGTAGAGCAAATTGTCTAGATGCCTCTTTACAAACAATCCAAATGATGGCTTCCTCAATCCATTTCACATCCTCCATTTACATCTTTCAGAATTTTGTTCAAATAGCTCTTCTACTGAGACTGCCACTCATTCTCTTTGTTGCTGGAGATTTGACATTTTTTGTCTTCTTTATCTCTCTTCAGTGGAATCTCAGAGGGGAAATAAGCACATGTATTCCATCCACCGTATTTTTTTTCATCTTTAATCAGAAGACCTCCAACTATGCCTTTAGACTTGTGTGGGTCATGGAAGATCATCTGCTCTTGTGTGTTTCAAGGGGAGGGGTCAGAGGAGGAGTTTCTCCTTAAGGAACTATTTGCATGCTAAAGTGGATGTTCACCTTGGACTGCAAGCAAGGAGCAAATGGGTGGGGGGCCCTGATTCCAGAGCTTTCTCACTGTTAGAGGATGAGCCAGGTGGAGCCTGCCAGGATCGAGGCACAGACCCTGAGGCTTTACTCACGGCCAGACAGCCCAAGAATGAACTTCCCCAACATTCAGTAAAGGGTTGTTAATATCACTGACCAGACCTATTTCTGCTTGGGAACGTTAAGAGAGGGGACTGGGACTTCCCTGGTGGCGCAGTGGTTAAGAATCCGCCTGCCAATGCAGGGGACACAGGTTCCATCCCTGGTCCGGGAAGATCCCACATGCCGCGGAGCAACTAAGCCCGTGCACCACAACTACTGAGCCTGTGCTCTAGAGCCCGCAAGCCACAACTACTGAGCCCACGGGCCGCAACTACTGAAGCCCGCATGCCTAGAGCCTGTGCTCCGCATCAAGAGAAGCCATCGCAATGAGAAGCCCGTGCACAGCAACGAAGAGTAGCCCCCCCCGCTCGCCACAAGTAGAGAAAGCCCGCGCGCAGCAACGAAGACCCAGCACAGCCAAAAAAAAAGAAAAAAAAAAAAAGAGGGGACTGTATTGACACTTGGAATAATGATTATGGGACAGAAAACAGACTTGAAGGGCAATTTCAGAGAAGGTGTGAGAAGACTAGGAGAGTACCAGAGAATGTATTCATGGATGGAGTTGAGGGACATTATATCCTAAAAATCACCTGGGGAGGAGGACCCTAGGAGAAAGGTCTTGTCAATCTGGGAGTATTTTTTCATGGTTATGTTTCAACATTAAAATAAATATGATCTCATTTTGTGCCTCAAACTGGTGATATGAAACATATTTGTTGGAAATATTTAAAATCTATGTTTTTACTTTATTACATAATCACATTTACCTCAATGCTCTAATTTGTATTTAACTTGAAGGACATTCTTGAGCTAACTTTCGATAAGAATTTCAAAGGGAAAGGGAAAGGGGAATTGTTTAGTTTGGAGGATTCTGTTTGGATTTGCTTTGCCCTCCTGGGTGACATCTGGGGGGTACTGATTAATGGCATGCAGGATGTGTGATTCCATGGGGTGGTGAGAAGGCTGCAATGCCACAAGTCCCTGACCTCTCCCATAGACTGGCTGCAAATAAAATCCAATGGGGTGGAGTAGCTATGGAAACCATGAGGAAGAATATTTCATTTCTTTTTTTTGCACATGAATTAGAGCAAAATGACTAACATCTCTTTTTCTCCTTCCATCTGTGACAGAAGTTCTGCGTCCTGGTTTCTACCTTCCCTTAACGTAAATTATGAGGAAAAGAACATCATGAAGACCTGTTATTGCCACTGTGGCATTGCCCCTTTCCACCCCTCTATGGATTAATTTTAAAGCCATTTGATAGAATTAACCATGTAAGTCAGCCCCATTTTTCCCGAGAATGTTCACCTTTGTGCAGGTGATTTTGTAGAGAGAAGCTTCTCCAAGGAGCCTCTTTCAACCACATGGATATGAGAGAAAGTCATTTTTGAGGCAAGGAGGCTAGGATCTGGAGAGACAAAGTCAGTTCCTGAAAGGCCTCTGGGTCCACAGGTATGAGTCCCCTGGCCACATTTGCCTCCATGGCACAGCATTTGAGATTTTTATGAAGTTATCTGTCCTCTGTCTGCTGTATATTGGCTCTTTTAGCCTCAATCGGAAATACACATTTTATGAGTTCCTCACATTTATAACTTACCCATTTTATTGGAAACTTTCCGCCTTTTGTGGACAACATATTAGCTCTTGGACTCCGAGTTTTTCAAAGGTATAATTTTTGTTTAGCTCCAGGCAATAGTAGTTCTACTTTGTGTCTGAGCCTCCCATCATCAGCTGTCACTCTGTGCCCACTTGTTCTATTAAAGTGTCATCAGGAAGGCACACGATTGATCCAGAGTACAGAATCCTGTTCCAGCAGCCAATGAATCATCCAATGTTGTGTGTCCACTGGCAAAAGAGAACTCTGTACAGCACATTTTCTTAATTATCCTTATTATGCACCACCATAAAGAGGAATTTTTATTAATTCACTCTCCCCAGAGATGCCCCCAATCCATTTCAAAGACTATGATACTAATTATTGTAGGGATCTTACACTCATTTTATTTCACTCTGTTCTACCTTCTAAATCAGAGTATGTCTTGTTCTATTTACACATTTTTCTGTCAATATTCATGCCAGTGATGGAAGAACCTTGGCCAGTACAAGTAGAGTCCCTAAGATCCTCATGGATGAAATAAAACAAGCTCATGAGGCAGGGGGAGAATATCACCCTATGACACATGGACCTGGGAAGCCGGAAGCTCACTCATCTAGAAAAACACAGAACAGACTACTGGGTTCCAGTATCTCTTTGGATCTCATTCAGTTGAGAACTGAGGCTGTACTCCCCAATAGACATGAATATTTCAGTTCTAAGTAGATGATCTTTAGTGTCAATGAAAAAATGTTACCTGTCATGTCAGTAGACAAAGGACATTGCAGCCATCAAGCCATCATATTACAGCTGCCCCACGGTGAGCCCTAAGGGAACTCAGGATAGAAACAGGATGCCTGCCATCAAGCCATCAGCCACTCTAGCCCACCTCCCAACGATGCACCCTGAGGAGACTCAGGATGAGAAAGCACAGGATACTCTGTGCTCAGACAGCTGAGGTGCATATCAAAGGAATGATTTCAATGAGCCCAGACTTTTGCAACTTCCTGTACAAAGAAAAGTGCTAAATTCATTGAGTTGTTTTCTTTAATTAACAGTAATTATTTTTTAAATTTTTATTTATTTATTTATTTATTTATTTATGGCTGTGTTGGGTCTTCGTTTCTGTGCGAGAGCTTTCTCTAGTTGTGGCAAGCGGGGGCCACTCTTCATCGCGGTGTGCATATCAAAGGAATGATTTCAATGAGCCCAGACTTTTGCAACTTCCTGTACAAAGAAAAGTGCTAAATTCATTGAGTTGTTTTCTTTAATTAACAGTAATTATTTTTTAAATTTTTATTTATTTATTTATTTATTTATTTATGGCTGTGTTGGGTCTTCGTTTCTGTGCGAGAGCTTTCTCTAGTTGTGGCAAGCGGGGGCCACTCTTCATCGCGGTGTGCGGGCCTCTCACTATCGCGGCCTCTCTTGTTGCGGAGCACAGGCTCCAGATGCGCAGGCTCAGTAATTGTGGCTCATGGGCCTAGTTGCTCCGCGGCATGTGGGATCTTCCCAGACCAGGGCTCGAACCCGTGTCCCCTGCATTGGCAGGCAGATTCTCAACCACTGCGCCACCAGGGAAGCCCAACAGTAATCTTTTGATGTTCCAACTACCTGGTTGTTGTTGCAAAAACTCCTCTCTACCCTGGCTCCTCGCTTACCTCTCTGGAGCAGTCCCTCAGAGCTATCTGAGAGGCTGTATCCCGGCTTACAGCCTCAGTTTTGTCCACCAAATAAAGCATAATTCTCAACTTTTCGGTTGTGCATTATTTATTTATTATTTTTTCAATTGACGTTAGGAAGAGGAAACCAGCTTAATTTGAGGAACGTTTTCAATCATGATTTTGTGCTTTGGAAAAATTTCAATGTATTAAGTAGAGTATTTAGAAATCAACTTTATTGTAGATTTGTACCACTATTGGCCTGAAAGAGCCGTCCACATTTAGGTACCGTTCTCAGGTAAGGCTGTGGCACCAGTATAGGACTACAAGTAACAATTTACAGAATAGATCGATAATTGGATGCCTTGCTCTTATTCATTTAGCTGTAAAACACTAGCAAGAAGGGGTAGTGGCTGATTATAGACTTGGGAGTCCAATATATTTGGGTTTCATTCAGGCTTAAACATGCACTCACTGCTTGATTGTGGACAGGTCACCTAAGCTTTCTAGCGCTCAACTTCATAGTCTTGAGAATGGGAATGATACCTATTTCACTGGGATATTATATGTGTCAGTGCCTGACACATGGCAAGTACAGAGTGGTAGTTGTTAGTTTGCTCTAGGATATTACTGAAGTATACAAATCCTTACCTTTCCCACTGACTCTAGGCAAACACCTTCCGCAATGTTTCTGCAAATTCCCCACAGGTGTACATCTTCATGCTCCTGGTTCAGACAAAGGACATCTTTCTTACACTCCTCACAGGATAATGTATTTTGAAATAAAGAATCTGAAAGATCTAATTGCTAATGAATACAAAACACTGGCTCTTCCTTAATATTGAACTTAAATTTACCATTGTCAATTTTAGAATCTACTTTAAAACTCCTCATTCTGTATTCAATTGTTGACATTGTCGGGTCTCTATTTTGTGTGGTAAGGACAGCATTAAATGTAAAATGAAGGGCCGATCTCTAGTGTAACATTTCTAAGGGCAATGCCACAAAATGTGTCCCCTGGGTGTTGCAAGGGCTTGTAAGCTGGCTGGGGACCCAGACACATCAGAGGTGATGTTTCAAGGAGAAGAGGGGCTGCAGGAAGCAGCCAGGTCATAGCGTGGGAGAAGAGCATGGCGAAGCACTGGAAAGTCCCCTGGGGAGCCGTGTCTGGTTCTCCAAGTGCTAATAACTCTTGCAGTGATGTGATGCCACTCCTCCCCCTTGCTAGCTCTGTCAGAGCATTCTGAACAATAACAGTAAGAGAAATGCAATGACAGCCACACTTCATCCCCAGCCATTTCCCAAGGAAGTGACAGGTATTCACTAACAGTTTCTCCCAGTCCTGATAAGGTGCTCCACTAGTCCACTCTCTGTAGGATCCAGGAGTGCTGACATGTTCTAACTGCTTCATTTATCCACCAAGATTTGGGTATTTTATACAGTGGTGGATTAGAGAGCTTGGAGCTGTGGTTTTGGGAGCTGCAGTCACCATTTTAGAGCCCAGGATTGTTATGCCTTAAGACCAAAAGCTCACTAAGGGTAAGCACCTCCCCACAACCTTTAGAATTATTTTGTATCCTGCACAAACATTATCTCAGTGTCCTGTACATAATTATGGACTCAGGATAGTTGGTTGATTGAGTTGAAGCTCCCCTTCCTCTGCCTGTACCATCCTTCTGACACTCAAAGAGAATATACTCACAGCTTGCAAAGTGCCTCTCACAGTAAGTATGTCACATGGAATGAGTATGTCACATTATTAATTGGAACTGTATTGGTTTCTTTCCTTCATTCTCTGTTTTCATATTGTGCTCTTTGGGGATCTGAGAAAATAAAACATGGGCTCAGGGCCAAAACACATGACTCAAAGGCAACTCCCTTTCCATAGAGATTTGTTAATGCTTTGAGTTTATTTCTTAGAAGGACACATTTTTTTCTTCTTACCTAAAGGGCTCTGTTCTCCTCAATTTCTGTATTTTTCAGTTTTCCTGGTCTTCTAGTTACCCAATCACAAGTCAGATGGTCCCTGTCCTTTGAGATGCTGACTTAGAGTGACGTTACACCATCAAGCACAAAATAAACCCAAAGAAAGAAGAAGCAATGAAATAATAAAGATAAGAGCAGAAATCACTGAAGTTGAAAACAAAAAGCAGTAGAGTCAGTGAAACAAAAAGCTGGCTCTTTGAAAAGATCCATAAAATTGACAAACCTCTAGCAAGACTGACAAAAAAAAAAAGGGAAACGATACAAAGTACCAATATCAGAAATGAAACAGGATACTGCTGTAGACCCTGCAAACATCAAAAGGATAATACGAGAATACTGTGAATAAATCTACACGCATAAATCTAAAAACTTAGGTGAGTGGATCAACTCCTCAAAATCGCCAACTACCACAACTCACACTGTATGAAACATATAACTTGAATAGCCCTATAACTACTAAGGAAATTGAATCAGTAATTTTAAAACTTCATATAAAAGAAAGCTCTGGTCTCAGAAGGCTTCATTGGAGAATTCTATGAAGTATTTAAAGAAGAATTAATGTGAATTCTATACAATCTTTTGTAGAAAATGAAAGAGACTGGAATACCTCTCAATTCACTTTATGAAGCTAATATTAACCTGTTAGCAAAACAAGCAAAGACAGTATAAAAAAAGAGAGAGAAAACCACAGACCTATATCCCTCAGGAATATAAATGCAAAAATTCTTAACAAAATATTAGCAAGTTGAATTCAGCAATATATGAAAAGAATTTTATACCATGCCCAAGTGGGGTTTATTTCAGGGATGCAGCACTAGTTAAATATTCAGAAATCAATCTGTGAAAAATTTCAATAGCCTTTCATGATAAAAACTTTCAGAAAACTAGGAAAAGAGGAGAACTTTCTAAACTTAATAAAGAACATTTACCAAAAAAATCTATAACTAACATCATACTTAAAGATAAAAGAATGAATGCTTTCTTCCTACAACCAAGAATAAGGCAAGAAATGTCCATTCTTACCACCACTATTCAACATAGTGTTGAAAGTTCTGGCCAGAGCAATAAGGCAAGAAAAGGAAATGAAGTACGTACAGATTAGAAAGGAAGAAATAAAACTGCCCCGATTTGTAGATGACATGATATTCTACATAGAAAATCCCAAGGAATTTACAAAAATCTCCAAGAACTTATAAATTCAGCAAGATCACAAGTACAAGAGCAACATGCAAAAATCAATTGCATTTCTATATACCAGTAATGAACATCTGGAAACTTAAATTAAAAATAACAGAACCATTTACAATTGCTCAAAAAAAGTGAAATACTTAGGTGTAAATCTAACAATATACCTACAGGACTTGTATGCCAAAAACTGCACAACACTAGTGAAAGAAAGAAGATAAAAATAAATGGTGACATATTCTGTGTTTCTTGATTGGAAAACTCAGCATAGCAAAGATGTCCAACCAATTTTCCAAGTTGATATACAGTTTAACACTATTCCTATCAAAATCCAGGCAAGATTTTTGTAGATTTAGCAAGATTATTCTAAAGTTTACATGGAGAGGCAAAGGAACTTGAAAAGCTAAAATGATTCTGAAAAAGAAGAATAAATTGAGAAGAATTAGTCTACCTGATTTTAAGGCTTTTTATATAACTATGGTAATCAAGACTGTGTGATATTAGCAAAAGGATAGACACATTGATGAATGGAATAAAGAAAGAACCAAGAGATCACTCCATATAGGTATGGCTATCTTATTTTTAACAAAGATGCATCAAGAAATGTGCTAAAGCAATTTGGTAACCAGAGGCAAAAAATAAATAAATAAATAAAAATAAAAAAGAATGTTAAACTGAACCTCATATCATATAAAAAAATTAAGTCAAAATAGATCATAGGTATAAGTGTAAATGTAAAACTATAAAAATTTTAGAACATAATACAGGAGAGAATTGGGGGACTTAGGGGTCAGTAAAGAGTTCTTTGACATGACAGCATAATAGAAAATATTAATGAATTGGACTGCATCAAAATTTAAAACTTTTGCACTGCAAAAGACCTTGATGAAAAGACAAGCTACAGAGTCAGAGAAAAAAATTTGCAAACCACATACCTAAGAAAAAACTCATATCTAGAACATATAAAGAACTCTCAAAACTCGTCATTAAAAAACCAAGCAATCCAATTAGAAAATGGGCAAAAGACATGAAGAGACATTTCAGTGTACAGCATATGCAGATGGCAAATAAGTACATGAAAAGATGTTCAACACCACTAGCCATTAGGGAAATGCAAATTAAGAACATGATGAGATATTGGAACAGGTAATATCAAATGTAGTGACAAAATCAAATGCTGGTGAGAATGGAGAAAAACTGTATCTCTCATACATTGCTGGTGGGATTGTAAAAGTTACAGTTAATCTGTAAGATAATTTGGCAGGTTCTTAAAAAATCTAAACATGCATATGACCCAGCAATTGCACTCCTGGGCATTAGTCTCAAAGAAATGAAAACTTATATCCATCCAGAAGCCTATACTTGCTTCTAGCAGTTTTATTTATAATAGCTAAAAACTGGAAACAACCAAAAAGTCCTTCTGTAAGTAAATGGTTAAATAAACAATGATACCTCTATACCATGGAACAGTAACCAGAAATAAGAATTTTTTTTCCTTTTTTTAAAGGCCTATCTGATTATATCTCATCTCATCCTCAGACATTTCATGGTTTTCCATTATTCCAAAGGTGAAGATGTGCACACGCAACAAGGCTCAGAGAATGAGCCTTGCAGGATGCAACCCAGTTGTCCACGCTCACCAAAAGCTGGTCTCTCTTGGCTCCTTTTATTTCCAAACACACTCAACTCGTTCACCTCATGGTAAATCTACCTCTGTTCCGGAGACAAACAGCAGTCTCTGCCAGAGTGGTATTCTCAGGGTAATACTGTTCAAACAAAACAAAACAAAAACAAAGTACTTCCTCTCCATCTTTTCATTCCTTCTCCTTTATTAAATCAGAAAATCCAAGGTCAAGTCATTCACCAACAGCAAGGAACTTAAGTTCTCTGAGGCTCAAGTTTTCCACTTGAAAATTAGGGATTAATAATATATAATCTGGCTAGAGTCACATGACACCCAAATTAAATTATGTGCCTGAAGTTCCTTTATATACCATAAAGCACTATATAAATATAAGGAACTATCATCAACAATCAAAAGCTCACCCTGTGAAAGCACTGCGGCAGGAGTGGGGAAGTGAGGAAGAAGGGGCCATCTTGGGAAACAACCAGAATGTTTGCCACCCAAAACTGGGGAAGAAGGAAAGATTTTTCGAGCACCTACTATGTACCAGTATCAGTCCTAGATGCTTTTACCCTTGACTGGCACTCATTAAATATGTTTAATGAATCACGTTTAATCTTAAGAATAGGCCTTTGAAGCCTGAGATAGTGAAAAATTGCCCAACTGTGTAGAGATGTCACTAGAAATGGATCACTCTGAGTGTCTCATGTGGTTGCATATATATTATCTCTGTTCTTTCAGAGTTTCTTGGGCTGGTATAACTCCTACTGATTTCATATCTAGTGCAAAGCATAAATGAACCACCACCCCATCACCAGGTTTACACTGGTTTGGACATAGCCCTCCTTCACTTATGGTAAAGCATTGCTGCAAGGGGGTCAGACTATAATCTGATCTCCTGCAATGTTACTTTAATCAATGTATCAATCTATCAAGTACTTATTGATTAGTTACTTGTTACAAGGTGCTATACCACTTACAAGGAGGTAGCTACCAGGGGGTAGAACGAGGCAAGGAAGACAAAGAAAGAGAGCATAGACCCTGTTCTCAAAATGTTTACAATCTATTTGAAAAAGTAGTGTGTATACATGTCAGATGATAAGTAATCATGCCAAAAATAAATATAGCTTAGTGAATGCCTAATTGACATGAGAAATTAGAACCAAAGATGCCTTTGGAGTTCAGAGAATGGAAAAAGCTGGAGTGGTCTGTAAAATTTTTATAGAAGAGAAGGTATTTGAACAAGCTTTAAAAGATAGTCTAAGAATTATGTGAGAGGATGAAAGAAGCAAAGACAAGACAGGTGAGGCGGCAACAGGATAAGCATGACCAGAAATGTTGACATGAATAAGAAATGTGGAATCGACTGACATGGCTGAAGAGAAGGATGGAAGACAGTAAAAACTTGGAGTTAAGAGGAAAAATGAGGTTAGAGTCTACAGTGAAGAAATTGGAATGCCAGGATAAAAGATTTGTTTTCTTATATATGTATGAGACAAAACAGAATTTTTGGGGTGCATTTTGTTTACTGGTTTCATGAAAATTCAATACTACCATATTTTTATTATTTTGTTTAAAACTTAAGATCTTGGTCTTTCTTTGTTCCCTTTGTACAAGACCAGAAGAGAAATATGAAATGTCACCAACAACAAGATATTCATGACCAGATCCAGCATCAGAATGACATCATTTCAGTTAGGTTTAAGCAGCCATTGCTGGTTCAAAGCTGTGATTTTCTTGATCACCTGGGCCTTGACATATGTCCTAAAGGCAGAATTTGCTATTTGGATTCAATGCTTACTTTTTCCAACACAATTCTTTACTGGGAAATGTCTTCAAAGGGAACCAACTGACAAGGAGTTGGCCTTTAAGGCTGGGCTCAAAGGGGCTTCTGTGTGCTGTTTATCATTCTGCTCCTTGGTGGCAGCACAAAGGCCTCAACGCCTGCCTGGCTGACTATTTAGACTGGAAGCCTCTTGGCCATGACCTACGGTCTACCACATTTTGGCTTATGGCCTAAAACCATTAACCCAAAGACACCTCCTGGGTGTTGTTCTTCTGCCTTTGCTTAAGAGAATGGTGTGCCATGCCAGCTTTCAGAGGACACCCCAGTCTGATCCTAATTTCCCTCCTAATGTCCCCAATTCCTGACCCACAAGAATAGCCTGTCAGCTGTGGGCCTCAGAGCCTACTACTTGGGAGAGGCCCAGACTCAGCAACACAAGTGCTGTGGGCTACCCCACCAAGCAGGTCCCTTTTACACTGGCTGGCCACTGACTTCTACTTTTATGAATTACCAGTTCATATCTGTGGTATTCAGCCTCCAAGACTGGCCCCAGCGGTCCCTGCCTCCTGGTACTCATGCCCTTGTGTAGTCTCTTGCCACTTGTAAAAGGGTCAGTTTATGTGACCAATAGAGTATTGTAGACGTAATGGTGACTTCTGCCTTGCTCTTATTCTGCCATTTAGTGAGAACACTCAAGCAGCACTATTTGGAGAGGCCCATGCTCCTAGGAAGTGAGGCTTCTTGTCAACAGCTAGTGAGGAACTGACAAAAAAAAGCCATACCAAAAGCCAGGTGTATGAGCCATCCTCCCACCCCACTCAAACTTCAAATGACTGTAGCCCTAGCGGACATCTTGACTGCAACTTTATAAAAGACCCTGAACCAAAACCACACAGCTAAACCACTCCCCAATTCCTGAGCCACAGAAACTGTTAGATAGCAAATGTTTGTCGTTTTAAGCCACTGAGTTTTGAGATCATTGGTTATGCAGTAATACATAACCAATATAATATCACTTTGCCCATTTTTTCCTTTTACATCTTTTTCTTAGTAATTTTTAAGAGCTCTTTGTATATTAAAGTTACTAATCCTTGGTCTATTTAAAGTCTAAATATATTACTAAGTTTATTACCTTTATTATTTTTATTCTGGTACCAAAAAGTTTTATATTTATATACTCAAATATATTAATCATTTCTATTTTAGTTTTGCCTTATGTGTCATGTTTAGAGATTATAACTTAAATTCTTAATAAGTATTTGACTATATTTTCTTTCTGTAATTTTTTTCCTTTAAAATCTCAAAATTTAATTCATCTGGAATTTATTTTGGGTGTGATATGATATGGGAACCTAACTTTGTTTTCGTTCGTTTGATTTTGGGGATTTTTTCCCCAGTGTGTCTGTTAGTCATCTATATGTCTTCTTTGGAAAAATGTCTATTCAGATCCTCTGCCCATTTCACTCCTTTAAATTTTTAAAGGAGCTAAAGGGAGAGAAAGAAAATAGAAAAAAAAAAAAAAAGCATAAGAATATATTCCCAAATGTTACCAGAAGCTCACTCTGGACAGCAGAATTATAAATGATTTTGATGTTTTCATGATAATTTTCTGAATTTTCCAAATAATCTACAATGAGTATATATTACTTTTATAGTTAGAGGAAATATTTTTAAAAGACAGATAGATATCTGCGGTAATAAAGAGGAGAAACTGTTCTTTTAATAGCCACGTAATCTCATAAACATTTCCCAATAGCCCTCAGACTATCCTGACAACGAGTGACGAAATAGTAGAATAGAGCTAGAGATCAATGAATACTGGAGAGCAAACCTGGTCAGCGTGTAAGACCAGGAACACGAGGTATTTATTTATATATTCCCCACTGCAACCCAGGATGATCTTAGGCAGCTTAAACATTTAAAAGATAGAGAATTATTATTTATCTCTCGTCCCTACCCATTTTCTAAGGAGGCTGGGCTCCACGGAGGGGACATATTTTTAGTTGATTCCAGAGATGGGCTTCAGTGTATAAGTCCAAGGCAGAAGGTGGAGAAGTGCTAAATGTTCTGCAGAGAAAAGAGGAGGGTAATCAGAGTGGAAGTGGGGGACCAGGTGAAGGGAGCTGGGACTCAAATAAGGAGCTTGGCTATAGGGAAGCACCAAGGAGAACAACCGACCACACTGTGAAGATTTAATGGGGAAGAAGTGACCTCCAAAGTTTATAGGTTGGGTGACAATTCCAATAGCTGGCTGTGCAGTGCGTAGTGTAACGCCCTCCTCTGTCCCTGCCACACGGTCTTTTGGGAAATCTGCTTCCTTACTCATCTTTTGGTGCCGGTAGATTCTTTCTAGGGAATGGGAAGAGGTTTTGTGTTCTGTATCAGTGTTGATAAAGGGTGTATATGGTGACAGGTTATCAACCTACATGCAATTTTTAAAGCTTCACGTAAGTGGATAAATAAAGCAAATCAAAGCAAGTGTTAGTTTGGTTTGTTCAGAATGTACAACCCAGGTATCAAGTAAAGGGACTTAAGTCTGGAAACAGTATCATGTATGGTCAGGAGCTTGGGCTCTGGCACAAAGCAGATTAAGATTCCAGACCAGGTTCTTCTACTCACTAATCATGTGACCTTCTGAATGCTCATCTGTAAAGGAAGGATAACAATAAAGGCTTAAGTAAGACAATATAAGTAATGCATTTAACACAATGAATGATTCAATATTGGCAGTTATCTCATGATAATCAGTCAAAAGCGTTCAGCCTTTGTGGGGTCCCTGATGCTGACTGTCTTTAGTATCTTTAATTTCTTCTTTTTATTATTATAAACAACAGCCGTTACTTATAAAGTGCCATGTGCAATGCTAGCACGAGTTATATAATATTTCTAGTGCTCACAACAACCCACAAGATGATTATTATTACTCGTGTTTTTCAAATGAGGACACTGAGGCTCAACACAATTAAGCTAATTGACCTAAGGACGCACAAGCTTGTCCGACCTCACTGCCCACGTTTCTATCAGTCAGAATCACACCTTAGGGTTCAATGGGATCTCAGATCACATGATCTAAATTTTACTTAATAAATGTGAGAAAAGATTCCTTTTGAATAAACTCTATTCTCTACTTTTAAGTTGTATCTTTACTACAAACGTGAACTACCCCTTCTTTCCTGTCTCTGTGTTCTCTTGTACTCTTCATCTTGGTCCTTCCTTTGCAGTCTTTGGAAGAAATGGATAATGGGAGAGGACCAGAGGCCAAAGAGGAAGGCTGGATGGAATGACAGGTGGATGTAGTGGCCTCTGTGGTTTCTTCTATCCGTGATTGGTCAACTGTGAATATTTCATCCTCCTTGTCAATGCCTAGTTCAAGAATGGCCAATTCTGACCAAGAAACATGAGGAGAAGTCTGATGGGAGATTTCTAGAAAAGGTTTCCTCCCTTCCAAGGAGGAGGCGAAGGAAGAAGTCCCCATTCTTCTACTTCTGGATTTTGTCTCTGGACTTCTGCAGCCATCTTGCTACCAGCCTGAGACTGGAACAAGCTCTGAGGATGGTCATGGGAAAGTGGAAAGACCTGTGTCCCCAGGGATATTTTCGAGCCACCAAATCAAACAACTCTAGCACCCACGTGACCTGAGGCTTGCAGTTGTGAGAGGTGATAATTTCCCTGACTGTTTAATTTTGAATTGAGTTTACTGTTAGGTGTTTGAAATGAGCTTACTGTTAGGTGAAGCCAAAAGCGTCCCAATGAAGATGTGGTTTTATGGATGGTGTTGTCCAGGTTTGGAGGAAGGCAAAGGGCTTTGTGGAAGCATGAGGGCCTTCAAGAAGACGAAAGAAAGAAGTTTCAGAGAGTTAGTGTACACTAAAATGAGTTACTGATGGAAATTTCTTTTCCAGCCCTCTAAAAATAGGACAGATTCTCATCCTTCTGGTATGATTTCAATTACACCCATTGAGACGCAGAGGGAAGGGCTAGAATAGTTGATCTCTAAAAGGTCAGATTTTGAGAGGTCAAAATGCCTGCCTTAATAACACTCTGAAGCCTGAATTTTACCCTTTTAATCTTTCAACAGCAGATATATCTTGAAATAGCTTTTTTTTTAATATGCAAAGAGAGAAGAAAACAAGACAGAGATGATCAAATTCCTACTATTATGTAACCTACTGTCAGGGAAATAAAAATATATATTTTCTAGTGGAAAGTACTTAAATGCCAGACTATGACTTTGTAATGCTTTCCATAAATCTCCTCAATAAACTATTTCTGCTCCAAGCTAATGTGGTCTACCCCTCTTCTCTCCCTGTATCTTATTCCTCAATGCGTTGTGGCTAGGTTATGTAAGGCATTTTCTTTAAAAATAATATTAATAAAAATGTGAAGTCTTAATAAAGTAAGGTTTCTTATATCTCAAGGTATAATTTCTGTAGCTGGGGGGAATTCTGACAAATACTGGATCATTTTAATTGCAGTAATATAGCGCTGGGCTTCCAAGAAATGGGATGAGCAGAGTTTTTTCCCTAATATAAGCAACCAGCTGCATGACTCATAATTGTGAACCCCTGCTGGAAATGGTTAGGAATAGCCCCTGGTGATCATAAAACAAAACAATCACCGGTGGCCCATGACCTGGGACTACTTGGGCAACATATTCACCGAGAACATGCAGGTGAGGGCCAGGTGAGTGATTAGCCATGACTTTTAATAAGTGACTAATGCCCTGAGAGGAAGTTTTGCTGAAGTACAGCCAATACGGAAATGCAGACTATTATGAAGCCTTGAAAGTCTTGTTCATTTGATGTGTACTTATGGAGCTTCTCACAGGAACCAAGGGCTGTACAGGGCACTGGAAACACTGAAAGAGAAGGCATGAGCCCTCTCTTAAGGAATTCATGGCTTAATGGCAGCATCTGGTATCACAATACTAATAAAAAGCAGCTTTAATAGAAATGGAAGGTGCTATCATAGAGACATAGATGGCAAGTCATGGAATGGTGGGATGGACAATACCTATCTGTTTAGGGAGGTCAGGGAACACTTTACAGAGGAGATGAGAACTGAGACCTATATATTAAGAAGTTTTAGGAGTACTAGTCAGGGAAAAGTGTTTTACCCAGAGGGAACAGCGCCAGCCAGAAGGAACTGCATGGAGGTTAAAAAAAAAGTGGGGCACCTTAGAAGTGATTCAGTAGGGTTATAGTCCAGGATGTGTGGGAGATAGAGCTGGTGGGGGGGAGTTAAGTTCCAGGTGATAAAGGGCCTTATAGGACATGTCACTGAATGCAAGTTCATGTACCGATGCACAGTGAGGCCAAACAAACCGAAACGTCAGAGTTTGGTGCAGAGAAAGGTTTATTGCAGGGCCATGACAGAAGGGGTGGCTCATGCTCCCCAAAACCCTGAAATCCCTGAAGGGTTTCAGCAAAGAATTTTTGAAGGCCAGGTGAAGGAGAGGGGTCACAGGGTATGCGATCCCGGGAAGGCCTCATAGAGTCCTGCTGGGTCACAGAGATATGAAGGAGTGAAGATTATATTCTGTGGGTAATGGAGAGCTATTGCATAGTTTTAAGTCAGGGTGTGACATAGTAGTGTTGCATTTTAGAGAGATTACGCAGTCTGGGGATAGCATGAAGCATGGAAGCTGCATCAGGAGGTGAGGAGATCCCTTGAGGAACTGTTGTATTTATGAGCTAGGGAAGCAGTCACCGAGGTGGCGAAGAGGAAGTATGTTCAGAAAATACACAGGAGAAAGAATCAGCAGGACCTCGCTAACACTCAGCAGCACGTGACCAACATTTATTCTCCTTCTTGAAGCGCTCTTCCTACTTGTTTTCCATTCTGGACACTGACCTCTTAGTTTTCCTTGTACTTCACTGACTGCACCTTCTCAGTCTCCTATACCAGCTCCACATCCTTTTCCTGACCTCTAAATATTGGCAGACCTTTGAACCCAGTCCTGGGGCCTCTTCTCTCTCCACTCTCCCACTCTAGGACATCTCATTCAGTTCCATAGCATTAAGGATTATCTGTACACTGATAACTCCCCCAATTCTATATCCAGTCCCAACCTCTCCCCTCAACTCCAGTCTTGTGTATTCAATGACATAGTCAACCTCTCAAATGTACCATCCCCACAGAAGCATTCCTGGCTTCCCCTGCAAATCAGCTCATTCCTCCCCTAGTGTTTTGCATCTCACTGAATGCGCCACCATCCACCCAGTTGCTTAGGAAATAAACAAATGAAAAAACGCATATGTCTAAGTAGAGAAGATTGTTACAGTTTCTCTCAATTCAGTGAAGTCTGCCCTGTTGCACAAACCAGGTGGGCACCACTTTTATTGCCATCTGGGCAAATGGCACCCTTTTCTTCTTGCGCAGTGCAGTTGCGCTACCATACTTCTCTCCATTCTATGTGTTTTAAAAAAATTAGAGAAATTTTTCTTTTTTTTTTAAAACCTCCATGTGTGATAAGTCTTTTTTTTTTTTTTTAAGTTAATTAATTTATTTATTTTTGAGTGTGTTGGGTCTTCGTTTCTGTGCGAGGGCTTTCTCTAGTTGCAGCAAGCGGGGGCCACTCTTCATCGCGGTGCGCGGGCCTCTCACTATCGCGGCCTCTCTTGTTGCGGAGCACAGGCTCCAGACGCGCAGGCTCAGTAGTTGTGGCTCACGGGCCTAGTTGCTCCGCGGCATGTGGGATCTTCCCAGACCAGGGCTCGAACCCGTGTCCCCTGCATTGGCAGGCAGATTCTCAACCACTGCGCCACCAGGGAAGCCCCAGAGAAATATTTTTTAAGTGAAATTTCATGACCCAGTATTTCAAACAAGGTAAGTGTCACCTGACAAAGTAAAATCAACACTTACCGTGTACTTGGACTTCATGAAAACTGAAACTTCCTCCAGTAGTTGCTAGCTGGTAATTGATACTGAATTTTGCTAAGGACTGTAATATAGGACCCTACTTACGTTGGCATTTCAATAAATACTGAAGGATTGGCTCAGGAGTGTTTACAATTATCCACATATTGGGGACTGGAGGGGGAAGAGGGGGAATAACATTGTACACTATATCTTTTATCCCTATGGTTTGGGTATCAAAGGGAAGTTCTTCCTGGCTGTAATAGCACTGGAACCGGTGATACATTGGGGGTTTTCCCATTTATTTCTATTTATCCTTAAGCCATCTTATAAAGCTGGTTTGCAGAGTTCCATTTGAGAACCTAGACTCCCACCAGACCCTGCAATTCTGAGACCACCCAGGTTGGAACTGTAGGAGAGGAAGGAAACACCACCACCACCACCAACAATAATAACAACAACAAAAACACAAGTGGCTTTGAATGCCTCTGGGAAAACCCAAAACGTTACTTCATTTTTGCTCCAAGAAGAAATATAATAACGACTGGTGTGTAAATCTCACCACGACAGTTGAATTAGCATTGGTGGAGAGACTTGGCATTTCCCAGTTGTCATGACAACACTGATGCCTCCTCTCAGCTTGCATGCCGGTTCAGGTGTTGTATCTAATTTAGGATTTGACTTGCAAGCTGACAGAAAGACTTGGAGATCTTGAAAGATGTACCGGTTTTACTAATTAAGATGCCATGTAAAGGTTGAGAAGATTCTCAGCTGCAAGGAGAGTGTTCACCCGAACAGTGAACACTTTCTACGGTTTCTATGGAGATGCTATTTCCAAGCCAGCACTGCCAAAAATAAGTGTTTACTCATCGACAAAGGCCGGAGGAGGGGATTTCTATGATGCAGGTGTGAACTGGGGCACCAGCGATAGGAAATTCTGTTTCTTTCATGGCAGTTTGCCAATTTTTCATGAATGCCCAGCTGAACTACAAGTAATGAAGTGTATTTTTCAACTGAGAGATGGCATTTGAACTGGTAATTAGGATGTAAAATTTTGAAAGGTAAGGAAGTAAAAAGAACTTCTAGATGGGCCGCTATTTTTCAGATGAGGAACCTAAATGGGGCCAGGAGGCAAGGCAACTAGCTTCCAGTCACTGAACCCACTGGGGTGACAGTGGAACCTGTTGTCCTCCCAGCACCCCCTGGGGCTTCTCCTGCCCTCACCCCTGGCAGTGTCTCTGCATCATCCTTTCCAAATACTTGAGCAAAAGCTTCAGGTAGAAGAACTTCCAAATGCCTCTAAGAATGAATAACTTCACCTATGAAAAAAAGTCCCTTCCTCTGGAATCATTTAGAAAATGAAAGTTGACTCTGAACAATCACAAATTTTCCTAATTTCAAATGTGAATTCAGGCACCTTCCAACCATATACACAGAGCGATGAATAAGCAACATGAAGAATTAAACAAGATACATATGAAAAAAATGTTTTGCAATGCAATTTCTATTACTAAAACAGTTTTTCTTCCTCGTCATTCAAGTCTTAGGACATAAATCATTTGTAGCTGATATTATAAAAAGGCAATTTTCATGAACAAGATTTTATTTATATTCATTTTTTCCTAACCTCTGGCCGATTAACCAAGTACCTTAACCTTTATTAATTTGGAGGAAAACTAATGCTCTCTGCCTGCTATATCCTCTCACTTGGAAGATTCTCTGCTTTAACAAACTTTTTTTAAATAAAAATTCTTCCGATAGCATTTTGAATTACTTAACAAATAGAAAGACCTTCAGTATCTTAATAAGAAATTTATCTTGTTTCAAGTGTTTGTACATATGAGTTACTTTCATCCAAAAAATACTTAAATGTGAAGATTTTAGGGCAATAACTATCTTATCGAAAGATGCTCATTTCCTTAACAGGGAACATAATATTACAGTTGTCGGTTTACAGTTGGAACCTTTGAGATGACCTTCCTCCTTAACTGGAGAAAACTTAGAGCAAGTCTGTATTAAGGCTTCAGTTTTGTTGTGGCCAGAACTTCAGAGCACATATCCAAACAGAAAAGTAAGGATTATACATGTGGCCAAAACTTGGGAAAAGAAAGAAAATGAAGGTGAAGGGACCAAACATGTACTGGGTACTTGTTACAGATAAAGGTACAGTTTGGGGTGAGCCCTTTGCATACTGTAGAGAAGATCTGAAATTTTGGGTGGTGATTCAGCATTGAAAACCTCATCCTTTTGGGTAGAATCCTCCAACTACTTCAGTCCTGATAAGAGAGAGGCCCACTTCCTACTACAATCTAAAAGGCCCAGGGCTTCCCTGGTGGCGCAGTGGTTGAGAATCCGCCTGCCAATGCAGGGGACGCGGGTTCAAGCCCTGGTCTGGGAAGATCCCACATGCCGCGGAGCAGCTGGGTCCGTGAGCCACAATTACTGAGCCTGCGCATCTGGAGCCTGTGCTCCACAACGAGAGAGGCCGCGATAGTGAGAGGCCCGCGCACCGCGATGAAGAGTGGCCCCCGCTTGCCACAACTAGAGAAAGCCCTCGCACAGAAACGAAGACCCAACACAGCCATAAATAAATAAATAAAAATTAAAATAAAAAAATAAAAGGCCGGTCTCCTCTCTCCCCATCCCCTTGTCACTAAACACACTCATGTACCCTGGGCTCAGCCAATCAGGATTTGGCTTTTGAAGCAGCAGTGTGCTGGTCAACTGGATCTCGGGGAGAAAACAAAACAAAACAAAAACCCAGCCCTGATTTTTTAGCATTCGCCAATTTCTGCGGTATAAATAACTCCTACTGTGGCTGATTTCAAACTAGAAACATTTTAATACCCAGCTTGCAAAATTCCTGAATGTTTAGCAGGTGTCTCTCACAAGCAGATTCAATTCAGGTTCAGCAGACCTGTGGTTGCCAAGGGGGAGAGGGGTAGGGGAGGAATGGAGTGGGAGTTTGGGGTTAGCAGATACAAACTATTATATATAGAATGGGTAAACAACAAGGTCCTACTGTATAGCATAGGGCATTGTATTCAATATCCTGTGATAAACCATAACAGAAAAGAATATAAAAAAGAATATATATATATATATATATATATATATATATAGTATAACTGAATCATTTTGTTGTTCAACAGAAATTAACACAACATTGTAAATCAACTATACTTCAACAAAAAATAAAAAATAAAATAAAATAAAAACTTAGATTGTCAGCTGAATTAATAAGAAAAAAAATTCAGGTTCAGTACATCACTGAGAGGGTTCAGTGTATAGACTCAGTGGAGATAAGAGTCCTGTGGCATGAGAGTCCTGCTTAGCCAGGCAACAGCAGCAACAGGAGCTAAGGTCAATGACAGAAGAGCCAGTGAGGGTACCACAACCAGCCATTACTGGTGTTGACCTTGGCTCTTTTCTTTTGCTCGGCTTCCCTTAATGCTGCTCATTTTCTGATTCTTCCACCGTCCTGTCAATTCTGTGAACATCTCAATAGCCTCCCAATAATTCCTTTTCTGCTTAAATCCTCCAGAATCGGTTTCTATTGCCTGCAACAGAGAACCATAACACACCTTTAATTAAGCTTACTGATAATCCTGTGAGTAAGATCCTATGAATATTATCTCCAATTTAGAGACAAGAAAATGAGGCTCAGAGAAGTTAAATAACTTTCCTAAGGTCACACATGGCTAGTAAGTAACAGAACCCAAAGCTCTTTCCACTCCACCAAGTTTCCGCTCACAAACCAAAGCCATCTCTCTTCTGCATATGCAGTACTAATGGCATGCCTTTGATTTGAGTCTCTGTTAAGCCTATATTACCTTAGAAACGTTATTTGGGGTATACAAATTTTGATTAAAATAAATAACTTCTCCAAAAATTAGACCCAAGTAACCATTGCCCTCTAGAGCAAACAAAATAACATTTGAGATGTCCATTTGTAGAATAGTTGATTTATTTTTGTAGTCTATCTGTGAAGGAATTTGCCTCCTTTAATAAATCATACCCCAGAATCTTCAGGGTTAACTCCAGAAAGAGAATTCCTTGATGTAGAAGGACAGCTGAACAGTGGTCTTGACTCAGTCTCCTGAAAGGTACCTTCTCCCCTTGGGGTTCTCCTGCCACAATCATGATGTCTTCCAAATGTGTTCTGATCCAGCATTAATATCCTGGCATGATATAGACAGAAGTTTTAATTTGCGTATCTTTAGCACAGTGCTGATTCTGGCTAGAATAAGAAAATGTGAACAAGGAGTTTAAGGAATATAAGTAGTCTTATATACAAAGCAATGAGTGCTGGTTCTACCATGGCTAGCTTGGTCTCCGTATCGGTGAAGGTTTTTAGTTGCAGAGAGCAGGGCTCACTCTAGCCAGTTGATGCAGAAGAAATTTATTAAAGGATATTAGAAAGCTCACAGAATCACTGGAAGATCTGGAGGAATAGTGTTAGACTAAGCTTACAGGGACAACCCCAAGAAGCAGCCCACAGAACTGGCCTGGTTGCAACCACCAACTCCAGACCCACTTGACCTCTGCTGCCCTAGAGAGATTGCCTCCACCACTATTAACACCAGAAATACATGTCTTGGCCACTCCCACACCAGCAACATAGATCAATGCTCTGCCAGGCCCCTCAGGTAGCTTGTCTCAAAATCAGTCTCATGCATCTGTGTGGAAGAGTCTAAGGCACATATCTGCATCTTAGGTGCAAGGAAGATTGAAAAATATAACTTCTATCTTGGGGGCAATTCTCAATAGATGGAGAACTATTAAAATATCAAGATATTCAAAATATATTGAAATGTCCACTCACTCCCACAAACGGCACTACTTTTCCATATATCAGGAGACAGAAGCTTCTATTTCCAAATTGCTGCCATAATTTTATAGACATGTTGCCGGAGTTTCTCACTTTCATGTGAGAAACTGCTTTTTAAACATCTCAACTTTTTCTTCATTCAATTCTAACATAAAAAAAGAAACCAAGAGAGAGACTGGCAAAATGGATTGCCCTCTGCCCTCTGACCTTTTTGTCCCAGTTCTTGTTTCTGAATAGAAAGCAGCATCTTCCCCAGGATATTTATACCATAAATGACCTCACCCCTATTCTGAGGTCTCATCCACTACCTGTGGTGGAGGATGTCTGTGTCCCTTCTTTAAGTCCAATAACATAAAAACATTGTACCAGAGATGCTTAACTGCTCACCAAACTCTACAATCTTCTTCCTGGTAAACTACATTTCCCAGCATCCTTTGCAGTTTGGTGTGGCCATAGACTGAGTTCTAGCCAATGGAAAACATAAATGATGGCGTTTCTAAGCCAAAGCTTTCACAAAGTGGCTGTACCTTCCCTACCTTCTTTTCCTCCTTCTGCCTGCTAGATGCAGGTGACAGTGAAGGCATGGAAGATGACAGAGCCACTGAGCAAAGGAGCCTGGGTTGCTGAAATACTGCCTGGTGGAGATATGCCTGTCATCCAGAAACAACAATTTGGACTCTTACATGGATGAGAGATTAATTTATACTGTGTTTGTACCATCATTAATTTGATGGTCTATTTATCCCTGAACTTAATCTGCTCCAACTAATACAATATTTAGAACACAAACAACTCCAATATTCTTCTAGTAAGAACTATAAACTTGTAGATGGGAATTCTTTCTTCATAACATCAAACATAAACACATGATTTTACACTTGGCTATAGCAAATTAAATACCACGCTTCCATTTCTGAAAATTTTTCACTGGCTCAATAGCTTTATGTTCTGGGTTACAGACGTCAAGTCTGAAAGGTCTCTACCTTTCACAGACTAGCTAGTCCATTCAGTTCCCAGAATGGACGCTGATGCCTTCTAGCTGTCTTGTAGACATGTTCCCTTGGTCATCAAGATCCATAGAGGAAGAGCAGGAATGGAATATTATGAACTCATTATAACTTTTGAAAGAATATCTTAAAGTTCCCATGCTATTGTTAAAACAGTGGCATCACTTTTTTGTGGGGAGCCATCCTTTGACTATACCAATGTAAGCCTCATCTAACAATCCTAGCCAATGAATAGAAAGATATAGAAAAATAGTTGGGAAAAACATGCATTATGGTTCTCATCATACTTATGAAAGAAGAGTGAATTATTTCCTTTTTGAAGTTGCATTGACTTGGTGAGATTAATGGGATACTATTCAGTGTGTTGAAGGAGGTATTTTACTGAGTGGGCTTAAGTAGGCTTTCCCCAAAGGACTTAATGCACCTAAAAAAGTGAGCAATTTACTCCCTGTTCATAAAGAGGAAAGTTCTTTTGAGAGAAAATTTCTTCACTTCTGAAAATGGAAGAAATAAGAGCCATTAGCAATAGCCTGTTGGTTATATCTGTGTGGATTTGAGAATATATAACAAATGGTCAAAAACATTCTATCCTCATTTACAAAGATGCAAACATATATGTGCCTCTCTCCATGTGTGTCTGCATGTATGTGCATGTATATGTATATACATACATGTAAGTCTATGTATATAGTTGATTCCCATTATTTGTGATAGTTATGTTCTATGAGGTAACTGAGAAAATTGAACCACTGTCCCTAGAGGAAATAACTATATGTTACTATATGTTATATAGATATATGTGTGTGTGTCTGCATGTGTGTATATATATATATATATAAATAATTTTGATTAGAATCTCAAATCCTAAAAACAACTCATCCTGGTAGATTCTATTTTCTTTATTTGACAAAAGTGAAAATGAGATTCAGAAGTATAGTGACTTGCCTGAGGATGCCCTACCAACAGGTGTTGGACTTGGGATTCAAACCCGGTCCTACTGGCCCAGAGCCAGAGCTTCTGCACTACAGTGTACCACTCCACTGTCTCCATCCTCTGGTCATCTCTGTATGAGCCAAACCAAGGCAGAACTGCTGCCTTTGTCACACCTCACCTGGGAACATGCACGTCGGGGCAACTCTACACATATCTGCAAATAACTAAGAAAGCACAGAGAGTATTGATTTGGGGGTTACAAACAATTTAGTGAGGAGGCAAATTCACAAACAAAGACTCCCCAAATAATGAGGGCTGACTGTATATATACACATGATATAATTTTTATATGTTTTTATAAAATATCAGCTTGTATTCATACACATGTATGTAAATGCGTATATATATATATGTATATATATATATATTCATATTTTTGGAAGTAGAAGCCTCATTCTCTGGAGGAAATGGCAACAGGATCCAGACTAAAGACAGGATTCAGCTGATGCAATCCAAGCTGAATAAGTAATGAGGCACGTTTGGAAAGAAGGACTGTTAAATTGGTACTCCAAGACTTTTGAAACATCAGTAGCAATTTTCTTCATGATTAAGCAAGTGATTAGTAGTTCAGTAATTTATCTCATATACAATTCCTTTGGCTACCTAACAAATTTTTACAAACTGCTCTAATATTAATATATTTTTATTGCTTTTGATTTGCCTTATAACAATTTTTGATTTATTAGAACTAAAATTGGAAGTGTACGCCCTCTTTTGTGTTGGATTCTGTGAAGTGACAATCAATCAATTACAATAAAACTGGTCCTTAGCTATAGGCAGAAGTGTCACTGCCAGTGAAGTGTGACTTAAGGAGCACAACTAGACCCCGCCTTCTCCAAAACATCTCTCTCCCAGGCCCTGATGTTCCCACTGAAATGAGAGGTACTCATAGATTAGCAAACCAGGCAAGGGCCATTAGAAGGATCTTCCCCACTTTCTTTATTCCTGGCCATCTCTTATTCATTATTTAAGACTGTTGCGAAGTCTCAACCAATAGGATGCTATCGTGAAAACTCTCCACCCCAAATCCAAATTTGGGTTAGGTGTCTGACCCAGGCCCCTTGTTTCTTAGCAGCCCCTTCTTGAGCTTATCATGGTGTGTGGTTTCTGCCTGTTCAAAGATCCATCTCTCTTTCTAGACCCTGAGCTTTTTTAGGATGGGGACTTTGCCTTTCATAGTCATGAGCCCAGCACCTAGCACAATGCTATTGTCTTGGGGAAGGACCTACCTCTGCTGCTTATGAATATTCTGTGTCCATCTCCAAACCATTTATTTCTTTTCTTTTTTCCATTTTTTTAGATTCCACATATAAGTGATATCATATGATATTCATCTTGTCTGGCTTACTTCACTTAGTATGATAATCTCTAGATCCATGTTGTTGCAAATGGCATTATTTCATTCTTTTTTTAAGGCTGAGTAATATTCCATTTCGTGTGTGTGTGTGTGTGTGTGTGTGTGTGTATATATATATGTGTGTGTATATATATATATATATATATATATATATATATATATATATATATACCATATCTTCTTTATCCATTCATCTATTGATGGACATTTAGGTTGCTTCAAACCATTTATTTCTTTTTTTTTAAATTTTATTTATTTATTTATTTTGGCCGCACCAGGTCTTAGTTGCAGCACACGGGATCTTCATTGCGGCATGCGGACTCTTAGTTGCAGCATGCAGACTCTTATTTGCAGCATGCGGACTCTTAATTGCAGTATGCGAACTCTTAGTTGTGGCATGCGTGCGGGATCTAGTTCCCCAACCAGGGATTGAACACGGGCCCTCTGCATTGGGAGCACAGAGTCTTACCCACTGGACCACAAGGGAAGTCCCCAAACCTTTTATTTCTTTAATCCCTGTATCCAGTGTTAAGGAACCCAGTATCACCTGGGGCTATCCTGCCCAGGGAATTCTGGATAAGACAGGTTCAACTCTAATCTCACACCTTGGTTAAAACCAAAGCCCTCCCCCAATATTCTGCCAATTCCTGGAGGAGTGTGGGGAAGGATGACATTCTCAAGATCTTCTCTATGTCCTGGCTCTTTTTACACATATGCAGTTTTCCAAGTCACACAAGCCTAAATCTGAAACTGATCTCCAAAAAACTTCCCAGAAATCCTATCTGCTGAAAACACCCTTAGTGCAGTTGACATTTCCGAGGACTTGGGCTCCATAGGAGAGGTTCACATCACACCAGAGAGCAACCAACTTCAAAGCACAAAATGGCAATTTCTGTTTTTAAGAAATGTCTCAGCCTCCCTGCTTTTAGGTGTTGCCTTTAAACCCAGATTGTGTCCAGATTTCTCCCAGCTCACACTCTCCTCCTAAGGGAAATAAAAGTAAAATAAATTTTCCTCTTCTTGACATATACAAAGCTTTTGGGCATCCACATTTGTTATCTTGGTTACTGCCCACACCAAATCCTCAGCCTTTCACTGACACAGAAATTAGTCTTACTAAAATATTTCCCTGAATGAAGATAGTAAATCTTATCACCAGCGGTTAAGATATTCCATTATAGCTGCTGCAGCCACGAAGAATCCTGTGTGCAAGCACAGGTCACTATCCACACCTCCCCTCCTGGGAGGCTGTGCAGCCTGCCACTGCCAGGGTCCCGTGATCCAGGGACAACTTCCCCGGGAGAACATACGGCACTCCTCAGGCTGTTGCAACATCACTGCTGGCCTCTGTCACCGCAGGCTCGCCCCGCACTCTGAAGCCCTCCTTCCTCCCAGCTTGAGTGAGCCAGAGCCCCCTAATCAGCCGCTCCTTTAACCCCCTCCTCTCTGGGCGAAGAACAGATGCCAGAGGGTGACCTACATGCAGAGGTGGGGCCAAATCCAAAGGTGAACCCCAGGAGCTGTGCGAACAAAGAAGAGAAAGGGAAATCTTTCCCAGCAGCCTCAGGAGCAGCAGAATAAATCTCCACAGTCAACTTGATGTACCCTGCATCTGTGGAATACCTGAATAGACAACGAATCATTCCAAAATTGAGGCAGTGGACTTTGGGAGCCACTGTAGACTTGGGATTTGTTGTATGTGACTGACTAGTTTCTGATTTATATGGTTATCTTAGTTTAGTTTTTAGCACCTGTTATCATTGGTGGATTTGTTTATTGGTTTCGTTGCTCTCTTCTTTTTTTTAAATTACTTTTTAAATGTTTTTATTTTAATAATTAAAAAATTTTTTTTATTTTAATAAGTTTATTTATTTTCTTTATTTCTTTCTTTCTTTTCCTCCTTTTTCTTCTGAGCCATGTGGCTGACAGGGTCTTGGTGCTCCGGCCAGGTGTCAGGCCTGAGCCTCTGAGGTGCGACAGCCGAGTTCAGGTCATTGGACCACCAGAGACCTCCTGGCCCCAAATAATATCAATCGGCGAGAGCTCTCCCAGAGATCTCCATCTCAACACTAAGACCTAGCTCCACTCAATGATCAGCAAGCTCCAGTGCTGGACACCCCATGCCAAACAACTAGTAAGACAGGAACACAACCTCACCCATTAGCAGAGAGGCTGCCTAAAATCATACTAAGTTCACAGACACTCCAAAACACACCACTGGACATGGTCCTGCCCGCCAGAAAGACAAGATCCAGCCTTATCCACCAGAACATAGGCACCAGTGCCCTCCACCAGGAAGCCTACAAACCCACTGAACCAACCTTAGCCACTGTGGGCAGACACCAAAAACAGTGGGAAATACAAACATGCAGCCTGCGAAAAGGAGACCCCAAATACAGTTAAGTTAAGCAAAATGAGAAGAGAGAGAAACACACAGGAGATGAAGGTGCAAGGTAAAAACCCACCAGACCAAACAAATGAAGAGGAAATAGGCAGTCTACCTGAAAAAGAATTCAGAGTAATGATAATAAAGATAATCCAAAATCTTGGAAATAGAATGGAGAAAATACAAGAAAGGTTTAACAAGGACCTAGAAGAACTAAAGAGCAAACAAACAATGATGAAAAACACAATAAATGAATTTTAAAATTCTCTAAAAGGAATCAATAGCAGAAAAACTGAGGCAGAAAAACGGACAAGTGACCTGGAAGACAATATAGTGGAAATAACTACCACAGAGCAGAATAAAAAAAAAGAATGAAAAGAATTGAGGACAGTCTCAGAGACTTCTGGGACAACATTAAACACACCAACATTCAAATTATAGGGGTCCCGGAAGAAGAAGAGAAACAGAAAGGGACTGAGAAAATATTTGAAGAGATTATAGTTGAAAACCTCCCTAATATGGGAAAGGAAATAGTCAATCAAGTCCAGGAAGCGCAGAGAGTCCCATACAGGATAAATCCAAGGAGAAACATGCCAAGACACATATTAATCACAGTATCAAAAATTAAATACAAAGAAAAAATATTGAAAGCAGCAAGGGATAAACAACAAATAACATGTAAGAGAATCCCCGTAAGGTTAACAGCTGATCTTTCAGCAGAAACTCTGCAAGCCAGAGGGGAATGGCAGGACATATTAAAAGTGATGAAAGGGAAAAACCTACAACCAAGATTACTCTACCCAGCAAGGATCTCATTCAGATTCGATGGAGAAATCAAAACCTTTACAGACAAACAAAAGCTAAGAGAATTCAGCACCACAAAACCAGCTTTACAACAAATGCTAAAGGAACTTCTCTAGGCAGAAAACACAAGAGAAGGAAAAGACCTGCAAGAACAAACCCAAAACAATTAAGAAAATGGTAATAGGAAGATACATATTGATAATTACCTTAAATGTAAATGGATTAAATGCTCCAACCAAAAGACATAGACTGGCTGAATGGATAAAAAAACAAAACCCATATATATGCTGTCTACAAGAGACCCACTTCAGAACTAGGGACACATACAGACTGAAAGTGAGGGGATGGAAAAAAGATATTCCATGCAAATGGAAATCAAAAGAAAGCTGGAGTAGCAATTCTCATATCAGACAAAATAGACTTTAAAATAAAGACTATTACAAGAGACAAAGAAGGACACTACATAATGACCAAGGGATCAATCCAAGAAGAAGATATAACAATTGTAAGTATTTATGCACCCAACATAGGAGAACCTCAATACATAAGGCAAATGCTAACAGCCATAAAAGGGGAAATCGACAGTAACACAATCATAGTAGGGGACTTTAACACCCCACTTTCACCAATGGACAGATCATCCAAAGTGAAAATAAATAAGGAAACACAAGAAGCTTTAAATGATACATTTTAAAAAATGGACTTAATTGATATTTATAGAACATTCCATCCAAAAACAACAGAATTGTTTTTGGATTCTGAAACAACAGAACACTTTCTTCTCAAGTGTTCGTGGAACATTCTCCAAAATAGATCATATCTTGGGTCACAAATCAAGCCTTGGTGAATTTAAGAAAATTGAAATCGTATCAAGTATCTTTCCTGACCACAACGCTATGAGACTAGATATCAACTACAGGAAAAAAACTGTAAAAAATACAAACACATGGAGGCTAAACAATACGCTATGAAATAACAAAGAGATCACTGAAGAAATCAACGAGGAAATTTAAAAAAAACCTAGAAACAAATGACAGTGAAAACACGATGACCCAAAACCTATGGGATGCAGCAAAATCAGTTCTGAAATGTAGAACAATACAATCCTACTTCAAGAAACAAGAAAAATCTCAAATAAACAACGTTACCTTACACCTAAAGCAATTAGAGAAAGAAGAACAAAGAAACCCCAAAGTTAGCAGAAGGAAAGAAATCATAAAGATCAGAGCAGAAATAAATGAAAAAGAAATGAAGGAAACGATAGCAAAGAGTTCAGAGAAAGAAGAAGGAGATTTGGACACAGAGACACAGGGAAGAAAGCGTGTGAAGACAGAAGCAGAATTTGGAGTGATGCAGCTACAAGCCAAGAAATGCCTGGAGTCACCAGAAACTGAGAGAGGCAAGGAAGGATTCTCCCCTAGAGACTTCGGAGGAAGTGTGGCCTTGATGACGCCTTGATTTTGTCTGTTCCCCGGAGCTGTGAGACAATAACTTTCTGTTGTTTTAAACTTATGGTTCCCAAAGAGTAAAGGGGATGGGGGGGGGGGAGGTTATGATTAATAGATACACACTACTACATATAAAATAGGTAAACAACAAGGACCTACTGTATAGCACAGGGAACTATATTTGATATCTTATAATAACCTATAATGGAAAAGAAATCTGAGTCACTTTCCTGTACACTTGAAACTAACACAACATTGTAAATCAACTATACTTCAATAAAAAAATAATAATAATTTCTGTTGTTTTAAGGCACCAAATTTGTAGTAATTTAGCAGCCCTAGGAAATGACACAGATGTCATAAACAGAGATTTTCCTTTATGATTTCTTCTTCCCTATAGGAACAGTGGCCACAGCTCAGAGGTGTTCTAAATAACCACCCACCATGAAGAATTAGGCACACAATCCAGCTGTGGCCCCTCCAGCTTTGGAAGAAATCACTTCTGCTGTCCCAGCCACAGAGAATGGGTAAGACCTGCTGAGGCTTCACTCAGAAAAGTCACCCAGTGACATTTCAGCCCCTGGTTAAATGGACAAGAGTTCCAACCCTGCCCAAGAACTCAAACACCCACATGGTTGACACTTTTGAGAAACTTTCATTGGCTAAGAAAGGACATTTTCTTCAGAATTCTTTTCATAGAACTATCTGGTGACTAGAATTTTTGTAACCCTATGAGCAGGAAAATGCCCTAGAGGTTTGGTGTGAGAGGTGGGACTGCTGTCCACACTGAGGGCACACACGCCTACTATGGCTTAGTCAGTGTAGACTGAACACAGAACATTGTTCAATGAAATTACCAACTTTAAAAAAAGGTTAGCGTGTGTAATTCTTGCTGCATGGTGTGAAAAAACCTTCTAGTTCTCAAGCAGGAAGCACATGTTTTCTGAGCCAGTGGCTATAAAATTGACTCATGTCTGCATCTTAATTGCATTTTACACATTCTGCGCTTAGCTGCCTATTAATTAAGGCACAAGATGAATGTGATCCAAGAGACTCTCGGAATCCTTGTCTGGGAGATTTCTTTTGGAGGAGTCTTCATCCAGCTCTCCACAGCCCTGATGCCTGGTTTCTTTGGCACATTCTGATGTTAAGGAGAAAATGCAACCCTTAGACCTGGACTCATGATTACATATATTGAGCTTTTCCCCTAGCTCATCCCTGCCTGCCTATGCACATGAAGGCCACAGCATGGCTACACCCACCACGGAGAATGGAAACTAGGGATGGGAATTTGCCCCTCCCCCATCTGGGTACAAAACATGCAAACACTGAAACTTAAGAAAGATAAATTGGAGGGCAGGCCTTTGCTTTACTCAAGGCGACTTCCTGCAATGACTTGTGACACCAACTGTCCAGAGTTGGACCAAACTTCACGAGTGAAGGGCACAGTCCTCCTCCACAAGACTGCCCTTGCTTCAGACACCAGCTGCCCATTTGGGGTCCCCAGGTCCACTCTCCCTTCTGATCAGCTGGTTAGAAATTCAGGGGTTCCAATGAGCCCCTTTAGGTTCAATAATTCATTGCAATGATTCACAGAACTCAGGGAAGTGCCGTACTCACAATTACAATTTTATGATAGCAAAAGGATACCATCAGAACCAGACAAAAAGAGAACCTACAGGAGTTCTGGAAGAGTCCCAAACACGAAGCTTCCAACCATCCTCTCTCCGTGGAGTCCGGAACGGCACTGCCACCTCTTGGCTGGGATATGTGATAATATTCAGGGAACCAACCAGGGAAGCTCGCCCGATCTTTAGTGCACAGAGTTTTTAATTGGGGTTTTACTACATAGGCATTATTGATTGAATCATTGCCTAGGTGATGGGACTCAGCCTCCAGCTCTCTCCCCTCCCTGGAGGTTGGGCTAATATCAAAGGACTTAAAGTCCCAACCCTCTAATCAGAGGGTTGGTCTTTCTGGCTGTCCAGCCCCCATGAGTCATCTCATTAACACAATCTAAGGGACCACCATGAGTCACCTCACTGGCATAAGCTATCAGGTGTGATCTGAGCAGCCCACCATGAATAACAAAGGCACTCCTATCACTCAGGACAACTCCAAGGGTTTAGGGGTTCCCTCCCGGAAATGGGGGACAAAGGCCAGTCAAATTATTTATTATATACTCCTATACACGGAAGTTCACCTCTAAATGGTAATAATAATAATGTCCCCTGGGTTTTTACATGGATTTGCATGGGGTTTTTACAAGGATTAAATAAAGAAATAAATATGTTTCTGGTATACAGTGCTCATTCAGTGAATGTTAGTTTGTTACTTTACTGAATTTGTGGATCCTGAGCTTCTGAAAACACATCCACTTCTAACTCTATTGTAAGTTCCTTGAGGGCAGGGGAAATACTTGATTCATTTTTATACACTTCACAGTAACTAACTGTGTCTTGCACAAAAGGTTTCCAATCCATATTTACTGTTTTTTTCTAAAAATCTATCTACCTTTCTTTAAGGCTTTCTTCTTTTCTAAGGCTATCTACCTTTCTTCAGGATTAATATCTATTTGACCTTATTTGATTTAAATACCAGAACTCATTCATCGGCAGCATCAGAGGAGCAGGAGAAACTGCCCTGAAACAATCAGAACATTAGGTAACTCCCAGGGTTACTGCAAACATTAGCAAGTACACCTGACTTCTGGATGAAAGGAACATTTGAGGGCATTTCTCCTCGCTCTTTTAAAAGCTGTCAGGGAAGAGAAAATTTCCCCTTACCCCTCTTGGTTCTTTTTGGCTGGTTGAAGAATTAAATTGACCTAGGACTAGATTAACAAGAGAAAAACAAATTTAATTCTTTTGTACAGGAGGTCATAGAAATATGAGACTCAAAAGAAGCGACCAAAGCAATCAGCTTTTATGCCTTTTAGACAAAGAAACAATAAATCTGTGAAGAATTGACATGACAAAGAAACTTAGGCTTGGGTACTAATTAGTGAAGAATCTAAGCAAAGTTTATTTACACAGCCTTCTCAGCCCTGAATTCCCTATCTCTGGAGATAAGGATGTCTCTTTACCTCTTGGTGCAGGGAGGAGGGTACCTTTCACATGGGAGATTTATTTGCTGCTCTCAAGGGGACAAAGGAGGGCCAGAGTGTCCTTCTTAGACTGGCTGTTCCTAAATAACTTCAATTCAAAATAATCAATATGCCAAACTGACATATTGTGGGGCAGCCTGCCCTGAACCCCATCAAAGCTTTTTCTCAGCATTGAAAAGGGAAAGTCTTCTTCACGTAGGAAACTTCTGTTATGAAAAAAGATTTTAAAAGTACAACCCTTTTCTATACACCTACATTAAGCAATTGCAAAATACACCATTCACAATGGTAACAAAACTACAAAGTACCTTGAATAAATTTATCAAGACGTGCAAGACCCTTTTAGAGAAAACTATAAAATATTACTGGAGAGTATATCTGGTTGTGAACCAGAAGATTCAATACCTGTGAACACTTAATTGTCCACAAATTAATCTATAAATTTAATGCAATTGTAATAAAAATCTCCCAATTATTTTTTATGTAACTTGGCAAGACCATACTAAAATTCATATGAAAAATTCAATGCAAAGCAATAATCAAGGTAATTTTGTAAGTGAAGAACAAATTCTAGGACTTTTCACTTCCTACATCAGCTTTAAATAAGCTATAGTAGCTTAAGCAATATAGCATTGGAAAAAGAATAAAGTCGATCTTTGGACTAGAACAGAAATTCCACATATACATGGAAATTTAGTATATGCTAAAGTGGCATTTCAAGTCAGTGGGTAGATTATTTAACAAATGGCACCAGGTCAACTGAATATCCATCGGAAAAAAAATGATACATCTTAATTTCATGCTAGTTACAAGATAAATTCCAATTGGATTAAAGTCCTAAAGATAAGATAAAAATACATAAAAGTATTAAAAACAAATAAATGAAAATACATGCATGACCTTGGGTAGGTAGTTCCTTCTTAGAACACAAAAACAAAAAATTAAAAGAGAAGGACTGCTAAAGTTAGGTATTTCAAAATTAAAACCTTCATATGACAAATAATATCATGAAGAAAAAGAGTTTTTTAAAGTGGTATACTAGGAGAAGATACTTCAACATATGTGATAGATAAAAGATTGGTTTCTGGAATAGAAAAAGAAAAATCTCTAAAAGTGGGAGCGAGCACAAAAAATCCATTGTAAAAACAGATTCCACCCCCCCCCCCAAAAATGCAAGCAGGCAATTCACAGAAGCAAAATACAAATAGGGCATCAAGCACCTAAAAAGTAATGCTCATTTCCATTAAAAATCAAGAAAATAAAAATTAAAGCAATGATATACCTTTTTTAAAAAATAAACTTATTTATTTATTTATTTTTGGGTGTGTTGGGTCTTTGTTTCTGTGCGAGGGCTTTCTCTAGTTGCGGCAAGTGGGGGCCACTCTTCATCACGGTGCGCGGGCCTCTCACTATCGCGGCCTCTCTTGTTGCGGACGCACAGGCTCAGTAGTTGTGGCTCACGGGCCTAGTTGCTCCGTGCCATGTGGGATCTTCCCAGACCAGGGCTCGAACCCGTGTCCCCTGCATTGGCAGGCAGATTCTCAACCATTGCGCCACCAGGGAAGCCCCAATGATATACCATTTTTAACCCATCAGATTGACAAAAAATTAAATGTTTGATAATATCAACTGTAGCCATAGTGTAGGTAAATATGTATTCTGATCTCCAGCTAAGAGAATTGTAAATGGTACATATCTTACACCCCAGTAAATTTGTTTTTTAGTATCTTCCCTAAAGAAACAATTTGCACATATGACCAAGAAGGCATGTTCAAGATACGTTAAAGTGAAATTGGAAACACGCTAAATGTCCTTCAATAGGGGAATGGTCAAATAACCTAAGCCTATCTTCACTATGGTATATTATGCATCAGTTAAAAAATAAAAATAGCTGAGATTTATGCTTGTAATGTGAGATATGTTCTATATGAGATAGTGTTAGACATACTAACACGGAGGTTATCTCGAAGATGTATTGTTGAAGGAAAAAGAGTTGCACAACTACACATATAGAATTTACCATTTGTGTTTTAAAAACAAGTACGCTCACCAAAACAATAATATACATTTTCTCCAGGTAATAAATGTTTGTAAGTGCGTTAAGTAAATATATGCAAGAATATACACAAAAATTTTCCTATGCTGAGGGCACTAGGATGTGGGTGGTAGACAAAGAAAGAATTTAGCCTTATCTGTAATAGTTTTAATCTTTATGAGGTGGATGGATTAATCTATTACATCTGTGAAAGCAATAATTGGAGAAAATACATACCAACTCCTTCCTAGACTTTACGGCGCTGTTCCCAGCACCTTTGGTTCACCGTGATCTTAAGTGCTTAAGGACTTTGTGAAATTCTCCTTTACTGATAACCAGATATTGGATTATATTAGGCTTCACTTTTTCCCAATTCCATTTTTCATGTTCTCTACATCATGTTAATATATTCCATAAGAGACTGTATATCTACCATTCTATTTTAGGAAGAAAGAATGACAGAAAAGTTTTTCATGCCTAATTTCTCCTTAGCCTTAGTTCACCTGAATTATTCTCTCCCTCCTGTACTGTGATGCAAATGGATTTATCTTGAGAAATAGTCTTGAGGAAAAAGAAAATATTTTCTGCATTTCACGAGGCTTCAGCAGAAGGATCATTGTTTTGTTGTTTTCTCCCATGCTTATATTTGTACCTCAAATATTTCACATTTGTCTTCAGAAACATTGTGTACTTTAAGGTCTTAGCAAATATGTTCTCTTAAAAAAAAAAATGAAAGAGAGCCATCAACCAGTTTGTTTCCACTCTAGACCTGGGTGAAATCTATCTATGCTGATGTTCTAGAAATGGGGACCCTTCTGGTCAGAATATAATTTCTCCTTTAGTTTTCTTTTCCATTCTTCATGTTTACCTTCCTGCTTTTGCTGTTGTGGAGAGCTGTCTTGAATTATAGAGAACGCCCTATTTTTTACATATCTGAAAAAGACAGGAATATAATTGAACTCTACTGACAGGTTCAGAAAAAAATAAACCCACGATTTAGGCATACCTGGGAAAGGGATGTGAAATGGCTGTTTCTCATTATTTTAGGAAATAATGCTTTAAGCAGCATGTGAAACTGAACTGCAAGGTGATAAGAAAATGAGTAGAAGGAGGTAAGTAAGGTCTGAATCAGCCCCAGGACCATTTATCTCCAGGGGGCAAGCTGCACGTATCTCTGGACTTCTGTCCCCCTTGGGGGGGGGCGGGGTGCAGGGTACCAGAGGATGACAGGTCACACACCAGGAAACAGCATTACAAGCACTAAGAAGTGCCCGCTGACCCTCTGAGCTTGTGGACCCTCTGCTGTCCTCCTTCCCCCCAGGGCCCTGATGCTTTGAACCCTAACAAAGAGTGCTAGGCTTATTCATCCTAATCCTACTCACAGGCTTCACAGCCACCTCAGCATCTGTCATCCACCAATGTTCTTTATACCCCGTCACAGGGATGGCTGGATGCAGTAATGAAATACCTTTTCTCCCTCTCAGGGGGACCCAGGGTCTCAGATCTGTGCACATCCAAGGGTCAAAATGGAAATGGAGGCAAGGAAAGGGATACGGGCAAAAATTAGGGGCCACAATAGCAGGAATTCTCCTTAAGTAGGAAACCTCCAACTGAATTGTCTATTCACCACCCACCAAACATGCCTTGAGGTTCACCTCTTCCAAGCCTTGGCTGCACCAGAGTCAGAAATACAAATTTCTATCTGATCCTGCACCCTGGCTAAAGCAGGCATTGCCAGTTGATTGCAGCTGCGCTCCTTCCCTTGTCAAAGCGGTTGCTACCCGCTCTAACTTACGCTAAAACAATTTCCCTGACCAAATGCCCTGTCCCAGCTTCACCTGCCCGTCCCACTGCTTAAACTCTGCCACTATTCTGCCTCCTATTGAAATATCCAAACAACCCCAAGAAGAATGACATCGAGCTTCTGTTGACCTTTAATGAGTTTTTTGTAGCCGTGAAGGAGTTAGTCTCGAGGAAGATAGTTGAAGTGCACTGTTCCCCCTCCTGGCAGGATCCAGGAAGTACGAGCCTGCCTGGGTCCCGGTGAAGGACCCCACGTGGTCACGGTGCGGGGGAGGAGACTGAATGATGCGGGGAGATCAGGCAAGGTGAGGGAGCAAGGAGGAGAAATGAAGAGAGGCAAGGAGGAGGGTGCCGAAGAAGACATACAGTTTGGGCCAAGATTAGCCCTGGAAAACAGCGGAGAGAGGTCCTCCCACAAGGAAAGGAGTTTCCGGGGGAGGTTATGTCAGAGAGGAACCGCAGCGCTTTGGAGTCAGAGAGTGCTGGGTTTAGTCCCAGCTCAGTCTCTCATTAGCTCAATAAGTGCAGACTGTAACCATGTAAAAAATAATAATCCCCGCCCACCTCCCACACCCCGGGAGCACTGAGGAAGACTGAAAAGTTTACAAGAGGGCTGGTACAAGGTCCAACCCCCAGTAAAATCCTTGTCACTACTGACACCTCAGATTATTTCTGTTGTGGAGAGAGAAAGAGATTTCTGAGGATCTCTTCCAAAGACGGAGCCAGCATAAATGAACCTTACAAAATTCCCCGTATCTTCTCATTTGTGTATCCGCAAACTTGATCATTTTAGGTCAGCTCACCCTAGCGAATCTTTTTAACCAGTAGCACATTATCAGATTTTAAACATTGTGTCATGGGAGTTTGCATCAATCAATACTCAGAGAATCTTTATTCATAGCAACACATTCTTTGTAACTTTTAAAAGGAGCATTCTGATCTTAAATATAGATAGTAGTTTAACTAAGGACTGTTCTCTATTCCAATTTCTGAGAAAACCATCATCTTTTTAAGCATTAGGCCAGGGATTGACTCATCTTTCAGCACATGTCTGCAAACAAGGGAAAATAAAGGTCATGGGAAGACAGTTACAGAGCACTATAAAATATTAATGATGGCTGGGTATATGACTGTAGTTACTGAAGACTCTTTGAAAAGATAGGGTGGAGAAAAGGGAGAGAGGGGCAAGGAAAACATTGTAAGGACAGAGAGAATTTGTTGAGGATGGTGTGTTTATATCCTTCCAGTTTGGTTGCAGACAAATAGTAATGAGACCTTTGGGGGATCACTGGCTTAGAGGCCCAGGTTTTGAATGTACTATGTTGTATTAATGTCTTGGTACATGTTTTTCACATAAAATGAATGTAATACTAATGAATGCATAGATTCTTATAGCAGCATCTTCATAGGCATTTATCCTTATCTCACAACAATCTTATGATGCCCATTTTACAGAGAAGGAAACTGAGGCTCAGAAACTTTGAATGATTTGGTAAAAGTATGTAAATGCCTTTCTGTTTTATAACGCTACATAGTGGTCGACAAGTGACTCAAGTACGCAGCTGGTCGTGTAAATAGCGTTGATAGCCTGTCATCAAGTTGTCAAAGGAGCCAAAGATATTCCCAGGATGCTTTGCTGTCAGACAGAAGGTCATAACAGAATCAGTAATGAAATTCAATCTCTGTTAGCTTTATGGCCTTGCCATCTTTTTTTTCTTTTCTATCGTGTCTACATTTCTAAAGAATTGATTTAGCAAAAAACAATGAACACTTTGTACATTTGTATAACACATTACAATATGAACACTTCAAGTATGTGAGTTCATTTGATTGACAATAAATTGAGTTACAAGTGGGTTCTGCAACGTTCAGGTCTCTGTGGTTGTTGTGTGGATCTAGAAATCTTCTTAATCTCTTGCTTTGGGACCCTACTATAATTCTTCTGGAATAGAAGGGACCCTTATCTCTCATATTCTGATATTAACCAGGGTTTCATTACTGTAAAGACACATCATTCCCTGCTATGGCTGAAATCCTACACGTGAAGACTAAAAACAATGGAAAATAATTTTAAATAGTAGAAAGTGCAAAATGATGGAATCCAACATGGAAGTAGCCTAATGATTACACCTTTTCTTTTGAGCTTCAAGCCCTACAAACGACAGATAAAATAAGAGTGAAACTATCCCTTCTCATTCTCCGAAGTAGGGTACTAAAATATAAAGCAGTCCTTACTGATTGTTTTGTTTTAGCTCTTTATTTGGGAGGCAGTATAGCACCTTAGTCAAGAGTATAGACCCTTGATTAAGAATCAATCTAGACTGCCTGGATTCAAATTGCAGCTTTACCACTTTACTATTTAAATATTCACCTGGACAAATTATTTAAGCAGTTTAAAGCCAACTTCTTCATTTGTAACATGGGCATCAGAGCAGTGTTCTCTTCATAGAGTCACAGGGAGAATTAAAAAAGATCATCCATGAAGAGTTCTTGGCTTAGTTCCTGGACTATGTTAGTTCTGTTTATGTTGTTGTCTGCTGAAGCATTTGAGCAACCAAAAAGAAATAATTGTGAAGAAGGAATCATATTAGCTGAACAGGAAGTTGTAATCCTGTCCTTTTCTTACATGTTATAGACTTTTATTTCTATGTTGCCTTCTAGGAAAGGAGGAAAGAAGCTGTTCCTGCCACAAAGTGATGGAATGTAGTTTATTTAACTTAATGAATCTGCCAGCGTGACTCTTTTTATTTCTCTTGTTTGTTTGTTTGTTTTTCCTAGATTCAGCCAGGAAGAACAATTCTTAATTCTTGACTAAAATGTTCTAAAGAAGTTGTGTACAATCTTCCCTAAAGCACAGTAGGCTTTCTGTCAAATATGAAAATGAAAATGAAATTTTTAATATCTTGGTTTTATTATATACAAAATCAGTTTGATTTTGCAGTCTATAACAAAACTTTCCCAAACTTAGAGGCTTAAAAATAATTATACGTTAGTTCAAAACTCCATAGGTCAGCATTTGGGCAGTTCCTCCACTGGTCATACCTGGGCTCACTCGTGTGGTTGCTGTCAGCTGCTGGATTAGCTGGGGGCTGGTTGGTCCTGGGTGGCTCACTTGCATGTCTGGTGGTTAGCTGGGACAACAGAGTAGCTGGGTCACGTCTCCAGTGTCCAGCAGGCTACTCTGGGCTTTTTCACATGGCAGCTGGGTTCCAAAAACAGCAAGACAGAGAACAAGTCCCAGTGAACAAGCACTGGTCAAGCCTCTGCTTATGCCATGCTTGCTAATGTCCCGCTGGCCAAAACAAATGATATGGCCAAACTGAGATTCAAAGCCTAGAGAAATAGACTCCATTTCTTGATGGTAAGAACTGCAAAATAATGTTGCCATTTGTTTCCTTAGTATTGAATTATAATCCTCCTCAGGGAAAATTGCAGACAGCATGGAACCTACAAACTGAATTATAAAGACTGAAATTCTTACCTCTAGCTTTTGACTACAATGAAGAGACTGGTATAGTATGCGGGGTAATATTTATGTATGTTGCATCTATCAAGCTCAGGTGGTATATATAATTTAATGGTGGAGGGAGAGGGCTTTGTTCAATTCACATAAGTCATTGTGCCCTCACTCAAGGACATTGTAGTCAGTTGATTTCAGAGGCACATGCGGAAGGCCACACTACAAGGTAGTTTGCAATAAGTATTATGGGAATGATACAGCTAAGAAGTATTGGAGTTCTGCGGAGCATGTGCCTAAGGGGTAGGAAAACTCCTAAGGGGGAGGTGAGGCATAAACAGAGCTAAAGAAATGGTAGGATTTGCAAATAAAACAATACTGTGTTCCAAGGGATGAATGTCAAGTTAAGGGTGTTAGCATGGGCATGAATTCTGCATATTTGGAAACAGTAAGGAGCCCTAAAGGGCTGGGAGAGATGATACAGCAGCTTGTATTTGTAATACATAGTACACCAATTGCTTTCCATGCCTAAATTAAACCTAGCACTGAAATTAAGGATTTCAGGTCTCTGCAGGCCAGATTTCTCTCCTTAGAATACCCAACCCCTTCCTCTTTCCCTCATTGAAAATCTTTGATGGTTACCCTTGGTATGTAAGATAGAGTTTGTACTGCAGAGCACAGCATTAAATGAACTCTTTTGATATGCCTCAAATCACATTTGTCTTCTTTCTCACTCCTCCCCTATTACATTTTAAAAATTTCTCACGAGCTGTATCCATTAAATACTGTGTGAAATCTCTCTTTACCCAGCTTAAAAATTCTTAGGCTTTTTAGATTTTCAAACTTAATGTTGGGCTTTGAATAATAACAATAGTGAGTTCTAGTGCCTTAGAAGCAGAATCTGAAATGATATTACAAATGTTCTTTGAGAAAAGTAATCACGGGAATCTCTACCATGTAACTTTTATTTTATATTTCAAGTATTTTGCTTAAAGGTTTCTTTTACTACACAGGTTCCAGCCAAGGATGGTCTACCATCAATCAATACTGAGTTTCCCACTGAGTTTCCCACTGAATACCAGCACTGTGAGGGGCTATTTTTAAATCCTATCTCTTATTTAGCCAGGACTCTCTGAACCTTTTATTGCCTTTTTTAAAAAAAAAAAAAAAAAGTACATCTTTCACTGCTCTAGAGATATACTCCAGGAGCCAAATATGAGTTTTGTGAACTTACCCTAGTATTTAGGCTGTGAGTGGCAGAAATATCCCCTTCGTTACATAGTTCAACAACAGCAAAAACAACAACAAAAGAAAAGCTTTTACCAGCAAATATTACTTTCTAAATCAAGCAGAGAAGCAAAAGGAATTTTTTTTTTTAATGTTCAGAGTTGTGAGATGTTTCCAGATGGGCAGTTTTCAACTTTTAAAAATAACAAAATCATCTTTGCCCAGGAACCAAAACAAAGTTTGATAAAGCATTCTCTTCATTTGTCTAGGAGCTTGGCAGTGGAATTTTTATGGTGTGAGACATTAAAATAATGTAATTTGTTTTTGATGACTTCTAGAAATTTTTGAATGGGAGAGGCTTTGTGTGTAAATTTAGATTCCCTCACTATTTCTGAACAAAACAAATCAGCACAAATCAAGAACCATCTTCTAGGGCTCGACAACCCCAAGCCTCCGCACGTGCCTGCAGTATGTGTTTATCTCCTGACTACAATGTCTTCAGCAAAGGGACTTACATGAATTGAACACAACCATTGCTAAATAGTGTAGTTACATAGTCCAAGGAATACAATCCAATTACTGCTCTTTTAACATAAAAATCCCAGCAATTTCTGTGCAGTTTATTCTAGACTTCCCAGGAAATTGGATTCATCTAAAAGGAAAATAGGTTTGGTGACCCAGCCCTTTGGAAAAGTTCAGCTATATCCAGTATCATATGTTTTAGACCCAATATAAAAGAAGCTGAAAAGGCCATTAGTATGGGTTTCTATCAGCTGGGATACCACAGGCAAATAACAGGAAGCTTAAAAACGTTACACCAGAAGTATTGCCCAAGGGAGCATCAGTCCATGTAACTGGTTCTGATATAATGTCTTTCTGTTTACTGAAATACTATTCTGTTTAATCATTCTTTTCTCCACTGGTTAATTTAACCATCATTTACCCTTTTTGCTGTGAACCTTTCATGTTAATGACAGAGAAGGGCTCCCAGTTCTGAGGTCCGTTTAAGCCAAATCTTGAAAAAATATTTCAACGGAATATTTGTTCTTCCTCTTTGATATGGTAGGATATGTATGATAAAATAATTTTGTTGTTATTTGTTTGTTTATTTGTGTGTTTGTTTGGGGTGGAGAGAGATAAAGCTTCTGTTTCTTTGGGCAGGTATCTCTCTAATTCATCTGTGCCTAGAGGAACATTTTCTTCATACTTTGTAGTTTATCTTTGCACGTGGCTATTATGTCAATCCAGGAATGGTTTCTCTCTTTTCATATATTTTTTCTAATATTGGATCATTCTCATATTTGCCACATTCAGTTTTCACTAAAAGACGTCATGTCACCTCAGTTGCTCCAGGCTGACTGGTCACCTGGCTGTCCTTAATGAGTTTCCTCTAGCCTGAGGAACTGGCCATATACTATGACACCCACCGTGACTGTGCAGAACCGGCAGCCTGTCTCCCCTACAGAAACCCCTGCAAGTCCCAGGTGGTATGGCCCAAGCCTCTGTCTTACGTCCCATCCTTTTACTTTTAACCTATTTGTCTTTATATTTGAAGTGGTTCTTGTAAGCAGCATATTAGTTGACTCTTGCTTTCTTATCCAATCTGACAATCACTGTCTTTAAATGTGGTATTTTCACCATTTACATTAATGTGAAGATTGATACAGTTGGCTTTAAATCTACCACCTTGCAATGTGTTTTCTGTTTGTTCCAACTGTTCTTTCCTTTTTCTCCTTTTCTGCCTTTTTTTAGATTAATTGAGTAATTTTTATGATACCATTTTATCACTTTGTTGACTTAGCTATTATATTTTATTATTATTTTTAGTGGTTGCTTTAAGGTTTACATATTTTTAGTGTAATGCAGTCTATCTTTGAATAATATGACATCACTTCAAATATAGTATAAGAACCTCAGAACAATAATACTTCCACTTTTCCCTTCCCAATCTTTATGCTGTTCTTGCCATACATCTTGCCATACATCTTTATACATTATAAACCCCACAATACATTGCTATTAATTTTGCATTAAAAAGTCAATTATCTTTAAAGATACTTAAATAATAAGGAAAAAGTATTTTATATTTACCCATATAGTTACCATTTCTAATACTCTTCATCCCTTTGGTTGATCCAGATTTCCGTCTGATATCATTTTTCCTCTTTCTAAAGGATTTTCCTTTAATATTTCTTGTACTGCAGGTCTGCTGGTGATGAATTTTCTTGGCTTTTTTATATCTCCTTCATTTTAAAAAATATTTTTATTGGATATAGAATTGTATGTTGAGTTTGTTTTTTTTTTCTTTTAGTACTTTAAAGATGTTTAAAATACTTTCGGGCTTGTATCCTTTCTATTGAGAAATTGCTGTTATTCTTGTCTTTGAGCTTTTGTACTTAATGTGTCTTCTATGTCTGGCCACTTTTCACATTTTCTCCTTATCACTTTTTGTAAGCAAACTGATTATCATGTAGCTCAATGTAGTTTTCTTGATATTTCTTACATTTGGGGTTTGTTGAGCTTCTTGGATTTATGAGTTACAGTTTTTATTGAATTTGGGAAATTTGTTGGCCTTATTTCTTTAGGTAATTTTTCTGCCCCCTACCTTTGGTGACTCCAATTACCTAATGGTATGCTGGGCCGTTTGATGTTTTCCCACAGCTCAGTGATGCTCTGTTCCTTTTCTGTCTCTTTTCTCTCTGTGTTTAATTTTTGAATAGTTTTTATTGCTGTGTTGTCAAGTCATTAATCTTTTCTTCTGCAATTCTCTAATATGCTGTTAATCACATCCAATACATTTTTCATTTCAGGCATTGTGGTGTTCATCTCTGGAAGTTCAATTTGAATCTTTTTTTATGCTTTTACTTACCATGTTAAATCTTTCCTCTAAGCTTCTTGAAGATGGGGATACAGTAATAATAACTTTTATTGTCGTTGTCTATTCTTTATTAGTTCTTGGTTGGTTTCAATAGATTAATTTTGCACCTCATCACAGGTTGTATTTTCTTTCCATTTGCATGTTGGCAAGTTTTAATTAGATGCCAAACATTGTAAATCTAAGTGCTAGATATTTGTGTATTCCTGTGGAAAGTCTTGAACTTTGTTTTGGGACAGAATTAAAGCACTTAGAAACGGTTTGAGCCTCTTGAGTCTTGTTTTTAAGCTTTATTAAACAGGACCAGAAAAGCATTTTAATTTTGTCTCCCTACTACTGAGGCAAAAGTCTTCTGAGTACTCTACCTGATGGCCCAGTAATTATGAGGTTTTTTACTTTGGTTAATGGGAATAAGAACTATTTATGCCTTGTGTGAGCTCCAGAAATTCCATTTAATTCTTTCAGGTGGTTGTTTCCCTGGCCTTGGGTTGTTTTCTCAACTGCATGCATTGATCAGTGGTCAACTGAGTTCTTAAGGGGAACCCTCTACAGATCTGCAGAGTGTTTCTCTCTCTCTCTCTCTCTCTCTCTCTCTCTCTCTTTCTCTCTCTCTCTCTCTCTCTCTCTCTCCCTATATATATATATATATATATATATATATATATATATATATATATATATATATATATATATAAAATATATATTTCCTCTTTATTATTTACTCTGCCCTGTGAACACCAGCTACCTTCTCCTACACTCCCAGAAATTTCCCTTCAACCACAAGTCAGAAAGAACACCTGGGTCTACCTGGGTCCCTCCCTTTCTGTGCTAGAGACTGAAAACTCTCCAGGCAATCATAGGACCCACATCATTTGTTTCTTATGCCTCAGGGATCCTGTCCTTTGTAATCTAATATCCAAGGTCTTGAAAACTGTTGTTTCATACATTTTCTTTGGTTGTTCAGATGTGTCAGGTGAGAGGGTAATTCCAATTCCTGCTACTCCATCTTGGCCAGTAGTGAAAACCTTAATGTACTTATTAGTAGTTCTCCCCTTTCATCCTCAAGTGTCTTGGTTTGTACAACATATTACATCATCACTCTACTTATAGATAATATCTAACAACATTGTAAATCGGTTTGCTTTAAATGTTTTGCCTTTTTATAACACTTTCCCCAACATTCAGACAAAAGCCTTTCCTGAAGTAGAACCTCTTCATTAATGTGAGATAGGCACATCCTTTTCAGGTCCTCCAAATAATGAATATAAAATAGGTTGAAAATATGACATTTTGAAGATTATTTTTATCTCAAACATCTAATTTGTTCCCAAGGCTCTGTAGGGAAACTAAAGATGTCCTTCAGCTGCATTCTTATTCTAAAAGACAAGCAATTCAGAATATGGAGACAGTGGAAGGGCAAGAATTTCAGAGTCTATGTCAAGGGAAAATTCCTATCGCCTTTCTTTACCTTGAGTGTTAAGAGTATAAAGAGAAGTTTGGTTAACATGGGTATAAGTGGATGAAAAAAGATATAATCAACCAGGATCCACAATTTTTAGGCAATATGATAAAACCCCTATTTCAATTTCACCTCTGAAATTAGTGTAACTAAAAGTATTGAGAGAGAAAGAGAGAGATTGATTTTGACCGTTTTGCTGTCTACTGGAATCTTAGAAAACAGACACTGTATCAATTAGGTCACTATGTTGAAAGAAACAGAAAACACAACTCAAACTGGCTTAAGCAGTAAAAAGAATAGATTGTCTCACATAACTAAACAGTCCAGAGAGGTTTAGTTATGTGCATCTAGACCCCAAGACTCTTCTCTTTCTCTCTTTCTCTGTGTGTGTGTGTGTGTGTGTGTGTGTGTGTTCCTGCTGAATGATGCCATTCTTAGGCATGTTCTGCCCTCCTGATTCTGAAATGGCTGCAGCAGCTCCTATCCTAAATCCCTCCTTATACATATCTAGTGAAAGAGGGAGATCACAGCAGCAAAAAGCCACTGCAAAAATCTCGAGGCCAGAATTACCAGCAAAAGTCTCCTCTTGTCTCATTGTTTGTGATTGGCTATGTTGAGCTCTATCCTGAACCAATTACCAGAGCCAGGGGTACAGCAAATATTTAGTGGCTTAAGTTTACCCCTAGAACTAAGGGAGACTCTTACTCCAACCTCATGGCTGAGATTAGAGAAGGAGTGACTACCCCCAAAAGGATATCAAGGTAGTTCTGGCAAGTATGGGGCAACAAGCAGATGTCCCATAGAGAGGTACATTTGACTGGGAGATTTTGCAGGAGACTGGACATGGGCTGCCAGTGCCTACCCTGGACTGTCCTGCTGATGGCCCCAGATATTATTGCTGACCTGAAACAAATACACTGCCAAATATTTCTCCTGCAAAGATAGGTTTTGGGGGGCATGAGCAGAGAATGACAATTCAGGGTCTGCAACCATGGCAAGCCATATGCAAGTCTTGTGGCAAGGGAAGGAGACAACTTTTATAGAGAAGAAAAGGAATTTGGAGGGGGGTGCTTTTCCCTTCAGTCTTGAGGGAATAATGTTTTGCTTGACAATTTTAAATTCTCTGTCTTTTACAATTCTGCTTAATTTTCTCCAAGTTTCTTATAAAGTTTAATATATTTTTACAGCTCTGGGCAGTGGTGCCATGGAGGTATGTGAGACTAGAACTGAAAATAGCAGTAAGAGGAAAAGCTGTGCTTTATTGAATATTTACCATGTGCCAGGGCTGCTCTTTGTACTTTACCTGTATTAACTCACAACAACCCTAACAAGGTAGGTTATATTTTTAGCATCATCTTCCTTAACCTACAAATGAGGAAACTGAGGTACAAAGAGATTAAGCAATATGTCCAGCTTCAGAATTTATGCTCTTAATCACTGTGGTGTGCAGCCGTGAGGTGATGCAGATCAGACCCCACCTCCATCCACCTCTCCAAGGGACTCAAGTCCATGAATTCCAGGCTGTGGCAGGTGGGAAGGGCCAGGACTAGTGTAGCCTAAACTTGTGCCTACACAACTCTTAGAGTAAATGCCTACTTAAAGCTTGTTCCCTAGCTGCCTTACTTTCTTCACCTTGGTCCTGCCCCTTTTAGCAGCTAAAAAAGAAGTAGCCCATGGAAAACAGAGAGTGACAGTGCCAACACACGACTTAGGACTGGCTATCACTGGATAACACTGGAACGAGCATATGACAAAATCTCTTTTTTTTTTCCAAATACAGCAAAGGAAGGGATTATTTAAAAGGAAGAAAAAGCTGACACTCAGGCTACACATAAATAAGCTATGATTGCTTCCTATTAGGAGGATCAAAGAAGGCATCCTGTGGGAGAGGACATCTGAGCTAAGACTTGAGGAATTAGACTCTTATTTTCAGAAAGGTCATCAAACCTTTACTTTATCAATGCTTAGCTTCCTTGAGTAGCCACTCAAATGCTTTTTGGAATTGGAGGCTGTATAAATTATAAATATCTATTACATTCTACAAGCATGGACGGTACCTCTGCCAATATAAATTAGGGCTAATTATCAATAATTTGAGTCACAAATTAGAGCAAATCCTGTTCTAAACTCAAGAAATGTCCAAATTTCCTATACAAAAAGGTGCAGGAGGAGTTTGCAGAAAGGCATTACATTTTGTTTATAAACTGTTCCTGGTCATCGTCTTTTCTAATGTGAGCTTGATGGTTCTTCTCAATTGAATTTGGGGATCCTACTGGACCTTACAAGAAAAGAATTTGTCCACATAAAGCAGCTGGAAGCTTACTGAAGAATAAATTCAGCCTTTGAAAGAACATAGTGGGAAGAGTAAAACCAATATCATGGCCTATGTAGGACATTTGTCTTTTGCAAAATACCAAAGTCCTTTTCAGCGTGGTGATTTCATTTGTACTTCAAGCAGCTTACTTTGAGGGAACAAAACAAGATTCAAAATACAATCATTGCGCATGAAGCAGAAAGAACACCACCAGGAGAAAGGGAAAACATTGTTCCCATAATATTCAACAGCTTATATATTTGAGTTATAGGCCCATCAGACAGCTTTTAACAGCCTTAAGTCTGACCATCAACCTCCATGAGACTTTTAGGAATATAGAAATTTCAAATTTCTTTTTGTTATGCTGTCAGAGAAGTGGAGAAGACTTGAAAGTAAAGCCCCACAGTGGGCAGCCATGGTCACGGGAGGAAGCCCTGCATTCAATAACTGGCTCCATTGCTCACTGGCTGCCTGACCTTGGCTGAGTTACTTAACCTCCTTTGACCTCAATTTTCTCATCTCTAAAATGGGGATGATATATTAACTAAGTCAGACAAAGATAAATATCATATGATATCACTTATACGTGGAATCTAAAATAACGATACAAATAAACTTATTTACAAAACAGAAACGGGCTCACAGACATAGAAAACAAACTTATGTTTCCCAAAGGGGAGAGCGAGGGGGGTGGGGGGGAGATAAATTAGGAGTTTGAAATTAACATATACACAAAACTATATATAAAATAGGTAAACAGCAAGGACCCACTGTATAGCACAGGGAACTATATTCAGTACTTGTAATAACCTACAATGGAAAAGAATCTGAAAAAGAATATAATTGAATCACTTTGCTGTACACTTGAAACTAACACAATGTAAATTAACTATACTTTAATGAAATAAATAAATAAATAAAATGGGGATGATAATAATAGCATTAGTCTCATAATGGATTAAATAAGGTAATACCTGTATTTAGTGTCTGAATATGGTAAGTGCTCAATAAATGTTAACTTTTGGAATTACTATTATTAGAAGTAAACATAAACAATTTTGAACATTCTTAGTTTTAAAAATTGAGAAATCCAGTAAATACTAATACTACATGACCAGCTTCATTATTATTTAAGCACCTTGGGGCATTTGGTAACCATCCATGAGACACTTCTCTCTTACATTAAATATAAAACCACCAGACCCTTTGTGGGTCTTGGATCATTTGCCTTTAGCTCCCCTTATGCTGTGTGCTCACCAGTATGCATAATTTATCTGAATTTTTTCCTACCCCAGTTTATTAGTCATTTATGTATACAGGCTGCCTTACTATGCTGCATATATGAAACGGTTTTTACAGATCATCAACTAACTTTCTGGATTTGTTTTAGTGGCAGGAGGCTGCTACCTAATTTTTCCAATGTTCTCAATTTCTCAAATTATTCACTGCAGGTTTGACTAGAGCAAAAGACTAGAAATAGCCTAAATGTCATGCTTAAATAGATGATGGTACATACAGTGGAATACAATGCAGCTATTAAAACAAATGAGAACCTCTCTGTTTACATATAATGCACTATTACCACGATGTATTTTTAAGTGCAAAGAGCAGAGGCATAACGTATATCCGTGGCCACTTAGGAAGAAAGGCGAAGGATTACACATGCACACACACACACACACACACACACACACACACACACACACACAAACAATATAAACTGGGCTATTGGGGACAGAGATTTCAGGGAGCACTTCTCACTTCAGACCCTTTTGACTTTTGAATTTTATGCCATGTGAATGTATAATATTACCTATTTTTTAAAGCAGTATTAAAATAAATAAAAGTTAGTACATTATTTTGGCATTAAAAAAATAAAATAGAAAGTTCCCAGAGAAGGGATTATATCACACGTAATGACACATGGGCTCAGACATAAGCTCCAGAATGTGTCACCAACCAACATGTTGAGATAAATGTCCTTCATCCAAAAATTTAGGTAAAGACTATTCTCAACGAACACACAAATAACTGCCCAGGAAGCAAGCTGGCCACAGAGACCTTTCTCTTCTTTCCTCTTAGTTTCCAGAGTAGAGCAGAACAGTCAGTGGAGGGACTGACCCAGACCAGGTCTCCAAGGATGCTCAGTGGCTTCTCTGACCTGAAGGCTGGATCTTCCGGGCTCAGAGATGTGAGGGGAGATGTGAGGAATAAAGCTCTCTCCTCTGTTGAACCTCTAGGAACCCTTAATACATGAATGGTCACTGTGAACCTCCAAGACAGGGTGTACTATATAGCATTTCCCAAAAGCCTGACCACAAAAAGCAGACTGCCTCGTTTGCCTAGGGCTCCCAGAATTCACACTGGAACCCTGGTCCACTCAGGGTCATGCTGCCAAGGACATATCGAGGAAGTGCCTGACCTTACATGCATACGAGAAACAGATCCTGGCACCTAAGGGAATCACTTCCTCCCTGTGGGCCTCCACTTTACTGTCTGCAAAATGGGCGACAGAGAGAGATTCACCACAAAATCTATCCTCCTCATCCTTTGAAAGACTATAGTATTTAATTTATATTTAAGATGCAATATTTTTCTTCTACCTGGTGTTACATTTACCTGTATCCTTGTCCTGTTCAACTCTACTGGGCTGTAAACTCCTTGAGTACAGAGATTTTGCCTTTGTTTGCAAAGCAGTCAAACATGTTTAATGGATTAAATGGTCTAATTGTGCAACACAGACAAGAAATAGAAAAGGATTAAGGAAGGACAGTGGAGTCTGGCAGTGTTCCTGGCAGCAGAAACAAGAAAGATCGACAGAACAGAGGAGAGTGAGGGGATGCGTGGGCACACGGGCGTGGATGAAGGAGACACTGAGCTAGCTTCCACAGTGAGCATAATACCAGTGTGAAGTATTCTGTAATTTTTAAATACTAAAATACTGGTACTATGGTATTAAAAAATCTATTATGTTAATCATTTACATATTGATGTAGCCAGAGAGACAGAGGCAATTTTTTTTAAAGCATTCTCACCACAACCCTCCCTTGGTTTAAACCCTCCCAGGGTATTTTATTATACTAACAAATTAGTATAATTCTTATTTCTTGCATTTCTAGTGAGGCTGAGAATATTTTCTTCAGTTTACTCGGCATTTCTATTTCCCCCTCCCCAGACAAGTTTGGACCCCCGCCTGCCTTCATACCTCCTAGTAGTGTCATCTGGGAACGGGGGCAGGGGCAGGGTGGAGTGGGGGGGGGGTACTACCCCACAGCACAGGTTCTCAAAGAGCGGCCCCTCATTTGAATAAGAACTTTTCTTTAATGGTCCCCAAAGTAAGTGGATTTCTGAGCTATGCCTGGGGAGATACTATACCTCACTCACTAGAGGATGTCCCAGGGATCCCTGCCAGGAAACACCAACCCAGGCCAAAGCGATGACAGAGTGACGTTCACCTCTGCTGTGACCCAGTCTCCGTGGCCAGGGCTCTGCGCCAAGACACCGTGCCCCAGTCTCCTACCCACTGCGCAGGTGCGCTCAGCCCCAGCCTGAAGAGCCCCACCTGGACACGCCTCCCTGGTCGCGTCGCCCACCAGCTTTTCCCCTCTAATGATGGAACTCTCCTGCCTAGGTTCGTTCTTAATAAGTTAACTGCAGCTATAGGTTAATGTGCTTGACCTGCCAAGACACCTATTTACATTTTAATACGACAGCAACAGTTTAATCCAAAGGAATCATTTCGATGGTAATAATAATAACCACCATTTAATAAGTGGTTTACATTCGCTAAGTACTTTAAAGACATTATGTAAATCACATGAAGCCCTGGAGTTAGGTTATAATTTTCTCAATTTTATACTTGAGGAAAACGAAGAGTAGAGAGCCAAGTTATTTGTCCAAGGTCACACCGCTGGTGGCACTAAGAGTCATCGGTGCCCTAAATTGTGCCCCTTCACTGCATTTTAGTTACTGCAGGAGGTGAAAGAGGGAAAAGGTTCCTACAGCCCAAAAGAACAAAACACTTGGAATTAGAAGGCCTGAATTCTAATCTTTGCATCTGTCCATATTTCTTTTAAAATCCTGGTTAAATTTCAACTTTCCTGGCCTTGATTTCCTCTGCTGAAAATTAGGATAACGACACCTATTTACCTTAAAAGATTGGAGATATTCCAGTGAGATGAGAGGTAAAAGCGATTTGTTAGCTGTCAAATTCTACAGGAATGTAAGATGTTTTTCTTCAGGGAGCAAAGCTTGTAGGACCAGCGCTGGTCAACCATTTAATTTACCAAGTTTCTGCGTTCAAGATGTTGACTTTCGGTGGAAAAGTGTTTGTGATCTGATTTCCAATTTCCTGTACTTTTCCCCCTTTTTACATTCATAAATAGGACAGTTGATATTACCGCATTTCTTCTAGTAGTGACAACTCAGTTTATATGTTTTCCCTGAATTGTGCTATTACAGATAAACCAAAGTATTTCTTGTCTTTTTTCTCCACTCCAATGGACCACAAAATGGACTTTTTTGTTCTGAGATGAATTCAGAAATTGAAGAGAAAGAGGAAAATAAGAATAGGTCTATAAATACAAATTAATTGGGATTTTGATTACAAATAGAGAGAAGAAAACTCTCCCCTCAAAAAAGCATTGGACTCTCACCTTAACGCTGGCCCCATGGTCTCCATTTGGGAAGAGCCATGTATGTGAGGCTGCTTCTGGACAAACCTCTTGAGAATGGACCTGAAGCTCTGAGAAGCCAACTCAGGTAAAATCTTTGGGCTGTTACCTCTTTTAATGTGACCCCCCTTGGCCCCAGAGAATTAGATAAGAAGATGTCCCCTGTTCCATAGGCAGACAAACAACAGGCTGGACAGTGGTCTATGGTGCAATAGGATAGATGCTGACTTCCTGGACCAATTAGATTTTCTCTCTTCAAAAGTCTGAATATGGTTCCATAGTGAGAGAACTAGCGGTTGACACTGGAAGAAATATAAGAATATGAGAAGGATAAGAGGAAGCAGCAGTTTTGTGTCAAGAGAGGTCTCTGAGTGGCCAGGTTGAACAGAGTGTCCCACCACCTGTGCCGGACAAGTGTTATGGGTGGGAAATAAACTTGCGACGCTGCACCACTGAGATTCTGCAGTTGTTTTGACTATATCATAACCTGGTCTGACCGATACAACTCCTTTATCTCCTTTTACTCTCAGACTAGGAATGGCCCCAAAATGTGGGCTCTTGCTGTTTTATTCTTTCTCTACATTTACTCTCAAGTGTGATCATCCTTTCATGTGCTTTGAAGTACCACTTTTAAGGGATACCTCCCAAAAGAAGCCGTATTTCCAGATGCTATAGCTTCACTCAGCTCTCCAGCCATCACCTTAAACTCTACTCAATTCGATTCAATGAGTATTCACCGAGTATTCACTAAGCGCCTGGCTTTGCACTGGATGCTGAAGACGCTGAGGTTAATGACAAGAGTCTCCTGTCCTCACAGCACTTACAGCCCATCAGGGAAGACTTTAAATAGGTAGTTAAATAGGGCACTTTAATTTAGACTCGATAACTCCAAAGAAAACTCACCATTCCTACTACACAAATAGATGCTTTTATCTAAATAGCAGATTGCTACCATGGACAGTTCTTTTTCTTCATCCCAGTTTAGTGAATGTGAGATGCAGCGTTGGCTATCCTCTCATCCTTGTTCCTTAAATCAAAATGGATACAAAGCCCCTTTGTTTCATCTGAGGAAATGCTACTCAGAGAGCCCCTTTACTCTCCTTCCTTCAGACACAGCTTGAGTCCCTCTTCCTTGCACCACCTCTAGCTGGCTTCTCTGCTTCTCACATCTACCTGGCCCAGGTAAGATACATCTGGATCAGGATTTCTAAAACACCACTGCCATAATATCACCCATTCAAGAATATTAAATGACTCGCCTAATGTTCCAAACCCCATTAAATCTAAATTCTTCATTGTTGCTTTCGTAATCTACTTCAAGTATATTTTTCTACTTCTCTAAATAACTATAGTAATGTTAGGTAAATTTACTGAGCACTTACTCTGTATCTGGCACTATATTATGTTCTTTTATTTACTCTTTCATTAAATCTTTACCAAAATCCCTTGAAATAGAAGGATTATTATCCTTATTTACTGCAAGGAAACTAAGGCTTAGGGAGATGAAGCAAACTCAAGGTCAAATAGTAAGTGGTTCTGAACTTAGGTCCTAAACGATGTTCCCTCTGTAACATGCGAGCAGAGATCATACTTCATACTTGCTGTAAACTCACAGTTTTGAGCACAGTACTGGGCAAAGGTTAATTATGTTCACAATAGCTATTGATCGAATAACATACTCTCTCTAGCCTATTCTGGTAAAGAATAAGGTAGTCTTAGAAAGATGTCTGAGATCACTTCTGCAGGGAATACTGTTTCGAAGCAATCTGTGTTGATTTTTTTTTTTTCCTGAGAGGAACAAGGCCCATGAGAGATTAGAAGGAGGGACAGGTCCGAGCCAGTAGCCTGGAAGAAAGAAAGAGAGAAAGAGAGAGAGAGAGGGAGGGAGGGAGGGAGAGAGAAAGAAAGAAAGAAAGGGAGAGAGAGAGAGAGGGAGGGAGGGAGGGAGGAAGGAAGAAAGGAAGGAAGGAAGAAAGGAAGAAAGAAAGAAAGAGAAAGAAGCCAAAGTTAGTTCTATCCTCTCAACTTTTTTTTTTCTTTTTTAAATATTAACAGATTTTACAAATCAGAGACTGTCTTGGAGAATTGCAAAAGGGAGCTGAGGAGGGTTGGAGACAAGGGTTGATTGACAGAGGTGCAGGCAGCAGGAAAGTTAAATGTGGTCCTGCTTGTGAGCAAAGCTGAGGGACTCAAAAGCCAAGGTGCGATTCTGAGCTTTATCCACAGTCCAGCGGCTACCTTCACCCTGATCCATACTTCCTAATTAAATGTCTGTCTAAAAATTCCAATTAAGCACTTGCAGTGTGGGAGAACAAAGGATTTCCTGCCTAACAGAAGAGGTATTGTGAGTTCCACTGAGAAAAAAGGGGGATGGCCAGCAGAAAGGAAAGTGTGAGGAATCCTCCTAAAGTACCTCCTGAACAGACTAAAATGGGGCAATGTGTACTCTCCCCGGGTACTTTACAAGAATTGCCAGTGTTCAGGAATTAGAATGTGATGGAGTAATCTAACACTTACTCTGCTGGTCTCGTGGGTCATTACTAGAAACATCAACTATCTTAATACATGTGAAATATAAAAATACCAACTAATAGATTCTGCCTGATGGATGCTGAATAGAACAGTAAGGGCAATTACAAGGAAAGTGGTTGGACCCAGAGACAGGAACACAGAGGTCATGTGTGTAGCTTGCTGGACGGCTTCATGCCCATCACTCAGAGGCATCAGGTTCTACATGTGAAAACAAGAAGTTTGGGCAGCCTCCACCATCCCTTCCAATTCAAAAAGCATATTATCTTAAGATATTTTAAAACATGTTTTTTAAAAATTGAAGGAACTAGATGGGCTTCCCTGGTGGCGCAGTGGTTGAGAGTCTGCCTGCCGATGCAGGGGACATGGGTTCGAGCCCTGGTCTGGGAGGATCCCACATGCCGCGGAGCAGCTGGGCCCGTGAGCCACAATTATTGAGCCTGCGCGTCTGGAGCCTGTGCTCCGCAACAGGAGAGGCCGCGATAGTGAGAGGCCCGCCTGGAGCCTGTGCTCCGCAACAGGAGAGGCCGCGATAGTGAGAGGCCCGCGCACCGCGATGAAGAGTGGCCCCCGCTTGCCACAACTGGAGAAAGCCCTCGCACAGAAACGAAGACCCAACACAGCCATAAATAAATAAATAAATAAATAAATAAATAAAAGAAACACTTTAAAAAAAAAATTGAAGGAACTAGAATTAAGAATTAAATAGGTATAGAACATTTTGATTTCCCTCCTTTCATTTCCTAAATTACTTAATGCCATTTGAGGAATGATATAAAAACCTTTCAACAACTTATAGGAAAAACTACAGATTAACATTTACCCCAGGAAATACACCGTAAATTAAAAAGCAGAGAGAAGAGGAATGGGAAGGTAGAGATACAAAAAAACTTGAGAGACATATCAATCAATTGCAGTGTATGGACCTTGTTTCCATCATGATTCAAACAAACTATAATAAATATTGAGAAAAATTGGGGAAATTTGTGTACTGACTGTATATTAGATGATATTTTGGGGATTTTTACTGGCCTTTTACTTATGATAATTATGATTTTTTAAAAAGAGTCTTTTACTTTCAATGATACTGAAATATTTACTGATCATGTGACATGACGCCTGGAATTTGCTTCAGAATAATCTATTGAGGAGAGGGGAAAGAGGGGGTATAGATGAAACAAGATGTGCCGTGAGTTGTTAATTGTTAAGGCTGGTATGTGGGTGTTGGTGTGGGGTACTACTTTAGTATACGGTTAAAAATGTCCCCCACAAAAAGCTTAAATAAAACATCCTTACTTTTATTAAGATATAAACCTTAATATATTATTACCAACTGGCTTTTGATTTTGTGAGATATAGTGGGATGTGAGAGTTAAGAGGTAGAATGGGATTAGATGGGGTTTGCTGAGGAATTGGATATGGGGGTGGGGAGAGACAGGGGTCAAGGATGACTCCCAGGTTTCCAGCTTTCAGAACTGCTGGATGGCGGTGCCACTTGCTGATACAGAGAACACCACTTACGGATAAAGAGGACATCAGAAGAGAAGAGAACACCAAGAGAGGTTTGCATGGGTAGATCCTGACTCAGGTTTTAGATGTGCTGAACTGTAAATGCCTCTGACGTGTCAACTATGTTCAATAACTGTCTGCTTAACGAATGAATAAACTAGCCCAGCCAATGCTGTAGGAATGTGAAATTCAATAGCAGTACGTCTTAAAAAATTGGGGGTCATCGATTCCCTTGTGAATATATTGAAAGCTGTAAGCCTTTATTCCCACATAAGCATAAAGTTTCACACATAACTTTAGAGACATGCACAGAACCCCAAAGGGCACTCACACTCCAGATATAGAACTTCTGTTGCCTTTTATTATGACAATTATATCTCCTTTGTCTGGAACTATTATCTCTATAGAATGCAAATGACAGAATGTTGAATGCTTTTCATTGCCTTTCTTGCTTCCTCATGCTGTAATACAACATAAATCTCAAAACTTAAGGGAAAGTTAGTACGCTCCTCAATATCAGTCTTAGCAACATTTTTTTGGATCTGTCTCCTCAGGCAAGGGCAAAAAAAGCAAAACTTAACAAATGGTACCTAATCAAACTCAAAAGCTTTTGCCCGGAGAAGGAAACCATCAACAAAACGAAAGTGTAACTTACTGAATGGAAGAAGATATTTGCAAATGATATGTCCCAGAAGAGTTAATATTCAAAATATACAGAGAACTTATATAAATCAATATAAAAAAAAATCTGATTTTAAAAATGGGCAGAGAAACTGAACTGCCATTTTCCCAGAACATACATACAGATGGCCAACAGGCACATGAAAAGATGCTCGACATCACTAGTCAACAAGGAAATGAAAATCAAAACCACAATGAGATATCACTTCTCACCTGTCAGAATGGCTATCGTTCAAATGACAGCAAATTACAAGTGTTGGCGACCATGTGGAGAAAAGGGAACACTTGTGCACTGCTGGGGGGAATGTAGATTGTTGCAGTCACTATGGAAAACAGTGTGGAGGTCCCTCAAAAAATTAAAAATAGAGCTACCATACGATCCAGCAATTCCACTCCTGGATGTTTATCCAAAGAAAATGAAAACATTAGTTTGAAAAGATATATGCACCCCTATGTTCATTGTAGCATTATTTACAATAGCCAAGATATGAAAGCAACCTAAGTGCCCATCAACAGATAAATGGATAAAGAAGATGTGGTACATATATTCAAAGAACCATTAGTCATAAAAAAAAATGAAATCTTGCCATTTGTGGCAACATGGATGGACCTGGAGGGTATTATGCTTAGTGAAATAAGTCAGACAGAGAAAGACAAATGCCATATGATTTCACTTATATGTGGAATCGAAAACACAAAACAAACAAACAAATATAGCAAAACAGAAACAGACTCACAGCAACAAACTAGTGGTTGCCAGAGGGAAGAGGGTTTGGGGGAGGGGTAAAATAAGTGAAAGGGATTAAGAGGTACAAACCACCAGTTATAAAATAAATGAGTCACAGGGATGTAATGTACAGCACAGGGAATACAGTCAATATTTTATAAGAACTTTGTGTGGTATATAATCTATAAAAATATCAAATCATTATGTTGTACACTAATATAATATTGTAAGTCAACTATACTTCAATTAAAAATAAAACATAAAGTTGAATAAAAAATTAAGAGAAAATTACAGTCTTCCTCTTGCTCCTTCGCCAAATAACCCAGTAACTGGAGGCTCACAAACTTGAGAGATCCACCTGCTTTTCAGTACTGCCACCTCTGTAGAAGTAGAGAATGTGCCAGAAAGGAGTGAGGAGATTTGGCTTAACTGGCTGTGTGACCTCGGGCAGGCCACTTGTCCTCCATGTGCTTTGGGAGATGAAGGTGTCCCTAGACTCACCGTCAACTTTGGAAGGTACCCTGGCCATCTCGATCATGGGAGGAAGCTGAATCGTTTCCCCTGAGGGCGCAGGTGGCTTATCTTGGCTCTTGGATTTACAAAGAGGACTTGGATCCTGTCTATGTCTGTCAGCTTCATGGACTGAGCAGTCTTTTGAAACAAACAGAGGAAGCTCTACTTGCCCACCTTGCTGGGTTTCCCAACCGTTGGCAGACAGCCTGGCTTCATTTATAATGGTGTGAGATGGCTCAGGAGCCTGAGAGCACATGGTCATCGATTCAATGGGTCAGACCTGGAGGCCACAGCGGGTGGTTCTCCAGCACCAACCTGCCCTGGTCTGCCATCTACTCTCCCTGGTTCTCCAGCAGCGGCGCTGCTGAGCTGACCTTCATTCAACTCCTGGCCATATGCTTACCCCTTTCAGTTCTAAAGGTCACATGTCTACTCCACCTAGATGAGAGGCCAGACAGCTTGAGCTTGTCTGTGTCTCCCCTGCGAGCACTCTCATGTGGGCTTTAGAGATTGGGGGTTTCACTATGCCCTGCAATGTCATCAACATCAGTGTTAACAATAATAATCATAATGCATATTTATGAAGTGCTTACTATGTGCCAGGTACACACTAAATCTTTTTATTCATTATCTTAACACATTAATCCTTATATCATCCCTATGGGACAGATGCTATTATTATCCTAATTTTATAGATGAGAAACCCAAAGCTTAATGAGCTTACGTAACTTGCTCAATGCTACACAGCAAATAAGTGGAAGAGATGGAATTTGAAGGGTCAGTCTGACCATATATTTACCCACTTACACTACTGCCATTTCTCCCAGACCAGGGAAACAGAAAACTTTCTAGGTATGCGAGCAAAGAGAGATTTCCTACTCTTTTATGTATTATCACGTGCTTACAAAACTGTTAGAATTATCTACTTACAATTAGGTGCTTACAAAATCATGTGAATTTTGTGCTTACAAAACTGTTAGAAGACCTGGAAGAATAAAAGTCAGGGGGCTGCCAATTAAGTTGCTTTGGTCATATGGCCACAAGCTAAGACCCGGAGTTTAAGAAGCTGTTGCTACCTTTGAGAGATCAGAAAGCTTCGGGGCCACTGCTGAAGTCAACGTTGCCCCCAAGCCCCAGAGCCAGTGACAGGCAGAGGGGTACAGAACCTGGCTACACACTGAGCATTCTCACCCACCAAAGCCCATGTGTCAGCCGCCGCCGATGCTGGAGGATGAATGGCTTCCACTTCGTTCTGCCTCCCAAATATCAGCTCACTGGCTGAATCGAAATCGCATCCAGAACCCTGCTGTATAGGGCACCTGAGCAATGTAGTTCCTCACAGGAGGAAGCATAGTAGGGAATGGAAATAGTTGCCAGATGGCAAGGATACTGAACAGCAAATATCCAATACCTCTAGAGAGGATGTGGTAACCAGCCTCCAAGTTGGCCTTCAGTGATCTCCACCTCCCGATGTTTACACGCTCATGTAGACCAACCTACATTTTACCAGGGTCGGTCCCTGTGGCCAATAAAATATGGCAGAAGTGATATGTCACTGAGATTAGGTTATGAAAAAACTATCACTCTGTCTTCAGAGTGCCCTCTCTCTCTTTCTTTCTCTCTCTCTCTCTCTCTCTCTCTCGGATCTCTGGCTCTGGGAAAAGCAAGCTGCCATGCTGTAGAGAGAATCAGGTAGCGGCCAAGGAAAGGAGAAGCAAGGTGATGCACAGAGAGGAGAAGAGGAAGAGGAAGGTGCTGAGTCCCAGGACTCGAAGAACATTCAAGCGAAGACCAGAGAATCCCAGTGCTTGTGTCCCTGGAGTGGCTCTGTATTCTGAAGGATGTTGGTCACATGTCCTACTGGAGACTGGTTGTTTTATCATATTTCAGTGCCCATGAGGCCTGGCCATGTGGCTAAGTCCCTAATCATCCCCAGAGTCCTAAGTGCAGAGTCCCGTCACTTGAGGTAGCATGAGTGAGTCTGCGCTCTAGCGGCAGGGCAGCCTCACTAGCACAGACCGTGGACGTGACTGCCGTCCTTTGTTACACATTCAGGAGAGCCTCTCAGCCCTCGGTGATCTGGCTGCCGGAAAATCCGTGCTTTTCCTTAGCTGCTGGCACAAAGTGGGACTGAAAGAGTTGGCCTGGCCTCTTCAGGGCTCAGCTCCCAAGGGTACAGCTCTCTCTGGGGGAGAAAGATTTGCCTCCAACAAGTGAGAAGAAAGAACCCAGAGTTGGTGTCCTCTGCAACCAGAAGAGCATATCAGGCCACTAACTTTGTGATGTCACTCAGCTTCCTTCTGTACTGAAAGCTCAAACTGGTACAAAAGAGACCTTGATCAAAATCTGTACAGCTACATATCGGCCTCCTGAAAGCTTCGCCAACACACTGCCCTGGTAATCTTTGTCCTTTAGGGGATCTGGCGGGGTTTTTTCTGTGAACATATCTAGAACACAGCATAGATGCTTCTACTGCTTTTCTTTATCCCAGGTGCCTTGGCTCTTCACTTCCACTCTCATCCTTCCTTCAAGGCTCTCTGTAAGCACCATACACACTGTCGTTATGACAACCGTTCTGCTGAAGTGCCCTGAGTGCTACCCCACAGGAAGACAAAGCTGTGAGAACCATCTGAAGACAATGGGGTAAAAACAAAAATGGGGAAAGCAGGGAAAAGACATAAAAGGACAGAAGGGGAGGAGAAGGTAAGTTTCCCAGACTTAGCCAAGTTACCCAAGAGCAACTCCCAGCCCACCCCATGGCCACCTGACTCAGTTGGGTCATTTTTCTCAAAGGTCCCCCCTTTGCCAGCATTGAAAGGCTGGTGCTATTACAGGCTCTCCTCTTCACTGATCGGGGGAGAAACAGTCACGGTACCAGTCCTGTTGTCTTTCTGCCCCATCATGCCATTCCCTGATATTCCTCAGAGATAGGTCCAGATAAGTGGAGGGACTCAGGTTCTCAGGGGCAGATGCTGGTTGCATTCTGGTCCTGCACTTCCAAGAGGCCAGGCTTGTTGAAGGGGCCACCTGACTGAGACTTCTGATGAGTGTGGAAGGACCAAGGGGACAGTCTGTGTGGGGTCTGGTGGTGAAAAGGGTCTCTAATACTGCCTAAGCTTGATGTCCTTTTTGGTGCTGCAGCTGCCTGTGTCAGCTTGGAGAGTGGCTGATTATCGTGGAAACTGTCTATTTTCATAATTATACTGTGTTTTCAGTATATTAATTTTGTTTTCCACATGTTCAGCTTATTCATCAGGTTATACATTTGCAGATCTAGAAATACATATAATTTTAAACACCTCCCTTTACAAGTAAGTGAATGCATTTTTCCCTTTCCACCTGCAAGGAGAACCAGCCCGGTGCGGGGAGACCTGGGGGAGTGGCCAATATGCTGGCCCCACCCCGGCAGGAGAGGACTTATTCTCTGCCTACAGTGAGGGGCAGAGGGGGCCGGCTGACACTCCCCAGGGGGAATGGCCCAGGCTGGGCATCAGGGGCAGGGCTGCTAGCTGGGGCAGAGGAGCCCTGAGCTCTTGCCTTGTAGTTGCATCACACGTGTCAGGAGGCCTGAAACAGCAGGCCAGCTTACAATCTGAGCCACGGTCCTGTCACTGGGGGTGGATGGAGGCAGAGCCACCCAGTGGGTACCACCGAGAAGCACATCTCCAGCGTGATGGCAGGGAGAGAGATTCCTAAGGGATGAGAAATGGCTCTTTGGGGAGAGCTGAGGCGTCATGCAGGAGAAAGGTGGTGGTACAAAAAGGGATGTTGGTCCTGACCTTCACGAAAGAATCCAGGTGGCATATCCCAGGGCAGTGGGAGAGGGCCCAGGAAGGGCCCACAGTCTTACACCAGGACTGCAGTGAAGGCCAGGCAAAGACTGGAATCTTGTCAATCAACTCTTGAATTCATGTTCATTACACACCTTTTTATTTGTAATTAACCTTTACATCATTATATCTGTAACTTATATGTGAACATCTCAGAAAATTTGATGTGTGCTTTTTTCTCTGACTTACATCCTTCTGGACCCAGACGTTGGCACCACTGTGCCCATACTCTCTGGTTCTGTCTTGACCCTGCACCAATGACCATAGCCCTAAACCAGGTTTCACAAAGTCACTGAAGATTGGGGGACAGGTCACAAGAGGGATCATACTGCCGAGCACACATAGGTTCACTTTAGAAATCCCCCTCTTGCGTTTTTCTCTCCAGAACCTTCCCTTTCTCTTTCGTGCTGTCACTTGGGCTCCCCTCTCCCGCTTTGCCTCTGCCTTCCTTTCCCCTTCAAAGTGAACACCTTTCTTTCCTCGTTTCACATGCAATAGACACCACCCCTACCCACTCCACCCCCTCCCTCAATATGCCGGCTGCTTCTCCGAAACCACGGAGCCGCTGAACCCTCCGCCAAGCTTAGGAGGCCCAGAGTCCCCACAAAGGCAAGTTTATTGCAATATCTTCTCAACAAACATGGGTGTCTCCATCAAGGGGTCTACAAACCACTTGTGAAGGGAATAGACATTTCTCCATCACGTTGTGTTTCTAATAATCAAATGCGTTTCTACAGCACTTGAGTTTGGTGTTCTCTGCCTCTTCCACAGTTCAGAGGTCTTCAGAAGTAGAGGGAGAGGAAGAAATAAGCCCGCAAAGACAATATTCCATGACATAATTACCTGGAAAACTCACATGTCAACATGTACTGGAGTCATAAGAGAGGCATATGGAAGGTTGTAATTACAATGGCCAAGAATGAAATGCTTATCATTGTCACTTACTGGCTGCATGATGTTGACAAGTTACTTAACTTCTTTGTGCCTCAGTTTCCTCATCTTTAAATCAGGGATATTATTAGTTTACCTTCTGCATAGATTTATGAGAATTGAGTTAGTAAAGGTAAAGTGCTTAGAACATTACCTGCCACATAGTAAATGCTTAAATGTTAGCTATTACTATTATTCTTCTTCTTTATTCATATTAATATACACAATTCTGTCCAGGATACGTTACACACATTTGCTGGGTGTGTGAGGAAAAGTGAGAGTGACAGGGATAAACTTATTTTGTCAGCTGCCACATGGAACAGAATTTGTGAATGTCACACTCCACAGTAGCGGGGGGGAACCACTGAGCCCACACTACCTACCTCACTGGAACTGTCACTTTGGTGATGGGGTACAGGCAGTTTCAGTATTAGAAGACTGGCTGAATCTTTAAGCTTTTTAATCATTTGTTGGTTTATTTTGTGTCTACACAACACATTCTTCATTTATTATTTAAATATCTCACTTGATTAGAAACATTTTTAACACTTTTTCTCCCTCCTGTCATAAAAATACAGTAAGTAATTTGCTTTTAAAGAAACAACTCCATGAGTGTGGGCTGGATTTAGTGACACACTTCCAAAGAATAGAGAGTGGAAATATACATAGTAACTTTATATTAGAGAAACCTGCAGACCAAATGATCAAGGTCAACAACACCTGTGATGTCACGTTGATATCATGCCTCCCCCCAAATGATGTGATGAGGAAGGCACCTCACTTTTGTGGAATTCTTCCCAGAAACCATGAACACCAGTCTATCCATAAGGAAAACATCAGACAAATTCAACTTGGGGTCATTCCACAAAATATCTGATCATTACTCCTCACAACTGTCAAGGGCATGAAAAACAAAGGAAATCTGAGAAATTGTCACAGACTCAAGGAGACTAAGGTGACACCATGACTAAAATCAGTGAGGTTTCCAGCATTGAGTCCTGGGGGGAAAAAAATAAGAAAAAAGAGGGGAATTCAGTGTAAAACTGGTGAGATCCAAGTAAAGTCTGAAATTTAGTTAATAGTAATGTACCAATGTTAATTTCTTGGTTTTGACAAGGGCACTATAGTTATTTAAGATGCTAATATTAGAAAAAAAAAAAGATGCTAATATTAGGAGAAACTGGGTGAGATACAAACAGGAACTCTCTGCACTATCTTTGTAACTTTTCTGTAAGTCTATAATTATTTCAGAATTAAAAGTTTATTTTTAAAATGATACTAAAAATAGAAAAACCAGTACCTGACATTTAATAAGTGCTCAATGAGCATTAGCTATTATTATTATTATTCTCTCACATCCCCTATTCTCTTGACAAGTCTGCTTCTTCCCACTCACCCTCCTACAGATTGGTTTTCTCTGTTTTCAAGCACATGGTGGAGGATGGTCACACCACAGCTTAACACCTACGCAACTCAGTTCATGAAACCAGCAGAAAATGAACTAGCATCTCCACGTCCCAGTCACAAATTTCTAAGAGGAAAAATCTGGTTGGTCCAGCTTGGGTCAGGCATCCTCCTATAGTCTAATAGCCCGTGGAGGGAAGTGGTCATAGAGTCCACACATGGCCACAGGAACCTATTATTTTGGAAAAAGATGAGGAGGGTCTCATAACAGGAGTTTAGGGATGGGGCAGACACTCAATAAGCTGTCTCTCTCAGCAGTACTACTCAAAGTGATGTCCACGCATCAACGGTATTGGCATCACTTGGAAGCTGGTTAGAAATGCAAATTCTTGACCTCACCCGAGACCTTCTGAGTCAGAATCTAGAAGAAGAGGGGTGAGGGGGCCGTGAATCTGTTTTAACACAAACTCTCTGAGTGATTCTTATGCATGCTAAATTTTGCAACACACTATAGGACAGGATTATTCGGTCCGTGACAAAGAAAACATAGTCGTACTAATATCCTCTACAGTGCTGGAGGATAATTAGACTATTATATAAATTACTATAAAGTAAACTATTATGATGGTTCAACAACAGAAAGACAAACAACTCAATTTGAAAAATGGGTAAAGGATTTGAAAAGACATTTCTTGAAAAGAAGATATACAAATGGCCAAGAAAAACATAAAAAGATTAGTCATCAGGGAAATGTAAATCAAAACTACAATGAGATACTACTACGCACCCACTAGGATGGCTAGAATCAAAAAGTCAGTGATACATAAAAAGTGCTGACATGGGGCTTCCCTGGTGGCGCAGTGGTTGAGAGTCTGCCTGCCAATGCAGGGGACGCGGGTTCGAGCCCTGGTCTGGGAAGATCCCACATGCCGCGGAGCAACATGAGCCACAACTCAGGCCCGTGAGCCACAGCTGCTGAGCCTGCGCATCTGGAGCCTGTGCTCTGCAACAAGAGAGGCCGCGACAGTGAGAGGCCCGCGCACCGTGATGAAGAGTGGCCCCCACTTGCCGCAACTAGAGAAAGCCCTCGCACAGAAACGAAGACCCAACACAGCCAAAAATAAATAAATAAATAAATAAAAATTAAAAAAAAAAAAAAGTGCTGACATGCCTGTGGAGATACTGGAATCCTAGTACATTACTGCTGGAAATGTAAATGGTTCAGCCACCGTGGAAAATAGTTTGGCAGTTCCTCAAAAAATTAAACTTAGAATTACCATATGACCCCACAATTCAAGTAGTAGGAAGGTAACCAAAGAATTGAAAACAGGTACTCAAACAAGTATGTGTACATGCATGTTCACAGCTGTACTGTTCACAACAGCCAAAAGGTAGAAACAGCCCAAATGCCCATCAACTGATGAATGGTAAACAAACAGTAGTATATACATACAATGGAATTTTACTGAGCCATTAAAAATGAAGTACTCATACATGCTACAACGTTGGTGAACCTTGAAAACATCATGCTAAATGAAAGAAGCCAGAAACAAATGTCATATATTGCATCAGTCCATTTATATGAAATATCCTGAATAGATAAATCTATAGAGATGGAATGTAGATTGGTGGTTGCCAGTGGCTGGGTGGGTGGGAGGGAGAATAGGGAGAAACTCCTAAATGGTAAGGGGGTTTCCTTTGGATTGATGGTAATGTTTTGAAACTAGATAGATGTGGTCATCGCACAATATTGTGAATGTACTATATCCACTGAATTGTTCACTTTAAAGTGGTTAATTTTATATTGTATGGATTTCATCCCAATAAATTATTTTTTAGTATTCTGATGGTACTTTTTTCCTGATTAACCTTCTGTTGACAAGTAGGAAAAGACTCAGGACAGATTATGTTATTTTTATCACAGCCAGGACTGACTTTAGCTCAAGCGTCATTCAATTTAAGACAACATAAAAGTCCTCTGGCCTCCCAAACTCTTTCCCACCAGCCTCATCCCAATTCCCACAGAGTCACTATTAGACAATTAATCCTACTGGTTAGAGATAAAGGAGATGAGATCTTGCAAGGATGATGCCAAGATTCTACACAGTGCTTTGGGAAAAGATGATTTTAAATGTCACCTAGCACCTTCTATATTTAGTTGCCATAATGATCAAGAAGCCATTCCTCCCAGCGGCTGAAGTCCATTTTCCCTTAGTCAGTCCTCTTTTGAGGTAGAGAACTGTGGCAGTGATCCTAGCAGTGCCTTAAATACAAGACAGCTATTAAATCACTTCCAATCCTTCTCTTTTTCAGGCTAACAAACGTCAAGGCTTTTATTCAAAGGAATGATGCTCTAACCCTTAATTCCTGGTGTTGCCTTTCTCTGGTTCTCACTCCTGTTTCTCCTCACCTGGCAAATTGTGGGGCTATAAACTATACAAAGTTCTCGTGTAAGGGCCAAACTAATGTCAAGAGAAGTGTGCAGAGCATTACCCAGCTCTTGCATGTTATATTACTGATGGCACAGCCCAGTAAGGCTTTCACTTGAAACATTTATCTTCTCAGTTTTCAGCCCTAACATCTGTTCCAGGTGGTCCTGGAGCACAGGAGTCAGCCTCTCATGCTTAAGGTCTTGTCCTAAAAAGTCAATTATTGGACTCCTTACCCCAGAGAGCTGGCTGTGATTCAACAACAAAGCAAATGTTTGGCTTTATAGTCCTGAGGAAAAGTGGCAAAGCCACAAATGCATTTAAGAATAATGCAATTGGAAGTAAAAAAAAAAAGAGAGAGAGTAATGCAAATGGACTTCCATTTCACTTCTCAAAAGTGTTCAAATTCCAGTCCTTGGTTTTATATATTGAGTTGAACTGTTTGCATTCAGATTTTTGTGTGTAAAAATGGTCAAAAAGCAGCAATTTCATATATTTAAATCTAATCAAAGAAAATACAAGCAATAATTCACAGGCAGCAACATAGAATGTATGTGGCAATTCTTCAGAAGCGCAGGCAGAGCTGAGCTGGAACAGCAGATGGGTGCCATATTGGTGTAATCACAGAGCTTCTGAAAAGCCTGCTGCCCCTCTGAAAACTCTCCCCTACCTGTGCCCAGAGGGCTGAAATTCAACTGAGTCTTTTTGGGATCACTGATCCCTTCAATAATCTGCTGAAAACTATGGACCCTTTTCATAGTAATTACCTTGAAAACATAATTACTACTTGAAATGAATAGTACACAGTGACTTCATTTAGCCAACATATGAATTATACATACAATACTCAATGTTTATAATCTTTAACCTGTAATGCAAGTAAAAACACAAGACAGATTTATTTAAATGACCCACGAGACAGTCACTATTGTAAACTAGGAGTCAGCAATGCTCTGAGAACAGACCTTGCGTAAGAAAAGCCACACATACAACTGTCGAAAAGACAGTCTGGAGACTCACAACTCCTGGCATTCAGCAGCTCACAAGGTTCCTGAATGCAAATTGGTCTTCATATATACTAAGAAATGCCTCTGAAGCCAAAGTAAGGGGCTTAAATAGTATAGCCTGTAAAGCTGCATTTTTCAATCCAAATAGACATGTACTGGGGCATAACTGAGTTTGTCAAAACCTAGGAAACTGAAGACTTCCCTATGATCCTATGGCACTAAACTTGGAAATAAAATCTCTTAATACTCACTGCCCCTTCACACGAGCATTCAGCACCCAGCAAGTCTAGAAACATCAATAGATACAGACTGGGGTTCGGGGCCAGGGCTGCTTCACAGGCACAGGGCAAGAAACTGCTCCTGCTTTCTTCTTGTCAACCCCACCCTGCCAAGGCAGCCACCTTTAACAACACAATTTCAATTCTGTGTTTCAACTTGTTTGAATTTCACATACTCACAATACAGGAAATGAGGCATAAAGTTGACTTTTCCAGGCAGCAATTTTTTCCGTCTTAGACCCACTTTTCGTTTTGTTTCTCTCTTTCTCAACATTAGTTTCACGTTTTATATTATGGCTATTTGTCTACTTGATTATCTTCTCTGGATACAATTTTCTGTTGCACTCCAGCCATATGATACTATCTCACCGCTTCCTACCGTCTCTGGCATAAGCTAGACACTAAAAACTTCTTTAGAATGAATAAATAAATAAGTGAAATATTAATAAAGCATGAAAGATTAAGCATGCTGTTGAGAAGGAGGAAGATTTAAGCAGGTCAGCTGTAAATTTGGCTCTCAGAGCAAACACTGCCTTAAGTATTCTTTTTCAGTTTTGCATATTAAATACACTAATTCGTACTGATATTATTCAGTCATCGCTAGCTGTAAACTCTAATATCATCTGCCTCTGATTCATAATTCTAAAGGAGCTTCGTGAAATAAGTACAAGAAAAATAGGAAGTCTTTCTTACAGTCCTGTCGTGCTGAGACTTCCTTGAGAGATTTCATTTTAGGAAACAGAGGCAACTCAATTTTAAATGGTCTTAATGTTTTTACCGATTTCCTTTTCTAGCCAAGAAGTGTCATCTGGCAGGCAATAGTACAGCTCACTCCCTCCCAGCCTAATTAAAAGGTGTGACTCTGCTGAGAGGAAGGTAACATTTGGCGACAGATTGCCAGATTTAAGCACCAACAAATAGAAACGGTATTCCAGTAAGTCAGCAGCAGCCATCCCTCACTTGTGTAATAACAGATACCCACACTGGACTCAAAACCTCACAGCTGGGGAAGGTCTCTTAGGTTAAACACAAGATGCTTTATGACTCTCACCATTTTTTCATTCAACAATAATTTGATTGGAACCACAGCAGCACATTAAAATCCTACTTCCAGAAAATTCTCTGTCTGCAATCTTTTTTGCTCTTCGCGGCTGCCATGTTCATAAACACCTCTAGATTGGAAGAATTCCAGATTTCATGGCACAGTGAAGCTAGTCCAACCAAACGTGATAAGTTAGAAATAAGTGTTTGGTCAAATTTGATTTAAAACCAGTGCGTTTTGCCAACAAATGCATGAAAAACTATTCAACGTCATTTTAACCAGAGAAACGCAATTCAAAACTAAAATAAGATAATATATAGCCCAATTAAGATGGCAGGGGAAATTAAGTATTGTACGTAGTGTTGTCCAAGAGTTTGAGGAGTGTAAATTGATGTAGTCTTTGTGTCAGATAATTCATCAATATTGATAAAAGCCTTTTGAAAACCACGTGCCTTCTGACCCAGTAATTACATTTTTAGGGATTAGCCTGAGAAAGTGATTCGAAATGTGGATAAGAGATTTAAGTACAAAAGTGTTCATTGCAGCACTGCAGCAAAAAGAGGAAATCCACCTAAATATCCAATAATAGAGGATTTACTGAGTACATTATGACACAATGAAACACAAAGTAGCCATTACAGAAACATTATCAAAGCATCTTTAACCACTTGGGGACATGTGTATGCATGCAGAAACCAGTTCACAGGAAATTAAGTATGGCACAATCATATATATGAAAGCTAAACTATACAATAGATACAGTGATAATATATCTGAGAGGTGGAATTATGGCTGCTTTTTAATCTATTTTTGGTTTATTTGATTATATGATTTCTCTATAATGAATATGAATCTCTTGTGTAATAAAAGTTATTCAAAACCAAATGTATTATGGTGCAGCTCCCATGCCCTGGAATAAGCCAAAGAGCTTCATAGCCTCTGAAATCTGATAATGATTGAGGACATCCCACAAATCCCCTTCTGTTAAGGATGATGACATTATCCAGAACAATTGCAGAAACCACGTGAGTGAGCTCTGCCCTCCTTAGTTATCAAGACAAAACCCTCCACATAGGCAGCAGCTTCCAGAGTAGTATTTGAGTGAACCTTTCCATGCTCTCTGAAGCACTTTATCAGTCAACCCTTTGGTCAACCTTTAAGTCCTCGAAAGCCACTCTTTAAAAGCATAATAATGCTTATACTTTTACATTTGAAAAATCTACAAAATTGGGTGTGAAAATAATAACATTTTATGCTGACAGAGTAGAGATGAAATACAAAGACTCACACTGTTGACAAACTACAATATTGCACAATCTTTGGGGAAAACAGTTTAGCAAACACCTATATATGAAGAGGAATTGGATAGCCTAATGGGAAGCCCATGAGCTTTGAAGTCAGGTAGACCTCAGTGTGAACTCCAGCTTGGGCTCTAGCTGTGTGAACTTGGGCAAGTTAGTTAACTTCTCTGAGCCTGATATTTCTCATCTGCAAAATAGAAATGTAATAGTGCTACCTCTAGTGATATTGGGGAATTAAAATAATATAGGTAGGGAATTCCCAGGCAGTCCAGTGGTTAGGATTTCACGCTTTCACTGCTGAATGCCCAGGTTCAAACCCTGATCGGGGAACTAAGATCCCACAAGCCGTGCACCATGTCCTAATTAATTAATTAATTAATTGATTAATTAATATACGTAAACACCTGGTAGCATAGTGTGTGGCACTGAACAGACACTTCACAAGTGAGGGTAATTATTATAACCTAGACAATTATTATTGTCTAGTTTTACCACTAGATGCTGAGTTCACTGAGTGAAGGCTCTATCTATAACTTTCATTTGTGATGATTCAGGACACAACACAGCAGATGCTCACTAAGCGTTTTTTTGTTTTCTGGTTTTTTTTTTTTAATAAATTGTACATCCCTAAAATTGTTTCTAGCCTTTGACTAATTTATTCAACTCTTTGGAATTTTTCCTGTGGAAATCTTTCAAAAGGAGAAAAGAATTGAAGGTATCTACTTTTCAAAGCAATATTGCTGATCATGGAGAAAAATCAGAAATAACCCAACATCCAAAAAAGGGAGAATGGTTAAAAAATCATGATATAGCCAGGGTAGGAAATATTATCTGATCATTAGATATGATGACTCCAAAACCTATGTAACAACAGAGCAAACTAATACAATGTTACAGACAAAAGCAGAGAGCTGAATGGTAGATGTGCTAAGAGTTAATACTCTGGAAAACATGTAGCACATGGACAAAGCCTAGCAGGGAAGGCAAGAAATGAAAACAGTTGGTGTGTTAGAGGGTGGAACTGTGGGTGGATTTTTCTTTCATTTACTGTTATCATTATACTGTTTTATAATATATAAAATTCACAAGAGCTAGATGCAGTTCCCATGTGGAACAAAAAAGACATTAGGCCATTATTCTCCTTTAATTTCTCAGAGTTCAGGACACTATCTTCCCAAGCAGAGTCCTGTAGAAATGAGTGATGGGGACTGAATCTTTGGGCAAAGGAAGGGAGCCAGGAAAGATCTGAATCATAGGAATTTCTCAAAAGCTGCCTCAAGATGCCAGAACAACAGTGATTGGAGTTGGGGATGGATAAAGGAAGAGATATCACAAAATTAGAGAGAAAGCAAATATTTAGGATGAGGCCCCAAAGACCAATGTGTCTTTATCACAATCTTGCCTAGGCCTGTCCTTTATTACCTTCTTAATCATAGTCTCCAGTGTTAATGGGAAGGGAGAAACAGGGCCTTAAACCAACACTCGACTCCCTCATGCCAACAAACACTTTCTCCTAATAAAAACACCTGAAAAATGAGGACAGAGTCAAGATGGCAGCAGGGGAGGACGTGGAGTTCACGTCTCCCCACAACTAGGGCACCTGCTAGATGCTGGTGGGGGACCTCGATGCCCAAGGAGACGGGAGGAACCCCGAGTGACTGGGTAGGAAGAGGGGAGAGTGAAGGGGGAAGAGAAGTGGAAGCCGGACAGGACCAGCACCTCTGAGGGGTGGCTAGGAGCGGGGGAGGGGTTCCCATGCCTGGAGGAACCCTCCGGAACTCAGAGGATCAAGGGGGAGCACGCCTAGCGTCTCCCCTGCCCAATCGGACCTCAGGAAGCCTGCAGGGCTCCCAGGTCGGGTCCTTCACCCTCCAAGGCCCCTTCCAGGCTGCACTGGTCCTAGGGGCATAGGAGGGAGGCATGGAGGAGAAGAGGAGAGGTGGATAGGAGGGGCCCTCCAGGACCGGAGGATCAGAGAAGGCGCGGTGGGTGTTTCCCCACCCACTCGACCCCCAGAAGCCTGCTGGGCCCCCAGGCCGGGTCCCCCACCCTCCAGGGCCACCTCCTGGCCGTGTGGGTCCTAGTGGTGTAGGAGGGAGGCAGGGAGAGAAGAGGAGAGGCTGATGGGGGGGGCCAGGGGATCAGGAGAGATGCCGTGGGCGTTTCCTCCACCCACGTGGCCCTGAGAAGCCTGTTGGGCTTCTAGGTCTGGTCCCCTGCCTTCCGGCATCCCCTCCGGCCACATGGGTCCTAGGGGCATAGGAGGGAGGGAGGGGGGAGAAGAAGAAGAGAGGCCAATGGGGTGGGGCTCTCTGGGATCGGAGGATGGGAGGAAACGTGCCTAGGGTTTCCACTGCCCACTAGGGCCCAGTGAGCCTGCTGAGGTCCTGGACCTGGTCCTCCGCCCTCCAAGGCCAGAGGCATGCCTGAGCCCCTCCTACTGTGTTGAGCCTAAGCCCCACCCCCCACCCCACCCCCAGGGCCTTTTCCAGCCCTGTAGGCCCTAAGCATAGGCTCTGCCCACCACCTAAACCCCATTCCTACCTAAGCCCCACTCCCCACAGCCAAGGCCTTTTCTGGCTTTTTTTTTCTTCTTCTTCTTCTTTTTCTCCTCTTTTTTACTATTGTGGTTCTGTTTTACCTTCTGGTTGTTGTTTCATGTATATATATATTTTTTTATTCTTTCTAACATATCTGTTAGTTTTCTAATCTAATTTTATTTTTTTTACTCTTTGTTTTTGCTCTGCTCCTTTTTTCTTTTTTTTTTTTTTTTTTTGCCACCCCACAAGGCTTGTGGGATGTTGATTCATGAGCTGCGGATCAGGCCAGAGCTCCTGTGGTGGGAGCTCTGAGTCCAAACCACTGGACTAACAGAGAACCTCAGACCCCAGGGAATACTCATTGGAATGAGGTCTCCCAGAGGTCCTCATCTCAGCACCAAGACCCAGCTCTACACAACTGCCTACAAACTCCAGTGTTGAAAACCTCAGGCCAAACAACCAGTAAGACAGGAACACAATCCCACCCACCAAAAAAAAAAAAAAATGAGATGACAAAAAAAATGTCACAGATGAAGGAGCAAGGTAAAAACCTATAAGGCCAAATAAATGAAGAGGAAATAGGCAATCTACCTGAAAAAGAATTCAGAGTAATGATAGCAAAGATTATCCAGAATCTCAGAAATAGAATGGAGGCATGGACTGAGAAAATACAAGAAATGTTTAACAAAGCTCTAGAAGAACTAAACAACAAACAAACAGAGATGAGCAACACAATAACTGAAATGAAAAATACACTAGAAGGAATCAATAACAGAATAACTGAGGCAGAAGGACGAATAAGTGAGCTGGAAGACAGAATGGTGGAAATAACCGCCAAGGAGCAGAATAAAGAAAAAAGAATTAAAAGAATTGAAGACAATCTCAGAGACCTCTGGGACAACACTAAATGCACCAACAACCTTATTCCCAGAAGAATAAGAAAAAAAGAAAGGGTCTGAGAAAATATTTGAAGAGATTATAGTGGAAAACTTCCTTAACATGGGAAATGAAATAGTCACCCAAGTCCAGGAAGCACAGAGAGTCCCATACAGGATAAACCCTAGGAGAAACACACCAAGACACATATTAACCAAACTAACAAAAATTAAATGCAAAGAAAAAATATTAAAAGCAACAAGGGAAAAGCAAAAAATAACATAGAAAGGAATTCCCATAAGGTTACCAGCTGATTCTTGAGCAGAAACTGTGCGGGCCAGAAGGAAGTGGCAGGATATACTTAAAGTGATGAAAAAGAAAAACCTACAACAAAGATTACTCTTCCCAGCAAGGATCTCATTCAGATTTGATGGAGAAATCAAAAGCTTTTCAGACAAGTAAAAGCGAAGAGAATTCAGCATCAGCAAACCAGCTTTACAACAAATGCTAAAGGAACTTCTGTAGGCAGGAAACACAAGAGAAGAAAAAGACCCACAAAAACAAACCCAAAACAATTAAGAAAATAGTAATAGGGACATACATATCGATAACCACCTTGAATGTAAATGGATTAAATGCTCCAACCAAAAGACACAGACTGGCTGAATGGATACAAAAACAAGACCCATATATATGCTGTTTACAAGAGATCCACTTTAGACCTAGGGATACATACAGACTGAAAGTGAAGGGATGGAAAAAGATATTCCATGCAACTGGAAATCAAAAGAAAGCTGGAGTAGCAATGCTCATATCAGATAAAATAGACTTTAAAATAAAGACTGTTATAAGAGATAAGGAAGGACACCACATAATTATCAAGGGATCAATCCAAGAAGAAGATATAACAATTATAAATATTTATGCACCCAACATAAGAGCACCTCAATACATAAGGCAAATGCTAACAATCATAAAAGGAGAAATCGACAGTAACACAATAATAGTAGGGGACTTTAACACCCCACTTTCACCAATGGACAGATCATCCAAACAGAAAATAAATAAGGAAACACAAGCTTTAAATGACACAATAGGCCAGGTAGATTTAACTGATATTTATAGGACATTCCACCCATAAGTGGCAGAATACACTTTCTTCTCAAGTGCACATGGAACATTCTCCAGGATAGATCACATTTTGGGTCACAAATCAAGCCTTGGAAAACTTATGAAAAGTGAAATCATATCAAGAGTCTTTTCTGACCACAGTGCTACGAGATTGGAAGTCAGTTACAGGAAAAAAAGCTGTAAAAAACACAAATACATGGAGGCTAAACAGTGCACTACTAAATAACCAAGAGATCACTGAAGAAATCAAAGAAGAAATTAAAAAATACATAGAAAAAAATGACAGCAAAAACAGGATGGCCCAAAACCTATGGGGCACAGCAAAAACAGTTCTAAGAGGGAAGTTTATAGCAATTCAATCTCACCTCAAGAAACAAGAAAAATCTCAAATAAACAACCTAACCCTACACTTAAAACAACTAGAGAGAGGGAGGAGAGAAGATGGCGGAAGAGTAAGACGCGGAGATCACCTTCCTTCCCACAGATACAGTAGAAATACATCTACACGTGGAACTGCTCCTACAGAACACCCACTGAACGCTGGCAGAAAACGTCAGACCTCCCAAAAGGCAAGAAACTCCCCCCGTTCTTGGGTAGGGCAAAAGAAAAAAGAAATAACAGAGACAAAAGAATAGGGACGGCACCTGCACCAGTGGGAGGGAGCTGTGAAGGAGGAAAGATTTCCACGCACTAGGAGCCCCTTCGCGGGCAGAGACTGCGGGTGGCAGAGGGGGGAAGCTTCGGAGCCACGGAGGAGAGCGCAGCCACAGGGGTGCGGAGGGCAAAGCGGAGAGATTCCCGCACTTCCCGCACGGAGGCTCGGCGCTGACCAGCACTCACCAGCCCGAGAGGCTTGTCTGCTCCCCCACCGGGGCGGGCGGGGCTGGGAGCTGAGGCTCGGGCTTCGGTCGCAGGGAGAGGACTGGGGTTGGCGGCGTGAACACAGCCTGAAGGGGTTAGCGCACCACAGCTAGCCGGGAGGGAGTCCGGGAAAAAGTCTGCAGCTGCCGAAGAGGCAAGAGACTTTTTCTTCCCTGTTTCCTGGTGCGCGAGGAGAGGGGATACAGAGCGCCGCCTAAACGAACTTCAGAGACGGGCGCGAGCCGCAGCTAACAGCGCAGATCCCATAGCAACAGGGGCGCAGAGGGAAAAACGGAGAGACTCCCGCACAGAGGCTCGGCGCCGAGCAGCGCTCACCAGCCCGAGAGGCTTGTCTGCTCACCCGCCGGGGCGGGCGGGGCTGGGAGCGGAGGCTCGGGCTTCAGTCGGATCGCAGGGAGAGGACTGGGGTTGGCGGCGTGAACACAGCCTGAAGGGGTTAGCGCACCACAGCTGGCTGGGAGGGAGACCGGGAAAAAGTCTGCAGCTGCCGAAGAGGCAAGAGACTTTTTCTTGCCTCTTTGTTTCGCGGCGCGCAAGGAGAGGGGATTCAGAGCGCCGCCTAAACGAACTCCAGAAACTGGCGCGAGCCGCGGCTATCAGCGCGGACCCCAGAGACGGGCGTGAGACGCTGGGGCTGCTGCTGCCGCCTCCAAGAAGCCTGTGTGCGAGCACAGGTCACTCTCCACACCGCCCCTCCCGGGAGCCCGTGCAGCCCGCCACTGCCAGGGTCCCGTGATCCAGGGACAACATCCCCCGGGAGAACGCACTGCGCCCTCAGGCTGCTGCAACGTCACGCCGGCCTCTGACGCCGCAGGCTCGCCCCGCCTCCTCTGTACCCCTCCCTCCCCGCGGCTTGGGCAAGCCAGAGTCCCCGAAGCAGCTGCTCCTTTAACCCCATCCTGTCTGAGCGAAGAACAGACGCCCTCAGGCGACCTACACGCAGAGGCGGGTCCAAATCCAAAGCTGATCCCCAGGAGCTGTGCGAACAGAGAAGAGGAGGGGAAATCTGTCCCAGCAGCCTCAGGAGCAGCGGATTAAAACTCCACAAACAACTTGATGTGCCTGCATCTGTTGAATACCTGAATAGACAACGAATCATCCCAAATTCAGGAGGTGGACTTTGGGAGCAGGATATATTAATTTTTCCCCTTTTCCTTTTTTTTTTTTGTGAGTGTATATGTATATGCTTCTGGGGGAGATTTTGTCTGTATAGCTTTGCTTTACAATAGCTTTATTTTACTTCACTATATTATAGCTTCTTTCTTTCTTTTCTTTCTTTCTTTCTTTCTTTCTTTCCTTCCTTCCTTCCTTCCTCCTTCCTTCCTTCCTTCCTTCCTTCCTTCCTTTCTTTCTTTCTTTCTATTTTTTCTCCCTTTTACTCTGAGCCGTGTGGATGAAAGGCTCTTGGTGCTTCAGCCAGGCATCAGGGCCGTACCTCGGAGGTGGGAGAGCCAACTTCAGGACACTGATCCACAAGAGACCTCCCAGCTCCACGTAATACCAAACGGCAAAAATCTCTCAGAGATCTCCATCTCAACATCAAGACCCAGCATCACTCAATGACCAGCAAGCTACAGGGCTGAACACCCTATGCCAAACAACTAGCAAGACAGGAACACAGCCTCATCCATTAGCAGAGAGGCTGCCTAAAATCATAATAAGGCCACAGACACCCCAAAATACACCACCATACGTGGACGTGCCCACCAGAAAGACAAGATCCAGCCTCATCCACCAGAGCTCAGGCACTAGTTCCCTCCACCAGGAAGCCTACACAACCCACTGAACCAACCTTAGCCACTGGGGACAGATACCAAAAACAACGGGAACTACAAACCTGCAACCTGTGATAAGGAGACCCCAAACACAGTAAGATAAGCAAAATGAGACGACAGAAAAACACACAGCAGATGAAGGAGCAGGGTCAAAACACACTAGACTTAACAAATGAAGAGGAAATAGGTAGTCTACCTGAAAAAGAATTCAGAATAATGATAGTAAGGATGATCCAAAATCTTGGAAATAGAATAGACAAAATGCAAGAAGCATTTAACAAGGACGTAGAAGAACTAAAGAGGAATCAAGCAATGATGAAAAACACAATAAATGAAATTAAAAATACTCTAGATGGGATCAATAGCAGAATAACTGAGGCAGAAGAAAGGATAAGTGACCTGGAAGATAAAATGGTGGAAATAACTACTGCAGAGCAGGATAAAGAAAAAAGAATGAAAAGAACTGAGGACAGTCTCAGAGACCTCTGGGACAGCATTAAACGCACCAACATTCGAATTATAGGGGTCCCAGAAGAAGAAGAGAAAAAGAAAGGGACTGAGAAAATATTTGAAGAGATTATAGTTGAAAACTTCCCTAATATGGGAAAGGAAATAGTTAATCAAGTCCTGGAAGCACAGAGAGTCCCATACAGGATAAACCCAAGGAGAAACACGCCAAGACACATATTAATCAAACTGTCAAAAATTAAATATAAGGAAAACATATTAAAGGCAGCAAGGGAAAAAAAACAAATAACACACAAGGGAATCCCCATAAGGTTAACATCTGATCTTTCAGCAGAAACTCTGCAAGCCAGAAGGGAGTGGCAGGATATACTTAAAGTCATGAAGGAGAAGAACCTACAACCAAGATTACTCTACCCAGCAAGGATCTCATTCAAATGTGATGGAGAAATTAAAACCTTTACAGACAAGCAAAAGCTGAGAGAGTTCAGCACTACCAAACCAGCTTTACAACAAATGCTAAAGGAACTTCTCTAGGCAAGAAACACAAGAGAAGGAAAACACCTACAATAACAAACCCAAAACATTTAAGAAAATGGGAATAGGAACATACATATCGATAATTACCTTGAATGTAAATGGATTAAATGCTCCCACCAAAAGACACAGGCTGGCTGAATGGATACAAAAACAAGACCCATATATATGCTGTCTACAAGAGACCCACTTCAGACCTAGAGACACATACAGACTGAAAGTGAGGGGATGGAAAAAGATATTCCATGCAAATGGAAATCAAAAGAAAGCTGGAGTAGCAATTCTCATATCAGACAAAATAGACTTTAAAATAAAGACTATTACAAGAGACAAAGAAGGACACTATATAATGATCAAGGGATCGATCCAAGAGGAAGGTATAACAATTGTAAATATTTATGCACCCAACATAGGAGCACCTCAATACATAAGGCAAGTACTAACAGCCATAAAAGGGGAAATCGACAGCAACACAATCATAGTAGGGGACTTAAACACCCCACTTTCACCAATGGACAGATCATCCAAAATGAAAATAAATAAGGAAACACAAGCTTTAAATGATACATTAAACAAGATGGACTTAATTGATATTTATAGGACATTCCACCCAAAAACAACAGAATACACATTTTTCTCAAGTGCTCATGGAACATTCTCCAGGATAGATCTTATCTTGGGTCACAAATCAAACCTTGGTAAATTTAAGAAAATTGAAATCGTATCAAGTATCTTTTCCGACCACAACGCTATGAGACTAGATATCAATTACAGGAAAAGATCTGTAAAAAATACAAACACATGGAGGCTACACAATACATTACTTAATAATGAAGTGATTACTGAAGAAATCAAAGGGGAAATCAAAAAATACCTAGAAATAAATGACAATGGAGATACGACGACCCAAAACCTATGGGACGCAGCAAAAGCAGTGCTAAGAGGGAAGTTTATAGCAATACAAGCCTACCTCAAGAAACAGGAAACATCTCGAATAAACAACCTAACCTTGCACCTAAAGCAATTAGAGAAAGAAGAACAAAAAAACCCCAAAGCCAGCAGAAGGAAAGAAATTATAAAGATCAGGTCAGAAATAAATGAAAAAGAAATGAAGGAAACAATAGCAAAAATCAATGAAACTAAAAGCTGGTTCTTTGAGAAGATAAACAAAATTGATAAACCATTAGCCAGACTCATCAAGAGAAAAAGGGAGAAGACTCAGATCAATAGAATTAGAAATGAAAAAGGAGAAATAACCACTGACACAGCAGAAATACAAAAGATCATGAGAGATTACTACAAGCAACTCTATGCCAATAAAATGGACAACCTGGAAGAAATGGACAGATTCTTAGAAATGCACAAACTGCCGAGACTGAACCAGGAAGAAATAGAAAATATGAACAGACCAATCACAAGCACTGAAATTGAAACTGTGATTAAAAACCTTCCAACAAACAAAAGCCCAGGACCAGATGGCTTCACAGGTGAATTCTATCAAACATTTAGAGAAGAGCTAACACCTATCCTTCTCAAACTCTTCCAAAATATTGCAGAGGGAGGAACACTCCCAAACTCATTCTACGAGGCCACCATCACCCTGATACCAAAACCAGACAAAGATGTCACAAAGAAAGAAAACTACAGGCCAATATCACTGATGAACATAGATGCAAAAATCCTCAACAAAATACTAGCAAACAGAATCCAACAGCACATTAAAAGGATCATACACCATGATCAAGTGGGGTTTATCCCAGGAATGCAAGGATTCTTCAATATACGCAAATCAATCAATGTGATACACCATATTAACAAATTGAAGGAGAAAAACCATATGATCATCTCAATAGATGCAGAGAAAGCTTTCGACAAAATTCAACACCCATTTATGATAAAAGCCCTGCAGAAAGTAGGCATAGAGGGAACTTTCCTCAACATAATAAAGGCCATACATGACAAACCCACAGCCAACATCGTCCTCAATGGTGAAAAACTGAAACCATTTCCACTAAGATCAGGAACAAGACAAGGTTGCCCACTCTCACCACTATTATTCAACATAGTTTTGGAAGTGTTAGCCACAGCAATCAGAGAAGACAAAGAAATAAAAGGAATCCAAATCGGAAAAGAAGAAGTAAAGCTGTCACTATTTGCAGATGACATGATACTATACATACAGAATCCTAAAGAGGCTACCAGAAAACTCCTAGAGCTAATCAATGAATTTGGTAAAGTAGCAGGATACAAAATTAATGCACAGAAATCGCTTGCATTTCTATACACTAATGACGAAAAATCTGAAAGTGAAATTAAGAAAACACTCCCGTTTACCATTGCAACAAAAAGAATAAGATATCTAGGGATAAACCTACCTAAGGAGACAAAAGACCTGTATGCAGAAAATTATAAGACACTGATGAAAGAAATTAAAGATGATACAAATAGGTGGAGAGATATACCATGTTCCTGGATTGGAAGAATCAACATTGTGAAAATGACTCTACTACCCAAAGCAATCTACAGATTCAATGCAATCCCTATCAAACTACCACTGGCATTTTTCACAGAACTAGAACAAAAAATTTCACAATTTGTATGGAAACACAAAAGACCCCGAATAGCCAAAGCAATCTTGAGAACGAAAAATGGAGCTGGGGGAATCAGGCTCCCTGACTTCAGACTATACTACAAAGCTTCAGTAATCAAGACAGTTTGGTACTGGCACAAAAACAGAAATATTGATCAATGGAACAGGATAGAAAGCCCAGAGATAAACCCACACACATATGGTCACCTTATCTTTGATAAAGGAGGCAAGCATATACAGTGGAGAAAAGACAGCCTCTTCAATAAGTGGTGCTGGGAAAATTGGACAGGTACATGTAAAAGTATGAAATTAGAACACTCCCTGACACCATGCACAAAAATAAACTCCAAATGGATTAAAGACCTAAGTGTAAGGCCAGACACTATCAAACTCTTAGAGGAAAACATAGGCAGAACACTCTATGACATACATCACAGCAAGATTCTTTTTGACCCAGCTCCCAGAGAAATGGAAATAAGAACACAAATAAACAAATGGGACCTAATGAAACTTAAAAGCTTTTGCACAGCAAAGGAAACCATAAACAAGACCAAAAGACAACCCTTAGAATGGGAGAAAATATTTGCAAATGAAGCAACTGACAAAGGATTAATCTCCAAGATTTACAAGCAGCTCATGCAGCTCAATAACAAAAAAACGAACAACCCAATCCAAAAATGGGCAGAAGACCTAAATAGACATTTCTCCAAAGAAGATATACAGATGGCCTACAGACACATGAAAGAATGCTCAACATCATTAATCATTAGAGAAATGCAAATCAAAACTACAATGAGATATCATCTCACACCGGTCAGAATGGCCATCATCAAAAAATCTACAAACAATAAATGCTGGAGAGGATGTGGAGGAAAGGGAACACTCTTGCACTGTTGGTGGGAATGTAAATTGATACAGCCACTATGGAGAACAGTATGGAGGTTCCTTAAAAAACTACAAATAGAACTACCATACGACCCAGCAATCCCACTACTGGGCATATACCCTGAGAAAACCATAGGTCAAAAAGTGTCATATACCACAATGTTCATTGCAGCTCTATTTACAATAGCCAGGACCTGGAAGCAACCTAAATGTCCATCGACAGATGAATGGATAAAGAAGATGTGGCACATATATACAATGGAATATTACTCAGCCATAAAAAGAAATGAAATGGAGGTATTTGTAATGAGGTGGATGGAGTTAGAGTCTGTCATACAGAGTGAAGTAAGTCAGAAAGAGAAAAACAAATACAGTATGCTAACACATATATACGGAATTTAAGGAAAAAAAAAAAAAAAAAAAAAAAAAGGCCATGAAGAACCTAGTGGCAAGACGGGAATAAAGACACAGACCTACTAGAGAATGGACTTGAGGATATGGGGAGGGGGTGGGGTGAGATGTGACAGGGTAAGAGATTGTCATGGACATATATACACTACCAAATGTAAAATAGATAGCTAGTGGGAAGCAGCCGCATAGCACAGGGAGATCAGCTCGGTGCTTTGTGACCACCTAGAGGGGTGGGATGGGGAGGGTGGGAGGGAGGGAGATGCAAGAGGGAAGAGAAATGGGAACATATTGTATATGTATAACTGATTCACTTTGTTATAAAGCAGAAGCTAACACACTATTGTAAGGCAATTATACTTCAATAAAGATGTTTAAAAAAAAAAAAAAAAAACAACTAGAGAAAGAAAAACAAGGAAAACCCAAAGTCAGTAGAAGGAAAGAAATAAAGATCAGAGCAGAAATAAAAGAAATAGAAACAAAGAAAACAATAGCAAAGATTGATAAAACTAAAAGCTGGTTCTTTGAGAAGATAAAAAAATTTGAAAAATCTTTAGCCAGACTCATCAAGAAAAAAAGAGAGAGGACACAAATCAATAAAATTAGAAATGAAAAAGGGGAAATCACAACAGACACTGCAGAAATACAAAGGATTATAAGAGACTACTACAAACAACTATATGCCAATAAAATGGACAACCACGAAGAAATGGACAAATTCCTGGAAAGGTACAATTTTCCAAGACTGAACCAGGAAGAATTAGAAAATATAAACAGACCTATCACAAGTAGTGAAATTGAAACTGTAATTAAAAATCTTCCAACAAACAAAAGTCCAGGACCAGATGGCTTCACAGGTGAATTCTATCAAACTTTTAGAGAAGAGCTAACACCCATCCTTCTCAAACTCTTCCAAAAAATTGCAGAGAGAGGAACACTCCCAAATTCGTTCTATGAAGCCACCATCACCCTGATACCAAAACCGACAAAGATATCACAAAAAAAGAAAATTACAGACCAATATCACTGATGAACATAGATGCAAAAATCCTCAACAAAATACTAGCAAACAGTATCCAACAACACATTAAAAGGATCATACACCATGATCAAGTGGGATTTATCCCAGGGATGCAAGGATTCTTCAGTATATGCAAATCAATCAGTGTGATACACCATATTAACAAATTAAGGAATAAAAACCTTATGGTCATCTCACTAGATGCAGAAAAACCTTTTGACAAAATTCAACAGCCATTTATGATAAAAACTCTCCAGAAAATGAGCATAGCGGAAACCTACCTCAACATAATAAAGACCATATATGACAAACCCACAGCAAACATCATACTCAATGGTGAAAAACTGAAAGCATTTCCACTAAGATCAGGAACAAGACAAGGATGTCCACTCTCACCACTCTTATTCAATATAGTTTTGGAAGCCCTAGCCATGGCACTCAGAGAAGAAAAAGAAATAAAAGGAATACAAATTGGAAAAGAAGTAAAACTGTCACTGTTTGCAGATGACATGATACTATACATAGAAAATCCTAAAGATGCCACCAGAAAACTCCTACAACCAATCAACAAATTTGGTAAGGTTTCAGGATACAAAATTAATGCACAGAAATCTCTGGCATTCCTATACACTAACAATGAAAAATCAGAAAGAGAAATTAAGGAAACAATCCCATTTAGCATTGCAACAAAAAAGAATAAAATACCTAGGAATAAACCTACCTAAGGAGGCAAAAGACTTGTACTCAGAAAACTATAGAACTCTGATGAAAGAAATCAAAGATGACATAAACAGATGGAGAAATATTCCATGTTCTTGGACTGGAAGAATCAATATTGTGAAAATGACTATACTACACAAAGTAATCTACAGATTCTATGCTATCCCTATCAAACTACCAATGGCATTCTTCACAGAATTAGAACAAAAAATTTTACAATTTGTATGTAAACACAAAAGACCCTGAATAGCCAAAGCAATCTTGAGAAAGAAAAACGGAGCTGGAGGAATTAGGCTACTGGACTTCAAACTATACTACAAAGGTACCGTAATCAAGACAGTATGGTACTGGCACAAAAGCAAAAATATAGATCAATGGTACAGGATAGAAAGCCCAGAGATAAACCCACGCACGTATGGTCACCTAATTTTTGACAAAAGAGGCAAAAACATACAATGGAGAAAAGGCAGCCTTTTCAATAAGTGGTGCTGGGAAAACTGGACAGCTACATGTAAAAGAATGAAATTAGAACCCTCCCTAACACCATACACAAAAATAAACTCAAAATGGATTAAAGACCTTAATGTAAGACTGGACACTATAAAACTCTTAGAGGAAAACATAGGAAAAACACTCTTTGATGTAAATCATAGCGAGATCTTTTTTGACCCACCTCCTAGAGTAGTGAAAATAAAAACAAAAATAAACAAATGGGACCTAATGAAACTTAAAACCTTTTGCACAGCGAAGGAAACCATAAACAAGACAAAAAGACAACCTTCAGAATGGGAGAAAAATATTTGCAAATGAAGCAACGTACAAAGAATTAATCTCCAAAATATACAAACAGCTCATGGAGCTCAATATCAAAAAAACAAACAACCCAATTAAAAAATGAGCAGAAGACCTAAATAGACATTTCTCCAAAGAAGACATACAGATGGCCAAGAGGCACATGAAAAGATGCTCAACACCACTAATTAGTAGAGAAATGCAAATCAAAACTACAATGAGGTATCACCTCACATGGATCAGAATGGCCATCATCAAAAACAGTGTAAATGTCCAATGATAGATGAATGGATAACGAAGATGTGACACATATATACAATGGAATATTACTCAGCCATAAAAAGGAACGAAATTGGGTCATTTGTAGAGATGTGGATAGACGTAGAGTCTGTCATACAGAGTGAAGTAAGCCAGAAAGAGAAAAACAAATATCATATATTAATGCATATATGTGGAATCTAGAAAAATGGTACCCATGAACCTATTTGTAGGGTAGGAATAGAGATGTAGACATAGAGAACAGACATGTGGACCCAGGGCAGGGAAGGGGAGGGTGGGACGAATTGGGAGATTAGGTTTGACATAAATACACTACCATGTGTAAAATAGATAGCTAGTGGGAACCTGCTGTATAGCATAGGGAGCTCAGCTCGATGCTCTGTGATGACCTAGATGGGTGGGATGTGGGGATGGGAGGGAGGTCCAAGAGGAAGGGGATATAAGTATACATATAGCGGATTCACTTCATTGTACAGCAGAAACTAATGTAACATTGTAAATCAATTTTACTCCAATAAAAAACAAAATGCGAAAAAAAAAAAAACTGAAAAATAACTCATCTTCTAAATGCTGGGTGGCCAAAGCAGCACTTGAGTTGCCCTGAGTGATAATCCTATCAGAAGAGTTTAATTGGGCTACTTGCCTTCCTCTGAGGCTCAGCCAACCACAGGGTTGAGCCAACATCACAGATGGAGGGAAGCACCCAGGAGTAAGCATCAAGCAACCTGGGATCCAGTCCTGGTTCTGCCTGTTTGACACTTTGCCCTGGGACAGTCACTGTTCTCCATTTTCTCAACTGTGAAATGGAATGATTGGGCTAGAACCTTGATGACCTCCAAGGATCTTGCCAGCTCCAACATTCTGTGTGTTTAAATGTTTTCTGAATCCTTAAAAAAAAACACTTCGTAATATCTACCTCTGGCCCAGAGGCAGTATTTATGAAGTCACCACCACAGTGACAAGGAGTGTAAATCTGAGTACTTCTGTTAATGCCAGCTGCCTTGTACTTCTATGGCTCTTGAAAGCTTAGAAAGCACATCCCCAAATGTTATCACCCATCATTGTTCTAAGGATTGTAAGGACCCTGTTACTAACCCACTTTGCACTTGAAGAAACAGAAGATAAAGCAGTTTAAAGGGCAGAGTCAAGGCTCAAACCCAGGTCCTCAACACCAAAGTGAACCTTCTGTTCATGACAAATCAGAGTCTCAGGAATTAGGTGAACCGGTGAGTGTTTTTGGAGAGCCCAGGTGTGCTGAAGACAGGACTCAGGAAAAAGACAAAAGTGAAAAAAGAAGGGAAACTGAGGCAAGGAGAGAGTCCAAAGGGAAACCAAAGATGTCAGGGTGAGGCCCAGCAACAAACAGACCACACTTAACCTCAAGTCTTTTCATTTCCCAAGGGTTTGGGGCCTTTTTCTGATCCAACAATAGAGTTCTTTTTGAGTAAGGTGATAATTTTGCAGAGGCCTCCTGTGGATGGAAAAAAGTGAGCACATATTTTTAAAGCCTCACATTTAATTTGACAGCCCTGCAACACATTTTGTTCTGAATCAAATGCCCCATTGTCCCTTTGTTCAAAGGAGGAAATTAAAGTCTAGAAAAGAAGATAAGCTCTGGTCTGTTGATGTGTTTTATATTTGGCCACAGGAAGGTCATTAAAATGCACTTCCAGCTCCTAGCAGGAACATTTACATTTGAAGCAAAGTTAATTTACTTCCTTGCCTGGTGATATGCATTTCTTTTCATCTATTAATGAGCTATACCCTTAAATTCTGGGCTGGCTTTTCACTCACTATCACCACAAAGTTGTGATGAACTCACTCTAAGCACTGAAGGGGAAGACATCTAAGACAGAAAGCTGAGGGAAAACACTAATGTGCTGAAGACTATGTGTAACACAATCCCAGTTAGGTGATTCAACTGGCCCCCAGGTCTACAGCCTTCTGGGGTCACCCTGTTGTCAAACCCAGTTTGTGGCCCAATGCACAGTGAAACAAAAGAAACCGAAACGTTGGAGTTTGGAGCAGAGAAAGGTTTATTGCAGGGCCATGCAAGGAGAACAGGTGGCTTGTGCTCAAAAGACCTGAACCCCCAATGGGGGGGGCAGTTTTTATAGGCAAAATTTGGGGAGTGTTCTGCAAGGTGTGTGACCTTTCTCTGATCGGTTGGTAGGGAGATAACAGGGTGGTGTTCCAGGAATCTCAGTCATCAGCCTTCTGGTTCCAACCAGTCTGTGATCCACTGCTTGTTCTTAGCCCAAAGTTACCATCCTTCACCTGGGAGGGGGCCTTAGTTCCTGTAGAAGAACTCAACCAGGACCCTGTCCCATCCCAGGACCCTATCCCTGCACTATTGTTTCTTGACTGCCTTTCCTTTGTTTCTGCATTCCCTCACTTCCCTAATTAGTAACTGTCTGAATCTGCCCTTTGGAACTTAGGGAAGGTCTAGGAGGCTAACACCTTTTTCCTGAAAACAAGAAATAGGGGACACAGAAAGGGTTTCATACCCGGGAGCGCCCCACAGGGCCCTGCTCAGTTTCAACCCTTCCCTGTGACATCCAGATAGAAAGATCCAAACCTTCATCCCCCAGGATAGTAGCCCCCCAATCCCAGTGACCTCCCACTATTTCCAAAGATTTTTAAGAATCCAAGGTCATACCATTCTCTACCCATCGAGGACATTCTTTTATTTTACCATGCAAAGCAGCCTTAATCTCAACCTCTCCATGTGGATTGGGCTCTGGACCTTGTCTCTGCATTTTCAGAAAGTCCTTGAAAGTGTTTTGTTTTCCCAAACAAAAGATCACTCTCTTCCTAGAACAAGGGGCGCATACAGCTGACATCTTATGAAAGATCAATTTTTTTTCTGTTTCTGCTAAAACTATATACAGATCCAGAAATCAACAGTTACATTTGAATAGAGGAGAGTTTAAAGGATTCCAAGGCCATCTTTTATGGGTGATTTTTTTTAACCCTGGAGAAGAGGACAGGGATAGATGCTAATATTTTATTTGGCACTCTCCATGTTTGAATTGTCCTAGAATAAAAAGATTAAATTATAAATACATTGCTTACCATTTTCCCTATTCTCTCTTTTAAGGAGGTTCAGCCTAGAGATTGCATTATTTGGGGGGAAAAAAGTCTTAGCTAGGGAGGATTAGTGGTACTTCTTGGAGATGACAAAGAAGAAGAGAAGAAGGAGAGAGAATTTGGGGGCAGCATCTGTAAGAACTTTGGGGGTGGGAGAGACCTCTAAATGTGAATGGATAAACTGTGGTGCATCCAACAATTGAATATTTTTCAGTGCTAAAAAGAAATGAGTTATCAAGCCATGCAAAGACGAAACCTCACCTCAGATGGGACTCAAACCCACAATCTTCCAACTGAAACCACACAACTCATCTCAGGACTTAATGAAGCTCGAGTTCTTTATGTCTTGGCACAGAAGGAATTCAGTTAAGAGGCAAAGTGATAATTTTAGGTCAGATAGTTAATTTGTGAAGGAAACAAGCTGGCAGGCAAGAGGGCTCTGCCCCGAGAACTAAGTGGGCTACTTTTTTATAATCAAAGGAAAAGTGGAGAGGAAGAGAAGACCACCTTCTTCCTCTTCCTTTGTAAAGATGTTGCAGGAAAATGGGGCATGAGAGGATGGCCACGTCCCAGGTCTCAG